>NC_133704.1:13895762-14511234 GCF_048934315.1 Petromyzon marinus
CCCACAGGAGGAGGAGTCACCCACAGGAGGAAGAGTCACCCACAAGAGGAGGAGTCACCCACAGGAGGAGGAGTCACCCACAAGTGCCGCTCCCGGTAGAGGCAAAGACAAAGCTCCACCAGCCCTGGCCACGCTTTTCGTGGTGGGCCAAGTGCTGCCGGCGCTGTGGCCCACACTACGCCCGGCCGCCTTTGTCTCCCCAGTGGCGATGTTGACCACACACCCCGCACCAGCTACTCGCCCTTGGCGCAGACACAAGCACGGCGTGACAGGGATAGATATATATACTGTACACACACACACACGGGTACACACACACACACACGGGTACACACACACACACGGGTATACACACACACACGTGTATACACACACACACACGTGTATACACACACACACGGGTATACACACACACACGTGTATACACACACACACACACACGGGTATACACACACACACACACGGGTATACACACACACACACACGCGGGTATACACATACACATGGGTATACACACACACACACGGGTATACACACACACACACGCGGGTATACACACACACGCGGGTATACACACACACACGTGTATACACACACACACACGTGTATACACACACACACACGCGGGTATACACACACACGCGGGTATACACACACACGGGTATACACACACACACACACGGGTATACACACACACACACACGGGTATACACACACACGCGGGTATACACACACACACGCGGGTATACACACACACACGCGGGTATACACACACACACGCGGGTATACACACACACGCGGGTATACACACACACGGGTATACAAAGATCCCCCATATAGCCTTAACAGACTGTAGGGGCAAGTGCTGTTAGCGAGCACCTATGAAGGCCGGAACGGTACACAAGGGGGTGGGTGGCCAGCACCACGCCCGACCGCCTTTGTCTCCCCAGTGGCAATGTTTACACATCGCACCAGGTACTCATTTGAGGCTGAGTCGACCTAGGGGAGGCCCGGGACCGGTTCAGATAATCGTCACTGGTGTTGGCCGTGAGCGGGAATCGAACCCGGGTCGCCAGGTTCATAAGCGCAGTGCGCTAACCGCTACACTATACACACACACTGGTACACACACACGGGCGTACACACACGCACGCACACTCACACACACACTGGTACACACACACACTGGTACACACACACACGGGTATACACGCGCGCACACACAGACACACGTGGGTAAACACACACACACTGGTACACACACACACACTGGTACACACACACGGGTATACACGCGCGCACACACAGACACACGTGGGTATACACACACACACTGGTACACACACACACACACTGGTGTACACACACACGGGTATACACGCGCGCACACACAGACACACGTGGGTATACACACACACACTGGTACACACACACACACTGGTGTACACACACACGGGTATACACGCGCGCACACACAGACACACGTGGGTAAACACACACACACTGGTACACACACACACACTGGTGTACACACACACGGGTATACACGCGCGCACACACAGACACACGTGGGTAAACACACACACATGCACTCTGGCGAGATGTACACGGACTCACGCACAGGCAGGCGGTACACGCGCGCACGGGCAGTCACAACAGACGGCGCAATAGACGTGCACACAGATGCACACACGCGCACACGTGCACACACACGCACACGTGCACACACACACGTGCACACACACACGTGCACACACACACGTGCACACACACACGTGCACACACACACGTGCACACACACACGTGCACACAGATGCACACACGCGTGCACACGTGCACACACGCGCACACGTGCACACACGCGCACACGTGCACACACGTGCACACACACGCACGTACACACACACGTGCACACACACACACGTGCACACACACACACGCACACGTGCACACACACGCACAGGTGCATGTCAATCGCACAGGGGCGCGCACTCACGTGTGGGCGCGCGCGCGGTTTGAGTTGTCCGCGGCCTCGTGCATCGTCGCCGCCACCACCACCACCACCATCGTCGTCGTCGTGGAGATAACAAACAAAAGAGGTTAAATGTTTAAAATCTTTAGCATCCACTTCTCCGTGCGAGTCGGGGGCTGCGCTCGGGCGAGGCGGTTTTAGCGGGTCGATGGTGGGACGGGTGGACAGGTAAAGAGTCGGCGTAAGAGGTAAGAGACGAGGTAAGAGACGGGGTAAGAGATGGGGTAAGAGACGAGGTAAGAGATGGGGTAAGAGACGGGGTAAGAGTCAGGGTAAGAGACGAGGTAAGAGATGGGGTAAGAGTCGGGGTAAGAGACGGGGTAAGAGACGGAGTAAGAGGTAAGAGACGAGGTAAGAGACAAGGTAAGAGGTAAGAGACGGGGTAAGAGACGAAGAGACAAGGTAAGAGGTAAGAGACGGGGTAAGAGACGGAGTAAGAGGTAAGAGACGGGGTAAGAGTCAGGGTAAGAGATGGGATAAGAGACGGGGTAAGAGGCGAGGCAAGAGACGAGGTAAGAGACGGAGTAAGAGACGGGGTAAGAGACGGGGTAAGAGACGAGGTAAGAGACGGAGTTAGAGGTAAGAGACGAGGTAAGAGACAAGGTAAGAGGTAAGAGACGGGGTAAGAGACGAGGTAAGAGACAAGGTAAGAGGTAAGAGACGGGGTAAGAGACGAGGTGAGAGACGAGTAAGAGACGGAGTAAGAGGTAAGAGACGAGGTAAGAGACAAGGTAAGAGGTAAGAGACGGGGTAAGAGACGGGGAAGTCCTCTTCGGAGGTGCACAGATGAGGTAGAATCCACGTGGCCTTGACTGCTGCTGAAGTCAACGTCGACTCTCCCCGCCCACGTGTCCTGTCCTCTTGACTTCCCCGGTCACATCCTTAAACTCCTGCCGTCTTCATAGCCACCACGTGGTGGTGGTGGTGGTTGTTGTTGTTGTGGTTATCCTCAGTCCACGCCACCGCTCTCCCCGCGACTCTCCCCGCGTCTCTCTCTCTCTCTGCCTCTCCCCGCGTCTCTCTCTCTGCCTCTCCCCGCGTCTCTCTCTCTGCCTCTCCCAGTGTGGCGGAGTCAGGGAGATGAAGAGGGAGGAGAGTTAAGAGACAGAAGCCGCCCGGACTCCGAAGCAGACGCGAGCATCATCACCACCACCACCATCATCATCATCAGAAAACGCTTCAATTCCTCCATCATCGTCACCATCGTCACCATCATCACCATCCGCCAGCGGCACGCTCCTCCTCTGTGGGCAGTCGAGATGAAGACGACGATGGCGAGTTGTGTCTTCACCGAATCTCCCTCGGGCTGTCTGTGTCTCGCATCTCTCTCCTCCTCACTCGCTCTCCCTTCCTCTCCTCCTCCTGCTCACTCGCTCTCCCTTCCTCCTCTCCTCCTCCTCCTCACACGCTCTCCCTCTCATTCGCTTCTCTCACTCGGCGCCCCTCTGTGTCTCTCCGCGTGTCAAGTCGAGTGTCATCCGGCGTGCCAAGTTGTCTCCCGGCGTGCCAAGTTGTCACCCGGCGTGCCAAGTTGAGTGTCTCCCGGCGTGCCAAGTTGTCACCCGGCGTGCCAAGTTGAGTGTCTCCCGGCGTGCCAAGTCGAGTGTCACCCGGCGTACCAAGTTGAGTGTCTCTCCGTGTGCCAAGTCGAGTGTCTCCCCGCGTGCCAAGTTGAGTGTCTCTCCGTGTGCCAAGTTGTCTCCCCACGTACCAAGTCGAGTGTCTCTCCGTGTTCCAAGTTGAGTGTCACCCGGCGTACCAAGTCGAGTGTCTCCCCGCGTACCAAGTCGAGTATCACCCGGCGTGCCAAGTCGAGTGTCTCCCCACGTGCCAAGTCGAGTGTCTCCCCACGTGCCAAGTCGAGTGTCTCCCCACGTGCCAAGTCGAGTGTCTCCCCACGTGCCAAGTCGAGTGTCTCCCCACGTGCCAAGTTGTCTCTCCGTGTTCCAAGTTGAGTGTCACCCGGCGTACCAAGTCGAGTGTCTCCCCGCGTACCAAGTCGAGTGTCTCCCCACGTGCCAAGTCGAGTGTCTCCCCACGTGCCAAGTCGAGTGTCTCCCCACGTGCCAAGTTGTCTCTCCGTGTTCCAAGTCGAGTGTCTCCCGGCGTACCAAGTCGAGTGTCTCCCCACGTGCCAAGTCGAGTGTCTCCCCACGTGCCAAGTCGAGTGTCTCCCCACGTGCCAAGTCGAGTGTCTCCCCACGTGCCAAGTCGAGTGTCTCCCCACGTGCCAAGTCGAGTGTCTCCCCACGTGCCAAGTCGAGTGTCTCCCCACGTGCCAAGTCGAGTGTCTCCCCACGTGCCAAGTCGAGTGTCACCCGGCGTGCCAAGTCGAGTGTCTCCCCACGTGCCAAGTCGAGTGTCTCCCCACGTGCCAAGTCGAGTGTCTCCCCACGTACCAAGTCGAGTGTCACCCGGCGTGCCAAGTCGAGTGTCTCCCCACGTGCCAAGTCGAGTGTCTCCCCACGTGCCAAGTCGAGTGTCTCCCCACGTGCCAAGTCGAGTGTCTCCCCACGTGCCAAGTCGAGTGTCTCCCGGCGTGCCAAGTCGAGTGTCTCCCCACGTGCCAAGTCGTGTCTCCCCACGTGCCAAGTCGAGTGTCTCCCCACGTGCCAAGTCGAGTGTCTCCCCACGTGCCAAGTCGAGTGTCTCCCGGCGTGCCAAGTCGAGTGTCTCCCCACGTGCCAAGTCGAGTGTCTCCCGGCGTACCAAGTCGAGTGTCTCCCCACGTGCCAAGTCGAGTGTCACCCCACGTGCCAAGTCGAGTGTCTCCCGGCGTACCAAGTCGAGTGTCTCCCCACGTGCCAAGTCGAGTGTCTCCCCACGTGCCAAGTCGAGTGTCTCCCCACGTGCCAAGTCGAGTGTCTCCCGGCGTGCCAAGTCGAGTGTCACCCGGCGTGCCAAGTTGTCTCCCCACGTGCCAAGTCGAGTGTCTCCCGGCGTGCCAAGTTGTCTCCCCACGTGCCAAGTCGAGTGTCACCCCACGTGCCAAGTCGAGTGTCTCCCGGCGTGCCAAGTTGTCTCCCCACGTGCCAAGTCGAGTGTCACCCCACGTGCCAAGTCGAGTGTCTCCCCACGTGCCAAGTCGAGTGTCACCCCACGTGCCAAGTCGAGTGTCACCCCACGTGCCAAGTCGAGTGTCTCCCCACGTGCCAAGTCGAGTGTCACCCCACGTGCCAAGTCGAGTGTCTCCCCACGTGCCAAGTCGAGTGCTGCCGCTCGCTCGCCCGCACCGACCGCTGCGCTGCCTCTCGGCTTGTCGAGGACTGCCGCTCGGGAGAGCGGCGGCTGCGGCTGCGTCCTCCTCGTCCCCTCAACACTCTGGGTTGGGTTGAGCCGCCAGGCTCGACTGTAGGCAGCGCGTGTGTCGCCTGTGCGCGTGTCTGTGTGCAGACGCACGCTGCCTGTACGTGTGTGTGTGTGCAGACGCACACTGCCTGTACGTGTGTGTGTGTGTGCAGACGCACACTGCCTGTGTGTGTGTGTAGACGTTGCGCACTGACACCGCTGGCGTGAACAACTCCGCGCGTTTGCCGTGCAGCACAGCCGAGACGGGGGGGGTGGTGGGAGGGGGTGGGTGGGAGTGTGGTGGGAGGGGGTGGAGGAGGAGCAAGGGAGAGTGTGTCTGTGTGTGATGGAGAGTGTGTGTCTGTGTGTGTGATGAAGAGTGTGTGTGTCTGTGTGTGATGGAGAGTGTGTGTGTGATGGAGAGTGTGTGTGTGTGATGGAGAGTGTGTGTGTGTGTGATGGAGAGTGTGTGTGTGTGTGATGGAGAGTGTGTCTGTGTGTGATGGAGAGGTGTGTGTCTGTGTGTGATGGAGAGTGTGTGTGTGTGTGATGGAGAGTGTGTGTGTGTGTGTGATGGAGAGTGTGTGTGTGTGTGTGTGATGGAGAGTGTGTCTGTGTGTGATGGAGTGTGTGTGTGTGTGTGATGGAGTGTGTGTGTGTGTGTGATGGAGAGTGTGTGTGTGATGGAGAGTGTGTCTGTGTGTGATGGAGAGTGTGTGTGTGTGTGTGATGGAGAGTGTGTGTGTGTGATGGAGAATGTGTGTGTGTGTGATGGAGAATGTGTGTGTGTGTGATGGAGAGTGTGTGTGATGGAGAGTGTGTGTGTGTGTGATGGAGAGTGTGTGTGTGTGTGTGTGATGGAGAGTGTGTGTGTGTGATGGAGAGTGTGTGTGTGTGATGGAGAGTGTGTGTGATGGAGAGTGTGTGTGTGTGTGATGGAGAGTGTGTGTCTGTGTGTGATGGAGAGTGTGTGTCTGTGTGTGATGGAGAGTGTGTCTGTGTGTGATGGAGAGTGTGTGTGTGTGTGATGGAGAGTGTGTGTGTGTGTGATGGAGAGTGTGTGTGTGTGATGGAGAGTGTGTGTGTGTGTGATGGAGAGTGTGTGTGATGGAGAGTGTGTGTGATGGAGAGTGTGTGTGTGTGTGATGGAGAGTGTGTGTGTGTGATGGAGAGTGTGTGTGTGATGGAGAGTGTGTGTTTGTGTGTGATGGAGAATGTGTGTGTGTGTGTGATGGATAGTGTGTGTGTGATGGAGAGGGTGTGTGTGTGTGATGGAGAATGTGTGTGTGTGTGATGGAGAATGTGTGTGTGTGTGATGGAGAGTGTGTGTGTGTGTGATGGAGAGTGTGTGTCTGTGTGTGATGGAGAGGGTGTGTGTGTGTGATGGAGAGTGTGTGTGTGTGTGATGGAGAGTGTGTGTGTGTGTGTGTGATGGAGTGTGTGTGTGTGATGGAGAGTGTGTGTCTGTGTGTGATGGAGAGGGTGTGTGTGTGTGTGATGGAGAGGTGTGTGTGATAGAGAGTGTGTGTGTGATGGAGAGTGTGTGTGTGATAGAGAGTGTGTGTGATGGAGAGTGTGTGTGTGTGTGATGGAGAGTGTGTGTGTGTGTGTGATGGAGAGTGTGTGTGTGTGATGGAGAGTGTGTCTGTGTGTGATGGAGAGTGTGTGTGTGATGGAGAGTGTGTGTGTGTGTGTGTGATGGAGAGGTGTGTGTCTGTGTGTGTGATGGAGAGGTGTGTGTCTGTGTGTGATGGAGAGGTGTGTGTGATGGAGAGTGTGTGTGTGATGGAGAGTGTGTGTGTGTGTGTGATGGAGAGGTGTGTGTCTGTGTGTGATGGAGAGTGTGTGTGTGTGTGATGGAGAGTGTGTCTGTGTGTGATGGAGAGTGTGTGTGTGTGTGATGGAGAGTGTGTGTGTGTGTGATGGAGAGTGTGTGTGTGTGTGATGGAGAGTGTGTGTGTGTGTGATGGAGAGTGTGTGTGTGTGTGTGATGGAGAGTGTGTGTGTGTGTGATGGAGAGTGTGTGTGTGTGTGACGGAGAGTGTGTCTGTGTGTGTGATGGAGAGTGTGTCTGTGTGTGTGATGGAGAGTGTGTCTGTGTGTGATGGAGAGTGTGTGTGTGTGTGTGTGTTGGAGAGTGTGTGTGTCTGTGTGTGTGATGGAGAGTGTGTGTGTGTGATGGAGAGGTGTGTGTCTGTGTGTGATGGAGAGGTGTGTGTCTGTGTGTGATGGAGAGTGTGTCTGTGTGTGATGGAGAGTGTGTGTGTGTGTGATGGAGAGTGTGTGTGTGTGTGTGATGGAGAGTGTGTGTGTGTGTGTGATGGAGAGTGTGTGTGTGTGTGTGATGGAGAGTGTGTGTGTGTGTGTGATGGAGAGTGTGTGTGTGTGTGTGATGGAGAGTGTGTCTGTGTGTGATGGAGAGTGTGTCTGTGTGTGATGGAGAGTGTGTGTGTGTGTGTGATGGAGAGGTGTGTGTCTGTGTGTGATGGAGTGTGTGTGTGTGTGATGGAGTGTGTGTGTGTGTGATGGAGAGTGTGTGTGTGTGTGATGGAGAGTGTGTCTGTGTGTGATGGAGAGTGTGTCTGTGTGTGATGGAGAGTGTGTGTGTGTGATGGAGAGGTGTGTGTCTGTGTGTGATGGAGAGTGTGTGTGTGTCTGTGTGTGATGGAGAGTGTGTGTGTGATGGAGAGGTGTGTGTCTGTGTGTGATGGAGAGGAGGTGTGTGTGTGTGTGATGGAGAGGAGGTGTGTGTGTGTGTGATGGAGAGGAGGTGTGTTTGTGTGTGTGATGGAGAGGAGGTGTGTGTGTGATGGAGAGGTGTGTGTGTGTGATGGAGAGTGTGTGTGTGTGATGGAGAGGAGGTGTGTGTTTGTGATGGAGAGGAGGTGTGTGTGTGTGCTGGAGAGGAGGTGTGTGTGTGTGTGTCTGATGGAGTGTGTGTGTGTGATGGAGAGTGTGTGTGTGTGCTGGAGAGGAAGTGTGTGTGTGTGCTGGAGAGGAGGTGTGTGCGGTGATCGCGATGCGCTACGAACCCGGCGACCCGAGTTGTATTCCAGGGCCCTGTGGAACTGGCGGCGATGAGTATTGTCTGAGTGGGGTCTGGGCCTCCCCTAGGTTGACTCGGCAAGGGAGTGTGAGCTGGGGAGGAGACGCGTGCGTGTGTGTAGGGGTGGCCTTCATTGGTGCTCGTGAATGACACTTGCCCTAGCTGCCTGCTAAAGGCTACACGGGGCATCTTTGTAGGGGTGGCAGTAGTCTCGGCGCGCTGCGCTACGAACGGTGCTGGGCCTCCCCTAGGTTGACTCAGTCTCAAAATGGGTACCTGCTACGATGTTTAAAAATCGCCACTGGGAAGACAAAGGCGGCCGGCCGTGGTGCTTGCCACCTCCCTCGTGTGCCCACAGTGCCGGTAGCCTTCACAGGTGCTGCTACTCGCTCACAGCACTTGCCCCAACAGTTCTGTTAAAGGCTACACGGGGGATCTTTGTCTTTGTTGTTAGGGGTGGCAGTGGGGGGAGTGTGAGATAGGAGAGTGCGATGGGAGGGGAAGTGTGTGTGTGGGGTGTGTGTGTGGGGGTGTGTGTGTGTGGGGGGATGTGTGTGTGTGTGGTGGGTGTGTGTGTGGGGTGTGTGTGTGTGTGGGGTGTGTGTGTGGGGATGTGTGTGTGTGGGGTGAGTGTGTGTGTGTGGTGTATGTGTGGGGATGTGTGTGTGTGTGGGGATGTGTGTGTGTGGGGTGAGTGTGTGTGTGGGGTGTGTGTGTGTGGGGTGTGTGTGTGGGGATGTGTGTGTGTGTGGGGTGTGTGTGTGGGGATGTGTGTGTGTGTGTGGTGTATGTGTGGGGATGTGTGTGTGTGTGGGGTGTGTGTGTGGGGTGTGTGTGTGGGGTGTGTGTGTGGGGATGTGTGTGTGGGGATGTGTGTGTGTGTGGGGATGTGTGTGTGTGTGTGTGGGGATGTGTGTTTGTGTGGGGTGTGTGTGTGTGTGGGGATGTGTGTGTGGGGATGTGCGTGTGTGGGGATGTGTGTGTGTGTGTGGGGATGTGTGTGTGTGTATGTGTGTGTGGGGATGTGTGTGTGTGTGTGGGGATGTGTGTGTGTGTGGGGATCTGCGTGTGTGGGGATGTGTGTGTGTGTGTGGGGATGTGTGTGTGTGTGGGGATGTGTGTGTGTGTGTGGGGATGTGTGTGTGTGGGGATGTGTGTGTGTGTGGGGATGTGTGTGTGTGTGGGGATGTGTGTGTGGGGATGTGTGTGGGGTGAGTGTGGGTGGGGTGATTGTGTGTGTGGGGGGGGGGTGTGTGGGGTATGTGTGTGTGGATATGAGTGTGTGTGTGGGGAGAGTGTGTGTGGGGAGAGTGTGTGTGGGGAGAGTGTGTGTGTGTGTGGCGATGTGTGTGTGTGGGGATGCATGTGTGTGGGCATGTGTGTGCTTGTGGGGTGAGTGTGTGTGGGAAGAGTGTGTGTGTGGGTGGGGTGAGTGTGTGTGGGTGAGTGGGGCCAGTGTGTGTGTGGGGTGAGTGTGTGTGTGGGGTGAGTGTGTGTGTGGGGTAAGTGTGTGTGGGGTGAGTGTGTGTGTGGGGATGTGTGTGGGGTGAGTGTGTGTGTGGGGTGAGTGTGTGTGTGTGGGGTGAGTGTGTGTGTGGGTGAGTGTGTGTGTGTGTGTGGGGATGTGTGTGGGGTGGGTGTGGGGATGTGTGTGGAGCGGTGGCGCAGTGGTTAGCGCTTCGCTACGCTACTGACCCAGTGACCCACAGCAGTGACGATTATCTGAACCGGTTCTGGGCCTCCCCTGGTATGACTCAGCCTCAAATGAGTACCTGGTGCGGTACGTAGTAAACATCGCCACTGGAGAGACAAAGGCGGTCGGGCGTGGGGCTGGCCACCCAGCCCCTCGTGTGCTGTTCTGGCCTTAATAGGAGCTGCTACTCGCAAACAGCAACTTGCCCCAATAGTCTGTGAACGCTACACGGGGGAGTGTGTGGAGGATGGGGAGTGTGTGTGTGGGGTGTGTGTGAGATGGGGGAGTGTGTGTGTATGGGGTGTGTGTGAGATGGAGTGTGTGTGTGGGATGGGGGAGTGTGTGTGTGGGGTGTGTGTGAGATGGAGTGTGTGTGTGTGGGGGGTGTGAGATGGGGGAGTGTGTATGTGGGGTGTGTGTGTGGGGAGTGTGTGAGATGGGGGAGTGTGTGTGTATGGGGTGTGTGTGAGATGGAGTGTGTGTGTGTGGGGTGTGTGAGATGGGGGAGTGTGTGTATGGGGTGTGTGTGTGAGATGGAGTGTGTGTGTGTGTGGGGTGTGTGAAATGGGGGAGTGTGTGTGTGGGGTGTGTGGAGGATGGGGACTGTGTGTGGGGGGTGTGTGTGTGGGACATGGGAGTGTGTGTGAGATGGGGGAATGTGAGATGGAGTGTGTGTGGGGGGGGGTGTGTGTGTGAGAGAGATGGGGGAGTGTGTGTGTGGGGTGTGTGTGAGATGGAGTGTGTGTGTGAGAGATGGGGGAGTGTGTGTGTATGGGGGGTGTGAGATGGGGGAGTGTGTATGTGGGGTGTGTGAGATATGGGTGTGTGTGTGTGTGAGATGGGGAGGGGGGAGTGTTGCGGTGAGAGAAGGGAGTGTGAAGGGAGGAGGAGGGGGTGTAAGGGGGGGTGTGGAAGAATGTTATCAGTGTGCGGAGTGTGTTGTGGCGAGGGAGGCTGTGTGTCATGGTGTGTGTGATGGGGTGATGGTGTGATGGGGAGCGGTTAGCGCTACGCTGCACTATGAATCCGGCCACCCGGGTTCGATTCCTGCTCACGGCCAACACCAATTACGATTATCTGAACTGGTCCTGGGCTTCCCCTAGGTCGACTCAGCCTCAAATGAGTACCTTGTGCGGTGTGTAAACATCGTCGCTGGGGAGACAAAGGCGGCCGGGCGCGTTGCTGGCCACCCACCCCCTCGTGTGTCGTGCCGGCCTTCATAGGTGCTGCTCACTAACAGCACTTGCCCCTACAGCCTAAGGCAACCCGCGGGATTTTTGTTTTGTGTATGAGGGTGTGATGGTGTTTGCGATGGTGTTTGTGTGTGTGATGGTGTTTGTGATGGTGTGTGTGTGATGCTCTGTGTGTGATGCTCTGTGTGTGTGATGATGTGTGTGTGTGATTGTGTGTGTGATGGTCTGTGTGTGTGATGGTCTGTGTGTGTCATTGTGTATGTGATTCTCTGTGTGTGTGATTGTGTGTGTGTGATTGTGTGTGTGATGGTGTGTGTATGTGATTCTCTGTGTGTGTGATTCTCTGTGTGTGTGATGGTCTGTGTGTGTGTGATTCTCTGTGTGTGTGATTGTGTGTGTGATGGTGTGTGTGTGTGATTCTCTGTGTGTGTGATTGTGTGTGTGTGATTCTGTGTGTGTGTGTGATTCTCTGTGTGTGTGATTGTGTATGTGATTCTCTGTGTGTGTGATTGTGTATGTGATTCTGTGTGTGTGATTCTCTGTGTGTGTGATTCTCTGTGTGTGTGTGATTCTCTGTGTGTGTGTGATTCTCTGTGTGTGTGTGATTCTCTGTGTGTGTGTGATTCTCTGTGTGTGTGATGGTCTGTGTGTGATGGTCTGTGTGTGATGGTGTGTGATGGTGTGTGTGATTGTGTGTGTGTGATTCTCTGTGTGTGTGATGGTGTGTGTGTGATTCTCTGTGTGTGTGATGGTGAACTTGGCACCCCGAATTCGATTCCTGTTCACGACCCACAACAGTGACGGCGAATATCTGACCCGGGTCTGGCCCTCCCCTCGTTCAACTCGGCCTTAAACCTGCTGCGGTGTACAGACATCAACGTTGGGGAGACAAAGGCGGCCGGACGTGGGTGCCGTGCCGGCCTTCCTTCCTATAGGTGCTGCTCCTCGCTACTGACAGCACTTGTCCCCAACAGTTGTGTTGTAGGCTACACGGGGGATCTTTGTCTTTGTGAGAGCGGCATTCGTCGCCAGCGCGCCAAGCCACAAACCCGGTGACCCAAGTTCGATTCCCCGGTCACGGCCAACACCGTCGGTGACGATTATCCGAACCGCTCCTGGCCCTCCACTAGGTCGACTCCGCCTCAAATGAGTAGCTGGTGTAGCGGTGTGTAGTGAACATCGTCACCGGGGAGACAAAGGCGGCCGGGCGCGTTGCTGGCCACCCAACCCGTCGTGTGCCACAAAGTGCCGGCAGGCTTCCACAGGCGCTGCTGTTCGCTGCTGACAGCACTTGCCCCAGCAGTCTGTTGCAGGCTACACGGTGCGGGGGGGAGCTTTGTCTTTGCATTGTCCGCGATTCGTTTCCAGGCGGCTGCTGTGGGCTCGCGAGCGGGGACTGACGCTCCAAACTCCGCACAGACCGACTCAGGAATCCGTCGCTCTGCCGGACCCTGCTGACCACCTCGCAGCCGAGTGGGCCTGGGGCGACGTCGGCGACGATGTCGCCTGGACCCGGTCCAACCCCCCTAGGTCGACTCGGCCTCAAACGAATAGCTGGTGTAGCGGTGTGTAGTAAACATCGCCACTGGGGAGACAAAGGCGGCCGGGCGTGGTGCTGGCCACCCACCCCCTCGTGCGCCGTCCCGGCCTCCATCGACGCCACGCGCCCACAGCGCTCGCTGTGGGCGCGTGGGTGTGTGGGTCTCTGCACGTGAGTGTGTGGGTCTCTGCACGTGGGTGTGTGGGTCTCTGTACGTGGGTGTGTGGGTCTCTGCACGTGAGTGTGTGGGTCTCTGTACGTGGGTGTGTGGGTCTCTGCACGTGAGTGTGTGGGTCTCTGCACGTGGGTGTGTGGGTCTCTGCACGTGGGTGTGTGGGTCTCTGCACGTGAGTGTGTGGGTCTCTGTACGTGGGTGTGTGGGTCTCTGCACGTGTGTGTGTGGGTCTCTGTACGTGGGTGTGTGGGTCTCTGCACGTGAGTGTGTGGGTCTCTGTACGTGGGTGTGTGGGTCTCTGTACGTGTGTGGGTCTCTGCACGTGGGTGTGTGGGTCTCTGTACGTGGGTGTGTGGGTCTCTGTACGTGTGTGTGTGGGTCTCTGCACGTGGGTGTGTGGGTCTCTGTACGTGGGTGTGTGGGTCTCTGCACGTGGGTGTGTGGGTCTCTGTACGTGGGTGTGTGGGTCTCTGTACGTGGGTGTGTGCGTCTCTGTACGTGTGTGGGTCTCTGCACGTGGGTGTGTGGGTCTCTGTACGTGGGTGTGTGGGTCTCTGTACGTGTGTGTGTGGGTCTCTGCACGTGGGTGTGTGGGTCTCTGTACGTGGGTGTGTGGGTCTCTGCACGTGGGTGTGTGGGTCTCTGTACGTGGGTGTGTGGGTCTCTGCACGTGTGTGTGTGGGTCTCTGCACGTGTGTGTGTGTCTCTGTACGTGGGTGTGTGTGGGTGTTGTTTGGGCGGGCGTCTTCGTTTGTGTCACCGATTGTCTCCAACATCGGTAGGTGGCGAGTATCTCAACCGGTTACGAAGCCTCCTCCACCCCTCCCCTTTAGGTCGACTCAGACTTAAATTGAGTACCTGGCCACGGGGAGACGGGGAGACAGGGAGATGGGGAGACGGTGAGACAGGGTAGTTGGGGAGACAGGGTAGTTGGGGAGACAGGGTAGTTGGGGAGACGGTGAGACAGGGAGACGGTGAGACAGGGAGATGGGGAGATGGGGAGACAGGGAGACAGGGTAGTTGGGGAGACAGGGTAGTTGGGGAGACAGGGAGACAGGGTAGTTGGGGAGACAGGGTAGTTGGGGAGACGGTGAGACAGGGAGACGGTGAGACAGGGAGATGGGGAGATGGGGAGACAGGGAGACAGGGTAGTTGGGGAGACAGGGAGACAGGGTAGTTGGGGAGACAGGGTAGTTGGGGAGACAGGGTAGTTGGGGAGACAGGGTAGTTGGGGAGACAGGGAGACAGGGTAGTTGGGGAGACAGGGTAGTTGGGGAGACAGGGTAGTTGGGGAGACAGGGTAGTTGGGGAGACAGGGAGACGGTGAGACGGTGAGACAGGGTAGTTAGGGAGACAGGGAGACGGTGAGACAGGGTAGTTGGGGAGACAGGGAGACAGGGTAGTTGGGGAGACAGGGTAGTTGGGGAGACAGGGTAGTTGGGGAGACAGGGTAGTTGGTGAGACAGGGTAGTTAGGGAGACAGGGAGACGGTGAGACAGGGTAGTTGGGGAGACAGGGTAGTTGGGGAGACAGGGTAGTTGGGGAGACAGGGAGACGGTGAGACGGTGAGACAGGGTAGTTAGGGAGACAGGGAGACGGTGAGACAGGGTAGTTGGGGAGACAGGGAGACAGGGTAGTTGGGGAGACAGGGTAGTTGGGGAGACAGGGTAGTTGGGGAGACAGGGTAGTTGGTGAGACAGGGTAGTTAGGGAGACAGGGAGACGGTGAGACAGGGTAGTTGGGGAGACAGGGAGACAGGGTAGTTGGGGAGACAGGGTAGTTGGTGAGACAGGGTAGTTAGGGAGACAGGGAGACAGGGTAGTTGGGGAGACAGGGTAGTTGGTGGCCTTACTGGGCGCTTGCTAAGAGTCTCATGTTGGCTACGAGGGGGTGATATTTGTGTTGTACACACACGTGTACATACGTGTGTGTGTGTTGTATATCTAAGTGTATGCGTGTGTGCGAGTGTTTGCAGAGAATGGGTTTTGTGGGAGGAGGGGAGGGAGGGAGGGAGGTGGACACCCCACGAAGGAGATGGCGCACACAAAGGGAGAGTTTGGGAGAGAGATGAATTTATACATTTAAAAAAAATTACATTAAAATTATGAGCAAACTGAGCTCCCTAATTGGCGTTAAGAGAGAGGGAGAGGGGGGAGGGAGCGTGCGGGGTGGGGGAACAAGTCTGGCGGGGATGGGGGTAGGGAAGGGAGAGGGGACGGGGGGGGTCACGTGGGGGGGGGGACACAAGAGGAAGAGATGGGTGGGGGTAGGGCGCTGGCGGGGGGGGGTAGCAGCGCGCATGCGCAGTGGCCTGCCCGGCGTGGGCGCGCCAATTAGTGTTGAAGGCGCGTGGGGAGAGACGGGGGGAGGGGCGGGGGGGTGATGGGCAGTGGGGGAGGGGCGGGGGGGAGGGGCGGGGGGGTGATGGGCAGTGGGGGAGGGGCGGGGGGGACTTTGGCCTTTGACTCCTCTTCTTTTTCTGAGCCCTTGCGCGTTTAATTATTCCCAAATAATCATGTTAGCACACACACACGCAGACACACACGCACAGACACACACACGCAGACACACACACACGCACACACACGCACAGACGCGCACACACGCGCGCACAGACACGCGCGCACACGCGCACAGACACACAAAGATAAAGATCCCCCATATAGCCTTAACACACGCACACACACGCACAGACACACACACAGACGCACGCGCACACACAGACACACGCACAGACACACGCACAGACGCACACACACAGACACGCGCACACACGCGTGTCTGTGTGTGTCTGTGCGTGTGTGTGTCCAGAGGTAGTTACGTGTGCGGGTGAATGTGCGCGTGTGTGTGCGTCTGTGCAGTGTCGATTTTAACTGAACCGATCCTGGGCCTCCCCTAGGTCGACTCGGCCTCAAATGAGTACCTGGTGCGTGGTGTGTAAAAAACATCGCCACTGGGGAGACAAAGGCGGCCGGGCGTGTGCCGTGTCGGCCTGCATTGGTGCTGAGGCGCTGCTGCTGCTGATGATGATCTGTGGGGTTGTCTTGGTGTGGGCTGGGATTGTTGTTATAATTGTTGTTGTTGTTGTTATTGATGCCTTGGCCAAGATTGATGAATCTGACTTGTTTAACGTATTACTTTTGAACATTTAGTGACTTACCGTTTTATCTCTGCTTCGCCCCTGGCGTCTTGGATTGTAACGACTGGACATCTGTGAAGAAAGAGCTTTACAGCTCCTCGGATTCCTCCTGCACTTTAAATAAAGATTCTGACTGACTCTGACCATTACCGTGAGGCGCTTACTTATCGTGAGCAGCGGGTGAGGGAATCTGCACGCACGAAGGGTAACTCAAAGTCGCGATTCTCCCTCTGAATATAGTATCATAGACCCTGGGCATCTCGCTAAAGCAGAGACGCCCAGGGTCTATGATACTATATAGTCCCTGTTGGTATCCCCTCTAGAGATGGAACAGTTCCTGTTGGTATCCCCTGCAGAGATGGAACAGTTCCTGTTGGTATCCCCTCTAGAGATGGAACAGTTCCTGTTGGTATCCCCTCTAGAGATGGAACAGTTCCTGTTGGTATCCCCTCTAGAGATGGAACAGTTCCTGTTGGTATCCCCTCTAGAGATGGAACAGTTCCTGTTGGCATCCCCTCTAGAGATGGAACAGTTCCTGTTGGTATCCCTTCTAGAGATGGAACAGTTCCTGTTGGTATCTCCTGCAGAGATGGAACAGTTCCTGTTGGTATCCCCTCTAGAGATGGAACAGTTCCTGTTGGTATCTCCTCTAGAGATGGAACAGTTCCTGTTGGTATCTCCTGCAGAGATGGAACAGTTCCTGTTGGTATCCCCTGCAGAGATGGAACAGTTCCTGTTGGTATCCCCTCTAGAGATGGAACAGTTCCTGTTGGTATCTCCTCTAGAGATGGAACAGTTCCTGTTGGTATCCCTACTAGAGATGGAACAGTTCCTGTTGGTATCCCCTGCAGAGATGGAACAGTTCCTGTTGGTATCCCCTCTAGAGATGGAACAGTTCCTGTTGGTATCCCCTCTCGAGATGGAACAGTTCCTGTTGGTATCCCCTCTAGAGATGGAACAGTTCCTGTTGGTATCCCCTCAAGAGATGGAACAGTTCCTGTTGGTATCCCCTCTAGAGATGGAACAGTTCCTGTTGGTATCCCCTCTAGAGATGGAACAGTTCCTGTTGGTATCCCCTCTAGAGATGGAACAGTTCCTGTTGGTATCCCCTCTAGAGATGGAACAGTTCCTGTTGGTATCCCCTCTAGAGATGGAACAGTTCCTGTTGGTATCCTCTCTAGAGATGGAACAGTTCCTGTTGGTATCTCCTGCAGAGATGGAACAGTTCCTGTTGGTATCCCCTCTAGAGATGGAACAGTTCCTGTTGGTATCCCCTCTAGAGATGGAACAGATCCTGTTGGTATCCCCTCTAGAGATGGAACAGTTCCTGTTGGTATCCCCTCTAGAGATGGAACAGTTCCTGTTGGTATCCCCTCTAGAGATGGAACAGTTCCTGTTGGTATCCCCTCTAGAGATGGAACAGTTCCTGTTGGTATCCTCTCTAGAGATGGAACAGTTCCTGTTGGTATCTCCTGCAGAGATGGAACAGTTCCTGTTGGTATCCCCTCTAGAGATGGAACAGTTCCTGTTGGTATCCCCTCTAGAGATGGAACAGATCCTGTTGGTATCCCCTCTAGAGATGGAACAGTTCCTGTTGGTATCCCCTCTAGAGATGGAACAGTTCCTGTTGGTATCCCCTCTAGAGATGGAACAGTTCCTGTTGGTATCCCCTCTAGAGATGGAACAGTTCCTGTTGGTATCTCCTCTAGAGATGGAACAGTTCCTGTTGGTATCCCCTCTAGAGATGGAACAGTTCCTGTTGGTATCTCCTCTAGAGATGGAACAGTTCCTGTTGGTATCCCCTCTAGAGATGGAACAGTTCCTGTTGGTATCCCCTCTAGAGATGGAACAGTTCCTGTTGGTATCTCCTCTAGAGATGGAACAGTTCCTGTTGGTATCCCCTCTAGAGATGGAACAGTTCCTGTTGGTATCTCCTGCAGAGATGGAACAGTTCCTGTTGGTATCCCCTCTAGAGATGGAACAGTTCCTGTTGGTATCTCCTGCAGGCCTCCAGCTGTAGCGGCTGGGCACGAGAACAAAAACATGAACATGGTGTCTGTGCCTGGAGGACTCTCCTCGTTTCTGGAAAAGCGCATCAAGGAGTCCTCTTTAAGCCTCCAACTGATGAAATCAATGTCCACGTGATGATGACGACGACGATGACGATGGGGATGAGCCACGTGGTTGAGCTGTCATTTGTGAAGGGTTTGTGGTGAGCATCTCTTGATTGATGGTGGTTGTTAGTGGTTGATGGTGGTTGTTAGTGGTTGATGGTGGTTGTTAGTGGTGGATGGTGGTTGTTAGTGGTTGGTGGTGGTTGTTAGTGGTTGGTGGTGGTTGTTAATGGTTGATGGTGGTTGTTAGTGGTTGATGGTGGTTGTTAGTGGTTGATGGTGGTTGTTAGTGGTTGGTGGTGGTTGATGGTGGTTGTTAGTGGTTGATGGTGGATGTTAGTGGTTGGTGGTGGTTGTTAGTGGTTGATGGTGGTTGTTAGTGGTTGGTGGTGGTTGTTAGTGGTTGATGGTGGTTGTTAGTGGTTGATGGTGGTTGTTAGTGGTTGGTGGTGGTTGTTAGTGGTTGATGGTGGTTGTTAGTGGTTGATGGTGGTTGTTAGTGGTGGATGGTGGTTGTTAGTGGTTGATGGTGGTTGTTAGTGGTTGATGGTGGTTGTTAGTGGGTGGTGGTGGTTGTTAGTAGTTGATGGTGGTTGTTAGTGGTGGATGGTGGTTGTTAGTGGTTGATGGTGGTTGTTAGTGGTTGGTGGTGGTTGTTAGTGGTTGATGGTGGTTGTTAGTGGTTGATGGTGGTTGTTAGTGGTTGATGGTGGTTGTTAGTGGTTGATGGTGGTTGTTAGTGGTGGATGGTGGTTGTTAATGGTTGGTGGTGGCTGTTAGTGGTTGGTGGTGGTTGTTAGTGGTTGATGGTGGTTGTTAGTGGTTGATGGTAGTTGTTAGTGGTGGATGGTGGTTGTTAGTGGTTGATGGTGGTTGTTAGTGGTTGATGGTGGTTGTTAGTGGTTGATGGTGGTTGTTAGTGGTTGGTGGTGGTTGTTAGTGGTTGATGGTGGTTGTTAGTGGTTGATGGTGGTTGTTAGTGGTGGATGGTGGTTGTTAGTGGTTGGTGGTGGTTGTTAGTGGTTGATAGTGGTGGATGGTGGTTGTTAGTGGTTGGTGGTGGTTGTTAGTGGTTGGTGGTGGTTGTTAGTGGTTGATGGTGGTTGTTAGTGGTTGATGGTGGTTGTTAGTGGTTGATGGTGGTTGTTAGTGGTTGGTGGTGGTTGTTAGTGGTTGATGGTGGTTGTTAGTGGTTGGTGGTGGTTGTTAGTGGTTGGTGGTGGTTGTTAGTGGTGGATGGTGGTTGTTGGTGGTGGAGAGTGGTTGTTAGTGGTTGTGAGTTGTCGGTGGTGGTGGTTGTTGGTGGTGGTGGAGAGTGGTTGTTAGTGGTTGTGAGTGGTTGGTGGTGGTAGAGAGTGGTTGTTAGTGGTTGTGAGTGGTTGTTGTTGTTGGTGGTGGTGGAGAGTGGTTGTTAGTGGTTGTGAGTGGTTGTTGTTGTTGGTGGTGGAGAGTGGATGTTAGTGGTTTTGAGTGGTTGGTGGTGGTGGAGAGTGGTTGTTAGTGGTTGTTGTTGTTGGTGGTGGTGGAGAGTGGTTGTTGGTGGTGGTTGTGAGTGGTTGTTGTTGTTGGTGGTGGTCGTGGAGAGTAGTTGTGAGTGGTTGTTAGTGGTTGTGAGTGGTTGTTGTTGTTGGTGGTGGAGAGTGATTGTGAGTGGTTGTTGTTGTTGGTGGTCGTGGAGAGTGGTTGTGAGTGGTTGTTGTTGTTGTTGTTGGTGGAGAGTGGTTGTTGGTGGTGGTGGTGGTTGTGAGTGGTTGTTGTTGTTGGTGGTGGAGAGTGGTTGTGAGTGGTTGTTGTTGTTGGTGGTGGTGGAGAGTGGTTGTGAGTGGTTGTTGTTGTTGTTTTGGTGGTGGTGGTTGTGAGTGGTTGTTAGTGGTTGTGAGTGGTTGTTGTTGTTGTTGTTGGTGGAGAGTGGTTGTGAGTGGTTGTTGTTGTTGGTGGTGGAGAGTGGTTGTGAGTGGTTGTTGTTGTTGTTGTTGGTGGTGGAGAGTGGTTGTGAGTGGTTGTTGTTGTTGGTGGTGGAGAGTGGTTGTGAGTGGTTGTTGTTGTTGTTGGTGGTGGAGAGTGGTTGTGAGTGGTTGTTGTTGTTGTTGTTGGTGGTGGAGAGTGGTTGTGAGTGGTTGTTGTTGTTGGTGGTGGTCGTGGAGAGTGGTTGTGAGTGGTTGTTGTTGTTGTTGTTGGTGGTGGAGAGTGGTTGTGAGTGGTTGTTGTTGTTGTTGTTGGTGGTGGAGAGTGGTTGTTGTTGTTGTTGTTGGTGGTGGAGAGTGGTTGTGAGTGGTTGTTGTTGTTGGTGGTGGAGAGTGGTTGTGAGTGGTTGTTGTTGTTGTTGTTGGTGGTGGAGAGTGGTTGTTGTTGTTGTTGTTGGTGGTGGAGAGTGGTTGTTGTTGTTGTTGTTGGTGGTGGAGAGTGGTTGTGAGTGGTTGTTGTTGTTGTTGTTGGTGGTGGAGAGTGGTTGTTGTTGTTGTTGGTGGTGGAGAGTGGTTGTTGTTGTTGTTGTTGGTGGTGGAGAGTGGTTGTGAGTGGTTGTTGTTGTTGTTGTTGGTGGTGGAGAGTGGTTGTTGTTGTTGGTGGTGGAGAGTGGTTGTTGTTGTTGTTGGTGGTGGTGGAGAGTGGTTGTTGTTGTTGTTGTTGGTGGTGGAGAGTGGTTGTTGTTGTTGTTGGTGGTGGAGAGTGGTTGTGAGTGGTTGTTGTTGTTGGTGGTGGTGGAGAGTGGTTGTTGTTGTTGTTGGTGGTGGAGAGTGGTTGTTGTTGTTGGTGGTGGTGGAGAGTGGTTGTGAGCGGTTGTTGTTGTTGTTGGTGGTGGAGAAGGTGTTGTTGTTGTTGTTGGTGGTGGTGGAGAGTGGTTGTTGTTGTTGTTGTTGGTGGTGGAGAGTGGTTGTGAGTGGTTGTTAGTGGTTGTTGTTGTTGGTGGTGGAGAGTGGTTGTTGTTGTTGTTGGTGGTGGAGAGTGGTTGTTGTTGTTGTTGTTGGTGGTGGAGAGTGGTTGTGAGTGGTTGTTGTTGTTGGTGGTGGAGAGTGGTTGTTGTTGTTGTTGTTGGTGGTGGAGAGTGGTTGTTGTTGTTGTTGGTGGTGGAGAGTGGTTGTGAGTGGTTGTTAGTGGTTGTTGTTGTTGTTGTTGGTGGAGAGTGGTTGTTGTTGTTGTTGGTGGTGGAGAGTGGTTGTGAGTGGTTGTTGTTGTTGGTGGTGGTGGAGAGTGGTTGTTGTTGGTGGTGGAGAGTGGTTGTTGTTGTTGTTGGTGGTGGAGAGTGGTTGTGAGTGGTTGTTGTTGTTGTTGGTGGTGGAGAGTGGTTGTTGTTGTTGTTGGTGGTGGAGAGTGGTTGTGAGTGGTTGTTAGTGGTTGTTGTTGTTGTTGTTGGTGGAGAGTGGTTGTTGTTGTTGTTGGTGGTGGAGAGTGGTTGTGAGTGGTTGTTGTTGTTGGTGGAGAGTGGTTGTTGTTGTTGTTGTTGTTGGTGGAGAGTGGTTGTGAGTGGTTGTTAGTGGTTGTTGTTGTTGGTGGTGGAGAGTGGTTGTTGTTGTTGTTGGTGGTGGAGAGTGGTACAGGTTAAAGTCTCACCGCCGCTCTCAGTGTCGCGACCATTAGCGCCTAATGACGTCGCCAATTACAGCGCCGGGCCAGGGATCAAAGGGAGGGGCGGGGGGGGAGTAAGGGGGAGGGGGGATTAAAGGGGGGGAGTAAGGGGGAGGGAGGAGTAAGGGGGGAGGGGGGAGTAAGGGGGGGGGGAGTAAGGGGGGAGGGGGAGTAAGGGGGGGGGAGAAAGGGGGAGTAAGGGGGGAGGGAGGAGTAAGGGGGGGAGGGGGAGTAAGGGGGGGGAGTAAGGGGGGAGGGGGAGTAAGGGGGGGGAGAAAGGGGGAGGAGGGGGAGTAAGGGGGGGGGGGAGTAAGGGGGGGGGAGGGGGGAGTAAGGGGGGGAGGGAGGAGTAAGGGGGGGAGTAAGGGGGGGGGGTGTGAAGTGCGCCGCGCGACGAGGCGCGTGACGCGTGCCTTCACGTGCGTGCACCGCGCCTGGCACAAGCCACGTGACACAACACCGAGAGGGCAGCTCGTCCTGCAGACGGGTCACGTGGCACTCGCGTGGTGAGTGTCTCTTGAGTGGTGAGTGATGGGTGTCTGGTGAGTGTCTCTTGAGTGGTGAGTGATGGGTGAGTGGTGAGTGTCTCTTGAGTGGTGAGTGATGGGTGTGTGGTGAGTGTCTCTTGAGTGGTGAGTGATGGGTGTGTGTTGAGTGTCTCTTGAGTGGTGAGTGATGGGTGTGTGGTGAGTGTCTCTTGAGTGGTGATGGGTGTGTGGTGAGTGTCTCTTGAGTGGTGAGTGATGGGTGAGTGGTGAGTGTCTCTTGAGTGGTGATGGGTTTGTGGTGAGTGTCTCTTGAGTGGTAAGTGATGGGTGTGTAGTGAGTGTCTCTTGAGTGGTGAGTGTCTCTTGAGTGGTGAGTTATGGGTTTGTGGTGAGTGTCTCTTGAGTGGTGAGTGATGGGTGTGTGGTGAGTGTCTCTTGAGTGGTGAGTGATGGGTGTGTGGTGAGTGTCTCTTGAGTGGTGAGTGATGGGTGTGTGGTGAGTGTCTCTTGAGTGGTGAGTGTCTCTTGAGTGGTGAGTGATGGGCTTGTGGTGAGTGTCTATTGAGTGGTGATGGGTTTGTGGTGAGTGTCTCTTGAGTGGTGAGTGATGGGTGTGTGGTGAGTGTCTCTTGAGTGGTGAGTGATGGGTGTGTGGTGAGTGTCTCTTGAGTGGTGAGTGATGGGTGTGTGGTGAGTGTCTCTTGAGTGGTGAGTGATGGGTGTGTGGTGAGTGTCTCTTGAGTGGTGAGTGATGGGTGTGTGGTGAGTGTCTCTTGAGTGGTGAGTGATGGGTGTGTAGTGAGTGTCTCTTGAGTGGTGAGTGATGGGTGTGTGGTGAGTGTCTCTTGAGTGGTGAGTGATGGGTGAGTGGTGAGTGTCTCTTGAGTGGTGAGTGATGGGTGTGTGGTGAGTGTCTCTTGAGTGGTGAGTGATGGGTGTGTGTTGAGTGTCTCTTGAGTGGTGAGTGATGGGTGTGTGGTGAGTGTCTCTTGAGTGGTGATGGGTGTGTGGTGAGTGTCTCTTGAGTGGTGAGTGATGGGTGAGTGGTGAGTGTCTCTTGAGTGGTGATGGGTTTGTGGTGAGTGTCTCTTGAGTGGTAAGTGATGGGTGTGTAGTGAGTGTCTCTTGAGTGGTGAGTGTCTCTTGAGTGGTGAGTTATGGGTTTGTGGTGAGTGTCTCTTGAGTGGTGAGTGATGGGTGTGTGGTGAGTGTCTCTTGAGTGGTGAGTGATGGGTGTGTGGTGAGTGTCTCTTGAGTGGTGAGTGTCTCTTGAGTGGTGAGTGATGGGCTTGTGGTGAGTGTCTATTGAGTGGTGATGGGTTTGTGGTGAGTGTCTCTTGAGTGGTGAGTGATGGGTGTGTGGTGAGTGTCTCTTGAGTGGTGAGTGATGGGTGTGTGGTGAGTGTCTCTTGAGTGGTGAGTGATGGGTGTGTGGTGAGTGTCTCTTGAGTGGTGAGTGATGGGTGTGTGGTGAGTGTCTCTTGAGTGGTGAGTGATGGGTGTGTGGTGAGTGTCTCTTGAGTGGTGAGTGATGGGTGTGTAGTGAGTGTCTCTTGAGTGGTGAGTGATGGGTGTGTGGTGAGTGTCTCTTAATTGGTGAGTGATGGGTGTGTGGTGAGTGTCTCTTGAGTGGTGAGTGATGGGTGTGTGGTGAGTGTCTCTTGAGTGGTGAGTGATGGGTGTGTGGTGAGCTGTTGGCCTGAGCCAATGGCTCTTATCACGCAGGACAAGCAGACAAAGGTCCTCCGTGTAGCCTGCAACCGACTTTTGGGGCAAGTGCTGTTAGTGAGTAGCAGCAGCACCTCTGAAGGCCGGCACGGCACATTAGATGCCGCCTGTTCTTTGGCCAGCACCACACTCGACCGCCTTTGCCTTCCCAACGCTGACGTTTACACACAAAGTGAAATTTCCCCCCATATAGCTTCAACAAAATGTAGGGGCAGGTGCCGTTAGCGAGCAGCAGCACCTGTGGAGGCCGGCATTGTGGCGCACCAGGAGGTGGTTGACCAGCACCGCGCCCGGCCGCCTTTGTCTCTCTCATCGAGAAACACACGCGTATGCAATGAGCCCGCCAATCGGTCGGCGTACAATCGCCTTACCGGTGCCACGCCGGGTGGCAACGTGGAGCGTTGATTTTCTCGGAGCGCGTAGGTCACAAATCCGTGCTGTAGCAAGGTCACGGTGGCAGCTTCTCAGGAGGGAAATGCCATTAAGGAAGGGCTCCGATCAACGACGTCTGACAGAGAAGAATACCGGGGCAAATAAATAAATAATGCCCACACCGAATGTGGAATTGAAAGTCCGCGGGATGTGAGATAAATGGATGTGTACCACGATTTGTGTCCAGGGTGGACACTGCTTGTGGTGAACACTGCCCAGGATGGACACTGCCCGTGGTGGACACTGTCCAGGGTAGACACTGCGCCGTGGTGGACACTGCCCGTGGTGGACACTGCCCAGGATGGACACTGCCCAAGGCGGACACTGCCCGTGGTGGACACTGACCAGGGTGGACACTGCCCAGGGTGGACACTGCCAGTGGTGGACTATCACACAATCACCCTGTGAGCTACCACTAACCCACAATCACCCTGTGAGCTACCACTAACCCACAATCACCCTGTGAGCTACCGCCAACCCACAATCACCCTGTGAGCTACCACTAACCCACAATCACCCTGTGAGCTACCACTGACCCACAATCACCCAGTGAGCTACCGCTAACCCACAATCACCCTGTGAGCTAACGCCAACCCACAATCACCCTGTGAGCTACCACTAACCCACAATCACCCTGTGAGCTACTGCTAACCCACAATCATCGTGTGAGCTACCACTAACCCACAATCACCCTGTGAGCTACCGCTAACCCACAATCACCCTGTGAGCTACCACTAACCCACAATCACCCTGTGAGCTACCACTAACCCACAATCACCCTGTGAGCTACCACTAACCCACAATCACCCAGTGAGCTACCGCTAACCCACAATCACTCTGTGAGCTACCGCCAACCCACAATCACCCTGTGAGCTACCGCTAACCCACAATCACCCTGTGAGCTACCACTAACCCACAATCACCCTGTGAGCTACCACTAACCCACAATGACCCTGTGAGCTACCGCTAACCCACAATCATCGTGTGAGCTACAACTAACCCACAATCACCCTGTGAGCTACCGCTAACCCACAATCACCCTGTGAGCTACCGCTAACCCACAATCACCCTGTGAGCTACCACTAACCCACAATCACCCTGTGAACTACCACTAACCCACAATCACCCTGTGAGCTACCGCTAACCCACAATCACCCTGTGAGTTACCGCTAACCCACAATCACCCTGTGAGCTACCGCTAACCCACAATCACCCTGTGAGCTACCGCTAACCCACAATCACCCTGTGAGCTACCGCCAACCCACAATCACCCTGTACCGCTAACCCATAATCACCCTGTGAGCTACCGCTAACCCACAATCACCCTGTGAGCTACCACTAACCCACAATCACCCAGTGAGCTACCACTAACCCACAATCACCCTGTGAGCTACCGCCCACCCACAATCACCCTGTGAGCTACCACGAGCCCACAATCACCCTGTGAGCTACCACAAACCCACAATCACCCTGTGAGCTACCGCTAACCCACAATCACCCTGTGAGCTACCGCTAACCCACAATCACCCTGTGAGATACCGCCAACCCACAATCACCCTGTGAGCTACCGCTAACCCACAATCACCCTGTGAGCTACCGCCAACCCACAATCACCCTGTGAGCTACCACTAACCCACAATCACCTGTGAGCTAACACTAACCCACAATCACCTGTGAGCTACCGCTAACCCACAATCACCCTGTGAGCTACCGCTAACCCACAATCACCCTGTGAGCTACCACTAACCCACAATCACCCTGTGAGCTACCACTAACCCACAATCACCCTGTGAGCTACCGCCAACCCACAATCACCCTGTGAGCTACCACTAACCCACAATCACCCTGTGAGCTACCACTGACCCACAATCACCCAGTGAGCTACCGCTAACCCACAATCACCCTGTGAGCTAACGCCAACCCACAATCACCCTGTGAGCTACCACTAACCCACAATCACCCTGTGAGCTACCGCTAACCCACAATCATCGTGTGAGCTACCACTAACCCACAATCACCCTGTGAGCTACCGCTAACCCACAATCACCCTGTGAGCTACCACTAACCCACAATCACCCTGTGAGCTACCACTAACCCACAATCACCCTGTGAGCTACCACTAACCCACAATCACCCAGTGAGCTACCGCTAACCCACAATCACTCTGTGAGCTACCGCCAACCCACAATCACCCTGTGAGCTACCACTAACCCACAATCACCCTGTGAGCTACCACTAACCCACAATGACCCTGTGAGCTACCGCTAACCCACAATCATCGTGTGAGCTACAACTAACCCACAATCACCCTGTGAGCTACCGCTAACCCACAATCACCCTGTGAGCTACCGCTAACCCACAATCACCCTGTGAGCTACCACTAACCCACAATCACCCTGTGAGCTACCACTAACCCACAATCACCCTGTGAGCTACCGCTAACCCACAATCACCCTGTGAGTTACCGCTAACCCACAATCACCCTGTGAGCTACCGCTAACCCACAATCACCCTGTGAGCTACCGCTAACCCACAATCACCCTGTGAGCTACCGCCAACCCACAATCACCCTGTACCGCTAACCCACAATCACCCTGTGAGCTACCGCTAACCCACAATCACCCTGTGAGCTACCACTAACCCACAATCACCCAGTGAGCTACCACTAACCCACAATCACCCTGTGAGCTACCGCCCACCCACAATCACCCTGTGAGCTACCACTAGCCCACAATCACCCTGTGAGCTACCACTAACCCACAATCACCCTGTGAGCTACCGCTAACCCACAATCACCCTGTGAGATACCGCCAACCCACAATCACCCTGTGAGCTACCGCTAACCCACAATCACCCTGTGAGCTACCGCCAACCCACAATCACCCTGTGAGCTACCACTAACCCACAATCACCCTGTGAGCTAACACTAACCCACAATCACCTGTGAGCTACCGCTAACCCACAATCAGCCTGTGAGCTACCGCTAACCCACAATCACCCTGTGAGCTACCACTAACCCACAATCACCCTGTGAGCTACCGCTAACCCACAATCACCCTGTGAGCTACCACTAACCCACAATCACCCTGTGAGCTACCACTAACCCACAATAACCATGTGAGCTACCGCCAACCTACAATCACCCTGTGAGCTACCACTGACCCACAATCACCCTGTGAGCTACCGCCAACCCACAATCACCCTGTGAGCTACCGCTAACCCACAATCACCCTGTGAGCTACCACTAACCCACAATCACCCTGTGAGCTACCGCTAACCCACACTCACCCTGTGAGCTACCGCCAACCCACAATCACCCTGTGAGCTACCGCTAACCCACAATCACCCTGTGAGCTACCACTAACCCACAATCACCCTGTGAGCTACCGCTAACCCACATTCCCCCTGTGAGCTACCACTAACCCACAATCACCCTGTGAGCTACCGCCAACCCACAATCACCCTGTGAGCTACCGCTAACCCACAATCACCCTGTGAGCTACCACTAACCCACAATCACCCTATGAGCTACCACTAACCCACAATCACCCTGTGAGCTACCGCTAACCACACACTCCCCCTGTGAGCTACCACTAACCCACAATCACTCTGTGAGCTACCACTAACCCACAATCACCCTGTGAGCTACCGCCAACCCACAATCACCCTGTGAGCTACCACTAACCCACAATCACCCTGTGAGCTACCGCCAACCCACAATCACCCTGTGAGCTACCGCTAACCCACAATCACCCTGTGAGCTACCACTAACCCACAATCACCCTGTGAGCTACCGCTAACCCACAATCACCCTGTGAGCTACCGCCAACCCACAATCACCCTGTGAGCTACCGCTAATCCACAATCACCCTGTGAGCTACCACTAACCCACAATCACCCTGTGAGCTACCACTAACCCACAATCACCCTGTGAGCTACCGCCAACCCACAATCACCCTGTGAGCTACCACTAACCCACAATCACCCTGGGAGCTACCACCAACCCACAATCACCCTGTGAGCTACCACTAACCCACAATCACCCTGTGAGCTACCGCTAACCCACAATCAACCTGTGAGCTACCGCCAACCCACAATCACCCTGTGAGCTACCGCCAACCCACAATCACCCTGTGAGCTACCGCCAACCCACAATCACCCTGTGAGCTACCGCTAACCCACAATCACCCTGTGAGCTACCACTAACCCACAATCACCCTGTGAGCTATCGCCAACCCACAATCACCCTGTGAGCTACCGCCAACCCACAATCATCCTGTGAGCTACCGCTAACCCACAATCACCCTGTGAGCTACCACTAACCCACAATCACCCTGTGAGCTACCGCTAACCCACAATCACCCTGTGAGCTACCGCTAACCCACAATCACCCTGTGAGCTACCACTAACCCACAATCACCTTGTGAGCTACCACTAACCCACAATCACCCTGTGAGCTACCACTAACCCACAATCACCCTGTGAGCTACCACTAACCCACAATCACCCTGTGAGCTACCACTAACCCACAATCACCCTGTGAGCTACCGCCAACCCACAATCACCCTGTGAGCTACCGCTAACCCACAATCACCCTGTGAGCTACCGCCAACCCACACAATCACCCTGTGAGCTACCGCCAACCCACAATCACCCTGTGAGCTACCACTAACCCACAATCACCTTGTGAGCTACCACTAACCCACAATCACCCTGTGAGCTACCACTAACCCACAATCACCCTGTGAGCTACCGCCAACCCACACAATCACCCTGTGAGCTACCACTAACCCACAATCACCCTGTGAGCTACCGCCAACCCACAATCACCCTGTGAGCTACCGCTAACCCACAATCACCCTGTGAGCTACCGCCAACCCACACAATCACCCTGTGAGCTACCGCCAACCCACAATCACCCTGTGAGCTACCACTAACCCACAATCACCTTGTGAGCTACCACTAACCCACAATCACCCTGTGAGCTACCACTAACCCACAATCACCCTGTGAGCTATCACTAACCCACAATCACCCTGCGAGCTACCACTAACCCACAATCACCCTGTGAGCTACCACTAACCCACAATCACCCTGTGAGCTACCGCCAACCCACAATCACCCTGTGAGCTACCGCCATCCCACAATCACCCTGTGAGCTACCACTAACCCACAATCACCCTGTGAGCTACCGCTAACCCACAATCACCCTGTGAGCTACCGCTAACCCACAATCACCCTGTGAGCTACCACTAACCCACAATCACCCTGTGAGCTACCGCTAACCCACAATCACCCTGTGAGCTACCACTAATCCACAATCACCCTGTGAGCTACCACTAACCCACAATCACCCTGTGAGCTACCGCTAACCCACAATCACCCTGTGAGCTACCACTAATCCACAATCACCCTGTGAGCTACCACTAATCCACAATCACCCTGTGAGCTACCGCTAACCCACAATCACCCTGTGAGCTACCGCTAACCCACAATCACCCTGTGAGCTACCGCCAACCCACAATCACACACGCAGATTTACACACCAAGACACAACAAACAACCACCATTCGTTACGTAGTTGCATTCTATGGATCTATGTGTCAGTGAGTGGGCCTCTATGTGAGTCTACTGGTCTCAGTGTGAGTCTACTGGTCTCAGTGTGAGTCTACTGGTCTCAGTGAGAGTCGGCGGGTCTCAGTGTGAGTCTAGTGGTCTCAGTGTGAGTCTACTGGTCTCAGTGTGAGTCTACTGGTCTCAGTGTGAGTCTATTGGTCTCAGTGTGAGTCTAGTGGTCTCAGTGTGAGTCTACTGGTCTCAGTGTGAGTCTACTGATCTCAGTGTGAGTCTACTGATCTCAGTGTGAGTCTACTGGTCTCAGTGTGAGTTTGTGGGTCTCAGTGTGAGACTACTGGTCTCAGTGTGAGTCTACTGGTCTCAGTGTGAGTCTACTGGTCTCAGTGGGAGTCTACTGATCTCAGTGTGAGTCTACTGATCTCAGTGTGAGCCTACTGGTCTCAGTGTGAGTCTACTGGTCTCAGTGTGAGTCTACTGGTCCCAGAGCAACAGCCGCACGTGTACATTGAGGTGGCCAACGTGCCGGGTGTCGATGTCACCAAGGAGTTCAGAGTGTGTCGCTGTGATGATCATCAAGATCATGATGATCATCATGATGATGCTGAGTTGGTGAGATGCTACAAGTTCCACTGCCTGGAGAGAGAGGAACTGCCACTTCCTACCTGTGCAAGTCAAAGACAAAGCTCCCCCGGATAGCCTTAGCAGACTGTTGGGGCAAGTGCTGTTAGCAGGCACCTATGAAGGCCGGCACGGCACACGAGGGGGTGGGTGGCCAGCACCACGCCCGACCGCCTTTGTCTCCCCAGTGGCAATATTTTGACACACCGCACCAGGTACTCATTTGAGGCTGCGTCGACCTAGGGGAGGCCCAGGACGGATTCAGATCATCGTCACCGGTGTTGACCGTGAGCGGGAATCGAACCCGGGTGGCCGGGTTCGTAGTGCAGCGATAACCACGACACTACCGCTCCCCCCTTGTCACTACCTGTGCACTACCACCACCACCATCATCATCGGCATCATCATCGTCATCATCATCGTCATCATCATCATCCATCTCCTGCTGGCGTTGTTTGTGTAGCGGACGCGGTTCAGGGTTTGTGAGCCGCCCCATGAGCTGATCATTAAACACCTTGAAGTGGACAAACACAAACAAACGAAAAGCTCCCTCAGTCACTTGCATTAAGAGCTCGGGGAATGTGGCGCTTTAACTGGATTACGTGTTGTAGTAGTTTATTATATTACGTGTTGTAGTACTGTAGTTGTAGTAGTATATTATATTACGTGTTAGATTACGTGTTGTAGTATTATTATATTACGTGTTAGATTACGTGTTGTAGTATTATTATATTACGTGTTAGATTACGTGTTGTAGTACTTTAGTAGTATTATATTACGTGTTGTACTGTAGTAGTATTATTATATTACGTGTTGTAGTACTGTAGTACAGTAGTATATTACGTGTTGTAGTACTGTAGTAGTAGTATTATATTACGTGTTGTAGTACTGTAGTAGTAGTATTATATTACGTGTTGTAGTACAGTAGTACAGTAGTAGTATTATATTACGTGTTGTAGTACAGTAGTACAGTAGTAGTATTATATTACATGTTGTAGTACTGTAGTAGTAGTATTATATTACGTGTTGTAATAAAGTAGTAGTATTATATCGCGTGTTGTAATAAAGTAGTATTATTATATTACGTGTTGTAGTACTGTAGTACAGTAGTATTATATTACGTGTTGTAGTACTGTAGTACGGTAGTAGTATTATTATATTACGTGTTGTAGTACAGTAGTAGTATTATATTACGTGTTGTAGTACTGTAGTACAGTAGTAGTAGTATTTTGATATCCCGCAGCAGGTCCAGACCGCCCTCTGCTGGATCTCAGGCACAACAGCACAGCGTCTCCACACAGACACAGGTGTCCCTTGTAGCCCACACAGACACAGGTGTCCCTTGTAGCCCACACAGACACAGACACAGGTGTCCCGTGTAGCCCACACAGACACAGGTGTCCCTTGTAGCCCACACAGACACAGGTGTCCCTTGTAGCCCACACAGACACAGGTGTCCCGTGTAGCCCACACAGACACAGGTGTCCCGTGTAGCCCACACAGACACAGACAGGTGTCCCGTGTAGCCCACACAGACACAGGTGTCCCGTGTAGCCCACACAGACACAGGTGTCCCGTGTAGCCCACACAGACACAGGTGTCCCGTGTAGCCCACACAGACACAGGTGTCCCTTGTAGCCCACACAGACACAGGTGTCCCTTGTAGCCCACACAGACACAGGTGTCCCGTGTAGCCCACACAGACACAGGTGTCCCTTGTAGCCCACACAGACACAGGTGTCCCGTGTAGCCCACACAGACACAGGTGTCCCGTGTAGCCCACACAGACACAGGTGTCCCGTGTAGCCCACACAGACACAGGTGTCCCTTGTAGCCCACACAGACACAGGTGTCCCGTGTAGCCCACACAGACACAGGTGTCCCGTGTAGCCCACACAGACACAGGTGTCCCGTGTAGCCCACACAGACACAGGTGTCCCTTGTAGCCCACACAGACACAGGTGTCCCATGTAGCCCACACAGACACAGGTGTCCCGTGTAGCCCACACAGACACAGGTGTCCCGTGTAGCCCACACAGACACAGGTGTCCCGTGTAGCCCACTCAGACACAGGTGTCCCGTGTAGCCCACACAGACACAGGTGTCCCGTGTAGCCCACACAGACACAGGTGTCCCGTGTAGCCCACACAGACACAGGTGTCCCGTGTAGCCCACACAGACACAGGTGTCCCGTGTAGCCCACACAGACACAGGTGTCCCGTGTAGCCCACACAGACACAGGTGTCCCGTGTAGCCCACACAGACACAGGTGTCCCTTGTAGCCCACACAGACACAGGTGTCCCGTGTAGCCCACACAGACACAGGTGTCCCGTGTAGCCCACACAGACACAGGTGTCCCTTGTAGCCCACACAGACACAGGTGTCCCGTGTAGCCCACACAGACACAGGTGTCCCTTGTAGCCCACACAGACACAGGTGTCCCATGTAGCCCACACAGACACAGGTGTCCCGTGTAGCCCACACAGACACAGGTGTCCCGTGTAGCCCACACAGACACAGGTGTCCCGTGTAGCCCACACAGACACAGGTGTCCCGTGTAGCCCACACAGACACAGGTGTCCCGTGTAGCCCACACAGACACAGGTGTCCCGTGTAGCCCACACAGACACAGGTGTCCCGTGTAGCCCACACAGACACAGGTGTCCCGTGTAGCCCACACAGACACAGGTGTCCCGTGTAGCCCACACAGACACAGGTGTCCCGTGTAGCCCACACAGACACAGGTGTCCCGTGTAGCCCACACAGACACAGGTGTCCCGTGTAGCCCACACAGACACAGGTGTCCCGTGTAGCCCACACAGACACAGGTGTCCCGTATAGCCCACACAGACACAGGTGTCCCGTGTAGCCCACACAGACACAGGTGTCCCGTGTAGCCCACACAGACACAGGTGTCCCGTGTAGCCCACACAGACACAGGTGTCCCGTGTAGCCCACACAGACACAGGTGTCCCGTCTAGCCCACACAGACACAGGTGTCCCGTGTAGCCCACACAGACACAGGTGTCCCGTCTAGCCCACACAGACACAGGTGTCCCGTGTAGCCCACACAGACACAGGTGTCCCGTGTAGCCCACACAGACACAGGTGTCCCGTGTAGCCCACACAGACACAGGTGTCCAGTGTAGCCCACACAGACACAGGTGTCCCGTGTAGCCCACACAGACACAGGTGTCCCGTGTAGCCCACACAGACAAAGGTGTCCCGTGTAGCCCACACAGACAAAGGTGTCCCGTGTAGCCCACACAGACACAGACACAGGTGTCCCGTGTAGCCCACACAGACACAGGTGTCCCGTGTAGCCCACACAGACACAGGTGTCCCGTGTAGCCCACACAGACACAGGTGTCCCTTGTAGCCCACACAGACACAGGTGTCCCTTGTAGCCCACACAGACAGGTGTCCCGTGTAGCCCACACAGACACAGGTGTCCCTTGTAGCCCACACAGACACAGGTGTCCCTTGTAGCCCACACAGACACAGGTGTCCCGTGTAGCCCACACAGACACAGGTGTCCCGTGTAGCCCACACAGACACAGGTGTCCCGTGCAGCCCACACAGACACAGGTGTCCCGTGTAGCCCACACAGACACAGACACAGGTGTCCCTTGTAGCCCACACAGACACAGGTGTCCCGTGTAGCCCACACAGACACAGGTGTCCCTTGTAGCCCACACAGACACAGGTGTCCCGTGTAGCCCACACAGACACAGGTGTCCCGTGTAGCCCACACAGACACAGGTGTCCCGTGTAGCCCACACAGACACAGGTGTCCCGTCTAGCCCACACAGACACAGGTGTCCCGTGTAGCCCACACAGACACAGGTGTCCCGTGTAGCCCACACAGACACAGGTGTCCCGTGTAGCCCACACAGACACAGGTGTCCCGTGTAGCCCACACAGACACAGGTGTCCCTTGTAGCCCACACAGACACAGGTGTCCCGTGTAGCCCACACAGACACAGGTGTCCCGTGTAGCCCACACAGACACAGGTGTCCCGTGTAGCCCACACAGACACAGGTGTCCCGTGTAGCCCACACAGACACAGGTGTCCCGTGTAGCCCACACAGACACAGGTGTCCCGTGTAGCCCACACAGACAAAGGTGTCCCGTGTAGCCCACACAGACTTGTGGGGCAAGTGCGACACACGAGGGAGTGTGAGTGCGTCGCTGCCACCACGCCCGGCCGCCATTGTCTCCCCATTAGTGGCGACGTTAATACACAACACGGCACGTACTCATTTGAGGTTGAGTCGACCAAGGGGAGGCTCAGAACCGGTAGCCGTGAGCGGGAATGGAACTCGGGTCCCGGGGTTCGTAGCGCAGCGTAGCGCTAACCACTGCGCCACTGCTCCCCTCAACGTCTCCGATATAGGCTCGCAGCGACAGTGGCTAGGAGATGTTAACTACCTCTCCTGGTGTACAGGAGGTCTGTGTCTCTCTCTCAGCAGCGACACGGTGGCTAGGAGATGTTAACTACCTCTCCTGGTGTACAGGAGGTCGTGGGTTCCATCCGTGACGCCTGCTGCTGCTGTATATTGGGAGTTTGTGTGTCTGTCTCATCATCACGGTGGCTATGAGATGTTAACTACCTCGCCTGGTGTACAGGAGGTCGTGGGTTCGATCCCGACCCTGACGCCTGCTGCTGTATATTGGGAGTGTGTGTGTGTGTCTCTCTCAGCATCATCACGGTGGCTAGGAGATGTTAACTACCTCTCGTGGTGTACAGGAGGTCGTGGGTTCGATCCCGACCCTGACGCCTGCTGCTGTATATTTGGAGTTTGTGTGTGTCTCTCTCAGCATCATCACGGTGGCTAGGAGATGTTAACTACCTCTCCTGGTGTACAGGAGGTCGTGGGTTTGATCCATGACGCCTGCTGCTGTATATTGAGAATTTGTGTCTCTCTCTCTTTCCCCGTGGGTTTTTTTCCCCGGGTCCTCCAGGTTTTTTTCCCTCCACAGTAAGAATCAACATGACCACGCGTTCAGAGTGTTTGTCTGCTGCTATGAATGTCCTCGTGGTGAGCCGCCACGTGGTTGAGCAGCCATCATTCGTGGTGACCCAGGTCGCTTCTCAAGACGAAGCCACATAGCTCAGTGGGCATTATCCTGGTGAAATAGAAAATATATAAAGTTAAATCTTCATTTGAAACTTGCGTGACTGCAGGAATCCAAAACTCTTTGGTTCTTTCCGTAAAGTCACGTAGGTAGAACATTTTATATATTTTATTTTATACCTACGTGACTTTACCCAAATACCTAAAGAGTATATGAAGTATTCTTGGTTCTTTCGGTAAAGTCACGTTGAAGGGAAACAATAAAATAATAAAATATAAAACATCATCAGACTGTTTGTGTTACGGTCGAAACGTCGTGAGAATTTTTATTGTTTTATATGTATTTTATTATTTTATTGTTTCCCTTCAACGTGACTTTACCGAAAGAACCAATAATATGAATCCCTGCAGTCACGAAAGCTTTAAATCAAAATGTAAGTGTATAAAGTGTAGTTTATTTGTAGTAATGACCACGATTCGCCACGCTGGGGCAGCCTGCTGCACAAGGCGCTTGCGCTGATAATCGACAAGCGGCGACCCCACGAGATGATCGATGGCTTCTCTGGGGCGACGCGCCACCAAGCCGCTGGAGATGAGACATTATTTTATCGTAAATAATTTAATAGAAATTGTTTCGCGTTACATTTTTTTAAAAGTATAATGATCCTCCTGCACCTAGCCTGGCACAGCAGTCAACCAATGGCACCTGCTAGGTCTGTCACGTGACTTGCTCCTGCACCTAGCCTGGCACAGTAGTCAACCCATGGCACCTGCTGGGTCTGTCACGTGACCTGCTCCTGCACCTAGCCTGGCACAGCAGTCAACCCATGGCACCTGCTGGGTCTGTCACATGACTTGCTCCTGCACCTAGCCTGGCACAGCAGTCAACCCATGGCACCTGCTGGGTCTGTCACGTGACTTGCTCCTGCACCTAGCCTGGCACAGCAGTGAACCCATGGCACCTGCTGGGTCTGTCACGTGACCTCCTGCACCTAGCCTGGCACAGCGGTCAACCCATGGCACCTGCTGGGTCTGTCACGTGACTTGCTCCTGCACCTAGCCTGGCACAGTAGTCAACCCATGGCACCTGCTGGGTCTGTCACATGACCTGCTCCTGCACCTAGCCTGGCACAGCAGTCAACTCATGGCACCTGCTGGGTCTGTCACGTGACTTGCTCCTGCACATAGCCTGGCACAGCAGTCAACCCATGGCACCTGCTGGATCTGTCACGTGACTTGCTCCTGCACCTAGCCTGGCACAGCAGTCAACCCATGGCACCTGCTGGGTCTGTCACGTGACTTGCTCCTGCACCTAGCCTGGCACAGCAGTCAACCCATGGCACCTGCTGGGTCTCTCTCGTGACCTCCTGCACCTAGCCTGGCACAGAAGCGCCGTGGTGACATCACCTGCACTCTGTGGCGCCCGGCGGCTGCTGTCGTCGTGTGTATCTTACCACACCTGGTAAGTCAATATAGTTTAGTTGTATTTGTGTACTGTATATATTGTATTTGTGTGTATATATACTGTATTCTTGATTCTTTCGGTAAAGTCACGTAGAAGGGAAACAATAAAATAATAAAAACATAAAACAATAAAATTCTCACGACGTTTCGACTGCAAGACAAGCAATTTTCTTGCTGTGGTTTTCACACCTGATGATGATTGCTCGTGTTGCAGTCGAAACGTCGTGAGAATTGTATTGTGTTTATATTTTTATTTTATTGTTTCCCTTCTACGTGGTGACTTTACCGAAAGAACCAAGAATGTGAATCCCTGCAGTCACGAAAGCTTTAAATCAGTATCTCTCCTGTGTATATTTAAAAGACCACGTGGGTGGTGGCTTGTGCTCTCGTTGTGCGCCACTGACGATGAGTTGAACGTCACCGACAGGAGACTTCGTTTGGCTCCACGAGCCCTCGGCGGCGATTTGAATCTCTGCGCGGTGACGTCATCACGCACGCTCCCTGTGCGTGCGTGATGGCGTCACCAAACGCAACGATGGCGTAATCCGCCCGGCTTGCACGCGGTGACGTAAACACGCTCGCTGTGCGTGCGTGATGACGTCACTAAATTGGCATCGACGGCGTTAATAGCCCACCTTGTGCGCGATGACGCCATCACGCTTACGTCGCATCGCCATGCGCCCGTCAGTTTGCGCTCATTGAAAGTGATTTTAATTTTACTTTTATTTCATTCGCGTCGAAGCGGACATAAAAGCGAGACTGTCAAACTTCACAATTGTAAGGACGACAACGCACGAGGTGCAGTAAGCTCGTTGCTCATCTACAGCGGGTGATGTTGGATAGGTGCTGGCGGCACGCGCGTGCGCGCGCAGTGTGAAGGCGGTGTGTCCTCCCGTCGTCGGCCGCCGTGGGCGCCTCGTTCCTGGTTGGCCCGCCAGGCGACGGCGAGGCTCCGTTACGGTGTTAGGCCTCGTGAGGTTCCTATGCGTTTGGTTTGCAGAGGGATGGCTGTTCTGTTCAAGTTAGTTGCCAGCGATTAAGGACGCTTTCTAACTGATGCGTGTACGAAACAGCAATTCCCAGTAATAGGCATAACCAGGTAAGAGCTCACTGGGAACAGATTAAGCGATACAGAATATCCAACACCAGCGGCAAGAGACAAATTGTCCAGGAATCGTCTTGAGGCTGGTACAAGTGCGTGGGGAAGTGTCCTCGTTCGAGCGGGTGGCGGCACGGGGCTGTAGGCGGCCCTCAGCCAGTGGTGGATTGTTGGACGGTGCCCCATTGCTGTGGCATCGAGGCCCGCGGTCCTTTAGTGAATGGATACAACAGCAGCCCTTGTACAACAGTAGTCCTTGTAGATTCAACAGCAGCCTTTGTAGATACAACAGCAGCCCTTGTAGATACAACAGCAGCCCTTGTAGATACAACAGTAGCCCTTGTACAACAGTAGCCCTTGTAGATACAACAGTAGCCCTTGTAGATGCAACAGTAGCCCTTGTACAACAGTAGCCCTTGTAGATACAACAGTAGCCCTTGTAGATACAACAGTAGCCCTTGTAGATACAACAGTAGCACTTGTAGATACAACAGTAGCCCTTGTACAACAGTAGCCCTTGTACAACAGTAGCTCTTGTACAACAGCAGCCCTTGTACAACAGCAGCCCTTGTACAACAGCAGCCCTTGTACAACAGTAGCCCTTGTAGATACAACAGTAGCCCTTGTACAACAGTAGCTCTTGTAGATACAACAGTAGCCCTTGTACAACAGTAGCCCTTGTAGATACAACAGTAGCACTTGTACAACAGTAGCCCTTGTACAACAGCAGCTCTTGTAGATACAACAGTAGCCCTTGTACAACAGTAGCCCTTGTAGATACAACAGTAGCACTTGTAGATACAACAGTAGCACTTGTAGATACAACAGTAGCACTTGTACAACAGTAGCACTTGTACAACAGTAGCACTTGTACAACAGTAGCCCTTGTACAACAGTAGCTCTTGTAGATACAACAGTAGGACTTGTACAACAGTAGCCCTTGTAGATACAACAGTAGCCCTTGTAGATACAACAGTAGCTCTTGTACAACAGTAGCACTTGTAGATATAACAGTAGCCCTTGTAGATACAACAGTAGTCCTTGGAGATACAACAGTAGCCCGTGTACAACAGTAGCCCTTGTACAATAGTAGCCCTTGTAGATACAACAGTAGCACTTGTACAACAGTAGCCCTTGTAGATACAACAGTAGCCCTTGTACAACAGTAGCCCTTGTAGATACAACAGTAGCCCTTGTAGATACAACAGTAGCACTTGTAAATACAACAGTAGCCCTTGTACAACAGTAGCCCTTGTACAACATTAGCCCTTGTACAACAGTAGCCCTTGTACAACAGTAGCCCTTGTACAACATTAGCCCTTGTACAACATTAGCCCTTGTACAACATTAGCCCTTGTAGATACAACAGTAGCACTTGTAGATACAACAGTAACCCTTGTACAACAGTAGCTCTTGTACAACAGTAGCCCTTGTACAACAGTAGCCCTTGTAGATACAACAGTAGCTCTTGTACAACAGTAGCCCTTGTACAACAGTAGCCCTTGTAGATACAACAGCGTTGGGACATGAAGTCCAGGTGCATTTAGACTGGCAGTAATTGTCCCAAGCTAGGTGCACGTTAGCAAAGAGCACACGATTTTAATTTTTAAGGTATTGGTATTAAGTTTAGTGTTACTTTGCGGGAATTCGAGATAATTCGCGCCATATTCGTCAACCTAAGTCCCTTCCATTGTTTTAAGTCGCATTTAAATATATTTTTCTGTGTTCACTACGGGCTTTAATTGAGTTGACCTTGGAATGGGTGTGCAATGTCCTTTTGCGAGCGGGCAATATTAAATGTGTCTTGCTGTTGTCCTGTACAGCGATGTGAGATGCAGTTTTGCCATGAACGACGCTGTATAAAATGTGATCGCTGTATTATTATTATTTTGATAGGCTGGGTGGCAAACATTGTCCATCACGAGATTGAAGCTTTGGTCATGAGAAAAGCATGTCATCTCACAGTGGGCCAGGGTTCTCATCCCATCGCAGACCCTCCTTGAGTTCAGTTGGTGATGCGTGGGATGGAGGTTTCTGTTTGTGTGTGTGTGTAGGGTTATAATGGGGCTGTGTTTAAGGGTTAGGGCTCAGCACCGTAATGCCTAAGACAGCTTTTCTAATCACATGGAGCTGCCTGGATTCATATAGATTTCCCTTTAAGCTCGCGATACACCACAAGATTGCCTGGCAGAATCGACGTTTTCCCAATCGTTTTTGTTTTAATGCTACAGTGGGTTAATGTCGCCCATTTAGCCTCTCAAGAGGCCACTGTGAACTGAAGTTCCTTAAAATAATCGATTCTTGAATTAAAATCACAACCCCCGAATTACGACAACTCGTAAAATCAACTGGTGGTTTGCGATTGAGGATTTACGATTCTCCTCCAGTCTTCGTTTTGACTGTTTTGTTACCGATGGGATGAGAAACGGCTTATCGTATCACCCAGGGTGTTAACCCGATGATGCTGAATTTAATCTCCAGGGAAACGCACAAATTTAAATGTTTCGAGATCCCTTTCCAACAACAACACTGGCGGTGGTGCTGCTGCTGCTGTAACGATAAATATATTTGGCACGTTTGATTCACGCGACACTTTAATTAACCCGTTCCGAGACAAGTTGCAGGGCAGTTGTTTTTAAAGACATTGTTACTCACGGCAAAGGCCCGTAGCGGCACGACCTACGCGCTCTACGCTAGCCGCTGGCGCCAAACTTTGCCGCGCGTTCTCCCCGCCATGGCCTCGTACCTCACCGGAACGAAATGTGCCCCCTCCCTCTCCCCTCCCCGGCAGAGCGATGCTGTCGTCGGAGCTGCCGTACCCATCGCCGCGCGCCTTCGAGGCGATGGTCCGCGTGGACACGGCGGCGCTGTCGGAGCTGCCCCGCGCCGACCTGCGCCTGCTGCTGCCGTGCCTCGTGCGCATGGCCCTGTGCGCCGCCGCCGACCAGAGCGTGGCGTGGGCGGCGCGCAAGCGCCACGTGCTGCGCCTGCTGTCGGCCGTGGAGCCCGTGAACGCCGTCGTGGCGCTTCTCTCCGTCGACTTCCACGCGCTGGAGCAGGAGGCGCGCAGGGAGCTGCACGCGCGGTCAGTGGCCCGGCGTCGGCGAGGCGTCGCGCGCGGCGCTGCCCACGCCCCCGTGGGGGGGCGGGCAGCGCCGACAGCGCTCGTCCCGGTGGTGTGTTAAGGCCACCCGGGGGGATCTTTGTCTCTATGGGGGCAGGAGGAAGTCGGGGGCGGCGGGGGAGTCGGCGCCGGGGGCCGCGGCCGCGGCGGCGGCGGCGGCGGCGGCGGCGGCGCACGGCCTGGCGCTGGAGTTTGAGCACAGCGACCCGACCCGGCGCCTCCACCTGGTGCTCTCCGAGCTCCTGAGCCTCATCACACGCGTGAGGAGCCCCCTCACTGCATCCCCTCTCTTGGTCCGCTCCCTGGATCCCCTCAATACCCTCCCTCTGTCCCTTCCTCCATCCCCTCCCTACAACCCCTCCCTGCATCCCTTCCCTACATGCCCTCCCCCAATCCCTCATCACTGCCCTGAGCACCTGGCCTGGCCTGAGCACCTGGCCTGGCCTGAGCACCTGGCCTGGCCTGAGCACCTGCCCTGAGCACCTGGCCTGTCACGAGCACCTGCCACGAGCACCTGGCCTGAGCACCTGGCCTGCCACGAGCACCTGGCCTGCCACGAGCACCTGGCCTGAGCACCTGCCACGAGCACCATGGTGATGTCACCGCCACTCGGCGGCTGCTTCTGCTGCTGTCGTGGAGCACCCTTCCCCCGCCCTTCTCTGCAGGCGTCAGGGAACGCGGAGGGTTCGGGAGAAGGAGCGGGGGGAGGAGGAGCCGGGGGATCGAGCGCAGCGGCGGGGAGGGATGCCTCCTCCTCGTCCTCCTCCTCGTCGTCGTCGCGAGGGTGCGAGCTCTTCGAGTGCGACGTCTACCTCCAGGAGGTGGCGGACGTCCTCTCCATCCTTCTGGCCGGTGAGTCTCCTGGCCGGTGAGTCTCCTGGCCGGTGAGTCTCCTGGCCGGTGAGTCTCCTGGCCGGTGAGTCTCCGCACCGGTGAGTCTCCGCACCGGTGAGTCTCCGCACCGGTGAGTCTCCTGGCCGGTGAGTCTCCTGGCCGGTGAGTCTCCTGGCCGGTGAGTCTCCTGGCCGGTGAGTCTCCTGGCCGGTGAGTCTCCGCACCGGTGAGTCTCCGCACCGGTGAGTCTCCGCACCGGTGAGTCTCCGCACCGGTGAGTCTCCTGGCCGGTGAGTCTCCGCACCGGTGAGTCTCCGCACCGGTGAGTCTCCGCACCGGTGAGTCTCCGCGCCGGTGAGTCTCCACGCCGGTGAGTCTCCTGGCCGGTGAGTCTCCTGGCCGGTGAGTCTCCTGGCCGGTGAGTCTCCGCACCGGTGAGTCTCCGCACCGGTGAGTCTCCGCACCGGTGAGTCTCCGCACCGGTGAGTCTCCGCACCGGTGAGTCTCCGCACCGGTGAGTCTCCGCACCGGTGAGTCTCCGCACCGGTGAGTCTCCGCACCGGTGAGTCTCCTGGCCGGTGAGTCTCCGCACCGGTGAGTCTCCGCACCGGTGAGTCTCCTGGCCGGTGAGTCTCCGCACCGGTGAGTCTCCGCACCGGTGAGTCTCCGCGCCGGTGAGTCTCCGCACCGGTGAGTCTCCGCGCCGGTGAGTCTCCTGGCCGGTGAGTCTCCTGGCCGGTGAGTCTCCGCACCGGTGAGTCTCCTGGCCGGTGAGTCTCCGGGCCGGTGAGTCTCCTGGCCGGTGAGTCTCCGCACCGGTGAGTCTCCGCACCGGTGAGTCTCCGCACCGGTGAGTCTCCGCACCGGTGAGTCTCCGCGCCGGTGAGTCTCCTGGCCGGTGAGTCTCCGGGCCGGTGAGTCTCCTGGCCGGTGAGTCTCCGCACCGGTGAGTCTCCGCACCGGTGAGTCTCCGCACCGGTGAGTCTCCGCGCCGGTGAGTCTCCGCGCCGGTGAGTCTCCGCGCCGGTGAGTCTCCTGGCCGGTGAGTCTCCGCACCGGTGAGTCTCCGCACCGGTGAGTCTCCGCGCCGGTGAGTCTCCGCGCCGGTGAGTCTCCGCGCCGGTGAGTCTCCTGGCCGGTGAGTCTCCGGGCCGGTGAGTCTCCTGGCCGGTGAGTCTCCGCACTGGTGAGTCTCCGCACCGGTGAGTCTCCGCACCGGTGAGTCTCCGCACCGGTGAGTCTCCGCACCGGTGAGTCTCCGCACCGGTGAGTCTCCGCGCCGGTGAGTCTCCGCGCCGGTGAGTCTCCGCACCGGTGAGTCTCCTGGCCGGTGAGTCTCCTGGCCGGTGAGTCTCCGCGCCGGTGAGTCTCCTGGCCGGTGAGTCTCCGGGCCGGTGAGTCTCCTGGCCGGTGAGTCTCCACACCGGTGAGTCTCCGCACCGGTGAGTCTCCGCACCGGTGAGTCTCCGCACCGGTGAGTCTCCGCACCGGTGAGTCTCCGCACCGGTGAGTCTCCTGGCCGGTGAGTCTCCTGGCCGGTGAGTCTCCGGGCCGGTGAGTCTCCGCACCGGTGAGTCTCCGCACCGGTGAGTCTCCGGGCCGGTGAGTCTCCGCACCGGTGAGTCTCCTGGCCGGTGAGTCTCCGCACCGGTGAGTCTCCTGGCCGGTGAGTCTCCGGGCCGGTGAGTCTCCTGGCCGGTGAGTCTCCTGGCCGGTGAGTCTCCGCACCGGTGAGTCTCCGCACCGGTGAGTCTCCTGGCCGGTGAGTCTCCGCACCGGTGAGTCTCCGCACCGGTGAGTCTCCGCGCCGGTGAGTCTCCGCGCCGGTGAGTCTCCGCGCCGGTGAGTCTCCTGGCCGGTGAGTCTCCTGGCCGGTGAGTCTCCGCACCGGTGAGTCTCCGCACCGGTGAGTCTCCTGGCCGGTGAGTCTCCGCACTGGTGAGTCTCCGCGCCGGTGTTAGACCAGGGAACACCAAAAGGTGAGCAGTGCAAAGGCGATGCAAATATCAAAGCCTTAAAAGCATTAAGTTGGAGGCGTTTTTATGCATGGTATTGATGGCGGCACAAAAGGGTTCCCATGGATAGACCAGTTTGGGTGTTGAGTTAATTTTTGTCCAACCGAGGTGAGACCCGGAGAGACGGCCAAGATAAAGTCTCATTTGCAGGAAGAGTCAACTGGGTTCGCCGAAATGACAGACGCAAACTAAACAAAGTTACACACCGAAATGAAACGAGTTGGAAATCGGCGCGGGAAAAAAAACCCAACTGCATTTGCCACGCGAGAAGTCGAAAGTAATAATAATAATTATTCAAATGTGTAATGTGCATTCCATCCCAGGGCAACCGACCAAACTAAAGAGGGAAGGCCACTTTAAAGCGATGGGGTTTCAAAGCGGACTTAAATCTATCTACCGACTCTGCCTGATTTCAAGTGGCGAGGCGTTCCATAGCGTGGGTGCCACGCTAACAAAAGCACGGTCGCCAATACAGCGCGGCCTAGACCTGGGAGTGCTGAGCAGGAAAGAAGATCAGCAAACACAAAGACAAAGATGATCCCCAGTATAGCCTGAACAGACTGCTGTTAGCGAGTACTTATTAAGGCCGGCACGGTACACGAGGAGGTGGGTAGCCAATACCACGCCAGGCCGCCTTTGTCTCCCTTAGTGGCAATGTTTACACACCGCACCAGGTACTCGTTTGAGACCGAGTCGACCTAGGGGAGGCCCAGGACCGGTGCAGACAATCGTCACCGGTGTCGGCCGTGAGTGGAAATCGAACTCGGGTCGCGGGGTTCGTAGCGCAGTGCAGCGCTAACCACTACACTACCGCTCCCCACCGTACACACATACACACACACACAAACACACACATACACATACATACACACACATACATACACATACATACACATACACACACATACATACACATACATACACACATACACACACAAACACACACATACATACACATACATACAAACACACACATGCATACACAAACACACACATACACACAAACACACACATGCATACACACAAACACACACATACACACAAACACACACATACATACACACAAACACACACACATACATACACACATACATACATACACACAAGCACACAAACACACACATACATACACATACACACACATACAACAACAACCGCCATTCGCCACTAAGTGGCGGTGACGTCACCACGACGCTTGTGCCAGGCTATGTGCACCCTGAGGCCACGTGAAGTTTCGAACACCCGCTGGCAGGAGGTCACGGGGCAGACCCAGGTGCCACGGGTCGACTGACTGAGATGACTGGCTGATGCACCACCTGTGCCCCCTACTGTGCCAACCTGCTGTGCTTTAGCCACCCGGCACTCCGCTCGTTGTTCTGAGCGTCGCTCCTCCGCCCTCCGTTGTTGTTGGAGGGCGACTGCCTCCAACTGCCCAGTAGCATCCTTCACGAGCCTCCTCCACAGAAGCCGATCTTGACACCGCTGGTACCAGTCATCGGCAAGTCCACTCAGCTCCACGTCTTCCTGTACCACATCACTCCATCTCTTCTCTAGCCCGTGCCGCGCCCGCTTAGCCCCCTCAATCCGGCCAAACAAAAGCTGTTTCGGCATGCGGTGGCTGGGCATGCGGGCTACATGACCCAGCCATCGCAGCCTTGCCTGCCGGAGGAGCTCACCGATGGGACCTTGCCCAGATCTTTCAAGGATTTGTGAGCTCCTCACACAATCCAGTCTGGTTAAACCCAGGATGGATCGTAGGCAGGCCAGCCTAAATGTTTCTAACCGGCGAAGATGTTCCATTTGGGGGGTCCACGTTTCGCAAGCATAGAGAAGGGAGGGAATGACCGTGGCCGAGAAGACCTGAAGCTTAGTGCAGAGCGACAGACCAGGTAGCTTCCACACAGCGTTACGCAACCGATGAAAAGATATTGCCGCTCGACTGATTCGGAGTGAGACCTCTGCTGTTAAACACACATACACACATACACACAAACACAAACATAATAAATCCCCTGCAGCACAAGTCGCCGTGGGCGGCACATGCTACTTGCGCCGGTGGTGGCGCGCGGTTTACGAGTGCAGCTGCGGTTCCCTGCCCTTTGTTCCATGCCCTTTGTTCCCTGCCCTTTGTTCCCTGCCCTTTGTTCCCTGCCCTTTGTCCATCCACCGCTACCACCACAGAGCTGCCCGCGCTGCTGCCCATGGCGGAGGTGGCGGAGGCGCTGCTGCTGGCACGCCACGGCGCCTGGTTCCTGTGCCTGCTCGTGGCCAACACCCCCGACTGCTTCACCCAGGGTGAGCACGCCGCCTCGCGGGGATCCCCCTCACGGACCCCTCACGGACCCCCTCACGGACCCCTCACGGACCCCCTCACGGACCCCTCACGGACCCCCTCACGGACCCCTCACGGACCCCCTCACGGACCCCTCACGGACCCCCTCACGGACCCCTCACGGACCCCCTCACGGACCCCCTCACGGACCCCTCACGGACCCCCTCACGGACCCCTCACGGACCCCCTCACAGACCCCCTCACGGACCCCTCACGGACCCCCTCACGGACCCCCTCACGGACCCCTCACTGACCCCCTCACGGACCCCCTCACGGACCCCCTCACGGACCCCTCACGGACCCCCTCACGGACCCCTCACGGACCCCCTCACGGACCCCCTCACGGACCCCTCACGGACCCCCTCACGGACCCCCTCACGGACCCCCTCACGGACCTCCTCACGGACCCCTCACGGACCCCCTCACGGACCCCCTCACGGACCCCCCTCACGGACACCCCTCACGGACACCCCTCACGGACCCCCTCACGGACCCCCTCACGGACCCCCAACACGGACCCCCTCACGGACCCCCCTCACGGACCCCCCTCACGGACCCCCCTCACGGACCCCCCTCACGGACCCCCCTTTGCGGATCCCCTTCGCTGGACCCCCCCTTGCGGATCCCCCTCACGGATCCCCTCACGGACCCCCTCACGGACCCCCCTCACGGATCCCTCACGGATCCCTCACGGACCCCCAACACGGACCCCCCTCACGGATCCCCCTCGCTGGACCCCCTCACGGATCCCCCTCGGGGGACCCCTCTAGAGCCCCCCTCATGGGTCTCCCTCGCAGGCCCCCTAGGTCGACTCGGCCTCATTTGAGTAACTGATGCGGTGTGTGGTAAACATCGCCACTGGGGAGACAAAGGCGGCCGGGCGTGTTGCCGGCCACCCACCCCCTCGTGTGCCACGGTGCCCGGCCTTCGTAGGCGCTGCAGCTCGCTAACGGCGCTTGACCCAGCAGTGTGTGAAGGCTACGCGGGGCTCTGCGTCTGCGCGCGTGGGCAGTGTGCCGGGGCTTGATTCACGGAGGAGGCTCCCAGGACGACGACAGCCCCAGCGGCCGGCGCCGAGTTGAGGCGCTGAGGCAGCTGTGCCGCATGAAGCCCTCGCAGGCCCTCAACGTGCGCGCCATGGCGGTACGCGATACTCGCCCGCGCGCTCGCTCACCCGCACGCTCGCCCACGCGCTCACCCGCACGCTCACTCGTGTACTCGACCATACGATACACTCACCTGCACCCTTGCCCGCACGCTCGCCCGTACAAGTCGCCGAACCGGCAGCGAGCCAAGTCCGCGGTTGGATCCCCCGGCACAGGTGGAGGCCTGCCGGCTGCCCTCCCTCGCCGTGGCCCTGACGCTGGACCAGGCCTCCGAGGCGCCCGGGGCCCCGGAGGGTCGAGCGGCGACGGAGGGGGTGGGGGCGCGGGGTCCGGGGGACCTGGTGTCGTTCGTCTCGGGCCTGCTTCTGGGCAGCGACGCGCGCGTCCGTAATTGGTTCACCGCGTTCGTGAAGGCCGGGCAGCAGGTGAGCGCGTGCACGCGGAATCACTATGTCGTTTTTTTTCTACTGGGGGAATCCGAGGAGCCGTCAAGCTCTCGCACCGCCACTTAGTGGCGAATGGTGGTTGTTGTATATGTATACGTGTGTGTGTGTGTACACGTGTGTGTGTGTGTACACGTGTGTGTGTGTGTACACGTGTGTGTGTGTGTACACGTGTGTTTGTACACGTGTGTTTACGTGTGTGTGTGTGTACGTGTGTGTGTGTGCCACTAAGAGATGGGGCCTTACCATCAGCCCCACCAAAACTAAGCATCTGCCTGGGTATTTTGTACCATCGGACACTCCACCCCCACAACTCCCAATCGGTGATGGGGCAGTTGTGGAGAGAGTGGAGAGTTTCCCATACCTGGGCAGTGTGCTTATGACCGGCTCCAGTTTAACAGCAGAGGGCTCACTCAGAATCAGTCGAGCGGCAATATCTTTTCATTGGTTGCGTAACGCTGCGTGGAAGCTACCTGGTCTGTCGCTCCGCACTAAGCGACAGGTCTTCTCGGCCACGGTCATTCCCTCCCTTCTCTACACTTGCGAAACGTGGACCCCCCTAATGGAACTTCTTCGCCGGTTAGAAACATTTAGGCTGGCCTGCCTACGATCCATCCTGGGTTTAACCAGGCTGGATTGTGTGAGGAGCTCACAAATCCTTGAAAGATCTGGGCAAGGTCCCATCGGTGAGCTCCGGCTGGGAAGGCTGCGATGGCTGGGTCATGTAGCCCGCATGCCCAGCCACCGCATGCCGAAACAGCTTTTGTTCGGCCGGATTGAGGGGGCTAAGCGGGCGCGGCACGGGCTAGAGAAGAGATGGAGTGATGTGGTACAGGAAGACGTGGAGCTGAGTGGACTTGCCGATGACTGGTACCAGCGGCGTCAAGATCGGCCTCTGTGGAGGAGGCTCGTGAAGGACGCTACTGGGCAGTTGGAGGCAGTCGCCCTGTCAACAACAACGAAGGGCGGAGGAGCGACGCTCACAACAACGAGCGGAGCGCCGGGTGGCTAAAGCACAGCAGGTTGCCACAGTAGGGGGCACAGGTGGTGCATCAGCCAGTCATCTCTGTCAGTCGACCCGTGGCATCTGGGTCTGCCCCGTGACCTCCTGTCAGCGGGCGTTCGACACTTCACGTGGCCTCAAGGTGCACATAGCCTGGCACAAGCGTCGTGGTGACGTCACCGCCACTTAGTGGCGAATGGCGGTTGTTGTTGTTGTACACGTGTGTGTGTACACGTGTGTGTGTGTACACGTGTGTGTGTGTGTGTATTTGCTCTCGCACCTCAGAAGCGCAAGGGTTCCCTGCGAGGCTCCCTCCTCGCCCAGATGAGGCAGCACCTCCTCTCCGAGTTGCACAGCATCCTTCCTCACGGCAACCGTCTCCACGGCGACCGTCTCCACGGCGACCGGGACCCAGAGCCAGGGGGAGAAACCCCGAGCGAGGGGCTCTCTGGGGAAGGCGCGGGGGGGCCTGCGGGGGGGCCTGCGGGCGTAGCTGCGATGGAGGTGGACGAGGCGGGCGGGGCCTCTGGGGAGGGGGCGGATCTTGGGGGCGGGGCCTCTGCTGAGGGAGCGGGGCTGGGGGGCGGGGCCCTGGCAGAGGAGGAGGTGGTGAGGGGCGGGGCTCTGCTGCGTCTCTACTGCGCCCTCATGGGGATCGCTGGTCTCAGGTGTGAACCCTGCCCCCCCCCCCCTCCTTGCCCCCCCCTCCTCGCCCCCCCCCCTCCTCGCCCCCCCCCTCCTCGCCCCCCCCCCTCCTCGCCCCCCCCCTCCTCGCCCCCCCCCCTCCTCGCCCCCGCTCTTCGCCTGCCTCCGTGTGTGCGTGTGTGCGTGCGTGTACGTACGTGCGTGCGTGTGCGTACGTGCGTGCGTGTGCGTGCGCCTGCGTACGTGCGTACGTGTGTGCGTGTGCGCGCGTGCGTGTGCACGTGCGTACGTGCGTGCGTTCTTGCGTGTCTACGTGCGTGTGTACGTGCTTGCGTGTGTGCGTGCGGGCGTACGTGCGTGTGTCCAGGCTGATAGGGCAGCGGTTCGCGCACTGAGCTACGAACCCAACGACCCGAGTTCGATTCCCGCTCTTGGCCACCAACACCGGTGACGGTTATCTGAACAAGTGCTGAGCCTCCACTAATTCGACTCAACCTCAACTGAGTACCTGGTGTGGTGTCTCATAAACATCGCCACTGGGGAGACAAAGGCGGGCGGGCAGGCGTGGTGCTTGTGTGCCATTGCAGCCTTAATAAACTCAACTTTTTGTTTCACAGATACGGCCCACTGAGCTATATCGCTTTATTTCAGACGCGACCTGGCCATGAATGATAACTCAACATGGCTTATCATCATCACGTATAAATGTATAGCAGCCATCTACTCTAAACGCAGGTAGTTAAGATGATCTCGCTACTGCGAGGTGTTCCTCGCTACTAATGGCACTCGCCCCGACAGTCCCTTCAAGGCTACAGGGGGGATCTTGTCTGCGTGCAGGCCGAGCGAGGAGGAGGTTTCTCGCCTGCTCGCCCTCATCACGAGTCGCCCCCCGGCTACGGCGGCCGGAGTTCGCTTCGTGTCTCTCTCGCTCGCCACGCTGCTCGCATTCACGGCCCTCGTCAGGTGCACGCTGCGCTATCGCGCACTGCCGCACACACGCCTACGCACGCACGCCTACGCACACACGCACTGCCGCACACACGCACTGCCGCACACATGCCTACGCACTGCCGCACACACGCCTACGCACACACGCCTACGCACTGCCGCACACGCTTACGCACACACGCCTACGCACACACGCCTACGCACACACGCTTACGCACTGCCGCACACACGCACTGCCGCACACATGCCTACGCACTGCCGCACACACGCCTACGCACACACGCCTACGCACACACGCCTACGCACACACGCTTACGCACTGCCGCACACATGCCTACGCACTGCCGCACACACGCCTACGCACACACGCCTACGCACACACGCCTACGCACACACGCCTACGCACACACGCCTACGCACACACGCCTACGCACACACGCCTACGCACACACACCTACGCACTGCCACACACACGCCTACGCACACGCTTACGCACTCCTGCAAACACGCTTACACACTGCCGCACACATGCCTATGCACTGCCATCTGCACTACGCACTACCAAAGATGCCCCGCATAGGGGCGCCATAGTGGCTAGGAGATGTTAACTACCTCGCCTGGTATATAGGAGGTTGGGGGTTCGATCCCGACCCTGACGCCTGCTGCTGCATGTTATTTGGAGTTTGCGTCTCTCTCTACCCATGGTCGTGTGGATTTTTCTCCGTGTTCCTCCGGTTTTTTCCCTCCACATTTATAATCAACATCACCACGCGTTTAGAGTATTTGGCCGCTGTAATTTTCCACATGATGATAAGCCACTTCGTTGCCCAGGTCGCTTCTGAAAAAGAGCTTCACAACTCAGTGGGCCTTACCTAGTAAAATAGAAAAAATGTCGGTGTTTGTTTATTTAGGATTTTGAGACGGGGTAGGAGTGATTTTAGCCTAACGCTAAACACGTGACATTGATTTTAAATGCGGAGGAGTTACAAAACCAAAGTACCCAGAGAAAAATCCACGCGACAACGGGGAGAGAGAGAGACGCAATCTCCAAATATACAGCAGTCGGGGTTTCGGGATCGGACCCACGACCTCCTCCGTTGTTCCAGGCGAGGTCACAATCAGAATATTTATTGATCCTGGAGGGATCCGATGAGCTATAAAGCTGTCCGCCATGTCTCCACGATGTCTCTCTCCCCACCCCACACTTCCCTCTTGCAACCCCCAAACGTCGCCTCCCCTCGACCCCCTGGCCCACAGCACCCCCCGGCAGGAGCAGATCGCGGTGAGCTGGCTCAACTGGATGATCCGGGAGGAGGCGTACTTTGAGAGGTGCTCCCTCACCTTCCACTCGCCACCCCCGCCGCGGTTTTTGTAATAGCGGTGTTCGTACAGCCAGGCCCTCGCCAACCGCGGTAGGCAAATGTGCGGTTCGTCAAGTGCAAGGGGGGTGCCCCGTGGGTAGTTGGGGGCTAGGGGAACCACGACCGTGGTCAGACTCGTCGTAGCTTGACTCGGCTGCCCGCGTGGTAACTCAACGCCGCATCAAGTGCAGTGCGTTGCACAATAACATGAACAGTGCGTTAACGTGACGATGATGGGGGAAGGGCTGGTTTGAAGGAGGAGGGGGCCCGGCCCACCGGTCCTGCTGCTCCGGGCCACAGACGCGATACTCTCACCGTCACCACACGCCACCACGTTTCCAGGGCCACGATTTAGGGCGAAATTAAACCTTTCCCAGAATCACCTCGGGAGGAGGCTTTTGCGACCAGAATTATCCAATCTTGATTTGAAGCTTTCGTGACTGCAGGAATCCATACTCTTTGGTTCTTTTATTATTTCCCTTCTACGTGACTTTACCGCAAGAACCAAGAATATGAATCCCTGCATTCACGAAAGCTTTAAATCGAAAATCAAATTACTCATTTGGAATCCATAAAGAAATCATCACCCCCTCGAAAAAACTTGGCAGGACCCTCTTAAAAAAGTGTCATCAGAATTCTTGATAATTAAATTATATATATTTCATTGTGCCATCTGCCGGAGAGTGGATAAGTTTATTTTGGCTTTTTCTCAAATTTATCCCAACTGTGCTCTGTCACGAGACAACACATCAATTGTGACTCTCGCACAGCAGTGCATCTTAGAAAAGCGACTGGCCGTGTTAACACATTAATTGGTCGGCTAAAATCTTATATTAATATATAGAGGACCGCAGAGCTTGGGGTGGTTGTTGGAAGCTCTGGCTGACTGCCTGGCTGCTGAATTCCCGCTTTGTCTGTGTTTCCTCGGTGATTGCGAGATGCACTTCGCATAAACGACGGAAAACAGTATATAAAATCAGGGCTTTAGAACTAGCGTTTCACCGCTGTTGCTCTGACGTCGTTATGAGGCAATAACAATCCCACCAGGCAGTAGGAATTTTTTTTTAATATCTCTTCTCGAAGATACAGCCGCCGAGAGGCCTGCCCTCCCGAAACAATCCCCCTGAGACACCAGCGTGTCCAGGCGGCAGTGACGAGTGGCAGTGTGAGCCGAGCTCGCCTTAATCTAAGTTTTCTTGTGGTTGTTGTTTGACTTGCATCCCGCTGGGATTTTTTGCACACAGCATTGGTGTACGGTGCTTTTTTCAGGAATATTTTCCTGTTTTTTTCTCATGGATTTTCTGTTTGCACAGTCACATAGTCACTTTAAGATGTTTTCTTGTTCGTTTTTTTGTTTGTTGTGGTTGCACCCGATTCCAAGAGCCGAATGGCTCACAGGGCTATACAAAAAAAAACTAAACTGAAAAACTAAGTCACGTAGGTAGAAAAATTTATATATTTTATTTTTCTACCCACGTGACTTTAGCGAAAGAACCGAAGAGTACAGTATTATCCACAATCGAGGTTTTCTGAGTGAGATCCTGTGACTAGAAATGTGTCGTTGAACTTGCCCGTGTGAAAGAGAGCTTTCGTAGCGAATCGGATTCCTCCAGTCTAAATAAATATTCTCATCACCTGATGCGGTGTATCTAAACATCGTCACTGGGGAGACAAAGGCGGCCGGGCGCGGTGCTGCTGGCCACCCACCTCGTCGTGTGCCACAGTGCCGGCCTTCATAGGTGCTACTCGCTAACGGCACTTGCCCCTACAGTCTGCTAAGGCTACGCGGGGGATCTTTGTCTTTGTGCCTCGGCGTGCAGCAAGTCCGGCGTCGCCGCCTCTTTCGGGGAGGTGCTGCTGCTCGTGGCGATGTATTTCCATAGCAACCAGCTCAACTCCATCGTCGACCTCGTCTGCTCAACCCTGGGCATGAAGGTAAACTAAACTCTAAACTGATTTCTTTACCAAGTAAGGGCCCACTCGGCTATATATGTTGCCCTCTTTCAGAAGCGACCCGCCGGCCCGCCGGTCCGTTAGCCCCTCGGCACTTGGTCACCGGATCACGTCGCCCCCCCCCCTTCCCGCCCACACAGATCCCCATGAAGCAGAACTCGCTCGCCAAGATGAAGATCATCTTCACGCAAGACGTCTTCACCGAGCAGGTGGCTCGCACCTCCCAAACCCTCACCCCCAAAACCCTCGCCCCAAAGCCTATCCCTCGCCCGAGCCCAGTTTTGTGGTCCGCTGGCGGCCCACTGGCGCATCCAAGCCATGTCAACCCCCGCTCCGTGACCCCCGCGCCGTGACCCCCGCGCCGTGACCCCCGTGGCGTGACCCCCGCGGCGTGACCTCCGCGGCGTGACCCCCGCGCCGTGACCCCCACGCCGTGACCCCCGTGCCGTGACCCCCGTGCCGTAACCCCCGCGGCGTGACCCCCGCGGCGTGACCCTTTGCCGTGACCCTTCAGGTGGTGACAGCCCACGCCGTGCGTGTGCCTGTCACCCCCGGTCTCAACGCGGCCATGAGCGGCTTCCTGCCCGTGCACTGCACCTACCAGCTGCTGCGTGGCCGGGCCTTCACCAAGCACAAGGTGCCCATCAAGGTGAGGCCCTCGCGCGGCCAGTGAGACGGGCGGCCCCCTAGTGGTGGTGGTGGTGCCAGCGGTGGTGCGCACGGTGTGTGTGTGTGTGTTTATACCGGTGTGTGTGTGTGTGTTTATACCGGTGTGTGTGTGTGTTTATACTGGTGTGTGTGTGTGTTTATACTGGTGTGTGTGTGTGTGTTTATACCGGTGTGTGTGTGTGTGTTTATACTGGTGTGTGTGTGTGTGTGTTTATACTGGTGTGTGTGTGTGTGTGTTTATACTGGTGTGTGTGTGTGTGTGTTTATACTGGTGTGTGTGTGTGTGTGTTTATACTGGTGTGTGTGTGTGTGTGTGTTTATACTGGTGTGTGTGTGTTTATACCGGTGGGTGTGTGTGTTTATACTGATGTGTGTGTTTATACCGGTGTGGGTGTGTTTATACCGGTGTGGGTGTGTTTATACCGGTGTGGGTGTGTTTATACCGGTGTGGGTGTGTTTATACCGGTGTGGGTGTGTTTATACCGGTGTGTGTTTATACCGGTGTGTGTTTATACCGGTGTGTGTGTGTGTGTTAATACCGGTGTGTGTTTATACTGGTGTGTGTTTATACTGGTGTGTGTGTGTGTGTTAATACCGGTGTGTCTTTATACTGGTGTGTGTGTGTGTGTGTTTATACTGGTGTGTGTGTGTGTGTTTATACCGGTGTGTGTGTGTGTGTTAATATTGGTGTGTGTGTTTATACTGGTGTGTGTGTTTATACCGGTGTGTGTGTGTTTATACCGGTGTGTGTGTGTTTATACCGGTGTGGGTGTGTTTATACCGGTGTGTGTTTATACCGGTGTGTGTTTATACCGGTGTGTGTGTGTGTTAATACCGGTGTGTGTTTATACCGGTGTGTGTGTGTTTATACTGGTGTGTGTGTGTTTATACCGGTGTGGGTGTGTTTATACCGGTGTGGGTGTGTTTATACCGGTGTGGGTGTGTTTATACCGGTGTGGGTGTGTTTATACCGGTGTGTGTTTATACCGGTGTGTGTGTGTGTTAATACCGGTGTGTGTTTATACTGGTGTGTGTGTGTTTATACTGGTGTGTGTTTATACTGGTGTGTGTGTGTTTATACTGGTGTGTGTTTATACTGGTGTGTGTGTGTGTGTTAATACCGGTGTGTGTTTATACTGGTGTGTGTGTTTATACCGGTGTGTGTATGTGTTAATATTGGTGTGTGTGTTATTACCGGTGTGTGTTAATACCGGTGTGTGTTTATACTGGTGTGTGTGTTTATACCGGTGTGTGTATGTGTTAATATTGGTGTGTGTGTTATTACCGGTGTGTGTTAATACCGGTGTGTGTGTTATTACTGGTGTGTGTTAATACTGGTGTGTGTGTGTGTTATTACTGGTGTGTGTTAATACTGGTGTGTGTGTGTGTGTTATTACTAGTGTGTGTTAGTGTTAATATTGGTGTGTGTGTTAATACCGGTATGTGTGTGTGTTATTACCGGTGTGTGTTATTACCGGTGTGTGTTATTACCGGTGTGTGTTAATACTGGTGTGTGTGTTATTACTAGTGTGTGTGTTAGTGTTAATATTGGTGTGTGTGTGTTTTTACTGGTGTGTGTGTGTTCATATTGGTGTGTGTGTGTTAATATTTGTGTGTGTTCATATTGGTGTGTGTGTTTATACTGGTGTGTGTTAATATTGGTGCGTGTGTTTTATACTGGTGTGTGTTGATATTGGTGTGTGTGTGTTCATATTGGTGTGTGTGTGTTAATATTGGTGTGTGTGTTTATACTGGTGTGTGTGTGTTCATATTGGTGTGTGTGTTTATACTGGCGTGTGTTAATATTGGTGTGTGTGTGTTTATACTGGTGTGTGTGTGTGTGTTTATACTGGTGTGTGTGTGTGTTTATACTGGTGTGTGTGTGTGTTTATACTGGTGTGTGTGTGTTTATACTGGTGTGTGTGTGTTTATACTGGTGTGTGTGTGTTTATACTGGTGTGTGTGTGTTTATACTGGTGTGTGTGTGTTTATACCGGTGTGTGTGTGTTAATACCGGTGTGTGTGTGTTAATACCGGTGTGTGTGTGTTAATATTGGTGTGTGTGTGTTAATATTGGTGTGTGTGTGTGTTTATACGTGTGTGTTGATATTGGTGTGTGTATGTTTATACTGGTGTGTGTTAATATTGGTGTGTGTGTGTTTATACTGGTGTGTGTGTTAATACTGGTGTGTGTATATGCGTGTGTATTTTAATAACGGCTGTGCGTGCGTGTGTTCGCGCGTGCGCAGGACTGGATCCTGGCGCAGGTTTGCGAGAGTCGCCTGCCGCTGCACTCGCAGCTCCTGCCGCTGCTGGACGCGTTCATCACCTCGGTGTTCACGCCGGCCTCCAAAGCCAACCCCGAGCTCATCAACCAGCCCATGTCAGAGCACAGCCTCCTTGTAGCTTTCCAGCAGCAGGTGAGCGAGAGAGAGAGAGAGCGAGCGAGTGATTGAGAGAGCGAGTGAATGAATAAGAGCGAGTGAGTGAATGAGAGCGAGTGAATGAGAGCGAGTGAATGAGAGCGAGCGAGTGAGAGCGAGAGTCGGTGAGAGACCGACTGAACGAGTGTGACCTGAGTTTGATTCCTGATCCATGTTGGGGCTCAGCCTGCCTGCAGCCTTCCAGCAGCAGGTGTGCGGGCGGGCGAGCGGGCGAGCGAGCGGGCGAGCGTGCGGGCGAGCGTGCGGGCGAGCGAGCGTGAGCCGACTTCTGTTCCCCTGCCATGGCTTAACATGATCAGTGGAATGGCACTGAGCCTCCCCTAAGTTGACTCAGCCTGAAATGGGTTCTTGGTGCGGTGCGTTGACGTCAGCGCTGGGAAGACAGATTCCCGCGGGGGTGCTCTGTGTATTTAACGGAAGTGCGTGTGTCTGCTGTGAGTTGCGGGTGTTGTCTATCAGAAGGGATCTTAGAACTCCCCTAGGTCAACTCGGCCTTAAATTCTTACCTGGTGCATTCCGGAAACTTCATTAGTTGGGAGACAAAGGCTGCCGAGCGTGCTGCTGGCCACGCAACCCCATCGTGCTCCGTGCCAACACCAGTAGGACGTTCGTAGGCGCTGCTACTCGCTCACGACACTTGCCTCAACAGCCTGTTGAGGCTGTACGGGGGATCTTTGTCAGTGGCGTGTGTTTGTGTGCGGTGGTCTCAGGACGCGAGTGTATCGGCGCAGCTCCTCATCCTCTACTACATCCTGTCCTACGAAGAGGCCTTCCTCACACACGCACGCACCCTCGGTACACACACACGCTCTACACACATGCACGCACCCTCGGTACACACACACGCTCTACACACACACTCTACACACACGCACGCACCCTCGGTACGCACACACGCGCTCAGTACACACACGCACGCACCCTCGGTACACACACACTCAGTACACACACGCACACACCCTCGGTACACACACACGCTCTACACACACGCACGCACCCTCGGTACACACACGGTCAGTACACACTTGCACGCACCCTCGGTACACACACACACTCAGTACACGCACGCACTCTCGGTACACACACGGTCAGTACACGCACGCACCCTCGGTACACACACACACGGTCAGTACACACACGCACGCACCCTCGGTACACACACACTCACGCACCCTCGGTAAGCACACACACGCTCAGTACACACACGTACGCACCCTCGGTACGCACACACACGCTCAGTACACACACGCTCAGTACACACACGCACGCACCCTCGGTACACACACACGCTCAGGACACACACACCCTCGGTACACACACACGCACACCCTCGGTATGCACACGCTCAGTACACACACGCACCTTCGGTACACACATACACACGCGCACCCTCGTTACAGACACACTAAGTACACACACACGCACCCTTGGTACACGCACACATAGTACACACACACACGCTCGGTACACACGCACGCTCAGTACACACATATACACACATGCTCGGTACACGCACGCATGCTCGGTACACACACACACACACATGAAGATGCGACTGTTAGTGACAGCTGTTAATGGTGACGATGGTAATATTGAGGTTGACACATGAAGATGTGGTGATTAATGATGATAACTGTGATGATGATGACGATGTTGACGATGTCGATGATGATGTTGGTGATGTGCATGCAGCCACCCAGGTGCGGAGGCCCAGACCGTACTCACCGGCCCTCCTCGACCAGATTCCTGTCAAGTTCCTCATTGGCCAAGCCCAACGCCTCCAACAGCAGATCGGAGGTGCCACACACAGCAGGCCGCTCTGGCGAACACCGGGCGTGTGAACACCGCGGGCGTGTGAACACTGCGGGTGTGTGAACACCGCGGGTGTGTGAACACTGCGGGTGTGTGAACACCGCGGGCGTGTGAACACTGCCGGCGTGTGTGAACACTGCCGGCGTGTGTGAACACTGCGGGTGTGTGAACACTGCCGGCGTGTGTGAACACTGCGTGTGTGTGAACACTGCCGGCGTGTGTGAACACTGCGGGTGTGTGAACACTGCCAGCGTGTGTGAACACTGCTGGCGTGTGTGAACACTGCGGGTGTGTGAACACTGCGGGTGTGTGAACACTGCCGGCGTGTGTGAACACTGCGGGTGTGTGAACACCGCAGGCGTGTGAACACTGCGGGTGTGTGAACACTGCGGGTGTGTGAACACTGCGGGTGTGTGAACACTGCGGGTGTGTGAACACTGCGGGTGTGTGAACACTGCGGGAGTGTGAACACTGCGGGAGTGTGAACACTGCGGGTGTGTGAACACTGCGGGTGTGTGAACACTGCGTGTGTGTGAACACCGCAGGCGCGTGAACACCGCGGGCGTGTGAACACTGCGGGTGTGTGAACACTGCGGGTGTGTGAACACTGCGGGTGTGTGAACACTGCGGGTGTGTGAACACTGCGGGTGTGTGAACACCGCGGGCGTGTGAACACTGCGGGTGTGTGAACACTGCCGGTGTGTGAACACTGCGGGTGTGTGAACACTGCGGGTGTGTTCACCAGAGCACCGCGGGCATGCTGGCATCTTGGCCCACACTTCACAAATCTAAAACGATGACCTGCCAATCACCAACCACTCAATCCGCATTCCACATCGCAGCCTGACGAGCTCCGCCCGACGAGTTTTTTTCCCTTCGGCATAGCGCCGTACAATTCCTTCACTTTACTTCGCGCTTTCATTCGATCGCTGAGCGCCCTCCGACTCCCGCGGTTCCGCTCCCCCGCCCGCTCCCCCCGTGCCCCGCTAGCGCTGTACCCGTCCCTGCTGCGCCTGGTCGCCACGTCGCAGCCCGATCTGTGCCTGGTGGAGGACTGGCTGCTGGAGGAGGCGGCCGCGGGGACGCAGGCGCTGCTGCTGCGCGGCCTCCTGCTGCCTGCACGGCCCGCGAGCATCACCCCCGCAGCACTCGCCCGGGGTGCGTGTGTGTGTGTGTGTGTGCGTGCGTGCGTGTGCGTGCGCGTGCGTGCGTGTGTGCGCGTGCGTGTGTGCGCGCGTGTGTGTGCGTGCGTGTGTGTGTGCGCGTGTGTGTGTGCGTGTGTGGGGAGCGGTAGTGTAGTAGCGGTTAGCGCGCTGCGCTACGAACCCGGCTACGCAAGTTCGATTCCCGCTCGGTGATGATTACCTGAACCGCTCCTGGGCCTCCCCTAGGTCGACTCAGCCTCAAATGAGTACCCGGTGCGGTGTGTAAACATCGTCACTGGGGAGACAAAGGCGGCCGGGCGTGGTGCTGGCCACCCACCCCCTCGTGTACTGTTCCGGCCTTCATAGGTGCTCGCTAACAGCACTTGCCCCTACAGCCTGTTACAGGCTACACGGGGCATCTTTGTCTGTGTGAACATTGTGTGCGTTGTGAACATTGCATGAGCATCACGTGTACGTTGCCGTGTGTACGTTGCCGTGTGTACGTTGCCGTGTGTACGTTGCGTGTACGTTGCGTGTACGTTGCCGTGTGTACGTTGCCGTGTGTACGTTGCCGTGTGTACGTTGTGTGTACGTTGTGTGTACGTTGCGTGTACGTTGCCGTGTGTACGTTGTGTGTACGTTGCCGTGTGTACGTTGTGTGTACGTTGCGTGAGCATCACGTGTACGTTGCCGTGTGTACGTTGTGTGTACGTTGTGTGTACGTTGTGTGTACGTTGTGTGTACGTTGCGTGTACGTTGCCGTGTGTACGTTGTGTGTACGTTGTGTGTACGTTGCGTGAGCATCACGTGTACGTTGCCGTGTGTACGTTGTGTGTACGTTGCCGTGTGTACGTTGTGTGTACGTTGCGTGTACGTTGTGTGTACGTTGTGTGTACGTTGTGTGTACGTTGCGTGTACGTTGCGTGTACGTTGCGTGTACGTTGTGTGTACGTTGTGTGTACGTTGCCGTGTGTCCGTTGTGTGTACGTTGCGTGTACGTTGCGTGTACGTTGCGTGTACGTTGCGTGTACGTTGCGTGTACGTTGTGTGTACGTTGCCGTGTGTACGTTGCGTGTACGTTGTGTGTACGTTGTGTGTACGTTGCCGTGTGTATTTGCCGTGTGTACGTTGTGTGTACGTTGTGTGTACGTTGCCGTGTGTATTTGCCGTGTGTACGTTGTGTATTTGCCGTGTGTACGTTGTGTGTACGTTGTGTGTACGTTGCGTGTACGTTGCGTGTACGTTGCGTGTACGTTGCGTGTACGTTGCGTGTACGTTGCGTGTACGTTGCGTGTACGTTGCGTGTACGTTGTGTGTACGTTGCGTGTACGTTGTGTGTACGTTGTGTGTACGTTGCCGTGTGTACGTTGTGTGTACGTTGCCGTGTGTACGTTGTGTGTATTTGCCGTGTGTACGTTGTGTGTACGTTGCCGTGTGTACGTTGTGTGTACGTTGCCGTGTGTATTTGCCGTGTGTACGTTGTGTGTATTTGCTGTGTGTACGTTGCCGTGTGTATTTGCTGTGCGTGCCGCCGGGCAGCGTTTGCGCGCCTGCGCTCGTCCCCCTGCGCGCTGGCGCGGGCGCTCGAGCGCCTGTCCCTGGTGCCCACGGAGCAGCTGCTGGCGCTGGCGCCGGCGCTGGCACGGGGCCTCCGCTGCCTGCTGCCCCCCCGCACCCCCCAGCGCCTCACCCGGCTGGCCGCCCGCATCTGGGCCGCCCTCAACACCGCCATGCCCCGCCGGTGAGGATCGCCGTCACCGTCGCCGCCGCCGTGCCCCGCCGTGCACCGCCGGCGGGGATCGCCGCTCACCGCCCCCCCCGTGCCCCCCCCAGGCTGTGGGTGCTCACCGTGAACGCGCTGCAGGCGCCCGGCTGCCTCCCGCGGCGCCAGCACACGGAGCTGGACCTCGTGCTCGACCCCCTCATCGTGCTGAGATGCGACGCACGCGTCTTCCGGTGAGCGACGCGCCAACGGCACACCCCACGTAGCTCACGCGGGCCGGTGTCCGTCCGGGGAAGGCAAGTGACGCTTGTGCCGTTACGGTGACGCTTGCGCTGTAACGGTGACACTTGCTCTGTTACGGTGACGCGCTGTTACAGTGACGCTTGCCCTGTTACAGTGACGCTTGTGCCGTTACGGTGACGCTTGCGCTGTAACGGTGACACTTGCTCTGTTACAGTGACGCTTGCCCTGTTACAGTGACGCTTGCGCTGTAACGGTGACGCGCTGTTACAGTGACGCGCTGTTACAGTGACGCGCTGTTACAGTGACGCGCTGTTACAGTGACGCGCCGTAACGGTGACGCGCTGTAACGGTGACGCACGTTCCACGTGGTACTAAAAGTGCTCTGCCAACGCAAGAAAACGGCTCTCTTGTGTGTCTATAACCCTCCACCACCCGACGTGTCGGTGCGTGTGTGTGTACGTGTGTACGTGTGTGCGTGCGTGCGCGTGTGTGCGTGCGCGCGTGTGTACGCGTGTGTGTGTGTGTACGTGTGTACGTGTGTGTGCGTGTGTGTGCGCGTGTGTGTACGTGTGTGTACGTGTGTGTACGTGTGTGTGTACGCGTGTGTGTGTGTGTACGTGTGTACGTGTGTGTGCGTGTGTGTGCGCGTGTGTGTACGTGTGTGTACGTGTGTGTACGTGTGTGTGTGTACGTGTGTGTACGTGTGTGTGTACGTGTGTGTGTGTACGTGTGTGTACGTGTGTGTACGTATGCGTGTGTGTGTGTGTGTACGTATGCGTGTGTGTGTATGTGTGTACGTGTGTGTGTGCGTGTGTCCAGCTGCCCGCCGCTGCTGGAGGTGGTGCTGCGCGTGCTGGCCGGGTCGCTGGCGGCGTCTCGAGCCTTCCTCGCCTCCCAGATGCGCGCCGGCTGGGAGCCCGACGCACCGGCCCGGGGCCCGCCCGGCGCCCCGCCGGCACCCCCGGCGGCACCCCCGCCGGCACCCCCGGGGGGGCCCGCAACCTCCACCGCCAACGGAGGCGGCGGTGCCGGTGGAGACGTCACCCGAGAGGAGCTCAAGAACGCCCTGCTCGCGGCACAGGTGGAGTCACCTGTGTGTGAGGTCACCTGTGTGTGTGGGGTCACCTGTGTGTGTGTGTGTGGGGTCACCTGTGTGTGTGTGTGTGGGGTCACCTGTGTGTGTGGGGTCACCTGTGTGTGTGGGGTCACGTGTGTGTGTGTGTGTGGGGTCACCTGTGTGTGTGTGTGTGGTCACCTGTGTGTGTATGTGTGGTCACCTGTGTGTGTGTGTGTGGGGTCACCTGTGTGTGTGTGTGTGGGGTCACCTGTGTGTGTGTGTGTGGGGTCACCTGTGTGTGTGTGTGTGGGGTCCCCTGTGTGTGTGTGTGGGGTCACGTGTGTGTGTGTGTGTGGGGTCACGTGTGTGTGTGGGGTCACGTGTGTGTGTGTGTGGGGTCACGTGTGTGTGTGTGTGGGGTCACGTGTGTGTGTGTGTGGGGTCACGTGTGTGTGTGTGTGTGGGGTCACGTGTGTGTGTGTGTGTGGGGTCACGTGTGTGTGTGTGTGTGGGGTCACGTGTGTGTGTGTGTGTGTGTGGGGTCACGTGTGTGTGTGTGTGGGGTCACCTGTGTGTGTGTGTGGGGTCACGTGTGTGTGTGTGGGTCACGTGTGTGTGTGTGGGGTCTCCTGTGTGTGTGTGGGGTCACCTGTGTGTGTGTGTGTGGGGTCACCTGTGTGTGTGTGTGTGTGGGGTCACCTGTGTGTGTGTGTGTGTGGGGTCACCTGTGTGTGTGTGTGTGTGGGGTCACCTGTGTGTGTGTGTGTGGGGTCACCTGTGTGTGTGTGTGTGGGGTCACCTGTGTGTGGTGTGTGTGGGGTCACCTGTGTGTGGTGTGTGTGGGGTCACCTGTGTGTGTGGTGTGTGTGGGGTCACCTGTGTGTGTGTGTGGGGTCACCTGTGTGTGTGTGGGGTCACCTGTGTGTGTGTGTGTGTGGGGTCACCTGTGTGTGTGTGTGGTCACCTGTGTGTGGGGTCACCTGTGTGTGTGGTCACCTGTGTGTGTGGGGTCACCTGCGTGTGTGTGTGTGGGGTCACCTGCGTGTGTGTGTGTGGGGTCACCTGCGTGTGTGTGTGTGTGGTCACCTGTGTGTGTGTACCGGGGGAATCTCCATATGGTACAGATATAATGGGAGGCTAATCGATGCCCGGGTGCGGTCAAGGGATGGCTCCCTATTGCTCAACCACGTTATGTATGCTGATGACTTGGTAATAGCTGCTTAGTCAGAGGAGGAGTTGGAGACGCTGCTGCTGAGACTGGAGCGTGCCACTAAGAGGTGGGGCCTTACCATCAGCCCCACAAAAACTAAGCACCTGCCTGGGTATTTTGTACCATCGGACACTCCACCCCCACAACTCCCAATCGGTGATGGGGCAGTTGTGGAGAGAGTGGAGAGTTTCCCATACCTGGGCAGTGTGCTTATGACTGGCTCCAGTTTAACAGCAGAGGTCTCACTCCGAATCAGTCGAGCGGCAATATCTTTTCATCGGTTGCGTAACGCTGTGTGGAAGCTACCTGGTCTGTCGCTCCGCACTAAGCTTCAGGTCTTCTCGGCCACGATCATTCCCTCCCTTCTCTACGCTTGCGAAACGTGGACCCCCCTAATGGAACATCTTCGCCGGTTAGAAACATTTAGGCTGACCTGCCTACGATCCATCCTGGGTTTAACCAGACTGGATTGTGTGAGGAGCTCACAAATCCTTGAAAGATCTGGGCAGGGTCCCATCGGTGAGTTCCTCCGGCAGGCAAGGCTGCGATGGCTGGGTCATGTAGCCCGCATGCCCAGCCACCGCATGCCGAAACAGCTTTTGTTTGGCCGGATTGAGGGGGCTAAGCGGGCGCGGCACGGGCTAGAGAAGAGATGGAGTGATGTGGTACAGGAGGACGTGGAGCTGAGTGGACTTGCCGATGACTGGTACCAGCGGTGTCAAGATCGGCCTCTGTGGAGGAGGCTCGTGAAGGATGCTACTGGGCAGTTGGAGGCAGTCACCCTCCAACAACAACGGAGGGCGGAGGAGCGACGCTCACAACAGCGAGCGGAGCGCCGGGTGGCTAAAGCACAGCAGGTTGGCACAGTAGGGGGCACAGGTGGTGCATCAGCCAGTCATCTCAGTCAGTCGACCCGTGGCACCTGGGTCTGCCCCGTGACCTCCTGCCAGCGGGCGTTCGACACTTCACGTGGCCTCAGGGTGCACATAGCCTGGCACAAGCGTCGTGGTGACGTCACCGCCACTTAGTGGCGAATGGCGGTTGTTGTGTGTGTGGTCACCTGTGTGTGTGTGGGTGTGTGTGTGTGTGTGTGTGGTCACCTGTGTGTGTGTGGGGTCTCCTGTGTGTGTGTGTGGGGTCACCTGTGTGTGTGTGGGGTCACCTGTGTGTGTGTGGGGTCACCTGTGTGTGTGTGTGTCTGGGGTCTCCTGTGTGTCTGTGTGGTCTCCTGTGTGTGTCTGTGTGGTCTCCTGTGTGTGTGTGTGTGTGGTCTCCTGTGTGTGTGTGTGGGGTCTCCTGTGTGTGTGTGTGGGGTCTCCTGTGTGTGTGTGTGGGGTCTCCTGTGTGTGTGTGTGGGGTCACCTGTATGTGTGTGGTCAGCTCTGTGTGTGCTGAACACATCTTGATAGAGAGAGGACTGCAAAACTGGGGCAATCGTTGGTAGCGCCGGCTCACCGCCTGGCTGCTGCCTTCCTGCTCCTGTCCGTGGTCCCTCAGTGTTTGCGAGAGCTTCCATCGGCGTGAGCGACAACCCCGTCTATAAAACTAAACGCTCAAACAATATTATTATTGTTTTAATGACGAAGGCTACGTGGCGGGGGGGGGGGGCACCTTTGTGGGTGTGTGGAGCAGGACAGCGCCGCCGTGCAGATCCTGCTCGAGATTTGCCTTCCCGAGTTGGATCGCGCCACCGCCTCATCGCCGTCGTCATCGCCGGGCATCTCCACGGACGGCCTCCTGGGGGACCTCCGCCGTCGGGATCCCTCCGGGGCGTCCGCGAAGGTTCGCCCGCGCCGCCTTACGACTTCCCCATCGCGAGCGGCCGCGGGGGCGAGGTTCCTAGCGGCCGTGCCGGAGCGCCCGAGGGCGGACGCCGCTTGGATGATCCGGTGTCTGACCCGGGCGGTCGGCCTTTTCGTTTTGTTTTTCCCCGAATTCGGTCACAACTATATGTATCTCGAATTTAATACTTCACTTGCAATTTAGCAGTCTTTGAAATAACGTAATCAACCAGGCTATGCGTTAATTGTGTTTTGACCGACCGTCTGTGTTGCTTTATATGGTTTCCAAATTCTGTTTGGTGTGCTTCTCTCTCTGTGTCCCCTATTGTGTCGGTGTTAGTTCCCACTACTTGGGTGTCTGTGTATACATCTGGGGTTATGTGTTTCCCCTCTCTCGTAAATTTGGCTCTTCTGTACCTGATGATGGCTGCTATTGTTGCAACCGAAACGTCGTACACTATTGTGTTATTTTATTATTTCTTATTTATACGTGACTTTACCGGGAAAAAAAAACAAAGATTAACAACACGATGTTTAAAGAGCCGCGATGGCACGCCAACACTACAGACGGCCCAGGTTGCTTGCGCCAAGTTTCCGGAGACGAACGGTTCCCTTGCGACGAGGGGAGTCGACGTCCGAGCGTGCCGGCGCCCCGTGCCGGCGCCTGCTGCCGCGGGGTGCCGCGGTCGTGTCGACCGCCCGGCCTGTTCTCCATTTAAACGAACGGCGAGCCCGCTCGCGCGTTACCGAGACTCGCCGGTGAACGGGCACCCGCAGCCCGCAGGCGTCTGGGAACGGGAAAGTGGTGGGGAATAAACGACGTCGCGAAGCCGCCCCTCGGAGAGCCGCGGGTTGCCGACGACCCCCCGGTCTCGCCGATGCTTCCGGTCGGCCGGGGGCCTCGCCGCGCGTCGCGCTCCCTCCCGCACGCGAGCGCCGCTCGTTGGTCGGCCGAGAACATCTTTACGCGTAGAGGACCGCAGAGCTTGGGGTCGGGGGGGGGGGGACTTGGCACCAGCTAGACCGCGCGGCTACCATTTTGTCTCGTCTGTGGGTACCCCACGTGCCTCTTTGAGTCGTCTCTCTCTGTCTGTTGAAGAGCACCCTCCTGTTAGCATCGTTGGCTACGGACGGTGCGACAGAAGTTCACCGTACACGCACGCACAGGAGCGAGAAAATATCCTGTGCGTGGAGACAGCGGCGCGTTACAAAGTTTAAATTGTTGTGACATTGACACCAACAGTGGTGAGGATCATGATGGTAGTGATGACAGTGACGATGGTGGTGGTGGTGACGATGGTGGTGACGATGATGATGGTGTTTATGACGACGGTGGTGATGATGATGGTGATGATGGCGATGATGATGGTGTTTATGACGATGGTGCTGATGATGATGGTGATGATGATGGCGACGATGGTGGCGATGATGATGGTGTTTATGACGATGGTGCTGATGATGATGGCGACGATGATGATGGTGTTTATGACGATGGTGGCAATGATGATGGTGTTTATGACGATGGTGGTGATGATGGCGATGTCATTCCCAGGTCCGCCAGGGGCGACTGTCGCCCAGTCTGGACGCCGAGTGGGCCTCCCTCGACGACGGCGATGATGACGGCGATGACGACGATGACGGGAGCGATTCCGAGGAGGGGGGTGGGGGCAGCGGGGGAAAGGAGGAGGGGGAGGGGGGGGGCAGCGCGGCGAGGAGCCGGCGCCAGGAGGTGCAGGGCCTCGTCTGCTCCTTCCTGCACCAAATGTTCATCGCCGACCCCAACATCGCCAAACTCGTGCACTTCCAGGTGACGACGCTGCTGCTGCTGCTGCCGGTGGTGTCGGTGGTGGTGTTGAGTGACTGGTGTTGAGTGAGTAAGTGGTGTTGAGTGGTGTTGGTGTTGAGTGGTGTTGGTGTTGAGTGAGTGGTGTTGGTGTTTAGTGGTGTTGGTGTTGAGTGAGTGGTGTTGGTGTTGAGTGGTGTTAAGTGAGTGGTGTTAAGTGAGTGGTGTTGGTGTTGAGTGGTGTTGGTGGTGAGTGGTGTTGGTGTTGAGTGGTGTTGAGTGGTGTTGGTGGTGAGTGGTGTTGGTGTTGAGTGAGTGGTGTTGGTGTTGAGTGGTGTTAAGTGAGTGGTGTTAAGTGAGTGGTGTTGGTGTTGAGTGGTGTTGGTGGTGAGTGGTGTTGGTGTTGAGTGGTGTTGAGTGGTGTTGGTGGTGAGTGGTGTTGGTGTTGAGTGGTGTTGAGTGGTGTTGGTGTTGAGTGGTGTTAAGTGAGTGGTGGTGGTGTTGAGTGGTGTTGAGTGGTGTTGAGTGGTGTTGAGTGGTGTTGGTGTTGAGTGGTAGTGAGTGGTGTCAGTGGTGGTGTTGGTTTTGAGTGGTGTTGAGTGGTGTTGGTGTTGAGTGGTGTTGGTGTTGAGTGGTGTTGAGTGGTATTGGTGTTGAGTGGTGTTGGTGGTGAGTGGTGTTGAGTGAGTGGTGTTGATGTTGAGTGAGTGGTGTTGATGTTGAGTGAGTGGTGTTGGTGTTGAGTGGCGTTGATGTTGAGTGGTGTTGAGTGAGTGGTGTTGGTGTTGAGTGAGTGGTGTTGATGTTGAGTGAGTGGTGTTGGTGTTGAGTGAGTGGTGTTGAGTGGTGTTGATGTTGAGTGAGTGGTGTTGGTGTTGAGTGGTGTTGATGTTGAGTGAGTGGTGTTGATGTTGAGTGAGTGGTGTTGGTGTTGAGTGAGTGGTGTTGGTGTTGAGTGAGTGGTGTTGATGTTGAGTGAGTGGTGTTGGTGTTGAGTGGTGTTAGTGGTGTTGGTGTTGAGTGGTGTTGAGTGGTGTTAGTGGTGTTGGTGTTGAGTGGTGAGTGGTGTTGGTGTTGAGTGGTGTTGGTGTTGACTGAGTGGTGTTGAGTGAGTGGTGTTGAGTGAGTGGTGTTGATGTTGAGTGAGTGGTGTTGATGTTGAGTGAGTGGTGTTGATGTTGAGTGAGTGGTGTTGATGTTGAGTGAGTGGTGTTGAGTGAGTGGTGTTGAGTGAGTGGTGTTGATGTTGAGTGAGTGGTGTTGGTGTTGAGTGAGTGGTGTTGATATTGAGTGAGTGGTGTTGAGTGAGTGGTGTTGAGTGAGTGGTGTTGAGTGAGTGGTGTTGGTGCCTCTACCCCCCCCACCATCTCTCTCTCGATGCCCTTCTGTCTATAAAATCTCCCTCCGTCTCCCCGTTCCCCACGTGCGCTCTGCCTCCCCCTTCGTCGCCTGTCGCCCACTCCCCCCCCCCCCCCCCCCCCCCCCCTGTGTCTCCCGCCGTCCCCTCTCTCCGTGAGCAGGGCTACCCCAGCGAGCTGCTGCGCGTCACGGTGGCCGGGATCCCCTCCATGCACATCTGCCTGGACTTCCTGCCCGAGCTGCTGTCCCAGCCGCAGCTGCACAAGCAGCTGTTCGCCCTGCAGCTCGCCGCACAGCTGGGCCTCCACTTCCCGCTCCCCAAGTCCATGGCCGTCGCCCGCCTGGCGCTCGCCTCCATGTCGGCGCTGCTCGGCGGTGGGTGGAGTGGGTGGAGTGTGGGGGGGGGGAGTGGGGGGGGGGGAGTGGGTGGAGTGGGGGGGGGGGGGGTGCGTGATCCTTGACCCTGACTTATAATCCCTGACCCTCACCTGTAATCCCTGACCTGCAATACCTTCCCCTGGTTTGTAACCCCGACCTGTAACCCCCGACCCTGACCTGTAACCCCTGACCTGCGTTGCCGTCCCGCAGTGCTGCCGGGGGAGCGCCGTGCGAGCTTCCTGGTGCCGGCGCTGCCGTGCGTGGCGTCGCTCTGCCGCGCCTTCCCCTCGCTTTACGAGGACGCCGTGGCACTGCTCAGCCAGGCGGGGCACGCCTGTGGCGTCAACGCCCGCGCCCAGCGCCACGCCGTGCCCTCGCGCACACGCGGTAACGCACGCAGCCACAACAACAACAACCACAAGAACAACAACCGCAATCACACCTCCGATGAGCACGGTTGGCTACATACGGTGTGAAAGATGTTCAACGCGCGTACAGTCACCACAACAACAACGGCTGGTCGCCACTCGGTGACGGTGACGTCACCGCGCTGCCTGTGCCAGGCTAGGTGCAGGAGGAGCAGGTCACGTGACAGACCCCCAGGTGGTGCCATGGGGTGACTGCTGTGCCAGGCTAGGTGCAGGAGGCGCAGGTCACGTGACAGACCCCCAGGTGGTGCCATGGGGTGACTGAGAGGGCCGGCACCTGTGGTCCCTGTTGTGCACAAACAAAGACAAAGATCCCCCGTGTAGCCTGTAACAGACTGGAGGGGCAAGTGCTGTTAGCGAGCACCTAATGAAGTCCGGCACGGCACACGAGGGGGTGGGTGGCCAGCACCACGCCCGGCCGCCTTTGTCTCCCCAGTGGAGATGTTTACACACCGCACCAGGTGCTCGTTTGAGGCTGAGTCGATTTAGGGGAGGCCCAGGACCGGTTCAGATAATCGTCACTGGTGTTGGTGGTCGTGAGCGGGAATCTAATTCGGGTCACCGGGTTCGTAGCTCAGCGCTCTAACCACTACACTACCGCTCCCCATAACATCACACATTGCCACTTAATCTCACGCACGCAACAACAACAACCGCCATTCGCCACTAAGTGGCGGTGACGTCACCACGACGCTTGTGCCAGGCCACGTGCACCTTGAGGCCACGTGCACCTTGAGGCCACGTGAAGTGTCGAACGCCTGCCGGCAGGAGGTCACGGGGCAGACCCAGGTGCCACGGGTCGACTGACTGAGATGACTGGCTGGTGCACCACCTGTGCCCCCTACTGTGCCAACCTGCTGTGCTTTAGCCACCCGGCGCTCCGCTCGTTGTTGTGAGCGTCGCTCCTCCGCCCTCCGTTGTTGTTGGAGGGCGACTGCCTCCAACTGCCCAGTAGCATCCTTCACGAGCCTCCTCCACAGAGGCACGCACGCACACATCGCATATATCAAATGGTTATACTCGCCCGCTTCTCCCGACACCTCCTCTCACATTCATCCCCTGCCCGTCATTCTCCGCGCACTCCCAAGGGCACGTTAAGGGTCCTGTCCATTGGTTAAGTGGTGAAGCCACTTAGTGGAATTGCCTTGGGCCGTGCTTGTGGGAGAGCAGCGGCGCCCACAACCCAGGGAGACGTGGGGCCCATCGATCTCCCCGCTTCCTCCTCCTCCTGCTCCTCCACATCGACAGCGGCACCTCTCTCTCTCTGCTCAGCCTGCGAGCGCCTGTTCGGGAACCCGAGCACCGTTACACTTTTAAAATCGCGTCTTAAAAAAACTCCGTAACTTAACCCCCCCTTACGCGTTCCGAGACATCTGCAGTTCGCAGGGTGGGGCGGTGTCCCGTTCACCGCTGAATCTGGGAACGCGCAAGCGGGTTCGGGGTTGATTTTATTTCGAGACGCGTAGCGGTATCGGCCGTTGTTTTGTGATGACGTTGCGCTCACCGCAGAGAACCGTAGCGACACGACCGCCGACACTGTACGGTAGCCGACGCCAAATTGCGCCACGCGCCCTCCCGCATGGCCTTGTGGGAGCCCCGGTACGTCTTCATACTCGAAGACGTATCAATACGAAGTTGTTTCATTTCGTCAACGGAACGGAATCGGAAGAAAAACTGATGTACATCCATCATCGCCTACGTACGTAGGCGATGATGTATGCACAAGTACTTGTACGTAAGTACCTGTACGTACATCGGATGACGTATGTAATTGTACGTACGCGGTGTAGTAAATACGTAAGTGCACCGTGTACGTACGTACAAGTATGGGGAAGGTTTCAGCTTCATGTAAAGCGCATTGAGGTCTTGTGCGAGTTGCACTCGGAGAAACACGAATTTATTATATTATTATTATTATCACAGACCGCCCTGGTCACCTGGGCCTTCGTCCGTGCGTTTGACCTCCCCTAACCCAGACTCCCACCCCCGGCTGTCGACTTGGCCCACCGTGACATTTACATTTTGAGTTCCGTCACGTTTCGCCGATAATTACATCCAGCATCATCAGGCAGGTTCTGTTTACGTGACAAACCTCCTCACGTAAACAAACGTCGAACTCGGATTGTAAATGTTGTGGCTTGGTTCTCCAACACAATCGGTGTGCTGTACTAGTATACTACACTATACCCTACACTATACACTACTATACACTACATTATACACTAGTGCTGTACTAGTGACGAATTGGCCACGTTCTGTTTACGTGACAACCCTAACTAGTTGGTGGTGGCGGGTTTAACGACACATTTAGATTTTTGTTACTCAAAAAACCTTTGTTATGGTTGATATTGGTCGCAAAAGCCTCCAAGGTGTCAAACTATTTACCTGCCTGCCTCCGAGCTGCCTTCCTGTCTCCCTCCCAGGTGGTCCATCGCTTGCAGTGCTGGCGGTGTTGGGTATTAACGTGGGGACTGTTCACCCAAACTATTTAAGCTTAATTTTTTTATTGTTACCAGGTAAGGCCCCACTGAGCTATGTAGCTCCTTTTCAGAAGCCACCTGGCTATCACCAATGACATCTCGACGAAGTGGCGGCCCATCATCATCACCATCACCACGTGGACATTCATAGCAGCAGCCAAGCACTCTGTGACGTTGGTTCTAAATGTGTCGAGAAAAAACCGGAGGACCCGGAGAAAAATCCACGGGGCCACGGGGAGAGAGAGAGACGCCGCCAACTCCGAATCCACAGCACCAGCAGCAGCAGCAGCAGGCGTCGGGGTACCCCTAGGCGGCGTGCGCGGTGTGACCCTCTGCCGTCCCGCTGTGTCTGTCCAGGCGTCGGCCATGGGGCGGCGGCGGAGGAGGAGGAGGAGGAGGCGATGGAGGAGGTGGGCCGGGGGGATGAATCGGGGCGAGATTCCGACCTGGCGTCTCTGCTGGAGGCGACCTTCCAGCAGCTGGTGCAGACCGCGCTCATCGGCGGCGGGCAGTGACGGCCGGGAAACTCCGACCACTGGAGCCGGCGCCGCCCCTCGTGCTGAACGCCGCGCGAGCCCTCGCGTCTTGAGAGCGAGCCCCCGAGGCTCGGCCGAGGTTTTGGCGGTGGCGGAAGAGGACCCCGCCGTGGTTTTATGAACGCCGGCCGGCACGAGGACGCTCGAATGAAACGCGCAGCGGCAAACGAACTCTGCACGTCGGTTTTTTGTTGGGTTTTTTTTTACTGCAAGAAGCGTCGACATTTGGACATCTCGTGATGGGAGTGGGAAAAAAACACGTCGCCGATTGGATGCCCGCCCTCACCTCTCTCTCTCCAAAGCACAGTGACATCCCACCCGATTGGACAAGTGGATCTCAAGGCTCTCAGAGCAGCAATGGGATTTCCGATTGGATCGTTCCCTGCCTCTGTCGTTATTTTTGCAAGCCCTCCGCGTTTTCCATTGGACGGTTCGAGGAGCGAGCGCGTGCGGCGATTGGACGGCAAAAGGTGGGAACGTCCTCGTCTGATTGGACGGGAGGGGCGAATGGCTGCGGCAAAGCAGGAAGGAACAAACCGTTGCGGAAACCAGCGACCGTTCCGCCAGCGTCGTGTTTGAGTTCCGAACGAGACGTTCCGGGCGCATGCCTCTCCGAACGACAGCACCACCATATCGAACCGCTGATAACGGTGCAGCCACGCTCGCTCGCTCCCTCCCTCGCTCGCTCACTCGCTCACTCGTGGCGTCGTGGCGTGCCAATCATCACACCGGCACATTTGTACCGAGCTGTCCTCTTCTGTTCTGAATAATACATCTGTGGGAATGAAGCGGTGCGGCTCGCTAGTTTCTTTGCCCGCGTTGTGTTCGACCTCCGCCGCTGAAAAAGGGGCTTCGTAGCTCATCGGATTCCTCCTGTATAAGTAAATATTCTGATTCTGTATGTATGTTGAACTTGTTTCGCGCAGTACGTAGCCAACCGCGCTAATTTGCCGTGCGGAGGGAAGACAACAAACTAAACACAAAGCAGTTATAAAGAGATTAGTTTGTCAGTGTAGATTTCAAAGTGCATAGCTCCAGTGGCTTTCTAATATGGGAAGAAAGAGCGTTCCAGACGGCCACAGGAGCGCATCTGAAAGCGGTGACCACCGTCCTTGCTTGATGGCCAGCCAGAAGCCGCCGCTGCCGCGAGGACGAGTGGAGCGTCTTGTGACAGTGGTTTATGCTTCTTGACGAGAGGTTGTTCCGTGAGGCCCAGAGGAGAAGCTTTTGCTTTTCTCGCTGCCTCCCGAGGTGGCGTCGCTTGGCTCGGTTCCCATTTCAGAATCTCGGAATCTTGATTTCTCCCGGGAGAAATCCGAGGAGCTGTGAAAGTCTTCCACAGATCTGTAGTCGCGTTTCCTTGTGGCCGGTAACGGTGAATTACGCGATCACCGAGCAGGGGGCTCTATGGGAATCTTTATCCAAGCTCTGTGGTCCCCTACTTATATTAACATCTAGCCACTGGGTGCCACGGTGGCTAGGAGATGTTAACTACCTCGTCTGTTATGCAGGAGGTCGTGGGATCGATCCTGACCCTGACGCCTGCCGTATATTCGGAGTTTGTGTGTCTCTCTCCCCGTGGTCGCGTGGACATTTTTCTGGGTCCTCCGGTTTTTACCTCCACATTTAGAATCAACATCACCACCACGCGTTTAGAGTCTTTGTCTCCTGCTATAAATGTCCACGCGATGACGACAAGCCACTTCGTTGAGCTATCATTTGTGGCCAGGGCGCTTCTGAAAAAGAGCTGCATAGCTCAGTGGGACTTACCTGGTAAAACACAAAATAGTTTATATAGATTAAGATGTTTCCAGCCAATTAATGAGTGTTAATGTGGGCACTCTCCACCACCTGAATGGGAGTGTACGGAACGCCTCGCCTTTTTGCCTTTTGAACCCAAGCGAGGTTGTGTGCCGGAGATATCTTTGCTCGATCGCGATGGCCGAGCTCTTTCTCCTTGCGATATTTCAGTTCCGCTTCTTGATGGTTAGAAGAGGAGGCTTTACCCATCGTGGCAATCGTACGGGAAGCGTTAAGATGTTCAAGCACCCAATGGACGCCCGTAATGGGGCGTCAAGGCTGCATTCACCACACGCAAACACACTCGCAGTTTAAAACGTGCAAGCAGATAGATGTGCCTTACTCCTTGGTTCTTTCGGTGAAGTCGCGTGGAAAGAAATATATTAAATAATAATAGAATGCGACGTTTTGATTGCAACACAAGCAACCATCATCAGGTACGAATGAATTAGAAAAACCTAGTAAACTCAGAAATATAATGCAATAGAACACAGAGAGTCGGCCAACACAACAGTCAACACCCCAGCTGGCTGATTACGTTCTTCCAAAGATTGCTAAATTTGAGAGAAGGACAAAACACAGACACGGAGACACACACACAAGACAGATGTGCCTTGACGTGTGCGTTGTCCTTGAAACCGATCGTCGTCCACCAGAGACTGCTTTGCTGATCTTGTCAAGGAGCGAAAACCACCGTCGTGATCACACAACACTCCGGTGGGCAGCGGCGGCGGCGGATTTTGGCTGAAAACCACCGAGCAAAGACGGCGGTGGGTCACCGCATCTTACACACGGTCTTAAAGACGGCGGTGGTCACCGCATCTTACACACGGTCGTCTTAAAGACGGCGGTGGTCACCGCATCTTACACACGGTCGTCTTAAAGACGGCGGTGGTCACCGCATCTTACACACGGTCGTCTTAAAGACGGCGGTGGGTCACCGCATCTTACACACGGTCGTCTTAAAGACGGCGGTGGTCACCGCATCTTACACACGGTCGTCTTAAAGACGGCGGTGAGTCACCGCATCGCACGCCGCTTTCAGATGCTGCTTCGGCGGCCGTCTGGAACGCTCTTCCGATACTCGGAAGCGACTGGAGCGATGCACTAGATTGACAAACTCACTTCTTGAGAACTGATTTTTTTGTGTTTAGTTTGTTGTCCTTCCCCCGCACCTCCGATTAGTGCGGTTCGACACATACGGTGTGAAGGAAGTTCAATGTACATCCACAAATTCGGTAGCACTGAAGTGTTTCTACATTGCTACTGATGTATACTCTAGTCCATAGACTAAATTATATCAATGTGTAACACGAGGTTTGGCAGGTTCGATATGAAACTAAAAACAACTTTTTGTTATTTTACCGGGTAAGGTCCCACTGAGCTGTATAGCTCTTTTTCGGAAACGACCTGGCCACAAATGATAGCTCAACAAAACGGTGTATCACGTGGACATTTATAGCAGCCAAAGACTCTAAACGTGTGGTGATGTTGATTCTAAATGTGGAGGAAAAAACCGGAGGACCCGGAGAAAAATCCACGCGACCACGGGGAGAGAGAGAGACGCAAACTCCAAATATACAGCAGCAGGCTTCAGGGTCGGGATCTAACCCACGACCTCCTGCATACCAGGCGAGGTAGTTAACATCTCCTAGCCACTACGTTACACGCACTCGCGTTTCTTCTGCACAGATTTATCGCGTCACACACACACGAAGGAGCGTGCCCTGAACAACTCCGCACCCATCCGGCCCACGAGCCGTGTCTTGGGAATGTGTACGTTGCATCCCGTGGGCGATCGTGCACATTGCACGCACGTGTTAGCACGTACACACACGTGTTAGCACGTACATGTTTACACATACACGCACAAGACAAAGACAACTTAGCGAGTCACCGCGAGTGACTGTGTACACATGGGTCATCGAGACGACTCTGGGACAACGCAACTCGAGCCTCACGACTCCACGACTCAGGTCCTGACGACTCCACGACTCAGGTCCTCACGACTCCACGACTCAGGTCCTCACGACTCCACGACTCAGGTCCTCACGACTCCACGACTCAGGTCCTCACGACTCCACGACTCAGGTCCTCACGACTCCACGACTCAGGTCCTCACGACTCCACGACTCAGGTCCTCACGACTCCACGACTCAGGTCCTCACGACTCCACGACTCCCACCGCAGGGTGACGAGGACGACGACTCCCCCACAGCGACAGCCCCCAGGTCCGGCCTGGCCACGCCCCTATTCCAAAGCTCCGCCCTCACTACACGTGACGACCATCGGGTCCCGTGCTTCCCCTCACGTGACCCTGTCAACGCTTGTCCCATCACTCATTATTAGTGACCACTTAGCTCCCACATGACCCGGACATGACCCTGTCTGTTCCCGTTACGATAATTAGTAACCATGGTCCCGGGGAGCCGTACTGTCCCTCCATCACCCCGTACTGTCCTTACATCACCCCCCCCCCCTTCTCTTAAAAATATAGCCGCCCCGGATAACACAAGTTTAAACCAACCTATCTCAGGCCGAAGCATACATTTAACACAATGCAACACATAACCAATGTTTCAGGACCGAAGAGCAGGAAAAGGAACTGACTCCTCAGAAGAACAATGCGGACAGCCACAACAACGCCAAAATCCGCACGCAACGCATCCGCCTCGATCGTCACGCCAAGCAATCGGACGTTTTGAACACACGGTCGCCCATCAACACACAACGCAAAAACACAATTTCACCGGCGACCCATCACCGAAATGTCCGGTTCTTGACGTTGGTCCCTCTCCCCGGGCGGATTTGTGGCCGTCACTGGCCAAGAGGGCTTGCACTCAAGCCCGGGGGGTGGAGGGGGGGGCTTTGAGGTCTTCAGGGCACTCCTGACGCCAGGGAATCGTAACTGCGGGTGGAACAACACCCTCGGCGTCCGATGACTCCGGCCAACCGCCCCGGCCCGTCCGACGCCCCCGACCCCGACCGCACAACACTGGGGGATGATTCATTCAAGTCGAGGATGATTCATTCAAGTCGAGGATGAACATTCGGCTCCAAGCGCGACTTGTGGACAACTCCGCGGCGACATCGCACCCGGCCTTGCCCACACCGCGGCTGTCGAATTACAACGACATCCACCGGCCATTTCCCTGGCCAGTGCAATTTCGGGGACGAATGCAATGGCACTTTCCAACCAAACTCAGCCATGCTCTACACCTCAGCTGCCTCGCATGCTTTAGATACACCATCCAGCATGACCCACGGGTTTTACTGGCAAGGAAGGTCTGCCCCTCCCGAGGCCGGAACCCATCCAACATCCGTAGGGGTGAACTTCCACGGCCAACCTTCACTCAACAGGAATCCCACTCAACCCCATGCGCCCCGAAAAACTTAGGTTTCACTTCACACAACTCATCCTTCCACACTTCATAATCACGTGTCACCTCACACACCACTGTCTCAGCGGTTGGCCCGAACACGTCGCTCCCTGCTAACGTCGCATCGGCAATACCCCCTTCACCTGAACCCTCGCTAATTCCATATCCCTGAATAGGATTTGCAGGAACGTTTCCCAATGTCCACTTAACAGCGTTAGCACCCCGAGCGGTGCGAGTCCACGGCCCTTCCGCTCGAGACGGGCCAAGGAGGACCCCCGTCTCCTGCCCCTTGGCAGCCGTGGGGTCCCGTGCTTCCCCTCACGTGACCCTGACAACGCTTGTCCCATCAATCATCATTAACGACCACTTAGCTCCCACATGACCCGGACATGACCCTGTGTTCCCGTCACGATAATTAGTAACCATGGTCCCAGGGTGCCGCACTGTCCCTCTATCACCCCGCGCTGTCCTTGCACGGGTACGGAACGGTGGCGCGGTGGTTCGGTCGGCGCTACGCTGCGCTGTGCACCCAGCGACCCGAGTTCGATTCCCCTTCACGGCTCTGAGCCTCTCCTAGGTCGACTCAGCTTCAAATGAAAACCCGCTGCGATGTGTCGACGCCACTATAGGGAGACAAAGGTGGCCGGGGGGGTGGTCTTTGTGTTGGAATCGGAGAGCAAGAGGAGGGGGGAGAGTGGCGGTCATTTCTGGGTCGGTAGAGAAACCTGCCAATGATATCAGCTGCATGGAAATCTCCCCCCTCCCTCTCCCCCAATCCCTCTCACCCCCCCCATCCCCCCCTCCCCGTCCTTGCCTGCCCCCCCTCCCCCCATCTCCCTCCCCTCCCCGTCCTTGCCTGCCTCTCCCCCCCATCTCCCCCCCTCCCCCCATCTCCCTCCCCTCCCCGTCCTTGCCTGCCTTTCCCCCTCATCTCCCCCCCTCCCCTCCCCCCATCTCCCTCCCCTCCCCGTCCTTGCCTGCCTCTCCCCCCCATCTCCCTCCCCTCCCCGTCCTTGCCTGCCTCTGCTCCGCGCCACGTTCTGGACGAGCTTCTGGACGCAGCGGCAAATTCCACTTCCTCACTACGGTCTCAGCTCCATGGTAGCTGGTGGTGTGTGTTGATGGTAGCTGGTGGTGTGTGTTGATGGTAGCTGGTGGTGTGTGTTGATGGTAGCTGGTGGTGTGTGTTGATGGTAGCTGGTGGTGTGTGTTGATGGTAGCTGGTGGTGTGTGTTGATGGTAGCTGGTGGTGTGTGTTGATGGTAGCTGGTGGTGTGTGTTGATGGTAGCTGGTGCTGTGTGTTGATGGTAGCTGGTGCTGTGTGTTGATGGTAGCTGGTGCTGTGTGTTGATGGTAGCTGGTGCTGTGTGTTGATGGTAGCTGGTGCTGTGTGTTGATGGTAGCTGGTGCTGTGTGTTGATGGTAGCTGGTGCTGTGTGTTGATGGTAGCTGGTGCTGTGTGTTGATGGTAGCTGGTGCTGTGTGTTGATGGTAGCTGGTGCTGTGTGTTGATGGTAGCTGGTGCTGTGTGTTGATGGTAGCTGGTGCTGTGTGTTGATGGTAGCTGGTGCTGTGTGTTGATGGTAGCTGGTGCTGTGTGTTGATGGTAGCTGGTGCTGTGTGTTGATGGTAGCTGGTGCTGTGTGTTGATGGTAGCTGGTGCTGTGTGTTGATGGTAGCTGGTGCTGTGTGTTGATGGTAGCTGGTGCTGTGTGTTGATGGTAGCTGGTGCTGTGTGTTGATGGTAGCTGGTGCTGTGTGTTGATGGTAGCTGGTGCTGTGTGTTGATGGTAGCTGGTGCTGTGTGTTGATGGTAGCTGGTGCTGTGTGTTGATGGTAGCTGGTGCTGTGTGTTGATGGTAGCTGGTGCTGTGTGTTGATGGTAGCTGGTGCTGTGTGTTGATGGTAGCTGGTGCTGTGTGTTGATGGTAGCTGGTGCTGTGTGTTGATGGTAGCTGGTGCTGTGTGTTGATGGTAGCTGGTGCTGTGTGTTGATGGTAGCTGGTGCTGTGTGTTGATGGTAGCTGGTGCTGTGTGTTGATGGTAGCTGGTGCTGTGTGTTGATGGTAGCTGGTGCTGTGTGTTGATGGTAGCTGGTGCTGTGTGTTGATGGTAGCTGGTGCTGTGTGTTGATGGTAGCTGGTGCTGTGTGTTGATGGTAGCTGGTGCTGTGTGTTGATGGTAGCTGGTGCTGTGTGTTGATGGTAGCTGGTGCTGTGTGTTGATGGTAGCTGGTGCTGTGTGTTGATGGTAGCTGGTGCTGTGTGTTGATGGTAGCTGGTGCTGTGTGTTGATGGTAGCTGGTGCTGTGTGTTGATGGTAGCTGGTGCTGTGTGTTGATGGTAGCTGGTGCTGTGTGTTGATGGTAGCTGGTGCTGTGTGTTGATGGTAGCTGGTGCTGTGTGTTGATGGTAGCTGGTGCTGTGTGTTGATGGTAGCTGGTGCTGTGTGTTGATGGTAGCTGGTGCTGTGTGTTGATGGTAGCTGGTGCTGTGTGTTGATGGTAGCTGGTGCTGTGTGTTGATGGTAGCTGGTGCTGTGTGTTGATGGTAGCTGGTGCTGTGTGTTGATGGTAGCTGGTGCTGTGTGTTGATGGTAGCTGGTGCTGTGTGTTGATGGTAGCTGGTGCTGTGTGTTGATGGTAGCTGGTGCTGTGTGTTGATGGTAGCTGGTGCTGTGTGTTGATGGTAGCTGGTGCTGTGTGTTGATGGTAGCTGGTGCTGTGTGTTGATGGTAGCTGGTGCTGTGTGTTGATGGTAGCTGGTGGTGTGTATTGATGGTAGCTGGTGGTGTGTATTGATGGTAGCTGGTGGTGTGTATTGATGGTAGCTGGTGGTGTGTGTTGATGGTAGCTGGTGGTGTGTGTTGATGGTAGCTGGTGGTGTGTGTTGATGGTAGCTGGTGGTGTGTGTTGATGGTAGCTGGTGGTGTGTGTTGATGGTAGCTGGTGGTGTGTGTTGATGGTAGCTGGTGCTGTGTGTTGATGGTAGCTGGTGCTGTGTGTTGATGGTAGCTGGTGCTGTGTGTTGATGGTAGCTGGTGCTGTGTGTTGATGGTAGCTAGTGGTGTGTGTTGATGGTAGCTGGTGCTGTGTTGATGGTAGCTGGTGCTGTGTTGATGGTAGCTGGTGCTGTGTTGATGGTAGCTGGTGGTGTGTGTTGATGGTAGCTGGTGGTGTGTGTTGATGGTAGCTGGTGGTGTGTGTTGATGGTAGCTGGTGGTGTGTGTTGATGGTAGCTGGTGGTGTGTGTTGATGGTAGCTGGTGGTGTGTGTTGATGGTAGCTGGTGGTGTGTGTTGATGGTAGCTGGTGGTGTGTGTTGATGGTAGCTGGTGGTGTGTGTTGATGGTAGCTGGTGGTGTGTGTTGATGGTAGCTGGTGGTGTGTTGATGGTAGCTGGTGGTGTGTTGATGGTAGCTGGTGGTGTGTTGATGGTAGCTGGTGCTGTGTGTTGATGGTAGCTGGTGGTGTGTGTTGATGGTAGCTGGTGGTGTGTGTTGATGGTAGCTGGTGCTGTATTGATGGTAGCTGGTGGTGTGTGTTGATGGTAGCTGGTGGTGTGTGTTGATGGTAGCTGGTGGTGTGTGTTGATGGTAGCTGGTGCTGTGTGTTGATGGTAGCTGGTGGTGTGTGTTGATGGTAGCTGGTGGTGTGTGTTGATGGTAGCTGGTGGTGTGTGTTGATGGTAGCTGGTGGTGTGTGTTGATGGTAGCTGGTGCTGTGTGTTGATGGTAGCTGGTGCTGTGTGTTGATGGTAGCTGGTGCTGTGTGTTGATGGTAGCTGGTGCTGTGTGTTGATGGTAGCTGGTGCTGTGTGTTGATGGTAGCTGGTGCTGTGTGTTGATGGTAGCTGGTGCTGTGTGTTGATGGTAGCTGGTGCTGTGTGTTGATGGTAGCTGGTGGTGTGTGTTGATGGTAGCTGGTGCTGTATTGATGGTAGCTGGTGCTGTATTGATGGTAGCTGGTGCTGTATTGATGGTAGCTGGTGCTGTGTTGATGGTAGCTGGTGCTGTGTTGATGGTAGCTGGTGGTGTGTTGATGGTAGCTGGTGGTGTGTGTTGATGGTAGCTGGTGCTGTGTTGATGGTAGCTGGTGGTGTGTGTTGATGGTAGCTGGTGGTGTGTGTTGATGGTAGCTGGTGGTGTGTGTTGATGGTAGCTGGTGGTGTGTGTTGATGGTAGCTGGTGGTGTGTGTTGATGGTAGCTGGTGGTGTGTGTTGATGGTAGCTGGTGGTGTGTGTTGATGGTAGCTGGTGGTGTGTTGATGGTAGCTGGTGCTGTGTGTTGATGGTAGCTGGTGCTGTGTGTTGATGGTAGCTGGTGGTGTGTTGATGGTAGCTGGTGCTGTATTGATGGTAGCTGGTGCTGTGTTGATGGTAGCTGGTGGAGTGTGTTGATGGTAGCTGGTGGAGTGTGTTGATGGTAGCTGGTGGTGTGTGTTGATGGTAGCTGGTGGTGTGTGTTGATGGTAGCTGGTGGTGTGTGTTGATGGTAGCTGGTGGTGTGTTGATGGTAGCTGGTGCTGTGTGTTGATGGTAGCTGGTGGTGTGTGTTGATGGTAGCTGGTGCTGTATTGATGGTAGCTGGTGCTGTATTGATGGTAGCTGGTGGTGTGTGTTGATGGTAGCTGGTGGTGTGTGTTGATGGTAGCTGGTGGTGTGTGTTGATGGTAGCTGGTGGTGTGTGTTGATGGTAGCTGGTGGTGTGTGTTGATGGTAGCTGGTGGTGTGTGTTGATGGTAGCTGGTGGTGTGTGTTGATGGTAGCTGGTGGTGTGTGTTGATGGTAGCTGGTGGTGTGTGTTGATGGTAGCTGGTGGTGTGTGTTGATGGTAGCTGGTGGTGTGTGTTGATGGTAGCTGGTGGTGTGTTGATGGTAGCTGGTGGTGTGTTGATGGTAGCTGGTGGTGTGTGTTGATGGTAGCTGGTGCTGTGTTGATGGTAGCTGGTGGTGTGTGTTGATGGTAGCTGGTGGTGTGTGTTGATGGTAGCTGGTGGTGTGTGTTGATGGTAGCTGGTGGTGTGTGTTGATGGTAGCTGGTGGTGTGTGTTGATGGTAGCTGGTGCTGTGTGTTGATGGTAGCTGGTGCTGTGTGTTCATGGTAGCTGGTGTGTGTTCATGGTAGCTGGTGGTGTGTGTTGATGGTAGCTGGTGGTTTGTGTTGATGGTAGCTGGTGGTGTGTGTTGATGGTAGCTGGTGGTGTGTGTTGATGGTAGCTGGTGGTGTGTGTTGATGGTAGCTGGTGGTGTGTATTGATGGTAGCTGGTGGTGTGTGTTGATGGTAGCTGGTGCTGTGTTGATGGTAGCTGGTGCTGTGTTGATGGTAGCTGGTGGTGTGTTGACGGTAGCTGGTGGTGTGTGTTGATGGTAGCTGGTGGTGTGTCTTGATGGTAGCTGGTGGTGTGTTGATGGTAGCTGGTGGTATGTTGATGGTAGCTGGTGGTGTGTATTGATGGTAGCTGGTGCTGTGTGTTGATGGTAGCTGGTGGTGTGTATTGATGGTAGCTGGTGGTGTGTGTTGATGGTAGCTCGTGGTGTGTGTTGATGGTAGCTGGTGGTGTGTATTGATGGTAGCTGGTGGTGTGTGTTGACGGTAGCTGGTGGTGTGTATTGACGGTAGCTGGTGGTGTGTGTTGACGGTAGCTGGTGGTGTGTTGACGGTAGCTGGTGGTGTGTTGATGGTAGCTGGTGGTGTGTGTTGATGATAGCTGGTGGTGTGTGTTGATGATAGCTGGTGGTGTGTGTTGATGGTAGCTGGTGGTGTGTGTTGATGGTAGCTGGTGGTGTGTTGATGGTAGCTGGTGGTGTGTTGATGGTAGCTGGTGGTGTGTATTGATGGTAGCTGGTGGTGTGTGTTGGTGGTAGCTGGTGCTGTGTGTTGGTGGTAGCTGGTGCTGTGTTGACGGTAGCTGGTGGTGTGTGTTGACGGTAGCTGGTGCTGTATTGATGGTAGCTGGTGGTGTGTGTTGATGGTAGCTGGTGGTGTGTGTTGGTGGTAGCTGGTGCTGTGTTGACGGTAGATGTTGCTGCGTATTGATGGTAGCTGGTGCTGTGTTGATGGTAGCTGGTGCTGTGTTGATGGTAGCTGGTGGTGTGTGCCGATGGTAGCTGGTGGTGTGTGTTGATGGTAGCTGGTGGTGTGTGTTGATGGTAGATGGTGCTGCGTATTGATGGTAGCTGGTGCTGTGTTGATGGTAGCTGGTGCTGTGTTGATGGTAGCTGGTGGTGTGTATTGATGGTAGCTGGTGCTGTGTTGATGGTAGCTGGTGGTGTGTGTTGGTGGTAGCTGGTGCTGTGTTGACGGTAGCTGGTGGTGTGTGTTGACGGTAGCTGGTGCTGTATTGATGGTAGCTGGTGGTGTGTGTTGATGGTAGCTGGTGGTGTTTGTTGGTGGTAGCTGGTGCTGTGTTGACGGTAGATGGTGCTGCGTATTGATGGTAGCTGGTGCTGTGTTGATGGTAGCTGGTGCTGTGTTGATGGTAGCTGGTGGTGTGTGCTGATGGTAGCTGGTGGTGTGTGTTGATGGTAGCTGGTGGTGTGTGTTGATGGTAGCTGGTGGTGTGTGTTGATGGTAGCTGGTGGTTTGTGTTGATGGTAGCTGGTGGTGTGTGTTGATGGTAGCTGGTGGTGTGTGTTGATGGTAGCTGGTGGTGTGTATTGATGGTAGCTGGTGGTATGTTGATGGTAGCTGGTGGTGTGTATTGATGGTAGCTGGTGGTGTGTGTTGATGGTAGCTCGTGGTGTGTGTTGATGGTAGCTGGTGGTGTGTATTGATGGTAGCTGGTGGTGTGTGTTGACGGTAGCTGGTGGTGTGTATTGACGGTAGCTGGTGGTGTGTGTTGACGGTAGCTGGTGGTGTGTTGACGGTAGCTGGTGGTGTGTTGATGGTAGCTGGTGGTGTGTGTTGATGATAGCTGGTGGTGTGTGTTGATGATAGCTGGTGGTGTGTGTTGATGGTAGCTGGTGGTGTGTGTTGATGGTAGCTGGTGGTGTGTTGATGGTAGCTGGTGGTGTGTTGATGGTAGCTGGTGGTGTGTATTGATGGTAGCTGGTGGTGTGTGTTGGTGGTAGCTGGTGCTGTGTGTTGGTGGTAGCTGGTGCTGTGTTGACGGTAGCTGGTGGTGTGTGTTGACGGTAGCTGGTGCTGTATTGATGGTAGCTGGTGGTGTGTGTTGATGGTAGCTGGTGGTGTGTGTTGGTGGTAGCTGGTGCTGTGTTGACGGTAGATGTTGCTGCGTATTGATGGTAGCTGGTGCTGTGTTGATGGTAGCTGGTGCTGTGTTGATGGTAGCTGGTGGTGTGTGCCGATGGTAGCTGGTGGTGTGTGTTGATGGTAGCTGGTGGTGTGTGTTGATGGTAGATGGTGCTGCGTATTGATGGTAGCTGGTGCTGTGTTGATGGTAGCTGGTGGTGTGTATTGATGGTAGCTGGTGCTGTGTTGATGGTAGCTGGTGGTGTGTGTTGGTGGTAGCTGGTGCTGTGTTGACGGTAGCTGGTGGTGTGTGTTGACGGTAGCTGGTGCTGTATTGATGGTAGCTGGTGGTGTGTGTTGATGGTAGCTGGTGGTGTTTGTTGGTGGTAGCTGGTGCTGTGTTGACGGTAGATGGTGCTGCGTATTGATGGTAGCTGGTGCTGTGTTGATGGTAGCTGGTGCTGTGTTGATGGTAGCTGGTGGTGTGTGCTGATGGTAGCTGGTGGTGTGTGTTGATGGTAGCTGGTGGTGTGTGTTGATGGTAGCTGGTGGTGTGTGTTGATGGTAGCTGGTGGTTTGTGTTGATGGTAGCTGGTGGTGTGTGTTGATGGTAGCTGGTGGTGTGTGTTGATGGTAGCTGGTGGTGTGTGTTGATGGTAGCTGGTGGTGTGTGTTGATGGTAGCTGGTGGTGTGTTGATGGTAGCTGGTGGTGTGTGTTGATGGTAGCTGGTGGTGTGTGTTGATGGTAGCTGGTGGTGTGTTGATGGTAGCTGGTGGTGTGTGTTGATGGTAGCTGGTGGTGTGTGTTGATGGTAGCTGGTGGTGTGTTGATGGTAGCTGGTGACCCCCTCTGTGCTCTCCGTGCAGTAACCACGTGTCCCGGCACCGTGGGGCATCAGACGCACCGGGAGATACAACACAGAGCAGCAGGAGCAGCAGCAGCAGCAGGAGCAGCAGCAGGAGCAGCAGCAGCAGGAGCAGCAGCAGCAGCAGGAGCAGCAGCAGCAGGAGCAGCAGCAGCAGGAGCAGCAGCAGTAGCAGCAGCAGCAGGAGCAGCAGCAGGAGCAGCAGGAGCAGCAGCAGCAGCAGGAGCAGCAGCAGCAGCAGGAGCAGCAGCAGCAGCAGGAGCAGCAGCAGGTTGAGGTGTCAGAGCAGCCATCGATCCCCACCGGCAGCTGTGGCAGGAGCCCGCCACGAGCCGCTGCCTCGGGCTCGAGAGGAGCGGACGGAGCCGAAGGAGCGAACTTGAGGAGCTGGCGAGGGACCTGCGGGTGACGTCCTCGAGTCCAGCAGACACCTCGAGACTCAACAACAACACCAACATCGCACACGGGGTCAGGAAACATCTTGGGAAACGTCGTGAAGAATAAGGAAAGGCCTTGGAGACCGGTAAGACGCCTTAATGACTATCGGCGATCTTGAGAATAAGGGAATATTTGTTTTTTTGTAAGTAATAAGATTGAAGGCCGTTAAATCTGAAGGCGAGATCTTGAATTGAGCCTTGCGACGAGGTTGGGCAGCGAGCGAGGCGACGCAAGTCTTGCAGCGACCATCTCCTTCACGGGGCAGGAAGGACCTGAAAGAGGAGGCGGCAGCTCGCTCACCTGTGGAAGCTTCCACGGCGTCGTAGGGCGAGGCGAGGGGTCGCGTGTGGCGAGGCACGCGCCCTGGCATCCGACTCTCTGTTAGGGGGCCGAGGGAAGTCGCTTGAGAGGCCTGTGCTTTTAAGGGCGCTGACATCATCGACCTTCAGCAATCGGACACAATACAAAAAGTAAAGTTTTGCTTCGCACTTTTCTTCGTCTTAAAGTTGTCCAACGCCGCGTGAGAAACGAATTGGTGGCTGTGTGACTTTGAGAGAGAAACCACGTGGACACGAGAGAGCTGAAAGAGCTGATGATGTTGATGTTGTTGTTGGTGGTGGTGGCATAGTGGGACTCGCAAGTGGATTCCGAGTCTTGTTGTCGCCGGTTTCAAATCTGTGGCCCTTTTGAGAACCCGAGACGGGGACTTGGGTTGTTGGAGGTCACTCGTCGATGTTTCGGTCCATGGAGGTTTGGGTGAAATCCGGAGAGCGGAGTATCCAAGTCAACGCTTCTGTGACAGGCGCAAGCAGCTGATGACCAAGGAGGTCCGAGGAACTTGTAAAAGCCCCGGGCGAAGTGTCTGGGACCAACAAGAACCAGAGGATGTGGTGACCGAGAGGAACTGTGAACTGTGAAGGGCGCTACCGAAGTCCGGAGACTGGGCGGGTCCCACGGACCGAGAGGCAGTGAGAAGCAGGAAGGGCCGAGAGGGTGCAGGGGGCTTCACGGAGCACCTTGGAAAGCCCCAGAGGAGCGAGGGAGTTTTAATCCCCGGGAAAGGCAACCTCCGGATAAGCACGGTTGGCTACGTACGGCGCCAACGAAGTTCAACGCACACGCGCACAAAGCCCCCGTGGTGTTGTGAGCACCCGTCCACGTGTGTCCGAGGAGGTGACGGGGACTTGCGAGAGGCAAGAAGGGACCTGGGAAGCCTTGAGGGAAGGCCGAGGAAGGCCAGAAAGGAACCACCGGAGACAAGCAGGTTGGGGGCGCGGAGAAGTCCCAGCGGATCGCGTCATCGGGAGAGGGGGTGGATAGCGAGGGTCCGCGAAGGCCAGAGGTCAGGAGGGCCCGGAGGAGTTGGAAAAAGGGCCCCGGGAAGGCCCAGGGAGGCCTGGCGGCCGTCGAGCAGCATGGGGGAGTCGCTGGACGTGAAGGGTCTCTGCCTCGCCTTCTTCGACTACAAGACGGAGAAGTTTGTGATCGCGCGCAACAAGAAAGTCGGAGTCCTGTACCGCCTCCTGCAGCTCGGGGTCATTGGCTACCTGCTCGGGTACGCGTGCAGGTGTGTGCGTGCAGGTGTGTGCGTGCAGGTGTGTGCGTGTGTGCAGGTGTGTGCGTGTGTTCAGGTGTGTGCGTGTGTGCGTGCAGGTGTGTGCGTGCAGGTGTGTGCAGGTGTGTGCGTGTGTTCAGGTGTGTGCGTGTGTTCAGGTGTGTGCGTGTGTGCAGGTGTGTGCGTGTGTTCAGGTGTGTGCGTGTGTGCAGGTGTGTGCGTGTGTTCAGGTGTGTGCGTGCAGGTGTGTGTGTTCAGGTGTGTGCGTGTAGGTGTGTGCGTGTGCAGATGTGTGCGTGTGTGTGTGCAGGTGTGTGTGTGCATGGGAGGGGTGGGGGAGTGGTAGTGTAGCGGTTAGCGCACTGCGTTACGAATCCTATGACCCGAGTTCAATTTCCGTTCATAGCCGACATCAGTGGCAAATATGTGAAACGGTCGTGGACCCTCCCCTAGGTCTGTTCAGCCTTAAAGGAGAGCCTGTTGCTGTGTTTAAACATAAGCCCTGGAGAGACAAAGGTGGCCGGGCGTGGTGTTGACCGCACACGCCCCTCGTGTGCGGTTCAGGGCTTCAAGCGTGCTCGCGAACAGCACTTGCCCCAACAGTCTATTGAAGACTATCAGGGGGATCTTTGTCTTTCGTAGTGTGTGGCGCGCGGTTAGCGCACTGCGCTCCAAACACTACAACCTGAGTTCGAATCTTGTTCACGGCCAACAATCTAAGCTGGTCGCGGGCCCTCCCCTAGGTTTACTCAGCCTTAAATAAGTACCTGGTACGGTGTGTAACCATCAGCACGGGGGGGGGGGGTAGAAACAAAGCGGCGGGGCGTGGTGCTGGCCACACCTCATGCAAGGGTGCCGTACCGCCCGGCGCTAGCGGCGCTTGACCCCAACAGCCCGTGAAGGCTACACGGGGAATCTTTGCCTGGGGAATCTTTGGCTGCGTTATCCGCTCCGCGTATGAATTTAGAATCCCGAGCGCGTCCCACGCGATGCACGCACACGTGGGCCGGCGGCCTCGTCTGGCCACGGCCGTCTGGGAGGCATCCACGCGGAAGGGGCTCCAGAGATAAATCACGAAAGGGAAATATTCGGCAGCTCCCAAAAAAAGGGGGCGGCTGCAACTGATCGTTTCCATTCATTCATTGACTCGACACTTATCAATAAAAAATATTCGACGCGTTCCGAATGCATTACGAATGCGTTCGGATGTCGTCCGCGACCACCCCCACCCCACCCCCTTCGCATTAGAGAACGATCCGCGGAAGGGGATACTACAGAGCGACTGCTACCTCTGAGATCCCTCCCCCCGCGTCCTGCAAGTGACCTCTGCTCCACTCTGCCGCGAGTCGAATGTCGCGCCACGTGACCGCCACACCGATATTTTTAATTCCCAGGGCTGGAGTGCAGCCACATTAAGTGCAGAACCAAACGATGTGTGATTTGTGTGTGTGTGTCGACTCAGTCTCAAATGAGTACCTGGTGTGATGTGTAGTAAACATCGCTACTGGGGAGACAAAGGCGGTCGGGCGTGGTGCTGATCGCCTACCCCCTCGTGTGCCACAGTGCCGGCCTTCGTAGGTGCTCGCTCACAGCACCTGCCCCTACAGTCTGTTCAGGCTAGACGGGAGATCTGTTTGTGTGTGTGGTGAAGTCGTTGCTGATCCATCAGCAGAGTCGGCATGGCTCTAAGCGACCCTGAAGCTGCCGACGAGACGCTCAGCGTCAAAACTCGCGCAGAGTTTGCAGAAGAGCGTCACTCCCGGCACGCCGCCTGGCTGACGGGATGTGGCCAACAGAACATGATTGATTTGGTTACGTAGACACATTTATTGACACACAAAACAAAGATCCCCCGTGTAGCCTTTAAAACACTTTTGGGGCAAGTGCTTTAAATGCCGGCACGGCACACCCGACCGCCTTTGTCTCTCCCCCCCCAGCGCTGCTATTTTACACACCGCACCCAGGTATATACTGTACTCATTTGAGACCGAGCCGACCTAGGGGAAGCCCAAGACCGGTTCAGATAATCGTCACCGGTGTTGGTGGCCGTGAGCGGGAATCGAACTCGGGTGGGCCGGGTTGGCAGCGCAGCGTAGCGCTAACCGCTGCGCCACCGCTCCCCGCGGTGTCTCACGGGGGCCGCGTCCACGCGATCTGTCGGTGACTCACGCGACCCCCACCCCCAGTGCGGTGGGCAGTGAGCACGGCTCGGATGAGCTCCGCTCCCAGCTGAGCCAGCACCCTCTCGCACTCGGCGTCTCCCCCCTACACACAGACAAAGGTCCCCCGTGTAGCCTTCACACACTGTTGGGGCAAGTGCTGTTAGCGAGCAGCAACGCCTTTCAAGGCCGGCACTGTGGGCACGCGAGGGGGTGGGTGGTCGGAGCCACGCCCGGCCGCCTTTGTCTCCACAGCGGCGATCTTTACTACACACCGCACCAGGTACATATTTAAGGCTGAATCGACCTAGGGGAGGCCCAGGACCAATTCAGACAATCGTCGCCGGCGTTGGCCGTGAGTGAGAATCGAACTCGGCTCGCCCGGGTTCGTAGCGCAGCGTAGCGCTAACCACTGCGCCACCGCTCCCCCACAGCCCTCTCACGCCCCCCCCTCCCCCGTAACAAGAGCCCTGCTATCAATTCACACCCCTCGCTCAGTTCAAATAAACTCCGCGGTTAAAGACGATACAAAAAAGTATATAAATACATACTCTATGTATATAACTGACATTAAACCGATTGGCATATATAGCGCATGCGGAAGGCGCGTTGCCCGAAACGTCCCGTATTGTGACGTCTTTGGGGGGCGGTCACGGTCGACATTTGACCTCGCGCTGGTCTGTGGCCCCAGCTGCGTTGCGTCTGCACGTGACGATGATCATCTTTATTTAGACTGCAGAAGGAATCCGATGATCTGTAAAGCTCTTTTTCACAGACGTCGCATCATGATGATTATCAGTAGTAGTGTTATCAGCGTTACGACGAACGGTAGTCCCCAGTGAAGCCACGTAGGCCTTACCGACCAATAATATCCATAATATTACATCAACGTACCATTTTATAGATGTATAATTATGGATAATGGTACGTGGATATATTATATAATATATAATAGTATGTACAGGGTGCTTCAAAACAATGTTAACACTTCCGAGAATTTGCAAAGATACCGCAAGAAACGTGTTGCGGCCTCTGGACTCTGGAGATCACCTGGAGAAGATCCCAGGCACGCGTTGACAACGATGACGAACAAGTGGGAGACTCTTTCACTTCTTGAAGCTATTAAACATTGCATTTGTTATCACGTTACAGTGTAGTATGATCCGTTGTTTTCCCATTAAAAACGATAGTCCCATGTAAGTGTCAACATTTTTTTGAAGCACCCTGTCTAATTATTCTGGATAACGGTTACGTTGATGACTCCCTTGTAGCGCCGACTCCACTGGCGCTGCTCGCTTGCCCATGAGCGACGCATCCCGAGCGCTAAGCGAGGTCTGCCCGTACTGTACTGGATTTGATTATTCGCATTCAGCGAAGGTGGCGCTGGAAAACTCGTCTGTACAGTACGGTACTGTATATGCAGATTTATCTCTTACGCCCCGCCCCCTTTCTCTTGAGGCGGGGTTAGTCGGGTTGGGCGGGGTTGGTCGGGTTGGGCAGGGTCGGTCGGGTTGGGCGGGGTCGGTCGGAGTGGGCGGGATCAGTCAGTCGGTGTGGGCGGGGTCGGTCGGGGTGGGCGGGGTCGGTCGGGTTGGGCGGGGTCGGTCGGAGTGGGCGGGGTCGGTCGGGTTGGGCGGGGTCGGTCGGGTTGGGCGGGGTCGGTCGGGTTGGGCGGGGTCAGTCAGGGTGGGCGGGGTCGGTCGGAGTGGGCGGGGTCGGTCGGGGTGGGCGGGGTCGGTCGGGTTGGGCGGGGTCGGTCGGAGTGGGCGGGGGTCAGTCGGGTTGGGCGGGGTCAGTCAGGGTGGGCGGGGTCGGTTGGAGTGGGCAGGGTCGGTCGGGGTGGGCGGGGTCGGTCGGAGTGGGCGGGGGTCAGTCGGGTTGGGCGGGGTCAGTCAGGGTGGGCGGGGTCGGTCGAAGTGGGCGGGGTCGGTCGGAGTGGGCGGGATCAGTCAGTCGGTGTGGGCGGGGTCGGTCAGTGTGGGCGGGATCAGTCAGGGTGTACTACCAACAAGACGATGGGGGGGCAGCAGCAGCAGCAGGAGGATGCTGATGCGCATGATAGAGGTGGGGAGTGTGGGCGTCTCGCCGCTCTAGGTGGGTGTTTGTGGTGAAGCGCGGCTACCAGGAGTGGGACTCGGCCCTGGAGAGTTCCGTCATCACCAAGCTCAAGGGCGTCACGCTCGTCAACGCCTCCGAGGGGGGCACGCGCGTCTGGGACGTGGCCGACTACGTCATCCCCCCGCAGGTGAGGGCCGACGTCTCCGCGACGTTTCGGGTAATGGCCCTTCATAGCACGTGAAAGAACTCAAAGCGCACACATTTGCAATTACTAATAATTTACTAAAACTAAGCTATTCTTATAAGGCCCCACTGAGCTATGTAGCTCTTCAGAAGCGACCTGGCTGTCACAATTGATAGCTCACCAAAGTGGCGGCTTATCACGTGGAGATTGCTAGCAGCTGCCAAATATTCTAAACGCGTGGTGATGTTGATTCTAAATGTAGAGGAAAACCGGGAGGAAAATCCACGGGGAGAGAGACACAAACTCCAAATATACAGCAGCAGCAGCAGGCGTCAGGGTCGGGATGGAACCCACGGCCTCCTGCGTACCAGGCGAGGGAGTCAACATCTCCTAGGCGAGGTAGTTAACATATCGCAATTCTTCCAGGGATCTCCGTGCGCCACTTGCATACAACTAACTCACAGCCACAAGTCGCTTTTATCTTTATATTTTAAACGACAGGTAGTATGTAAATTCATATTTTTCTCATTCGGAATTTTCGAATTGTACGCTTGGCTATTAAGGCGACGGTGGCGCTTACGGAGTGGAACATTTGTGCCCAGAAAGGCGCCACACTTTGCATACAGCGTGACTTGATTAACATGCGATAGACACGCGATCGACAAGTGATTGACCTGTAAATGACACGTGATTGACATGTGATTGACACGTGATTGACATGTGATTGACACGTGACGTTGTCTCCGACTGCCCCTGTACCCCAGGGAGAGAATGTGTTCTTCGTGGTCACGAACCTCATCGTGACTCCCCTGCAAAGACAAAGCAAGTGCCCCGAGGTGAGCGAGCCACCACCAACAACAACAACAGTAGCCGCCGTTCACAACTGACTGGCGGTGACGTCACCACGGCGCTTGTGCCAGGCTAGGTGCTCCCAGATGCCATGGGTGGACTGGCTGAAATGACTGGCAGATGCACCACCTGTGCTCCCCACTGTGCTGGCGACTACCTCCAACTGCCCAGCGGCGTCCTTCACGAGCCTCCTCAATAGAGGCCGATCTTGACGCCGCTGGTGCCAGTCATCGGCAAGTCCACTCAGCTCCACATCCTCCTCTACCATGCGGGCTACGTGACCCAGCCAGCGCAGCCTTGCCTGCCGGAGGAGCTCACCGATAGGACTGTGTCCAGATCTTTCAAAGATCTGTGAGCTCCTCACACAATCCAGTCTGGTTAAACTCAGGATGGATCGTAGGCAGGCCAGCCTGAATGTTATAAACCCGCGCATGTTTCGCAAGCGTAGAGACTGTGGCTGAGAAAACCCGGAGATTTGTCGGGAGCGATAGGCCAGGTAGCTCCCACACAGCTGACGAAAAGACAATGCCGCTCGGCTGACGTGGAGTCGGACCTCCGCTGCCAAACCCGAATTGGTTGAGGGTGCAATGGTCGGCACACTTTGCTTGCAATCCAGAGGTAACGAGTTTGATTCCATCTCCCCCTGCAGGCTAAATGGATAGAGTGTGGCTGGAGGCGGCCACACGTCCATACAGGTGGACGAGGCAGTCGCCTAGGGCGCTAAGTTCAGTCGGGCGCCAAATTCGAGGGAAAAAAAAGACAAATTAAAAAAATACAAATTAAACAACAAAGTTGTCTTTTGATTTAAAGCTTTCGTGACTGCAGTAATTCATATTCTTAGTTTTTTCGGTAAAGTCACGTTGAAGAGAAACAACAAAATAATAAAATATATATAAAACAATAAAAAAATTCTCACGACGTTTCGACCATAACTCAAACGGTCATCTTCAGGTGTGTTGGTTTGCATAAATGTATTTTTAAATGGCGCATTTATTTATTTAAAAAACGTTAGCGTCACGCGCAGCGATTTGGCAGTTTACCCAGGACTAGTCCATCTATATTTTGAAAAGAGGAGGGGGGAGACGAAATTTTTTATAATGTATGCTGTCTGAAAGCCACTGTAAGCGTGAACAATCAATTAAGAACTGAAATGGTTTATCAAATCTTTCCAATGATTGCTAAGATAGAATCCATCTTCTCGGTTGAAATTGTCTCTGTGCTTGTATATGTGGATATCAAAAAAGATCTCCAAAATCTTGAATAAACACAAGATCCAGGTCCGTTTCAACACATTACATAAAATCCGTTATCTGGTTCTGTCTGTAAAAGATGTGATTCCGGACATACAATACCCTGGTGTCTACAAACTAAGTTGCCTCTGTGGTAGTAGTTACATTGGAGAAACCAAACGCCATGTCTCGGACCGCATTCGTGAACACAAAGCAGACCTTAAACACGGTAGGACCAACACCTCGGCCGTAGCAGATCATTGTTCTAATTCAGTAGGCTCACATGCCATTGACTTTTCCAAGACAGAGGTTCTTTGTAAGCCATCTGGCTTCCATGAGAGATTCGTTCATGAGGCTATCCACATATACAAGCACAGAGACAATTTCAACCGAGAAGATGGATTCTATCTTAGCAATCATTGGAAAGATTTGATAAACCATTTCAGTTCTTAATTGATTGTTCACGCTTACAGTGGCTTTCAGACAGCATACATTATAAAAAATTTCGTCTCCCCCCTCCTCTTTTCAAAATATAGATGGACTAGTCCTGGGTAAACTGCCAAATCGCTGCGCGTGACGCTAACGTTTTTTATAAATAAATAAATGCGCCGTTTAAAAATAAATTCATGCAAACCAACACACCTGAAGATGACCGTTTGAGTTATGGTCGAAACGTCGTGATAATTTTTTTATTGTTTTACATATATTTTATTATTTTGTTGTTTCTCTTCAACGTGACTTTACCGAAAAAACTAAGAATATGAATAACAAAGTTGTCATTACTTCATTTCCCGTGCACGTACAGAGCGAATACGAATTATACTGTAATTCTATTCTCAACTACTAGTTCTGTGAATCTATTGGTTGGGCAGACGGACAGGTGGACAAACTGAATAATTATACCTCTTTTCTCTCCACCTGAAGAAGACCGCTTGTGTTGCGATCGAAACGTCGTGCATTTTTTTGCTTTTCATTTAGATTTTTGTTTTTTTTTATCTACGTGACTTTACCGAAAGAACCAAGAATATAATTACGCCTCTGTTTAAAAAAAAGCACTTACAAAAACATTAAACGGAAAATAGGCCAAAAAGTTTCCCAGTTTACCAAAAGCCTCAGCCGAGATCTGCCCGTGGGGGTTTGGGGTTGCTGATGTCACGGCTCGCCCTAGCACGCCAGCCGCACATCTGTCAACCCACACGGTTTACCCCGTAATTCCTGGACAGAGAAATTGAGTGTTTCAGGTCCATACGGCGTACAGCCGTTTCAATACGGGCACAAAATAATGTGTCTGTGTTTCTCCCTCGTGATGGGACTTTGTAGGATGAACGTTGAAATTTATAAGGGTGACCAATAAGGTCTGAGTTGGTCTGTAACAAGGTAGGGCACTGGTAAGGGTTGTCACTTTCTGGCAGCAGCTCGTCTAGGGCCGCCCCTGGGTGTGGGTGAGGTCCACCTCGAGCAGCTTGTTAGGGGCTCTCTAGAGGAGGAGGCCCTTCCGGGAGCAGTGACAGGAACAGGTAATTGCGGGGCTGTACCTTTAGCCATCTGTATTTGGACCATTCAAGAGCGAAACAGGAGGAGGATTTCTCCACAACTCTGGCTGTCGCCTGATGAAGCTGCTGGTTGTTGTTGTTGTTGTAAATTACCGTCGAAACGTCACGGTAATCGAATTGTCAATGAGGTAGTGGGTTTACTCTCCAACACACCGTGTGTGTGCTGATGAGCACGTTTTGTTTACGTGACAAATCTTCCTAATTGGCTGTGTCGGGTGGTGCCCGGTTTAACGATGCGTTTATATTGATGTGATCTAACCCTCCTAAGACGACTACTGCGAGTTAAAATAGATCACCCTCCCCTCCGCTCCCCCCCAGCCCCCCATACACCAGACACGTTGAGGAGTCAGTGGCACCCCTCGGCCTGATTGGCAGTAATCGGTGTCCCGTGAGCCCTGCCACTTGTCAGCGGCGCGACACCGCGGGACACGCCGCTCGCAACCTGCAGCCGGAGCGGAGTTTCCCCGGCGCACCACACGCACACACGCACAACACACACACGCACCACACACACATATACCACACACACCGCAAACACGCACACCACACGCACACACGCACAACACACACACGCACCACACACATGCACCACACACACACTACACACACCACACACACGCACCACACACCACACACACGTACACACCATACACACTACACACACACCACACACACCACACACACGCACCACACACACACACTACACACACGCACCACACACACCACACACGCACCACACACGCACCACACACACCACACACGCACCACACACGCACCACACAGGCACAAAACAACAAAGGCAAAGGTCCCCTATATAGCCTTAACAGACTGTAGGGGCAAGTGCTGTTAGCGAGTAGCACCGATGAAGGCCGGAACGGCACACGAGGGGGTGTGTGGCCAGCACCACGCCCGGCCACCTTTGTCTCCCCAGTGGCGATGTTTACTACACACCGCACCAGGTACATTTGCGGCCGAGTCGACTTAGGGGAGGCTGAGCACCCGATCAGATCATCGTCACTGGGGTTGGTGACCGTGAGCGGGAATCGAACTCGGGTCGCCAAGGTTCGTAGCGCAGCGCTCACCGCTGCGCCACCACTCCCCAGAGCATGGCAGACCAGACGTAGGTGCAGCAGGTAGAGTACACCTACAGCGCCGTCCTCTGTGTACACCGTAAACAACACGAACACTTTTGTCAAGAACACCGCGTTTGGCATTAAACGATTTTAGTAAAAACGTACACAATCGGTGACGTTTCGGGCAATGGGCCTTCTTCACAGCACATAGGCCAGAGAGGTAGAGAGGGTTGCTTTGTGCAGAGCTGCCAACGCAGTATCACCAAAGTAGAGAGTGACACACCTATACTGTAAAGTAGAGAGTGACACACCTGTACTGTAGAGAGTGACACACCTGTACTGTAGAGAGTGACACACCTGTACTGTAAAGTAGAGAGTGACACACCTGTACTGTAAAGTAGAGAGTGACACACCTGTACTGTAGAGAGTGACAAACCTATACTGTAGAGAGTGACACACCTGTACTGTAAAGTAGAGAGTGACACACCTGTACTGTAAAGTAGAGAGTGACACACCTGTACTGTAGAGAGTGACACACCTGTACTGTAAAGTAGAGATTGACACACCTGTACTGTAGAGAGTGACACACCTGTACTGTAAAGTAGAGAGTGACACACCTGTACTGTAAAGTAGAGAGTGACACACCTGTACTGTAGAGAGTGACACACCTGTACTGTAGAGAGTGACACACCTGTACTGTAAAGTAGAGAGTGACACACCTGTACTGTAAAGTAGAGAGTGACACACCTGTACTGTAGAGAGTGACACACTTGCACTGTAAAGTAGAGAGTGACACACCTGTACTGTAGAGAGTGACACACCTGTACTGTAGAGAGTGACACACCTGTACTGTAAAGTAGAGAGTGACACACCTATACTGTAGAGAGTGACACACCTGTACTGTAAAGTAGAGAGTGACACACCTGTACTGTAAAGTAGAGAGTGACACACCTGTACTGTAAAGTAGAGAGTGACACACCTGTACTGTAGAGAGTGACACACCTGTACTGTAGAGAGTGACACACCTGTACTGTAAAGTAGAGAGTGACACACCTGTACTGTAAAGTACAGAGTGACACACCTGTACTGTAGAGAGTGACACACCTGTACTGTAGAGAGTGACACACCTGTACTGTAAAGTAGAGAGTGACACACCTATACTGTAGAGAGTGACACACCTATACTGTAAAGTAGGGAGTGACACACCTGTACTGTAATGTAGAGTGACACACCTGTACTGTAGAGAGTGACACACCTTTACTGTAGAGAGTGACACACCTGTACTGTAGAGAGTGACACACCTGTACTGTAAAGTAGAGAGTGACACACGTGTACTGTAGAGAGTGACACACCTGTACTGTAAAGTAGAGAGTGACACACGTGTACTGCATTACACACACTTGGCCAGGCATAGGTATGCCCACAGCCCGGACAAATGTACTCTGTATAAAGGAGGGCGGCCTCCATCAAACGCACAGCGTAACATTATTAATAATTGTGATTCATTATTGTTATTCATTATATTATTATTGTTGTTATTTTCACGCCACAATTCCCGCTCGCCACGTCTGGCAGCACCCCAAGATCCCCGGGGCGCAGTGCACGGAGGACAAGGAATGCCCAGCTGGGGAGCCACTCTCCACGGGCAACGGTGCGCTCACCTGTTCACACACACACACACACACCTGTACACACACACCTGTACACACACCTGTACATACACACACACCTGTACACACACCTGTACACACACCTGTACACAACAACAACAACAACCGCCATTCGCCACTAAGTGGCGGTGACGTCACCACGACGCTTGTGCCAGGCTATGTGCACCCTGAGGCCACGTGAAGTGTCGAACGCCCGCTGGCAGGAGGTCACGGGGCAGACCCAGGTGCCACGGGTCGACTGAGATGACTGGCTGATGCACCACCTGTGCCCCCTACTGTGCCAACCTGCTGTGCTTTAGCCACCCGGCGCTCCGCTCGCTGTTGTGAGCGTCGCTCCTCCGCCCTCCGTTGTTGTTGGAGGGCGACTGCCTCCAACTGCCCAGTAGCATCCTTCACGAGCCTCCTCCACAGAGGCCGATCTTGACACCGCTGGTACCAGTCATCGGCAAGTCCACTCAGCTCCACGTCCTCCTGTACCACATCACTCCATCTCTTCTCTAGCCCGTGCCGCGCCCGCTTAGCCCCCTCAATCCGGCCAAACAAAAGCTGTTTCGGCATGCGGTGGCTGGGCATGCGGGCTACATGACCCAGCCATCGCAGCCTTGCCTGCCGGAGGAGCTCACCGATGGGACCCTGCCCAGATCTTTCAAGGATTTGTGAGCTCCTCACACAATCCAGTCTGGTTAAACCCAGGATGGATCGTAGGCAGGCCAGCCTAAATGTTTCTAACCGGCGAAGATGTTCCATTAGGGGGGTCCACGTTTCGCAAGCGTAGAGAAGGGAGGGAATGACCGTGGCCGAGAAGACCTGAAGCTTAGTGCGGAGCGACAGACCAGGTAGCTTCCACACAGCGTTACGCAACCGATGAAAAGATATTGCCGCTCGACTGATTCGGAGTGAGACCTCTGCTGTTAAACTGGAGCCAGTCATAAGCACACTGCCCAGGTATGGGAAACTCTCCACTCTCTCCACAACTGCCCCATCACCGATTGGGAGTTGTGGGGGTGGAGTGTCCGATGGTACAAAATACCCAGGCAGGTGCTTAGTTTTGGTGGGGCTGATGGTAAGGCCCCACCTCTTAGTGGCACGCTCCAGTCTCAGCAGCAGCGTCTCCAACGCCTCCTCTGACTGAGCAGCTATTACCAAATCATCAGCATACATAACGTGGTTGAGCAATAGGGAGCCATCCCTTGACCGCACCCGGGCATCGATTAGCCTCCCATTATATCTGTACCATATGGAGATTCCCCCGGTACAGCTATTGAAGGCTTCACGAACTACGTGGTCAAAATAGATGTTAAATAATGTGGGAGCCAGAGGACATCCCTGTCGCACCCCAAGGTGTACAGGGAATGGCTCTGACTCCCGGCCACGTAGTTTTACCCGGGCCCGCTCACCATCATGAAGGTCCTTAATGATCGTGAGCAGAGGGTCAGGTACTCCAAAAGCACGAAGAACGACCCAGAGCCCAGGCCTACTGATGGTATCATAGGCCTTGACCAGGTCAATAAAGCAGAGATGTAGGTCTTGTTGGAATTCCCTACACCTCTGCTGTAGCAGACGGACAGAAAATATGGCATCTGTGCAGGACCGCCCTTTCCTGAAACCGCATTGGGGCTCCGCAAGCCTCTCCTCAGCGTGCCTAGCAAGGCGATGCTGAATAATCCTTGCCAGGACCTTTCCCGGCACACTGAGGAGTGAGATGCCCCTGTAGTTGTTACAGTCTGTGCGGTCCCCCTTCTTAAAAAGGGGGACCACTAGGGCATCCTTCCAATCCTGCGGAACCCGTCCAGTGGTCCAGACTGTTGTTATGATGTCATATAGGGCAGTCTGTGCACAAACGCCACCCTCCCTCAGCATTTCGCTTGGGAGATCATCTCTGCCCGCTGCCTTTCCTGGTCTCAGACTCCGGATCGCCTTCAATACTTCCTCAGCAGATGGCACCTCAGCCAGCCACTCACAGGGGGTGACTTCATCCAATATTTGAGGCACCGCAGCCTCAGCAGGGTCATCCTCACTTTGTGCCACGATGTTTTCCTGGCTGAGGGATTTTCCCTCCCCCAGGACCTCACAGAAATGCTCAGCAAATCTGCAAACCTGTTCCTGGGGGTCGGAAATTGGATCACCGTTTTTTCCCCTAATGATGGTAATAGGTGTGGCGCTGCAGGTTACTTTTTTGATGGAGTTAAATAGAGATTTGTGATCACGGGCCACTGAGGCAGACTCCATCTCCTCAGCAACCCGCGGCCACCACCCATCCTTGCAGCGCCTCACGGCTCTCCGAACCTCCGAGCGAAGGCTGCGGTAAGCCTCCTCATTCTCTGACGTAGGATTCTATAGCCGATGACAGTGGGCCTGTCGCTTTTTCTCAACCATCCTGAACAACTCCTCTGTCATCCAGGGTGTCTGGGGAGGTCTGGACCACGTACCCAAAGCAGCCATTGCAGCTGCATGAGTCACAGTCCTAAACCTCGCCCATTTACCCTCGACATCAGGAGGAGTCGGGGACGATGCCAATCCCAGCCGCAAGCGATGATGAAATTCTCGCTTGCAACTTTCATCAGATAACTGAGACCAGGCCACTTTAGGTTGGAATGGGGTCCTGGGTGTACACCCACCACCGGAGTGGAAGAATGGCAGGCGCATCTTACAGATGACTAGTCGATGGTCAGAGGGCAGATCAGCTCCACGGTAGGTCCTGGTGTCAAGGACATGGGCTCGCATTCGCTGGTTCGTCACTGTGTAGTCCAGCAGATGTTCTTGCTTGGACCCGGCATGCATCCATGATGTTATGTGGATGCGCCGATGCCGGAACAGCGTGTTGGTAATTACAAGCCCATGGGCTGCACAAAAATCTAGCAGCCTCCTACCGTTGTTATTGAGCTGATCTGTACACACACACACACCTGTACATACACACCTGTACACACGCACACACACACCTGTACACACACACACCTGTACACACACACACCTGTACATATACACACACACTTGTACATTCACCTGTTAACACACCTGTACACAAAGAGAAAGATCCCCCATATAGCCTAACAGACTGTAGGGGCAAGTGCTGTTAGCGAGCACCTATGAAGGCCGGAACGGTACACGAGGGGGTGGGTGGCCAGCACCACGCCCGACCGCCTTTGTCTCCTCAGTGGTGATGTTTACTACACACCGCACCAGGTACTCATTTGAGACTGAGTCGACCTAGGGGAGGCCCGGGACCAGTTCAAATAATCGTCACTGGTGTTGGCCGTGAGCAGGAATCGAACCCGGGTCGCCGGGATCATAGCACAGCGCGCTAACCGCTACACTATCGCTCCCCACACACACACCTGTGTTGACACCTGTATAACACACCTGCACATACACTTATACACACATCTGTATGCACATGTATTACATTACGTGACTTCCGCACAGCTGTGATCGACGTAGCACTCAGAAATCTCTCCGGATTCGGTGTGCAGTGAAAGCGGTGGCCACCCTCTCCACACACCTGTTCACGCTCACACCTGTTCACACAGACAGCCGCTCACCTGTCCTCCTCTGCCTGCCAGGTATAAGGACCGGTCGCTGTGTTCCTTACAGCCCGGGCATACGCACCTGTGAGATCTCAGCCTGGTGCCCTGTGGAGAACGCCACAGCCCCACGGTGAGGGACACCTCACACACACACACCTGCGTGAACACCTGTATGAGCACCTGTATGGAGAGCTGCATGGACACCTTTACACACAGCAAGGATCCCCCGTTAGTAGCGAGTCGCAGCACCTGTGAAGGCCGCCGGCACGACACACGAGCGGGGTGGTGGGCAGTAACCACGCCCGGTTTGTCTCTCTCCCCGGCAGGTTGGTGATGTTTACACTCCGCACCGGGTAGACATTTAAGGCTGAGTAGACCTAGGGGAAGGCCCAGGATGGGTTGAGACGCCCGTCACCTGGCGTTGGCTGCGAGAGAGAACTGAACTCGGGGGGGGGGGTTTGGTGGTTCGGAGCGCGGCGAGAAAGCCGCCACACAAAATAGCCACGCGGCTCGGCAGAGGGGTCAGGCAGGAAGCTTTGCTGCTGCCAGCGGGATTACAGAGAGGAGCCCTCGTGGGTTTTCACTGCCGTTCGCTTCGGGGACACAGTGAGGCGTAAGCGTAGATTGAGGAAAGTATTTAACGGGGTCGGCTGGTTAAACTAAACTTTTTACGTGGTCTAACCCAAAAAAAACGCATTATGGATTAAACTAAATTATCAACAATTTTTTTCAGAAGCGACCTGGCCACCCACAAATGATAGCTCAACGAAGTGTCGTCTCGTGTGGAGGAGATGCGTAGCCCCAGCGAGGAGGTTCTGTGAACTCGTGTGTGGTTACGAGCAAGCGTCGTCCCCGCTCTCTCCGCGTCTGTCCAGGAGGCCGGTGCTCGCCGGGGCTGAGAATTTCACAGTCTTCATCAAGAACACAATCAGGTTCCCCAAGTTTGACTTCAGCAAGTGAGACATTCGACACACGCATATATACACGCACGTATATATGCACAAAGACAAAGCTGCCCCAAATAGCCTTAACAGACTGTAGGGGCAAGTGCTGTTAGCGAGTCGCACCTGTGAAGGCCGGAACGGCGCACGAGGGGGTGAGTGGCCAGCACCACGCCCGACCGCCTTTGTCTCTCCAGTGGCGATGTTTACACACCGCACCAGGTATTCACCTGGGGCTGAGTTTAGTTTCATTTTTAGTTTCATTTATTTGGTATAGCCCTGTGAGCCATTCGGCTCTTGAATCGGGTGCAACCGCAACAAACAAAAAACATGAACAAAAAAACATCTTAAAGTGACTTTGTGTGACTGTGCAAACAGAAAATCCAGGAAAAAAACAGCAAAATATTCCTGAAATAGCACCGTACACCAACGCTGTGTGCCAAAATCCCAGTGGGATGCAAGTCAAAATAACAACAACAACCACAAGACAACTAAGATTAAGGCCATCAGTCTAACTCCGTACTACAATAAACAAAAACATGGCCAAAACAAAAAAAACTTTTCGAAATCACCAAAATAAAAGCCATAAATCCAATGTAACAGTGATCATAGGGACTGTGACCGAATTTTTAACAATAAGCTACATAAATAAATTATAACAGCAAAATCTAGAGCCATATTTTAGGCCACTGAATAGCAGTGGCAGCTAGGGTTGTACAACTCCTCTAGAGCAGTTTTGAGAGAAGATCTCATTGGTAGCGATTCAAGTTGCAGTTTATTGGCAATAGCATTCCAGACCCTGGGGGCATTAATAGCAAAGGCCCTTTCTCCAGTTTTTGTACGGCAATAGGGAATGTGAAGCTGGTAAATGAGCGAAGACCTGAGGTCAAATTTGTTCTTTGAAACAGAGAGGAGATCCAGTAGGTAGTCTGCGGATTTTTTTTAAGTACATCGTGAATAAATAAGATCTGGTGCACAAGCCGTCGAACATTACGAGATGTTAAGTTTGACCCAATGTAGAGATCACAGTGGTGAGTCCTATATGGGCAGTTCAATGTAAATCTTAAGGCCGAGTGATAGATGGAATCAAGCTTCTTCAGTACAGTACTTGGGGCTGATTTATACACGATGTCACAGTAGTCAAGTAGAGGCAGTATGGTAGCTTTTATCAATTCCAAACGGAACATTGGGGGGAAGCAGTGCTTGTGTCGATACAGAAAACCAATTTTTATTTTTGTCTTTTTACCAATATAATCAATGTGATCTTCAAAATTCAGTAGTAGAATGCAAGCGATGGTAAGCGAGCACCTATTAAGGCCTCCATCACACACACACACCTACATCGCAGACACCTACATCACACACACACACCTCCATTACACACACCTACATCACACACACACACACACACCTACATCACACACACCTACATCACACACACACCTCCATCACACACACCTACATCACACACACACACCTGCACTGCACATACACACCCACCTGCATTTCACACACACACCTCCATCAGACACACACACACCTGTACTGCACACACACCTCTACTGCACGCACACACCTGTACTGCACGCACACACACCTGTACTGCACACACACCTGTACTGCACACACACACACACACCTGTACTGCCCACACACACACCTGTACTGCACGCACACACACCTGTACTGCACGCACACACACCTGTACTGCACACACACACACACCTGTACTGCACGCACACACACACACCTGTACTGCACACACACACACACACCTGTACTGCACGCACACACACACACCTGTACTGCACGCACACACACACACCTGTACTGCACGCACACACCTGTACTGCACGCACACACCTGTACTGCACACACACACACCTGTACTACACACACACCTGTACTGCACACACGCACACACACCTGTACTGCACACACACACACCTGTACTGCACGGCACAGTGGTGCGGTACAGCAACTGCTCCGTCACTGTCACTGCCACCTCCACGTGACTCGAGGGAGCGCCAGAGGAGCCTCTTGTCTGGTGATATATAACAAAGGCAAAGATCCCCCGTGTAGCCTTCACGGACTGTTGGGGGCAAGTGCTGCTAGCGACGGCCGGCATGGCACCCTCGATGAGGCGTGGCCAGCACCACGCCCGGCCGCCTTTGTCTCCCCCAGTGTTAATGGTTACACTCCGCACCAGGCACTCACGGTACACCCTCACCCTGCCCTCGTCTCCGTGTGCCCCCGTGTCCACCCGTGTCCACCCGTGTGTCCGGCGTGCCAGGCGTAACGTGCTGGAGCGCGCCGAGGCGGACTACCTGAAGCGCTGCCGCTACAGCGCCACGGCCGCCCCCTACTGCCCGATCTTCCGCCTGGGCCAGCTGGTGCGCGCAGCCGGGGAGGACTTCCACAGCCTCGCCGTGGAGGTGGCGCCCTGCCTGGCAACACGCTGCGGACATGACTCACTACGTGTACACGGCGTGTACACCACGTACACACAGGGTGCATACTCCACCCCCTCCACTCCCAATGAGTGATGGGGCAGTTGTGGAGAGAATGGAGAGGTTTCTGTACCTGGGCAGTGTGCTTATGACCAGCTCCAGTTTGGCAGTCGATGTCTCACTTCGAATCAGTCCAGCGGCGTTATCTTTTCACTCAGCAGCTACAACACATTCCTGCGGAGGGAGCTGGTAGGAACGTTGGGTTGCTCGGTCAATGGCCAGGGTCAACGGCGGCACCACGTGGTGTATTCCGCAAATATGCCCGACTGTGAGGGCGGGCACAAGCCGGCGTGAGTAGGTTAAACGTTGAGTTTTATAAGGGCACCACGGGGTGACCAGCCCCTCCCCACCCAGCCCCACCCCTACCACCACCCACCCAGCCCCACCCTCCCCGCCCTCCCCACCCAGCCCCTCCCCACCCTCCCCACCCTCCACTCCCCACTCAGCCCCTCCCTCCCCACCCAGCCCCTCCTCACCCTCCCCTCTCTACCCAGCCCCACACCTCCCATTTTTGGATGCACGACGGACGAACGGACACAATAATCCCCTGTGGGCTGATGTAACCAGGAGGTTCCTACCAGTATAATGCTGCTGTGTGGAAGCTGCCTGGCTTGTTGCTCCGCAAGAATCTTTGGATCTTCGTGCCCACAGTGATATCCTTCCTTCTCTATGCTTACAAAACATGGAGCCCTGTAAAGAAACATCTTGGCTGGTTTGAAACATTCAGGCAAGCCTGTCTACGATCAATCCTGGGTTTAACCAGGCTGGATTGTGTGATGCGCTCACAGATCCTTTACTGATCTGGACAAAGTCCCATCAATGAGATCCTCCGTTGGCTGGGTCATGTAGCCCACATGCCAAACCACAGCATGCCCAAACAGCTTTTGTTCGGCCGGATAGAGAGGGCTAAACGAGCGTGGTATGGGCTAGAGAAGAGATGGAATTACGTGGTAACAGAGGATATGGAGCTGAGTGGACTTGAAACTTGAATTTGGAGTGGAGTTGCCAATGACTGGTACCAGCAGTGTCAAGATCGGCCTTTATGGAGGAGACTTGTGAAGGACGCTGCTACTGGGCAGTTGGAGGCAGTCGCCCTCCAACAACACCGGAGGGCGGAGGAGCGACGCTCACAAAAACGAGTGGAACGTCGGGTGGCTAAAACACAGTGAGTTGGCACAGTAGGGGGCACAGCTGGTGCATCAACCAGTCGTCTCGGTCAGTCAAAACATGGCACCTGCTGGGTCTGTCCCGTGACCTCCCGTCAGCGAGCCTTCGACACTTCACGTGGCCGCAAAGTGCACCTGGCCTGGAACAGGCGCCGTGGTGACGTCACCTTCACTTAGTGGCGTACGGCGGGTATTGGTAATGCTGTGTGTAATGCTGTGTGTGTGTAATGCTGTGTGTGTGTAATGCTGTGTGTGTCTAATGCTGTGTAATGCTGTGTGTGTGTAATGCTGTGTGTAATGCTGTGTGTAATGCTGCGTGTGTGTGATGCTGCGTGTGTGTGATGCTGTGTGTGTGTAATGCTGTGTGTGTAATGCTGCGTGTGTGCGATGCTGTGTGTGTGTAATGCTGCGTGTGTGCGATGCTGTGTGTGTGTAATGCTGTGTGTGTGGTATGCTGTGTGTGTGTAATGCTGCGTGTGTGGTATGCTGCGTGTGTGTAATGCTGCGTGTGTGTAATGCTGCGTGTGTGTAATGCTGTGTGTGTAATGCTGTGTGTGTGTAATGCTCTGTGTGTAATGCTGTGTGTGTGTAATGCTGTGTGTGTGTAATGCTGTGTGTGTGTAATGCTCTGTGTGTAATGCTGTGTGTGTGTAATGCTGTGTGTGTGTGTAATGCTGTGTGTGTGTAATGCTGTGTGTGTGTAATGCTGCGTGTACAGGGTGGCGTTATCGGGGTTCAGATCGAGTGGAGCTGTAACCTGGACCGCCCAGCGAGTGAGTGCCACCCCGTCTACTCCTTCAACCGCCTCGACGCAGCGCGACCCCACCTCAATGCCTCCTCCTCCTCCTCGGGGTACAACTTCAGGTGGGCCCCTTCACTCTCACCATCTTCCTTAACCCCTCACCGTAACATTAACCCTCACCGTAACTCTCACCATAGCATTAACCCTCACAGTAACATTAACCCTCACAGTAACATTAACCCTCACCGTAACATTAACCCTCACCGTAACTCTCACCGTAGCATTAACCCTCACAGTAACATTAACCCTCACAGTAACATTAACCCTCACCGTAACATTAACCCTCACCGTAACATTAACCCTCACCCTAACATTAACCCCTCACCGTAACATTAACCCTCACCCTAACATTAACCTTCACCGTAGCATTAACCCTCACCGTAACATTAACCCTCACCGTAACATTAACCCTCACCGTAACATTAACCCTCACCGTAAAATTAGCCCTCACCGTAGAATTAACCTCTACCGTAACATTAACCCTAACATTAACCCTCACCGTAACATTAACCCTCACCGTAGAATTAACCTCTACCATAACGTTAACCCTCACCTTAACATTAACCGTAACTGTAACATTAACCTTAACCGTAACATCAATCCCGAACTGCAACATTCACCCTAACCCTACCGTTAAAAAAAACAAGAACCCCAACCAGCGAACGTTACACGCTGACCAACACCGCAACCCTTCAACCCGCACCCTTTCGGCCCATGCAGATTCGCCAAATACTACCGGCAGGCGGACGGCGGTGAGCAGCGGAAGCTCTTCAAGGTCTACGGCATCCGCTTTGACGTCCTGGTGTTCGGCAAGGTGAGCGCCACACGGGACATGCGACCTATTTTATTCATTATGAGACCTCCTTTGCCAGTAACAAGATATAGGAATAGATTTTACCCTTTTAACTGGCACAAAAACTGTCACCTTTATTCAAGGCATCATGTTTGCAATAACCACAACACAAGCAGTCAAAATGCAAACAAAAAAGACAGCTCTGATAATAATATGCACTCTCCTTGAATTTGATTGGTCCACACCTGAGACGGCTTTTCTTAGAGCCTAGTCTCCATTGGTGTTGGACCAGAAGACGCCTTTTGGCGTCAAAAGGCGTCTTCTGGTCAAAAGGCGTCTTCTGGTCCAACACCAATGGAGACTAGGCTCCAAAAAAAGCCGTCTCGGGTGTGGACCAATAAAATTCAAGGACAGTGCATATTATTATCAGAGCTGTCTTTTTTGTTTGCATTTTGACTGCTTGTGTTGTGGTTATTGCAAACATGATGCCTTGAATAAAGGTGTCAGTTTTTGTGCAAGTTAAAAGGATAAAACCTATTCCTATATCTATATTTTCACTTTTCCCTTTTATCTTAACTTTGCGTGAAGTGGCCTTGAACGTTGTGGTACGAAAGGCGCTCTGCTCTTTAAATAAAGATCGTTATTAGTTTGTTATTATTGTTTGGCCAGGTGACACCGTGGTAATTCAGGCACGAGTTCACGAGAATGAGACTCAGCCAGGTGCCAAATCTCAGCCTCACTCACAGACCCTTCTGGGACAGCCAAAAAAAGAAACAGTGACTCACTGCGAGACATCGTTAAGAGTTATCCTAGTGATGAACTCGTGGTCTCTGTCATAGAAATGTGGAATTTAAGGCTCTGATTCAGACGGGAGTGCAGCAAAAGCCAGTGTTGCACTGTACTTACTATGCTGCCCGTAAGTATGCTCTAAAACTTAATCAACTCTGCTCTGACCAGCATGGTGAAGTATGGTCAAATAACCCCCCCCCCTCAAGACCCACATGGTGTGTGGCGTGGGAATATCCTCATCCAGAAGTGGATTGACCTTGAGCTGCAAACGAACATATACATAATGAACTAACCATGACCCCTGACCCAGGCGGGCAGGTTCAGCATCGTTCCCACGGCCGTGAACGTGGGATCAGGCCTGGCCCTGCTCGGAGCGGTGAGACGCATCTCCCCCTTGCTCTCCCTTTCTCTCTCCTCACTCTCACAGCCCCCACACTCTCCCACTTGCTCCCCGTCTCACTCATTCCCCCTCACTCACTCATTCCCCCTCGCGTTTTGCAATGATTCAATCTGTGCATCATCCATTGTCCTAACCGCTCAGTCACAGGTAACAGCGTTCGCTAAATAGCACTCTTCCCCTCGCTCCCCCTCCCGCTCTTCCCATCTCATTTCCCCCCTCACATTTTCCTCTCCCTTCCCTCACTCTCCAGCTCATTGCCAGCCTCACCCTCTCCGTGTCTCTCTCGCCCTCTCACCCCCATCTATTACGTCCTCCTTATCACACATCCTGACTGTACGTGTGAACAGTGGAACGTGTGTCCTACCCACGTGATCCGTATGTGTGTGACTGCATGGGCTACATGGTATATGTTAAGTTCAAGTTGATTTTGTTTCACCAGGTGTGAGCTCAAGAGGCAAGGACAAAGTCGCACTCGCAAGATTGTGTGAATGAGTGGGTGAGAGGAGATGGTGTGTGTGTGAACGAGTGGATGAGTGATCAGTTGAGTGAATGAATGAGTGGGTGACTGAGTGTTGGTGAGTGGGTGGCTGAGTGGGTGAATGAGTGGGTAAATGAGTGGGTGAGATGGTGGGTGGGTGGGTGAATGAGTGGGTGATTGAGATGGTGGGTGGGTGAATGAGTAATGGTGCTTGAGATGGTACATGAGTGGGTTAGTGGGTGAGTGACTAGGTTGGCGAATGAGTGGTTTAGTGAGACTGTGAGTGAACGGGTAGTGAGTGAGTGAGATGATAAGCGAGCGAGCTAGTTTAAGTTAAAAGTTTTTTTGTTTCACCAGATGAACTCAAGAAACCAGGATGAGTCTCAATTGCCAGTGCTGGGTTGCAGATATTACAAAATTAAAACAAAGTACTGCAATGAAGCACACAGAAATCAGTAGAAACACAACATGAGCAATCAAAAAATATTGGACAGCGTAAAGCAATATTAAGTCTTTTTTTTACTGTTCGCAGTACCCATAATAGAGGTTTTTGTGTTAGATTTTCGCCGTCTAACCCAAAAACCTCTTATAGTTAATATCGGTTGCGAATTCCTCCGTGTTAAACTGATCGCAGTACATTTACAATTAAGATACAGAGACGTGGAACAAATATAATACGTAAACAAACAAGGATATATGATGTCAAGTGCAATTGCAAATGAAGTTAAATCTCTACAACATGTATCTATGTGTTTGTTACAGGGCGTCGGGAGTTAAGTGTGGTTAGCGCACTGCGCTACGAACCCCGTGACCCGAATTCGATCCCAGCTCATGGCCAACATTGGTGACGAAAATCTGAACCGATCCTGGGCTTCCCCTAGGTCGACTCAGCCTTAACTTAGTATGTAAACATCGGCACATGGGAAACAAAGGCGGCTGGGCATGGTGCTGGCCACCCACCTCCTCGTGTTGCCACCAGCCTTACTAGGTGCTCGCTAACAGCGCTTGCCCCGGCAGTCAATTAAAATGCTATATGGGGGATCTTTGTCTTTTTTTTCGGATATGGTAACGGTAGTAAGTAGGCGACCTCAGTTCGATTCCTGGCCACGGTTAACATCAGTGGTGAGTGATATCAGAAGCGGTTCTGGGCATCCCCAAGGTCGACTAAGCCTTCAAATGTAAAGGTTGCCACCTGTCCTGCAGGTAGCAGTGATTGATTTGTACCACCGCTGCTGATGGACCTCAGTGCTGACTGAAGAACGGCGTCTGGGTTTGGTCCACGGTGGAAAAAGGGTGGCGACCCCCTACTCATATGACTAGTAATAATGTAAATGTATAAAGCGCCCTTAAACAATCGCTGTCAGGGTGCTATGCATGGCAAGGCGGAAAATAGTTAACGACAACCAAGAGAAGAAGAAGTGAGAAGGACGTTTTAAACATAGATGTTTTTAGTCGAGATTTGAAGATTTGTCATCTGTCTCGGAAGTCCGGACCTCGAACGGCAACGAGAGTTCCAGAGTTTAGGTGCCGCAATTGCTAAGACGCCGTCACCACCCTCCAAGTGTGAAGCCTGGAGCCCGTGGGGCAGTGAGCAATGCCGAATCTGAAGACCTTAACCATCTTGTCGCGGTGTGCAAAATATCAGCACTGGGGAGACAAAGGTGGTGGGCGGGGCGCGGCGCTAGCCGCACCACCCGCTGGTGCGCCGGCCTCAACGGCAGCGCTTCCCCCAACGGTCCGCGTGCGCTGTGGAGGAGGGGGGGGGGTGATCTTTGTCGTTGTGACTGTGCCACACAGGGGGCGTTTTTCTGTGACCTGGTGCTGCTGTACCTGAGCAAGCGGAGCCCCTTCTATCGGGAAAAGAAATACGAGGAAGCCAGGTGAGAGAGTGTGTGTGTGTGGTCTCTGTGTGTGGAGAACTATAAACTAAAACTGTTTATTTTACCAGGGTAAGTGCCCGCTGAGCTGTGTAGCTCTTTTTCAGAAGTGACCTGGCTATCGCAAATTATAGCTCAACAAAGTGGCTTGTCACGTGCAAATTTATAGTGGCCAAATACTCTCGGCGCACGTTGATTCTAAATGTGGAGGGAAAAACGGGAGAACCGAGAGAAAAATCCACGCGGCCACGGGGAGAGCATGCAATCTCAAAATATATTGGCGTCAGGCTTGGGATCAAACCCACGATCTCCTGCATACCAGGCGAGAAAGATAACATTCCACCAGTCTCATTTGCAAGAGTGACATGGGGGGGGGGGGCATCAGTCTGCTGCCAGTAGTGGGTAAAGATTGCTGCTGCTCCCGTGTGTTTATGTGTAATTGTGTTGAGCGGTGGTGTAGAGGTCAGTGCGCTGCACAATGCAGTATGTATGTTGAACTTTTTTCGCACCGTATGTAGCCAACCACGCTCATCGGAGGTGCTGGAGGACAAGCTGGTGACCCGAGTTCGATTCTCACTCACAACCCATACCAGTGACGACTATCTGAACCGGTCCTGGGCCTCCCCTAGGTCGACCAGCCTCAAATGAGTACCTGGTGCGGTGTGTAGTAAACATCGCCACTGGGGAGACTAAGGTGACCAGGCGTGGTGCTGGCCACCCACCCCCTTGTGTGCCATGCCAGCTTCCATAGGTGCTCGCGAAGAGCACTTGCTCCTCCAGTCTGTTAAAGGCTATAAGGGGGAACTTTGTCTAATTCCAATGGAGTACTTTTCAGCGTCATTTTCGAATTTGGAAAACTTCGCACCCTGACGTGGGCGGCACACAATGGCCTAACTCTTGTGAATAACGTCATGGGGATCGTCCACCGAGAGGCAGATGGCGGCGTACTATTATGGCCGACACGTACCCCAAGTAATAACCAGGGTGGCTGCTGGATTCAAACCGTGAAATACCACCGTGGCGAGATGTTAACTACCTCGCCTGGTATGCAGGAGGCCGTGGATTCGATCCCCACCTTGACGCCTGCTGTATATTTGTAGTTTGCGTGTCTGTATCTCTCCCCGTGGTAGCGTGAAATTTTCTCCAGATCCTGCGGTTTTTCCCTTCACATTTAGAATCAGCATCACACGTTTTGAGTATTTGGTTGCTATACATTTCCACACGATAAGCCACTTCGTTGAACTATCATTTGTGGCCAGGTCGCTTCTGAAAAAGAGCTGCATAGATAGCTCAGTGGGCCTTACCTGGTAAAAAAAAAATAGTTTAAGATGGTAAATAGAACCTCTGCAACGAGCGGCAAACACGCTACCTCTGGCCCACATCACGAACCGATGTAGCACCGGTGCGGTATGGTCTCATAACCCGCACGGCGCGGGGAAGGCCCTCATCCAACAGTGGATTGACAAAAAGGGCTGCACGTGTCCTCAAGACACATCTCTTGTTTTTCTCCGGTGCACAGGTTTCAGAGAGGAGAGAGCGTGCAGATGGGGATGAAGCGAGACTCTGTCACCATCGCTACCATCATCTGACGGCGGGAGCGCGCGCTCACACACACACACGGCTGCCGTTCGCCGCCGAGTGACGGTGCCATCATCCGCGCCACGTGGGCCAGGCTAGGTGCACTTTGAGGCCGTCACGTGAATGCAAAAGTTTAGAAGGCTAGCTGCAGGCAAGAAGGTCGTGGGACAGACCCAGGTGTTGTTGTGAGTTAACCAACATAAACGTCTGGCAGGTGCATCACCCGTGCTCCCCACTGCGCCAACTTGCTGCGATTTAGGCGCCCGGCATTCCACTCGATATTGTGAGGGTCGCTCCTCTGCCCTCTGTTGTGGGTGGAGGGCAATTGCGTTGCAGCTACCCAGTAGTGTCCTTCATGAGCCTCCTCCACAGAGGCCGATCTTGACAACGCTGGTACCAGTTATCTACGAATCGAATCAGCTCCACATCCTCCTGTACCGCATCAATCCATCTCTTCTCCAGCTCATGCCACCGCGGTTATTTTGCCCCCTCCATCTGGCCAAACAGCTGCTGCTTGGCCATGTGGTGGCTGGGCATGCGGGCTACATGACCGCGCAAACGCAGCCTCGCCTGTCAGAGGAGCTCACTGATGATGGGGACTGTGACCGGATCTTTCAAAGATCTGAGTTCCTCACACAATTCAGTCTGGTTAATCTAGGATGGATCGTAGGCAGGCCAGCCTAATTGTTTAAAACCAGCGCAAATGCTCCTCTAAAGGGCTCCACGTTTCGCAAGCATAGCGAAGGGAGGGCATAACGCTCATACACACATGCACACATGCATTTATAAAGACACACAAAATATCATACAGAAACAAAACATCGTACATGTACACACAAATGATTCCCTGTGTAGCCTTATAGACTGTGCAGACAAGTGTTAGTGAGGACCTATTAAGACCAGCGTGACATGCAAGGAGGGTGGTGAGGCCAGCACCATGCTTGGCCGCCTTTGTCTGTCCAGTGTTGTTGTTTACACACCTCACCAGTTAATCACTCGAGGCCAAGCCAATCTTGGAGGAGACCCAGGACCGGTTCAGATAATTGTCATCGTTATTGATCATGAGCGGGATTCGAACTCGGGTCGCCGGGTTCGTAGCGCAGCATGTTAACCACTGCACTACCGTTCCCCAAACAAAGATCCCCGTATAGCCTTAACAGACTATTGGGGCAAGTGCTGTTAGCGAGTAGCAGTGCCTATGAAGCCCGGCACGGCACACGAGGGGGTGGGCGACCAGCACCACGCCCGGCCGCCTTTGTCAAGACCGGTTCAGATGATCGTCACCGGTGTTGGCCGTGAGCGGGAATCGAACTCGTGCATTGCCGGGTTCAGATTCAACTTGCTACCGCAGATGTCTGTGGCGAGTAATTGAACTCGGGTTTACTGGGTTTGGGCTCGAGTGCAAAAAGTGCTATGACACAATACACATGGACGACCCCTTTTTAAATTCACCCTCTCATCTCACGCAGTAACTTATAGCGATAATATATACACATACGTGTGCAGCCTTTGAAAACAACTAATCCGTACTTGCAAGCAGGATAAAGATGCATCTGTTTTTGTATGTTCACGAATACATGTGTTTTAGAATTACCATGACCGTATTCTCAGGAATATTAGACACTCCCACAAATGTAAGCCGCACCCCAAACTTGTCCACTGTCAATAGAGTTCTAAAGATCTGGAAGTACGTACGTTTAAAAACGCGCAACTCTTAAAACCCAGGTTATCACGAGTAGGAACACAGCTACCGGATTATGAGAGGCACCACCAAACTCTTCCTTTAAAAATTCGGGCGAACAAAACGGTGTCTTATTATCCGGAGAATACGGCAAAACTTAAATTCATATCGCGCCTACGTGCCACTGCATCTCAAGGCACGCTGCGCAAGAAACGGAGAACAGGGGCAGGGAGTCGACAGCACGGTCGGCCGGGGGTGGTCGGAGATCATTTCCAAACTGGGGGCGGCAGAGGAGAGAGCGAGTGACGTCTCACTGAGCGATTGGAACGTTGGGAGAATGTGACCCTCGCTAGGACATTTACAAGCAAGGGGATGTGAGATGATAGGGATATTTCAGGGACACTGCGGGTGGGGGGGGTCCAGCGTTTGTTTATTTCAGGACAGGATAAAAAGCTATGCGCGCGTGACATTCCATACAATTAGCTGTCACACGAAGGCCGGAAACGTATAAAGGGCAAGCAGTTAACGGGTTTTTTTTAAATCGTGAAATATCAACATCAATTATCTTTGCAGTGGTGCTAAGGTTTACTCTGTTGGACACTGAAGTTACTTATGCTTCTGTATTGTTTTTCTCTGGCTTAAGCGGTGGGCTGCTACACCTTGGATTTGAGTAAGCGGGCTCACAGCAAACGCTGTCGACAATTTACTTGTTCACGTTATTGTCGAGTTGCACGTGCGCACAAGAACACGCGTGATTGGCCGAATGAGGTCACACGGCGTTGACAAGGTTGCCCAGGTAACGCAAAGAAAGAAAACAACACGGTGGAAAGTTGCTGTGTTTTTATTAATGTGTTGAGGTGTACAGATGTTTAATAATAATAATAATCAAGTGACTTTACCACAGTACACATACACAGACAGTTGAACCTATTGCCATTCCACTTTGATTCGGGTTAACCCAAAACCGAAATAAATATGTAAGGTTTCAAATGGTTCAAGATAGGCTCATAGGTCTGCACAGATATGTTTCATGAACCCATGCACTTGTAGTACTGCAATCTCTTGGCCAACTTGCATCACAGTGGCATCATGGAGATTCAACAAATACTCTTTGGTTCTATTCGGTAAAGTCACGTAGGTAAAAAAATAAAACAACAAAAATCACGACGTTTCGGCCACAACACAAGCGGCCTTCATCAGGTGAAGGGACCAGCCTGTCTCGAAGACTGCGCTGGAGTGAAACAGAGCCAAGCTCAGACTGCGACCTTTAAGCTGTGTGAAGGCCGCTTGTGTTGTGGCCGAAACGTCGTGATTTTTTTTTTTTTTACCTACGTGACTTTACCGAATAGAACCAAAGAGTATGGATCCTTGCAGTCACGAAAGCTTCAAATCTAGAATAGATTCAACAAATCTCTGCTTTATTCACCAACCCTTTCCTCTATATATCTACTTCTGAGGAAGCTCAAGCCTCCCGTAAATCACGTGACTTCTGTGTGGCCACCCTCACTCTGAATCCCTCTCCTCACCGCCCCCTGTGGCAACGGATACCTCTCCGTGCAACGACATCGAGGCCCTTGTTGTCGCCTCTTCTTCCCAACCACGTTGCTAGACATCTGCGGAAAAATACTGGCAATTTGTAAAAAAAATAAAAATAGCTTCACAGCTCATCAGCTTTCTCCAGGATAAATAAAGATTCTGATTCTGTTTCCTGACCCTTTGCTCCCGTTTTTTCCATTTCTTCTCCAACCTTTTCCTCTTATTTCCCATTCTTTACCTTTCCCACTCCCTTTGCCATTCCGTTTTAACTTATTACACATTACACAGTCCTTGACTCTACTTCTTTCCCGTGGTTGTGCCCCACTGGTCAAGAGACGCGTGTCTTTGGCGTGCCAACACCCAGCTCTCTCTGCTATCGCGCGATCCGCCCCGTTGAGATTTTTGATCACCTCATTCTCAAGCGAGAGGCGTTTGTGGTTTTATACGCCAGAAAAACCGCCAGGTGGCAATCACCTTCTTGGGTGCCCCTTGACCACTTGGTGGAAACTCCACATTCCCCTGGCAGTGTCCACGCGTATTTCCATTGACGGGAAAAGGGCTATGTTGTGAGTGGACGGGAGTGCGGTGATATCTATTGTTGTGCAGTACATCTATGCTCCCGTGTCTTTGCTCCCTCACCTTCACCAGTGCCACCTGTGATGGTGTAATGGGTTAGCACACGGAGACCGGACTTGCAATCACCGAAGGCCGCTGGTTCAATTCGACCTCCTGGCGGCGGCAGTTGGAACAATGGTGGAGGTTTATTAAATCCCCTCCACCTACACCACCCAGCAGTGGTGAAAGGGTTCTGTACCACAGTTCGGTGAGTCGAATCGGCAGGTCTGGGTGTGGTGGATGCAGGTGAAAGTGTGGTGGATACTCCTACCTCTGTCAAGCTGTCTGGATACTCCCACCTCTTCCGAGACGTCTGGCACAGCGTGGAAGAGCCGGACAAAATCGCCTCCTCAAGATGGTGTATGAGCTCTGCAGTAGCCACCCGCAGTCCGCTCTTGTTGGAGGCCCTGCCTTCCGCCAGCAGGCACGTGAGCCAGTGATTGCAGGGGTCTGCGCCTTCACAAGGGGGTTCGAGTTCAGAGGAGGGCATTTCAGGAGCTATCCGGGCTCCTGTGGTGACCACTGATTTTTTCTCCCCTCACGTTGCCTATATTTGCATGCAATTGAAGTATAAGATAATAGGTTTTCCCATTTTTTTCTGGCAACAAAACAGGTGTTAAGATGTTTTAACATTGTTAAGATGCCAGAAAAAAGGGGAAAACCTATTATCATATTTTGGTACTGGCAAAGGAGGTCCCATGATGTAATTGAAGTATCATTTCCCATTGTTTTTAAAGTATTGTAACGTGCCAACTTTGAAATGACATATTTATACGTAATACGCACTTTGGTTACACAGAAACTCGTACTTGAAGCTGTCTAAAAGTTGTGTCGCGATGATAATCATAATAATAATAAACGCATTTGATGAAAAGGTTGATATCGATTGCACCTTTGTGAACCATCTTAAATGCTTCGTATTATCTTTGGTACTCTTTGATTAAATTTCGATTTAAAGCTTTCGTGACTGCAAGGATTAATCTTCTTTGATGAAGGCCGCTTGTGTTGTGGCCGAAACGTCGTGAGAATATTATTGCGTTATTTTATCAATTGATTATTTTATTCTCATTCTACGTGACTTTACCGAAAGAACCAAAGAAGACTCTTTGGTTCTTTCAGTAAAGTCACGTAGGTATAAAATAAAAATAAATCACAACGTTTCGGGCGCAACACAAGCGTCCATCATCAGGTGGGAAAGCTTCAAATCAAGATTATTATCTTTGGTATTGGGAAAGCCCTTGATCCAGCAGTGTATAGATGATGGAAGCCGATGATGCATTGCGTATACAAAACTCAACAAATAAAGAATTAACATCATTGAGAACATGTCATCAAATACAAGTAGGTAGCAAGCAAGACAGTATGGCTCCCTCATAGCTATCTGTCCCTTATGTGTAATAAAAACTCTATAACAAATGGTATTCTACTCCACAGTAGTTCTCAGCCGGGAGTATGCGGACTCCTGGGGGTACGTGGTGAATGTGGGTGGCCAGCACCATGTCGCCTCTGTCTCCCCAGGGATGTTAACTACCTCACCCAGGAGATGTTAACTACCTCACCCAGGAGATGTTAACTACCTCACCCAGGAGATGTTAACTACCTCACCCAGGAGATGTTAACTACCTCACCCAGGAGATGTTAACTACCTCACCCAGGAGATGTTAACCACCTCACCTAGGAGATGTTAACTAACTCACCTATGAGATGTTAACTACCTCACCTAGGAGATGTTAACTACCTCACCCAGGAGATGTTAACCACCTCACCTAGGAGATGTTAACTACCTCGCCTAGGAGATGTTAACTACCTCACCTAGGAGATGTTAACTACCTCACCTAGGAGATGTTAACTATCTCACCCAGGAGATGTTAACCACCTCACCTAGGAGATGTTAACTACCTCACCTGGTTTCGATTTAAAGCTTTCGTGACTGCAAGGATTCATCTTCTTTGGTTCTTTCGGTAAAGTCAAGTAGAATGACAATAAAATAATAAATAGAAAAATAAAATAACACAATAATATTCTCACGACGTTTCGGCCACAACACAAGCGGCCTTCATCAGGTGAAGGGACGAGACGGTCTGGAGGACAGCACTGGAGTGAAAAAGCCACGCTCAGATCACTTAAAGGTCGTGAGAATATTATTGTGTTATTTTATTTTATCAATTAGGAGGTCGTGGGTTCTATCCCGACTGACGCCTGCTGCTGCTGCTGTATATTTGGAGTTTGCGTCTCTCCCCGTAGTCGCGTGGATTTTTTCCCAGGTCCTCCGATTTACCCTCCACATTTAGAATAAACGTCACCACGCGTTTAGAGTGTTTGGCTGCTGCTATAAATGTCCACGTGATAAGCTACCTCACCTTCGTTGAGCTATAATTTGTGATAGACAAGTCGCTTCTAAAAAATAGTTCTCAAGCTCAGTGGGGCCTTATCCGGTAAAATAAAAAGTACTTTAGTATTATAGTTTAAAAACACTCCTGGAGTGCCACTCTCTACTTCAGTCCTCGTACCAATAGGTCATCTGTTTCACCATTGGGGTCAATAATTTTTAAAATCGTGAATTTGTTTTCCTCAAAAAGCGTGAACTTTGCAAGTCAAAGTTATTGCTTAGAGCGGTGGTTCTTAAACCGGGGGGCTATGGGGACCCCTGCGGAGTACCGTGAGGTGATTTATAAACTTGAGATGATTTATAAACTTGATCATTTATAAACGTGAGGTGATTTATAAACTTGAGATGATTTATAAACTTAATAATTTATAAACGTGAGGTGATTTATAAACGTGAGGTGATTTATAAACTTGACATGATTTATAAATGTGAGGTGATTTATAAATTTGATCATTAATAAACGTGAGGTGATTTATAAACGTGTGGTGATTTATAAACTTGATAATTTATAAACGTGAGGTGATTTATAAACTTGATAATTTATAAACGTGAGGTGATTTATAAACGTGAGGTGATTTATAAACTTGAGGTGATTTATAAACTTGAGATGATTTATAAACTTGATCATTTATAAACGTGAGGTGATTTATAAACGTGAGGTGATTTATAAACTTGACATTATTTATAAACGTGAGGTGATTTATAAACGTGAGGTGATTTATAAACGTGAGATGATTTAAAAACGTGAGGTGATTTATAAACGTGAGGTGATTTATAAACGTGAGGTGATTTATAAACGTGAGATGATTTATAAACGTGAGGTGATTTATAAACGTTAGGTGATTTATAAACTTGATAATTTATAAACGTGAGGTGATTTATAAACGTGAGGTGATTTATAAACGTGCGAAATTATATCAGATGTGAAAGTCATTGGTGAACAATCGTGTGGTATGAATCTGCCGATATAAAATAACTAGGAATAACATTTACATCCATCTGGTAATCCAGAGTAATGTTGGTTCCCAATGGTAAACACATTTACCTCACGCGTGCACAGCGCGTCCGTTGATTATTTTTAAACTTCTCGTCGCTTTACAGTGGCTAGCCAGTTAGGATATCACCGCACAGACGTGGACAATCGGTTAAAAGTATTGATGTTCATTAATTCGTAACATGTGGGAGGCGGGATTGGAGGCTGTTGGTTAATAGAATTTGCGAGTTATCTGCGAGCTGTAATTGTGGTTTGCCTACGTTTTCAACCACTGTACATACGACTTTTCAAGAATAAAATATAAACTTACGCCTATAAAAGATATAATATACTCGTTTACAGAGGCGCTGTACTCACCAGTCGGTTGTTGTGATTTTTTAAACTTTATTGTAGAGAAGCAGTGGCGTCGGTCTACATTACAGTAGACATCGAGTACAAAGATCCCCCGTGTAGCCTTTACAGGCTGTAGGGGCAAGTGGCGTTAGCGAGTAACAGCAGCGCCTATGAAAGTCGCTACAGGAGAGGTGGGTGGCCAGCACCACGCCCGGCCGCCTTTGTCTCCCCAGTGGCGATGTTTACTACACACCGCTACACCAGCTACTCATTTGAGGCCGAGTTGATCTAGGGGAGGCCCAGCACCGGGTTCAGATAATCGTCACTGGTGGTGTTGGTGGCCGTGAGCGGGAATCGAACTCGCGGGTGGCCGGGTTCGTAGCGTGTGCACTGTACAGACTGCCGATAGCGCCACCACTCGGCAGCAGCGTCTCCACGCAACATCACACAAAAACTTTCCTGATCACACACACACACCTTTGAATGTCATGACACTTGTGTGTGTGTCATGACACGTGTGTGTGTGTCATGAGTCGTGACACGTGTGTGTGTGTGTGTGTCATGAGTCGTAACACGTGTGTGTGTGCCATCAGTGTGTAAACATCCCCACTAGGGAGACAAAGGCGGCCGGACGTGTTGCTGGCCACCCACCCCCTCCTGTAGCGACCTTCATAGGCGCTGCTACTCGCTAACGCCACTTGACCCAACCGTGTGTCACGGAGATCTTTGCCTCTGTGTACCACGACATCGACGGCGTGTGTGGTGCACCTGGTGCTCAAGCGGCTGAAAGCTATGCGGCGAACATTTCACATCAGAACCCGCGGCCCACGTGGTCCCCCTCTGACGTCACCGAGCGCACAGGCTTCCCGCGTTGCATTCTGGGATTGAATTCGTCGAGAGCAGTCGCACGGTAGGTGGAGCTCCTGCTCCTTAGGTGATGTCTCTTTAATTTGTGTGATATCTCGTCACGAAAGTGGGATTATTTGTCTTTCACATTTCTTAAATAATCCGGGAACATTTTACAAATGTTCAATAAAAGGCGTACACCTTTTGGCGTCATGTGGTCGAGCACCAATTGGGTCGAGGCTCAAAAGAAAGCCGTCCCTTGGTGTGGACCAGTCAGTTTCAAGGGCAATGCATCATATATTATCAAAGTATGTTTTTTGTTTGCATTTTGACTGCAGGTATTGTGGTTAATGCAGACATGAATCCTTGTTAAAAGGTTTCAGTTTTGTTGCCAGAAAAAAGGGGAAAAACCCTATTATTACATTTTGGTACTGGCAAAGGTCTAATGATGAAGTGTCCTACTTCTTGGTTATTTCGGTAAAGTCACGTAGAAGGGAAATAATAAAATTAAATAATAAAAATAAAACATAAAATAAAATTCTCACAATATTTTATTTTTTAATTTTTATTGTTATTATTTTATTATTTACCTTCTACGTGACTTTACCGAAAGAACCAAGAAGATTAATCCCTGCAGTCGCGAAAGCTTTAAATCGAAAGTTTCCTACTTGTAGGCATGCAGTCACCAAAGAGCTGACATTCATAATAAAGGTTTTTGGGTTAGATCGCGTAAGTAAGTCATGACAAACCACAGGGTCTACTTAGCCATGAATGTGATTTCAAAGTGGACAGTCTGAATAGGATCATTGGTGGGGGGTTTCACATCTACGTTATGGTGTACATGCGTAGATGCGTGCGTTTGGCCGTGTGACGCTGAGTGATGTCCTTATGCTCTAACGGACGCAAACCCAAATCCCAGTTGTAGATTTACTCAGCTCACCATTCCTTTGGTGTTGACAAAATTAGGACCGTGTGTTTTTTTTGTTTCCCGTAACTGCAATGTCTATGTATGTTGAACCTCTTTGGCACCGTACGTAGCCAAACGTGCGAATGGGAGGTGCGGGGTGAGGGACAAAAAAATAAACACAACAAGGGGCCATCCATTAGTAGGCACGCAAAAGTCTGTCAAAACTTGACCCCTCCCCCCCACCCTGTACGCACGCATACTTTTTACACCCCCCCCCGCCCCACCTGCGTACATACGCTTGAAGCACCCCTCCCCCCCCCCGAATCCTATAAAACGGCTGATATTGAATCCACGCAGAAACGATCAAGGACTATCTAACTATTTTGAAGGCCAATATAGACAAATTATTATCGAGACTTCACCCCCCCCCCCCGTTTCCTATGCGTACGTACATTGTCAGTCGACCCCCCATACACAAGCATACGCATTTGGGTTAACCGCCCCCTCCCCCCTCCATGCGTACGTACTAAATGGATGGCCCCCAACAAGCAGTTCTAAATAAATTTGCTTTCAATCTAGATGAGTTCAAAGTGCATCATTGAGGTCATCCTGTGCGGAGACAACCTGCCAAGGGACTTCGGGCATTTCCACTAATTTTATTTGGTATTTATTTGGTGCTTATTTCATCAACCCTGAGAGATGATGGGCTGAGGTGATGTTAATACCTAATACATGCTCGCCTGACAGTCCAATGCTACAAACTCACATCACAAAACAGTGACACAAGCTCAATTGACAGCATGGACAACGGCTCATGTGAAAGTATAAGCACAGATATCAGTTCCCCTTACATCAAAAACACTGACGTTTTATTTCACAAGCCCTCTGCACAGTACAGACATGGGTACAATCTCTATTGAGGTCCAGGATAATCGATGCCACATAAACACCTTAAGTGATCACATATCCCTTAGCTAAAACTGATTTATATTAAATGATCCGTTTAACACGTGGGCTTTCGCGACGAATATCATCCATAAGAGGGTTTTTTGGGTTAGATCGCGTAAATATATAAATTTGTCGTTATTTTACGTCGTACTCAGATTGTAAATGTTGTGGCTTGGCTCTCCAACACACCGGTGTGCTGTACTAGTGACGAATTGGCCACGTTCTGTTTACGTGACAACCCTTACTAATTGGCTGTGTCGGGTGGTGGTGGGTTTTAACGACACATTTATATATTTACGCGATCTAACCCAAAAAAACCTCGATCATGGATTAAATTATCCACTTGTCTACTTGTTGCATTTGTTTACCCAGGAGGGCCCCACCGTGTGTCTCATGGCTGTTTTTCAAGAGAATGCTGCCAAATTTTCGTCATGGGGCAATCATATCATAGGGCGATGATGTCATAGGGGCGATGATGTCGTAGGGGTGATGATGTCGTAGGGGCGATGATGACAAAGGGGCGATGTCATAGGAGTGATGATGTCATAGGGGCGATGATGTCAAAGGGGCGATGTCATATGAGTGATGATGTCGTAGGGGCGATGATGACAAAGGGGTGATGATGTCGTAGGGGTGATGATGACAAAGGGGTAATGATGTCGTAGGGGTGATGATGTCGTAGGGGCGATGATGTCGTAGGGGCGATGATGACAAAGGGGTGATGATGTCGTAGGGGCGATGATGTCGTAGGGGTAATGATGTCGTAGGGGTGATGATGTCATAGGGGCGACGTTTGCCTTTTGGCGTTGTTCTCTGCTCTATATCACTGGTGGGACAAGGCCACAAAGGAAGCTCTCTCTGGTGAGGGCCAGTCAGTTTCTAGCACAATGCTTACGTTATTATCAAAGCGTGTTTCTTTGCATGTTTTACCACAAGTATGTGTGGTTAATGCAGGTTCGATGCCTTGCAATAGGGGTCTATTTGGTGAGTGAACATTTTAACACCTTGTGTTATTCCCAAAAATGGTAAAACCTTTTTTCTTATTTATTTATCAGTCGGGGGCAATGATTGCTTTCTACTTTCCAATTGAGTAATTTACTCAATTTGGATCAAGACGCCGGCACATAATCGGCTACTCTTGCACTTATTTGTGTCACGGGACCTTGAACGTTTGCCGCGAAGAAAACGGCACGTGCGTCCACGTCGCGTTCGCATCATAGATACACACTGCAGCATTATCCAGGGCGGCCGCTGGAGTCTAACCGCGAACCTCTTCTTGCAACGATCGGCGAACGTGCGGCCACGCCGTCAGGTTGCCTTGGCAGCAATCCACTGGCCCACGACGCATGAATGTGTGCGTCGCGTTGTACGTGATGAAGGCGTTACTGATATATCTGTGTGTTTGTGTGTCCGCGCGTGACTAGCAGCAATGGATGAACCTGTCATCGCAGAGGCAGGGATGCACTTCACGCCTGCCGGTACTACTCCATTCACTACAGTATAATCGTAGCGCCCGATCCACTGCTACGTCTCTGCATCTAGCGCACACACGCACAACTCGAGTTCACTGCATTATCAACAGCCACGATCAAAGACAGTGGTCACCGCATCGCGCACTTTCAGATATGCTTTTGCGGCCGTCTGGAACGCTCGTCTTTCCGATATTAGGAAGCCACTGGAGCTATGCACTTTTAAATCATCTAGATTGACAAACTAATTTCTTTAAAACTGATTTTTGTGTTAGTTTTGTGTCTTTCCCCGCACCTCTGATTAGAACATCTCCATAATGGCATGATCCCGCCATACAACAGTCCTAGAACCTGCACACGTTCTCATTTCATTTCTCCATTTGCGTAATTACATCAAAAACACTGACGTTTTATTTCACAAGCCCTCTGCACAGTACAGACATGGGTACAATCTCTATTGAGGTCCAGGATAATCGATGCCACAAACACCTTAAGTGATCACATATCCCTTAGCTAAAACTGATTTATATTAAATGATCCGTTTAACACGTGGGCTTTCGCAACCAATATCATCCATAAGAGGTTTTTTTGGGTTAGATCGCGTAAGTATATAAATTTGTCGTTATTTTACGTCGTACTCAGATTGTAAATGTTGTGGCTTGGCTCTCCAACACACCGGCGTGCTGTACTCGTGACGAATTTGCACGTTCTGTTTACGTGACAGCCCTACTAGTTGGCTGTGTCGGGTGGTGGCGGGTTTTAAGGACACATTTATATATTTACGCGATCTAACCCAAAAAAAACCTCTATCATGGATTAAATTATCCACTTGTCTGTGTCGTTTTGTTGCATTTGTTTACCCAGGAGGGCCCCACCGTGTGTCTCATGGCTGTTTTTCAAGAGAATGCTGCTAAATTTTCGTCATGGGGCAATCATGTGTGCGTCGCGTTGTACTTGATGAAGGCGTTACTGATATATCTGTGCGTTTGTGTGTCCGCGCGTGACTAGCAGCAATGGATGAACCTGTCGTCATTGCAGAGGCAGGGATGCACTACACGCCTACCGGTACTACTCCATTCACTACAGTATAATCGTAGCGCCCGATCCACTGCTACGTCTCTGGAGCTATGCACTTTTAAATCATCTAGATTGACAAACTAATTTCTTTAAAACTGATTTTTGTGTTAGTTTTTTGTCCTTCCCCGCACCTCTGATTAGAACATCTCCATAATCGCATGATCCCGCCATACAACAGTCCTAGAACCTGCACACGTTCTCATTTCATTTCTCCGATTGCGTAATTTCTTCTTGGGCGTGTTCCTCCTTTGGCTTCCATTCCATGATTAAGTCTCATCCCTCAACGATGCTATACCACTCAATAGAAGACACGTAAGAGGTTAGACTGAGCTCTTGTAAGTGATGCTCTCCTTGTTGATGCTTACTCTGCTTTCAATGCACATACACGTTCTTGGTACGTACGTGTATGTGTGCGTGTATGGACAGCGCTAGTGTAGCAGTTAGTTCACCGCGCTACAAACCCGGTTACCCGAGTTCGATTCCCGCTCACGCCCGCCAACACCAGTAACGATTATCTGAAACGGTCTTGGGCCTCCCCTAGGTAGACTCGGTCTCAAATGACTAACAGGTGTGATGTGTGAACGTCGCCACTGGGGAGCCAAAGGCGACCGGGCGTGGTGTTGGCCACCCACCTCCCTTGTGTGCCACAGCGCCGACGTTCATAGGTGCTACTCGCTCACAGCACTTGTTCCAACAGTCCATTAAAGGATATACGGGGGATCTTTGTCTTTGTTTTGTGTGTGTGTGCATGCAGATATCCTCTGGAAATTCGGAAGTAGAATGACACCGTTTGAGCATGATGAACTCACACGCTACAAGCGCATCTATTATTTCAAGATCCGTCAGCCATCACAGAGTTCTTTCAACGATGTCCATGATTTCACAAGTCACCACTACAATTTGGTACGTACCCTCAACCAAGGTTCATGTGGTTTCCAACCAATTCACATCTCACTGTAAACATAACACCCCTGGTTTAACACGTAGGATTTCTCTTCTTGGTTCTTTCGATAAAGTCACGTAGAATGGAAATAAAATAATAAAAATAAAACATGATAAAATTCTCACGACGTTTCGGCCACAACACAAGTAGCCTTCTTCAGGTGAAGGAACAGAACTGTCGGGACGACAGCGCTTCAATGAACACTGCTAAGCTTGGCAGCGTCTTTTAAGCTGGGTGGGAGGAGCAAAGCGCCTTGACAAAGGAGTTTACATATCAACAGAAGAATTTAGCGTTGAAGTAGCTGTGTTAATGTGTTGGATTAGCAACACACTGCTAATCCAACACAGTTTAAAAGACGCTGCCAAGCTTAGCAGTGTTCATTGAAGCGCTGTCGTCCCGACAGTTCTGTTCCTTCACCTGAAGAAGGCTACTTGTGTTGTGGCAGAAACGTCGTGAGAATTTTCTTTTATTATGTTTTATTTTGTTATTTCCATTCTACTTGGTGACTTTACCGAAAGAACCAAGAAGATGAATCCCTGCAGTCACGAAAGCTTTAAATCGAAACATAGGATTTCGTGACCAATATTATCCAAAATGAAAAAATGTTTTGGGTCAGAACACATAAATATAAATGTGTTGTTAATCCACCGCCACCCGACACAGCCAATTAGTATCGGGGTTTGTCACGTAAATAAAACGTGCCAATTAGTGGCTGCTTCAGCACACCAGTGTGTTGACGAGTAAATCCACAACATTTACCATTTGAGTACTTTGTGGGTTTACTCTCCAACACACTAGTGGGCTGAAGCAGTTACTAATTGGCACGTTTTATTCCCGTGACAAAACCTCTTACTAATTGGCTGTCAGGTGGTGGTGGGTTAACGACACATTTATATTTACGCGATCTAACAAAAAAAACCTTCATGATGAATAACACCCCAAAAACACTGCACGCTTACTTACACTTTGTCTGAGTGACGTACTGGATTGCTACTGCAAGTGTATAGAGAAATTGTATTACGGGAAATGTTGTTGCCAGTATCAACATGATGAAGAGAAAAGAAGACGCTCCACCTTTTCCTGGCAACAACAACGCAGGAGGTGTTCAGACACCCAAGTAGACACCCAGATATTATCAGAACGAGCTTGCTTGGGTCTCTTACCACGATGGTGTGTGGTTAACACATACCTGATGCCTTACAGTGGGTGTCTATTTGGTGTTTAAACATCTTCACACCTCCTGTACTGTTGCCTATTTTTTTTCATCAGGTAATTTTTTTTTACCTCAACCTTACAGAATAAAAAAAAAATGGGGGCTTTTAGATGTTCGAGTAAAAAAAGCAACGATTTGAGGCCCTGTGCCGCATGTCAGAGTAATGCCTCTTGTAGCAGTGCCAGTTAACTTACATTCCCCATTTCACGTAGCCCACATGGTGGCAATGTTCACGTCAGGATTGTAGACTTTGCCACCCAACACTCGGGATCTTCTCTGGAGGCTGACAAATCTTTTGGTCTGCATCCCGTAAAATGTGTTCACGAATCACAGCCACTGGTGCTCATAGACAGATCGGTATACGGACAGACAAAAATCATGATTCCAATACTTTTTAATAATTTTCTCTGAAAAATATGAATGCGAGCACTGTAGCGATTGAGCACTGGTTAAATGAGTGCTAAGTTGTGATTGAGCACTGACTGAATGGTGCCAAGATGTTAACTTCCTCGCCTGGTCTACAGGATGTCGTGGGTTCAATAGCCTGCTGTATATTTGGAGTTTGCATGTTCTCCCCTTGGTCCCGTGGATTTTGCTCCGGGTCCTCTGGGTTTTCCCTCAACACTTAGAATCAACGTCACGCATTTAGAGTATTTGGCTGCTATAAATTTCCACGTGATAAGTCACTTCGTTGAGCGATATCATTTGTGATAGCCAGGTCGCTTCTGAAAAAGAGCTATATAGCTCAGCGGGTCTTACCTGGCAAAATAAAAATAACAGTTTGGTTTGAAAATGTTGTTTTATCTGAGTGTAAATCGAATTCTTTTGTAATGTTTTCCAGGTCCAGGATGAGCATCTGGCATATAGGTACCAGTTCCTGAGTGTGCTCGGAGCGGGAACATTTGGCCAGGTGATCCGATGCCTGGATCACAAACATAAGCGGGAAGTAGCTGTGAAAATGCTGCAGCACGAATCATAGTGAGTTTATATCTGGAATTGTGAAGAGAAGAGTTTGAAGAGATTGCGTGAATATAAATGTGCCGATTAGCGATTACTTCAGCACGCTGGTGCGATGAAGAGTAAACCCACAGCATTTACAGTTGAATATGACGTTTTCGCTGGTGATTACAACCAGCATCATCAGGCGATTTTCCAGAATTGTGAAGACGTCTTCCTCATTCCGGTCGTTAATTGAGCAAGATGACATCATCACCGTAAGCCTATCAGGCGCAAAGATCAGAGGGGGGTTTATTCTACTGTAATATAAGTCACAATGGAATATGTTAATCTGAAAATATGCAGGACATATTACCAGATGGGTTAATCATAATGAATCAATATATGATGTCTTGAATAGCCAATTGTGAATGTTGTGGGTTTACTCGCCATCACACCGATGTGCTTAAATAATAGATAATTGGCACGTTTTGTTCACGCGACAAACCTTACTGATTGGCTGTGTCGGCTGGTGGTGGGTTAACGATACATTCACATTTATACGATCCTACCCAAAATCCTTTTATTATTAATAATATTAGTCACGAAATCCTGCGTGTTAAATCAACTCGCATCGGTGTATATTTATAGGAGACAATGCTGAAAAATCTAGATAGTGATCAGCAGTCGATGTTTCCTCTCTGAATAGTATTATAGATAAAACATCATCAGGAAAGAAAATGTTCGAAGTGGAATTCCTTTTATATGAGTGGTCCCTGTAATGTTTAGAAATTTCCATCGCTAGCTCAGGTGCAGTTATGGGGAGGAGTGCTTACCCAAATTGCTGGGTTGCACTGTTAAGGCATTCCACCTTCCTGCGATGGGGATGTATATATGTTGAACTTCTTTCGTGCCGTACGTAGCCAACCGTGTTAATCGGAGGTGCGTGGGGGAATCATCAAATAATACATGATTTAAATGCATGCCTATAAAGGGCACCATACTTCAATAGGGATTACCGTTGGTACGGCTATTTTAATACACACAATGGACAGGAAGGACAAGATCAAAGGGTTCACATAATGTACATGCATCATGTATGTTAACTCAGTAATCCCCCCCCCCCCCACGTGGTGCAAGAGCGCAGAAGCGTGGTCACCACATCTACGCCTCTATATAAGGAACTAAACAGGTGGCCTTCTCCACAAATCTGGCTGTCGCCTGATGAAGCTAGTTGTAATTACTGGCGAAACGTCGTACTCAGATTGTAAATGTTGTGGCTTGGCTCTCCAACACACCGGTGTGCTGTACTAGTACACTACACTATACACTACACTATACACTACACTACTATACACTACACTACTATACACTATACTATACACTACACCACTATACACTACACTATACACTACTATACACGTCACTATACACTACACACGACTAAACACTACTATACACTTCACTATACACTACACACTACTATACACTACATTATACACGAGTGCTGTACTAGTGACGAATTGGCCACGTTCTGTTTACTTGACAACCCTTACTAGTTGGCTGTGTCGGGTGGTGGCGGGTTTTAATGACACAACATTTATATATTTACGCGATCGAACCAGAAAAACACCTCTATTATTAAAGAAATGTGTTGATGCGGCCACCTTGTTTCTCAACGTGCAGTACTAAGAGCGGGGTGAGACTCGTTCACCACTTTTCTCTCCGCAGCGCCAAGCCATACCATTCCGAAAGGGAGGTGCAGATGCTTAAAGCGTTGCAGTCGAAAGAGAAAAACAACAACTACGTCATCAAACTCCTCAACACCTTCACCTTCAGGGGCCATTTCAGTCTGGTCTTTGAGCTTTTGACGTGAGTTGTTGTGGGTGTCGCTCCTCTGCCCTCCCTTGTTGCTGGAGGGCGACTGCCTCCAACTGCCCAGTAGCAGCGTCCATCACGAGCCTCCTCCCCGCAACATACATACACATAACACAATGCATCTGCTTCATGATTATAAACAGCGATGGGAAACGGGAGCACTTGTCAGCCGTGCACGAGGACACTGTCCCCCACGGGGCCCTACATCACCGGCGTGGGGAATGTTTGTGAGCGACCGGCTACGGTAGAGTCGACATCCGGCTCTTGCGAGGAGCCTCGTCTCCAATACGCGCCGCATGCGCATTGGTCACGAAGAAGAAGAAGGGAGCGTAACCATGCGTGCCGCTCTCTCTCGCAGGGGAGACCTCAGACAGCAACTCAATTTGGCTCCCACGGCCTTTACCCTGCCCGAGGCCAAGGTGTACGTGAGGTCCATTCTGAAGGCCCTGCAGAAACTCAAGAATAAAAAAATCATTCACGGAGACCTGAAGCCGGTGAGTGAATACAACGGCCTGCAGCGTCATTGACGTCCCACCCAGAGTGCCCCACCCACCCACAGCGCCCCACCCACCCAGAGTGCCCCACCCACAGCGCCCCACCCACAGTGCTTCGTGCATCTCAGTGACAATGCTCTAAGCCTGTGGTTATACTGGTAGTAGGAGACGTAGTGGACTGGAAGCCCAACCGGGATTAATTCACAGGAGGCAGGGGATTAATTGTGTATGTCTGTGGATGTCTGTTCACGTGTATCCGGACACCCGGATAAAATGGGAGGGGTGGGGCTGGGTGGAGAGGGGAGGGTGGGGAGGGGCTGGGTGGGGAGGGGAGGGTGGGGAGGGGCTGGGGAGGGGAGGGTGGGGAGGTTGGGGAGGGGCTGGGTGGGGAGGGTGGGGCTGGGTGGGGGGTGGGAGGGGTGGGGCTGGGTGGGGCTGGTCACCTCGTGGTGCCCTTATAAAACTCAACGTTTAACCTACTCACGCCGGCTTGTGCCCGCCCTCACAGTCGGGCATATTTGCGGAATACACCACGTGGTGCCGCCGTTGACCCTGGCCATTGACCGAGCAACCCAACGTTCCCACCAGCTCCCTGAATTTTGTTTCAACCGAGTTCCCCCCTTGCCTGACCCAACATGGTCCTGATAAATAAATGTATGAATAATGAACATCAATACTTTAACTAATTGTCCATTTTGCGAAGTATGCTAACTGGCCAGTAACTGCAAGCGAATACAAACAAAAATCAACGGGCGCGCTTTGCACGCGTGACGTTATTTGTTATATCCTCATAGGTTACCATATGGATTTAAATGTTATCGTTATTTTATATCGGTAGATTTATACAACACGGTTGTTCACCAATGACTCTCTCGTCTGATATAATTTCACCTCACGTTTATAAATCACCTCACGTTCATAAATCACTTTACTTTATAAATCACCTCACGGTACCCCCAGGAGGTCTGCGTAGCAATAACTTTGACTTGCAACGTTCACACTTTTTGAGGAAACAAATTCACGATTTAAAAAATAGTTGAACCCTATCGTAAAACAGATGACCCATTAGTATTAGAACTGAAGTAGAGAGTCGCAATCCAGGAGTGTTTTTGAAACTATAACCTAAACTACTTTTTATTTAAGGCCCCACTGAGCTGTGTAGCTTTTTTTAGAAGCAACCTGGCTATCAAAAATGATAGCTGAACGCAGTGGCTAATCATCATGTGGAAACATATATATATCAGCCGAATACTCTCAGCGTCTGATGTTGATTCTAAATGTGGAGGGAGAAACCGGAAAAATCCATGTGACTACTGGGAAAACATGTACACTCCAAATATACAGCAGCAGCAGCAGGCATCAGGGTTGGGATCAAATCCACGGCCTCCTGCGTACCAGGCGAGGTATCTAACATCTTTGTCTTCTCCAGGAAAACATCCTCATCAAGGACCAAGACACCAGCGATGTCAGACTCGCAGATTTTGGTCTCAGCTTTCAAGAGTGTCCCAATGGTAAGTGAGCTCACATGAGTGGGTGTGTGTTGGGGAGACTGCCCCCCATCTCCCCGTTCTCCTGTGACCCACCGTTCTCCGACTCTCCCCCCTCGCGGCTGCCCCTCGTGGCATGATTTAAATGGCTGCACTAACCACCTTGCGAATGCGCCGCTGTGCCCCTCTCGTACACGCCAACCACGAGCTGCCCAGTGGCGAGAGTACCCACGCGGGCAGAATACACGGGACACCACAACGCGCGGGCTCACAAGTTAACGTGCACAGCGAGCGTGCACGCGCGGGCAAAATATACGCTCGTGCGAAAACGCAGGAAACCACAACGAACAGGCTCACAACACCAGGCACCCCCCTCCGTACTCACAGAGACAACACGACACGGTTTAATGTCTACTGGCGATTTATTCCTCGATTAATGAAGCCACCCAACCTGTGTCAGTGTGGACCAGCAGGGCAGATCTAACCTATCTCTCTACGGTCTAGGACCCAATTTGTCCCGTCTCTCCCTACTCACTCTCCTTAACGGATATTCCCTCTTAGACTTACCTCCCCTCTCCGTACTTACGATCCGCTCTCGAGGTGTAGGTAGTCGCAGAGAGACGAGGCTGCACGTGGCTTTTGCTGGGGGGCTGGACCTGGCTGCTCTGCCACCCGTCTCACGGACGTTCGAGTAGCAGGGGACGATCACTCCTCGGTCCCTCACTCCAAAAGACCCCGGGCAAAAGAGAGGCCTGCTTCTCATTTTCGACCCTTTTTATTCCCCTACTTCAAAGCCCAGGCGCCGCCGATCCGCTGGTCTCTCATCCAATCAGGAGCCTCGGATTTCCCGCTCTCTGCCAATCAGATCATCCCTCCTCCCCGACGCCCGCCCTCTATTGTTTAACCAAGTGCAGGGCATGCAGGACCTCCTGTACCGCCCCACCCCCCACCTGCCTGCCGATCCGCGTGTGTTTTGGGTGTTTCCTCATTGCGATTCTCAGTGAGTTCGCCGTGGCCATACAATGTTAGGTTAATCCACGGCGCCGCAGTGTCGTTCGGCCTGGGGGGGGCTGCCAATTCCCTGGCCCTGAGAAACCGTGGAGCACCCCCACGAGGGGGGCTCTCGGGTAAAAACTCAGGGGCAGGTGACCCCCCCCCCCCCCACGAGGCCCTACGTGAGTGCAGGTGTGTGTTCACGTGGAGGGTGGCGGGGGAAGCGCCGTGACGGAGGCCGGGTGGCTTCTCCACTGCAGCACCCCCGTTGCAGGCACGGCTCCCACGGGGCGGCTTCGCTGTCGTGGCACCACGAGTGTGTGTACTGTGTGTGTACTGTGTGTGTGTGTACTGTGTGTACTGTGTGTGTGTACTGTGTGTGTGTACTGTGTGTGTGTACTGTGTGTGTACTGTATGTGTGTACTGTGTGTGTGTGTACTGTGTGTGTGTACTGTGTGTGTGTACTGTGTGTGTACTGTATGTGTGTACTGTGTGTGTGTGTACTGTGTGTGTGTACTGTGTGTGTGTACTGTGTGTGTACTGTGTGTGTGTACTGTGTGTGTACTGTGTGTGTGTACTGTGTGTACTGTGTGTGTGTGTACTGTGTGTGTACTGTGTGTGTACTGTGTGTGTACTGTATGTGTGTACTGTGTGTGTGTACTGTGTGTGTACTGTGTGTGTGACCTGTGTGTGTACTGTGTGTGTGTAATGTGTGTGTACTGTGTGTGTACTGTGTGTGTGTACTGTGTGTGTGTACTGTGTGTGTGTACTGTGTGTGTGACCTGTGTGTGTACTGTGTGTGTGTACTGTGTGTGTGCACTGTATGTGTACTGTGTGTGTGTACTGTGTGTGTGTACTGTGTGTGTACTGTGTGTGTGTGTATGTACTGTGTGTGTACTGTGTGTGTGTACTGTATGTGTGTACTGTGTGTGTACTGTATGTGTGTACTGTGTGTGTACTGTGTGTGTGTACTGTATGTGTGAACTGTGTGTGTACTGTATGTGTGTACTGTGTGTGTGTACTGTGTGTGTGTACTGTGTGTGTGACCTGTGTGTGTACTGTGTGTGTGTACTGTGTGTGTGTGCACTGTGTGTGTACTGTGTGTGTGTACTGTGTGTGTGTACTGTGTGTGTGTACTGTGTGTGTGACCTGTGTGTGTACTGTGTGTGTGTACTGTGTGTGTGCACTGTATGTGTACTGTGTGTGTGTACTGTGTGTGTGTACTGTGTGTGTACTGTGTGTGTGTACTGTGTGTGTACTGTGTGTGTGTACTGTATGTGTGTACTGTGTGTGTACTGTATGTGTGTACTGTGTGTGTACTGTGTGTGTGTACTGTATGTGTGAACTGTGTGTGTACTGTATGTGTGTACTGTGTGTGTGTACTGTGTGTGTGTACTGTGTGTGTGACCTGTGTGTGTACTGTGTGTGTGTACTGTGTGTGTGTGCACTGTGTGTGTACTGTGTGTGTGTACTGTGTGTGTGTGTACTGTGTGTGTGTACTGTGTGTGTACTGTGTGTGTGTACTGTGTGTGTGTACTCTGTGTGTGTACTGTGTGTGTGTACTGTGTGTGTGTGTAGCGGTTAGTGTAGCGGTTAGTGCGCTGCGCTATAAACCCCGGCGACCCGAGTTCGATTCCCACTCACGGCACACCAACACCGGTGACGATTATCTGAACCGGTCCTGGGCCTCACCTAGATCGACTCGGCCTCAAATCAGTACCTGGTGCGATGTGTAAACATTGCGACTGGGGAGACAAAGGCGGCCGGGCGTGGTGCTGTCCACCCACCCCGCCGTGTGCCGTGCCTGCCTTGAGAATAATCCACGCGACCACAGTGGGCATCAGGGTCGGTATCGAACCCACGACCTCCCTGTGTACCAGGCGACATAGTTAACATCTCTCGCCCCCATGGCAAGAGATGCTAATGCAAGATATATTGACATCTTTTGTTGTTGTCGTTCTTTTTTTGTAGTCTTCAAGAGGTTTGGCACGGAGCAGTACACAGCGCCAGAGATGTACCTCAAGCTGCCCATCACGTGCTCCGTGGACATGTGGTCCCTGGGCTGCGTGGCTGCTGAGCTCGTGACTGGCCATCACCTCTTCAACAAAAAGTTGGAATGTCACCATCTGGAGAGGGTCATCGAGGTATGTTCGAGGTCTTTCTAGGTCAACAACAGCAACAACGATTAGAATCTGAATGTGTGTTTAATACTGGAGGAATCCGATAAGCCATGAAGCTCTTTGTCACAGGGTTTTTTTTTCTACAAGTTACGTGTGGCGAGATGTTAACTACCTCGCCTGGTACGCAGGAGGTCGTGGGTTTGATTCCGACACTGACGCCTGCTGCTGCTGCTGTATATTTAGAGTCTGCGCATTCTCTGTCTCTCTCCCCGTGGTCACTGGGTGGATTTTCCTCCGGGTCCTCGGGTTTTCCCCTCCACATTTAGAACAACAACAACATCACCACGCGTTTCAGAGTATTTGGCTGCGGCTATACATTTCCACATGACGACAAGCCACACCGTTGAGCTATCAAGTGTGATAGGCCAGGTTGCTTCTGCAAAAGATGCTGCACAACTCAGTGAGGCCGTCACCTGAATGAAATAACAAGTCAGCTGCAGTTAGTTCAATATAAACGCGGTTTCATAACAGACCCACGACATGTCACGAACCGCGAAGCGAGTCACATGTGCGTCGCTCCGTGCGTCTCTCCGTGTGCGCAAACAGAGTATTTGGCTGCGATAAGTTATCACGTGATGGCAAGCCACTTCGTGAAGCTATCCATTGTGATGGCCAGGTTGCTTAGAGCTACTGTATAGCTAAGTGGGGCATTACCTGGTAAAATAAAAAAATAGTTGAGTAGTAATAGGGAATAGTAGTACTGTACTGCACAATGATGGTCGGTGTAGGTTGGTGAAGGGGAGCAGAGCATGGAAGCATATGAAGTACAACAATAGATTTTGTTGCACTGCCCAGTAATACACACCACGTAATCCCGACAATCTGGTGTGGGCAATGGTCACTCATCCGAGCACTTTGCAGGCCAAAACCTGCTGAGCTTCTGAGATCCGACGAAAGTGGTCGAAGGTAAGTCGACCGGACGGACACACGTAATCGCGTGTGCATCAACGACTAATCTCTCGACTGATCTCGCCCACGTCAACTCATCGCCGCTGTGGTGTGCGTGCGTGCGTGCAGATCCTGGGGGTGCCGCCAATGACTGTCATCGTAACCTCGAAAGCGAAGCTCATTTCCTTTGGTGAGTGGAGGAGGGGGCGGCGGTCGCTACTTGCGCTGGCACTTCTCCTAGAGCCGTGTGGCCATGCAGCCAGCGATATTGCCCTCTGTTTTAATCTGTTTTCCCTTTATCGGCCATGAGCCGACGGGGAATCTCCACGTGCAAGTGCATCTTTGAGTCTGAGATTTGACGTAGCCAACCGTGCTCATTGAAGGTACAGGGGAAGGACAACAAATTAAACACAAAAAAGCTGTTTCAAGAGAAATTATTTTTTTAATCTCGACGATGATTTAAAAGTGCACAGCTCCCAGTGGCTTCCTAATATCGGAAGGAAGAGCGTTCCAGACGGCCGCAGAGGCGCATCTTAAAGCGCCGTGCGATGCGGTGACCTCCGTCTTTGTTCGATGGCGTGGTATAGTGGTTCATTTGCGGCAAGCGCTTTGTGTGCAACGAGCACGACCTCATCATGTATTCGTTCGGCAACACTGAAGCGACATTCAAGTCGTGCATAAAGTGCGCACTGCGTTGCAGTCTTCATCCCAGCACTAATTCTCCGTGTCCTTGTTTGTTTCGTAAAACAGGTCACATGGGCGAGATCTTCGTCAAGAACAAGAAAGTAACCCCGGAAAGCTTACCCCTCAACGAAGTGCTTGGGACGGAAAATATCCATTTCCTCAATTTCATCAAAGGATGCCTCACGTAAGTGGCACACCACCGCCCACTGCGCATTATCTTCGTCGATAATTCAATTCACATCTGTGATCGACACTCACCTGACAGATGCAATTTCGTTGAGATTGGGCAGCTGCTTGTCCTGTCAGGGGCAAAATGTTTTTGATGACGTCATCTGACGGTCAACCACGTGACGTGATACGGTTGTCGGTAAAACTGCGTGCAGCCTGTTTATCCTATCACGCGATAGTAGCTGTGTTCCTGAAGAACAAAATGTTTAGGAAAAATCGCATTATAATAAGCAATATATAACGTAGGGTAAAGCGCAGTCCGCGATAATGCGTGAGGTGCATACGCAGGCCGAACAAAGACCGAGGCGCGTGGTGGGCATGGTGGGCAGCATCCAGAAGCATCCACCAGCATCCCAATGTCCCTGCGTTACGTTGCGCCGAGGCGGCCGCACGACCGCTTGTCCCTACTCGCGCTGCGACGTAGTTCCGGTCGCTCGATGGTGTCGTGAAAGCACCATGTGGTGCTATTCGGAGAACAGACCGTACAGCTCGCGCCTACTCCATGTTTGAAGAGGAGTGGGCCTTCTTGACCGCTTTATTTATTTCCCTTCCCCTCTCTCCAGGTGGGATCCCATGTGGAGGTTCACGCCTGAGGACGCCCTCGAGCACGAGTGGATGGCGGACAGCTCCCTCTACCTGGATGCGGAAGCGTTCCTGACGCCGTCTAGCCAGGCCGAGGGAACCTTTTTTACCCCCGGCAATAATTGCGGCACGCTCAGCGAGATTGACGACGACTCCTCTTCCGGTGGATGCGGGTCACCCGATCCGGCGGCTTCCGCCCCGTCGCCGCCGGCGTCCTCCGAGAGTGTGGAGTCGTACGTGACGGCTTGCGAGTGGCTTCGCGAACCGTCGGGCGGGGCGATCCCCTCCGCGTCCGGCGAGAGGGGCACTGAGAAGGGCCTCAGAGAAGACAGCAGCTGGGACGGCGACATTAGCCGGACCATGAGTCAGGGGAAGTGAGTCTTCGTGTGCGAGTGGTGCATTTGGTGAAGTTTTGGGGCTGGCTGGGTTGTTGAGTTAAAGTGCCTCCCCTTTTGGCAACGGGCGTAGAGAATCCATATTCTTTGGGTCTTTCGGTAAAGTCACGTAGATAGGTTCAAATTAAATAACAAAAAACTGCGACGTTTCGATCGCAACGCAAGCGGTCGTCATCAGGAAAAGTGGGTTAGATTCTAAAGGCAAACTGTTTATAAAGGTTTGAAATGGGCGTGGCCCAAATGTCAGCAGCCAATGGTAATGTGAGTGGTGGGCAGCAACCATGACGGTGGTTGGTTTTCCACCAATCAAAGGGCTGCCAGGTGAAAATTGGCATGTTGATAGAAGATCGCAGAGCCACCGCCACCTCCAGGTCGGCACGCGAATTGGCTGTGGTAGTGTGAACCTGTTAATGAACAACGAACATCGGAAGGTGGTAGGATGGGAACATCACAGCCAGTTATGACTTAAACTGGTTGATAACGTCCTTCCAATGATTGCTCAGTTTGTACCCATCTTCTCGGTGGAAATTGTGTCTGTGTCTGTATATATGGATGGCTTCGTGAACGAATCTTTGTTGATAGCCAGTGGGTTTGCAGAGTACCTTCGTCTTAGAGAAATCAATTCCGTGTGAGTTCACCGCATTAAAACAATGATCAGCCACGGCCGAGGTATTGGTCCTACTCACGAACACGGTCCGAGACATGTCGCTTAGTTTCCCCAATGTAACTACTGCCGCAGACACAAAATGTAATGACTGCCGCAGACACAAAACCATCACCTTGCCATACATAGCACGGGTCACCAAAAAGATTCCAAAATCATGAGCAAACACAAGATCCAGGTTCGATTTAACACTGCATAAAATTCGTGATCTGATCCCATCTGTGAAAGATGTGATCCCTGACTTGCAATACCCCGGCGTCTACAAAATTGGGGAAACTAAGCAACATGCCTCGGAACGTGTTCGTGAACATAAGGCAGATCTGAAACACGGTAGTTACGTAGTTACTTTATTGTTATTGACAGGGCCAGGGTTGTGTAGCACTATAATGGGTAGGTGTGGGGAGCGGTGGCGCAGCGGTTAGCACGTGGCAGTACGAACCCGGAAACCCGAGTTCCATTCCCGCTCACGGCCACCAACACCCAGTGACGATTATCTGAACCGGTCCTGGGCCTCCCCTAGGTCGACTCAGCCTCAAATTAGTACCTGGTGCGATGTGTAAACATTGCGACTGGGGAGACAAAGGCGGCCGGGCGTGGTGCTGGCCACCCACCCCTCGTGTGCCATGCCGGCCTTCATAGGTGCTCGCTAACAGCACTTGCCCTCACAGGTGATATATACGGGGGATCTATGCTATACGGGGGATCTTGCCCTGTTTCTTCATTTACGGTAGGCGTTACATTTTACATTTTATTCCTATATTTTAAAACTGTACGATAATTTGTACTTCTCATGTTAACGAAAAAAGTTGTTCGAGCGTGGAACATTTTGGGGCTGAAACGTCTCTCAGCTGTTAACACGGGCCAGGAGACCATGGGCGGTGTTTGACGCATCCCGCTCGTCGCCTCGCGAGACGCGCCCCCTGCAGTAAGTGGGTGCTGCCGTGAATGCCTCAAGTACGGATGAGGAGCATATCGATGTTACGGGCATTTTGTCTCTACCAGCTGGGTTCCGGTCCCCTGCACCAGCAAGGAACATCGCCGTCCTGACGACGGGAGGGATGAAGACGCCGCCGCCACCATCACCGCCGCCACCACGGTCCCCACCATCTCCACCGTCACTGCCACCATCGCCACCGTCACTGCCACCATCGCCACCGCCACCACCGTCCCCACCATCTCCACCATCTCCACCGTCACTGCCACCACCGTCCCCACCATCTCCACCATCTCCACCATCGCCACCGCCACCACCGTCCCCACCATCTCCACCATCTCCACCGTCACTGCCACCACCATCCCCACCATCTCCACCATCGCCACCGCCACCACCGTCCCCACCATCTCCACCATCTCCACCGTCACTGCCACCACCCCCACCGCCCCCTCCACCACCACCTCCGTCGCCGATGATGATGATGTCGGCAGTGGGCCGACGGAAGCCCGGAGAACTCGGCGAAGATTCGCAGGCACTAGGAGGCGCTTCCGGAAATTTCTCTCTTTCGTTCGGAATCACTGTTGCTGTTGCACGAGCGGAGAGGACGATGATCCTGTCACAGGGCCGGCCATTCACCGCCCTGGGGACAAAGTTTAGTTTTATTTCTGGGGGGGGGGGGGGGGGACTTACATGGCTCGTGAGTGTGTCTCCCTATTAGGTGCTGTGTGTCTTACGGAATAAATGCTGGGGGGGATTCACCACGGCCTCGGGGAATCTTCCGCTGCCAGCATCTCGTGCGAAGACTGGGAGAGAACCAAGCGGAGGAGTGGCGGGAGGATGGCTGCCCATCATCACCACCACCCCACACGCATGGGACTAGCCCAGATCAACGCTAATTGACATTCGGAGCTGTCACCTTGCATGGTGTCCTCCCAGCCAGCCTAGCTTGTAATCTCAGCCGTTGTCAAGAGGGGAGAGAGATGGAAAGCGATCATGTACTGTGTTCAAATGTTGTAAAATATAATGGGGTTCAATGAAAAAGGGAATCATTGTTAAGTATAAGATATATTGTAGATCTCCATGTATATATACTGTAAGGAACAAATTTAGTTTTGTAAGAAAAGAAAAAAAATCTGTTATTTTTCATATTACTTGTGTCCGGATGCTGTTTGAAGAAGCGCAATGAGTCCCCGCAATTACACACAGACACACACACAGACACAACGACACACAGACACACACAGACACACACACAACGACACACACAGACACACACAGACACAACGACACATACACAGACACACACAGACACACACACAGACACAACGACACACATAGACACAACGACACAGACACGACACACACAGACACACGCACAGACACACACACAGACACAACGACACACAGACACACACAGACACACACAGACACAACGACACACATAGACACGACACAGACAAAACGACACACACACAGACACAACGACACACACAGACACAACGACACATACACACACAGACACACACACAGACACAACGACACACATAGACACAACGACACAGACAAAACGACACACACAGACACAACGACACACAGACACACGCACAGACACAACGACACAGACACACACAGACACAACGACACATATAGACACAACGACACAGACAAAACGACACACACACAGACACATACAGACACGACACAGACACACACAGACAACGACACACACAGACACACACAGACACAACGACACATACACACACAGACACACACACATACACAACGACACACATAGACACGACACAGACAAAACGACACACACAGACACGACACACAGACACACGCACAGACACAACGACACAGACACACACAGACACAACGACACATATAGACACGACAGACACACATACACGACACACACAGACACAATGACACAGACAAAACGACACACACACAGACATATACAGACACGACACACACAGACACAACGACACACACACAGACACAACGACACACACACAGACACGACACACACACAGACACGACACACACAGACACGACATAGACACACAGACACAACGACACAGACACACCGACACACACACAACGACACAGACACACAGACACAACGACACACACACACAGACACACACATACATACAAAGACACAAAGACACACAACAACGATCCCACGTGTAGCGATAACAGACTGTTACAGAAAGTGTTGTTCGTGAGCGCCTATGAAGGCAGTCACAACGCCCGGCCGCCTTTGTCTCCCCAGTGGCGATGTTTACACATCGCACCAGGTACTCATTTGAGGCTGAGTCGACCTAGGGGAGGCCCTGAACCCATTCCAATAATTGTGACTGGCGTTGGTCGTGAGTGGTAATTGAACTTGGATCTCCGGGTTGGTCTCGCCGTGCGTTAACCACTAATCACAAACAACAACAACCGCCAATCGCCACTAAGTGATGGTGACGTCACCACAGGCGCTTGTGCCAGGCCAGGTGCACTTTAAGGCCACGTAAAGTGTCGAGAGTCCGCTGGCAGGAGGTCACGGGACAGACCCAGCAGGTGCCACGGGTCGACTTAGATGACTACTGGTAGATACACCTGTGGGGCCCGACGTCCACCCCACCGCCCTCGCTAGGCAGGTGGGGCACGATGTCCGCCCGGTCCGCTCCACCGTGTCGGTTGGCTCCCGCCGAGCCCCCGCCGACCGAGTGACGGGGCCCTCCGCGCTAGCGCCCTCTCCGAGGGACATCCTCGTGCTGCTGGCTCGTAGCCGCAAGAGGTTAGACCACACACCCGTGCACTCCGCACGTGCACGGCGACCAGTCCGCCCGGCACGCCGCGCCGCACAGCTCCCCACTCTTCAACGGAACCACGGGGGCCGAGGCCTATACGTTGAGTTTTCTCGTGCGCACGGTGGGCGCGTGCAATTCCTCGTCGGTGCCGCCCTCCGCACGCGTTGCCGTCGTCCGTTACGCGTGGCACCTTCCCACGGGGGCAGGGACGGCTCGTGCGCGCCCCCGTCGCCTGATTACCCCGTCCTCTACCCACAATACCTCTTGTGTTTGTTTTTGTCACTTCCTCTGCACCCCGATGGGTGCCACTGATGGGAAGGAATGGAGGCGATCGCTGCTCACTTTTGGCAGAAAAATTGCCACAATGTCATGAACTCCCTTTGCTTTGAAGCCAATCTGAGGCAGCTCTGTAGTGTCCGCTTCCGTGGGCCGTTCCCTCCGCGCACGACGGATTGCGTTGCCGCACGAGACATGCGAAGAAGCGATTCTTTGTTACGTTCCGCAGTGCTGCCGGCGTGAAAGTAGGATGCCACGGTGGCTAGGAGATGTTAACTCCCCCACCTGGTATGCAGGAGGTCATGGGTTCGATCCCGACCCTGACGCCTGCTGCTGCTGTATATTTGGAGTTTGCGTCTCTCTCTCTCTCTGCCTGTGGTCGCGTGGATTTTTCTCCAGGTCCTCCGGATTTTCGCTCCCCATTTATAATCAACATCGCCACGCATTTCAGAGTATTTGGCTGCTGCTATAAATGTCCACATGACGACAAGCCACATCGTTGAGCTATCATTTGTGATAGGCCAGGTTACTTCTGCCAAAGACGCTATATAGTTCAGTGGGCCTGGTACAATAAAAAAAGTCAGTTGTAGTTCAATATGAATGCTTATTTATAATAAACAAACCCACACATGTCACGAAACTTTCCGTAACGACACCGGCACGCGGACTCAGCCCCGTGTGCATCTCTCGGCGTCTTCGTGCGTCTCTCTGTCTCTCTGTGTGTCTCTCTGTCTCTCTGTGTGTCTCTCTGTCTCTCTGTGCGTCTCTCTGTCTCTCTGTGTGTCTCTCTGTCTCTCTGTGAGTCTCTCTGTCTCTCTGTGTGTCTCTCTGTGTGTCTCTCTGTCTCTCTGTGCGTCTCTCTGTCTCTCTGTGTGTCTCTCTGTCTCTCTGTGAGTCTCTCTGTCTCTCTGTGTGTCTCTGTGTCTCGCTGTCTCTCTGTGCGTCTCTCTGTCTGTGTGTCTCTCTGTCTCTCTGTGTGTCTCTCTGTCTCTCCGTGCGTGTCTCTGTCTCTCTGTGCGTCTCTCTGTCTCTGTGTGTCTCTCTGTGTGTCTCTCTGTCTCTCTGTGCGTCTCTCTGTGTGTCTGTCTCTCTGTGTCTCTGTGTGTCTCTCTGTGCGTCTCTCTGTCTGTGTGTCTCTGTGTCTCTCTGTGCGTCTCTTTGTGTGTCTCTCTGTCGCTCTGTGCGTCTCTCTGTCTGTGTGTCTCTCTGTCTCTCTGTGTCTCTCTGTGTGTCTCTCTGTGCGTCTCTGTCTCTCTGTGTGTCTCTCTGTCTCTCTGTGTCTCTGTGTGTCTCTCTGTCTCTCTTAGCGTCTCTCTGTCTCTCTGTGCGTCTCTCTGTCTCTCCATGCGCATCTCTGTCTCTCCATGCGTCTGCGCGTGTCTCTCCAATCCCCCAGGGCGCCTCGGGTTGGGCAATCAGGAGCTCCACCTGTGCCCGCAGCCGGTGGCCGTCCCTCCGCCCTACGAGCCGTGCACCGCGCACTGCGGCATCGACTGCTCCATGACGTCACCTCCAGCGGCAGGCTCCTGGCCTGCGGCAGCAACCGGTACGAGCTGGGTTCAAAGTCTCATTTCTCTACCACTGCTCCTCTGTGGTTTGTTTATCGTCCTTCCCCCGCACCTCCGATTAGCGCGATTGGCTACGTACGGTGCGAAAGAAGTTCAACGGACGAAACTAAAACTATTAAACCAAACAATTTTTTTATTTTACCAGGTAAGGCCCACTGAGCGATGTAGCTCTTCGTCAGAAGTGACCTGGCCACAAATGATAGCGTAACAAAATGGCTTAATACGATGTAGAAATGTATGGAGCCAAATACTCTAAACGCGTTTTTCTAAATGTGGAGGGAAAACCCGCAGGAACCGGAGAAAAATCCACGCGACCGCGGTGAGAGAAAGACGCGCAAATATACAGCAGCAGCAGACATCAGGAATCGAACCCAAGGCTCCTGCATGCCAGGCGAGGTAGTTAACATCTCCTAGCCACCGCCTACATACAAAGACAAATGATCTCCCCCCCTTCCCGTCACGTGTAGCCTTAACAGACTTGGGGCAAGAGCTGTTAGCAAGCACCTATGAAGGCCGGCACTGTGGCACACGAGGGGGTGGGTGGCCAGCGCCACGCCCGGCCGCCTTTGTCTCCCCAGTGACGATGGTTTACGCACCATGCCAGGTACTCATTTGAGGCCGAGTTGACAACTGCACCGGGACGTATGCCCCCCTGGCCCCCCCCCCCGCCCCCTCTACGTCTGCCCGACGCGAACCGCAGGTACAACAAACTGGGCCTGGATAAGATCTCGCACGACGGCGACGACGCCGCGTGCCCCGCGGAGCAGACGGAGGAGTCGCTGGTGCTCTCGCCGGTGCAGTCCAGCCCGCTGGACGGTGCCCGGGTGGTCCACGTGGCGCTGGGCACCGCTCACTCCGCCGCCGTCACAGGTGGGGCGCGAGTTGTGTTCAGATGCTTGAACAGCAAATATAAACCTTTTGCAAGGAATCAAGTTCCCGCATTAATCACACACGGTACTTGTTGTGAACGTGCAAACAAAAACATGCGCTGATAATTATACGTGGCGTTGTCTTTGAAACTGATTTGGCCGACACCAGAGACGGCCTTCGTTAGGGCATAGTCTCACCAGTGTCAGACCGGGGAACGACGCCAAAAGGCGAACATGATGTATGTCGACATTCTTTCGCACTGTACGTAGCCAACCGTGCTGATCAGATACTTAAATCTCCGTCTGCCTTGTCTTCGTCGCTCTCCTTCACCTCCGTCGTGTGCATCGTCCTCAAAATACCGAGCTGAGCAATTCTGCACGTAGCGCTCGTGCCATTGTGACGGACTCGGTCGTCAGTCCTGACGCGGTCAGTCGTGGCACGTTTGTAATCCACCAGGACGCACTCTCTCTGGTGTGTCCGTCTGTCCCGTCTCTCTTTGCCTCGTGTGTAGGGCGTCTCACTCCGCCTCCATCTCCCCCGTCTGTCTCGTCCTGTCCCTGCACCCCCCCGCCTTCCTCTCTTCGGTCACCGGCCCTGGCAAATTCTTTGCCGATCTCGCCGCGTCTCGTCGTGCAGACACGGGCACGTGCTACACGTTTGGAAGCAACCAGCACGGGCAGCTTGGCGGGGGAGCTCGCACGAGCAGCCGGGCGCCGCAGCCGGTGGACGGGCTCGGCGGGGTGAAGGTGGTGCAGGTCACGTGCGGCGACGCCTTCACCGTGGCCGTCGCCGAAGGTGACGACGACGGTGCCGCTGCTGACGCCGCCGTGTGCACGTGTGAACGTGCGTGTGTGTGAACACGCGCGCGTGTGAACACGCGCGTGTGTGCGTGTGTGAATGTCCGTGTGTGAACGTGCGCGTGTGAACGTGCGTGCGTAGGGAGCAGTAGTGTAGCAGTTGTGTAGTGAGCGCGTTGCGTTACGAACCCAGAGACCCAAGTTCATTTTCCGCTCAGGCCACCAACACCGGTGACGATTATCTCAACCGGTCCTGGGCCTCTCCTAGGTCGCCATGAGGTGGTGCTGGCCACCCACCACCTCGTCTGCCGTGCCGGCCTAATATGGGGGATCTCTGTTATCTTTGTGTGTGTCTGTGCACTCCCCGCCTTCACCAACACGCACTGACCAGTGCGAAATAACCCTCACGGTGTGGGGGAGGCTCTCATCCAGCAGCTGAATGGTGAAAGGTCTGTAACCATGACCACCTTATGCTAGGGAGGTGGGGGCCTCTTTGCTCAGAGCACTTGGCTCAGACGCCCCACCATCAATATTGTCACTCCCGTGGTGATAAATTAAGTAACACTTTGTGTGGAGTCAGAGGTTGTTGTTTTTTGCACAGACTGGGCCCACCGCTGTAGGAATGGGGAATTTCCACCACCGGCAATGGAGATGAGCACTCAAGCAATGCTCCCTTGTCTCGCTGAAACATCCCCCGCTCGTGCGTGCGTGCGTCTCTCCGGTTTAGTTTCACGCAAGCCGCGCCAACGCGCGTTCACGCACGATGACTCGCGTTTGTGTCTTAAAAACCACGAGTTAACTTCGTTGCACAATGATAACCTGTGCAGATCCGTGCTCACGCGCGTGCGTGATTCTCTCGTGTGCTCGTGCCAGGAGGGCAAGTGTTCACGTGGGGGAAGGCCGCGCGGGGGAGGCTGGGCCGGACCGACGGCGAGGCCTGCGTCCCTGGGCCCGTGCAGCTCCAAGAGACGTTCCCCTACGCGGTCACCTCCGTGTCCAGCCGGCACGGCAACACGCTGCTCTCCGTGCACTGCGCCTCACAGTGCCGATGACAACGCCGGCACGGCGTCGGCGTGACCGACGGTCCTGCGTCAACGCCCAAATTCCTCGCGGCGGCGGCGCCGGTGGCTTGCCCAAGCCCCACTCACAATGTTGAACATTGTGATGCCTCTGGATCGACCATCCACCCATTGTTGATGTTACTGGGTGATTTTACTAATTTTGACCTTTGTTCTTAACTGCCAAACTGCTTGCCTCAATGTCACTAACATTACCAAGTTTGGTTATACCTACAACTCCTCCTGGAAGGCCTCCCCATTGATGTTTGAGCGTTGTTTGACCATACCTCCCCACACTGGTCAATGTGGGTTAGTGAAGCGTGGGGCAGGACCACGTGGTGAGATATCCCTCGCCACGGATATCAGCCTGCGGCCAGGAATCGAACTCCGCTCACCCAACTCAGCGTGCCGACCGCTGCACCGCCGCTCCTCCCCAGGTTGGGCTAGGATGGTCAAATGTGTGCTGGGATATATGTCGCGGGATGTGATACAAAATCACGAACAGTTCACTGTGCCACTGAACAAAACGTTCCGATTTTTTATTGTCAATACATTTGTATTTATATTTACGTGCGTGGAGCATTACTTACATACTCCACGGGTGGCACATTGGTTTACTCCTCCCCCCCCACACAGCCCCCCCCCCCTCCTGCTCCCCCACACAGCCCCCCCCTCCTGCTCCCGCACACAGCCCCCCCCCCCCCTCCTGCTCTCCCACACAGCCCCCCCTCCTCCTACTCCCCATAGCCCCCCACATTTCTCCCCACGGGAACAGATGCCCCAAATTGAATCGTTTTTTCTCATGTCGCGCGAATCCCCCTTCTTGACGTCGTCACTGCGCCTTCTGGTGGCACTGGTGCCACTGTGCCCGCCACTCGTCGGCCTGCAGGAGGCTTGCCGAGATGGCACAGCCGGCGCTCCGCAGCCCGGCGAGCACCTCCGGGAAGAGGCGCGTCGCGAAATCTTGAGACGCCGACACGCAGGGGTCGCCGGCGGTTATTTCTGCGCAAACGAAACGAGAGCCAAAGTAAACATCGAGATTCTTAAGGTTAAAATTTAGCAGCCGCCCGATGGGTTAGGTAAAAAAAACTGGTTGCCAATTTTTTCACGCATCGTCATCATCATCAAGAACCATGGGGCAGATAGCCCCGCGGGTGTCCACTGCACGTTTCGTCATTTGTTCCCATTTTCCTCTCTGTCATGTAGTGCTAGTATGGTCAAGCAGGGCCACACCTATCTGGCACCAATCTCTTATTTTGTGGTCATGAGATTCGCTCTGTTAGGTCTTCCTCTCTTTCCGGTTCCTTCCATTCTTCCCGAACAACACCATTTTTTATTACTTCTCTTTTTGCCATACCTCTTGGGTTCATTGCCATTTACCCAGAGAATCCCTCTCACCGAGCGAGTCTTCGGAATTTCGGGACTTACTGCCAAGTATGGAAATTTAAATGGAAAAATTTTTAATTGGCAACCTTCTGATTGCGAGCGGCACGCTGGAGCTCGGAGACAACGCCACTGACACGAGGCCCCAAGGAGCCTGCGTCTCTCCCCGCGGTCACTGCGTGGATTTATCTCCGGGTCCCTCCGGTTTTCCCCTCCACATTTAGAATCAACGTCACCACGCATTTAGAGTAGTTGGCTGCGAGAAATCTCCACATGATGATCATGATGATAAGCCCACATATCATTTGTGGCCAGGTCACTTGTGAAAAAACAGCTAGACAGCTCAGTGGGGCCTTGCCTGGAATAAAGTGCCCCCACTGTCACGTGCTATGCAGAAGGGCCGCTACGACTCGCCTCTCTGCAGCTGCAGGAAGCCGTCCCGGTGCTCCGCGGCCACCTCCACGGTGGCCCCACGCGGCAGAGCGAGGCTCAACAGCTGTGCGTGGAAGCAGGCCCCGACGATGTCGCTCGCGCCGGACGAGTAGTGCAGGACGATCGAGACCGCTCCTGTACGACGCCCGCCCGAGAATCAGAGGCAGCCTCCACCCGTCTTGGCGAAGGTCGGGGCAAGGTGGCGTCTGTCGAGCGGCACCCGCCAAGGTCATCGACGAGGACGCGTGCGGCAGGAGGCCGCCCTGCCACGGGCCCCTGTTCTGGGTTAAGGGCTCCACGTCGAAACTCGCGAGGACCGTTTCCACCACGCCGCTCAGCGCGGGCTCACGAAGGTGCGGTGGTGGGTGGGGGTTCAGGTGTTGTACCGCGCGTACGTTGGAACTTCTTTCACACCTCATGTAGCCGACCGTGCTAATCGGAGGTGCAGGGGCAAGGACGACAAACTGAACACTGCAACACTCTAACAAGGTCAACGCTAATTAAAATTGCGAAGCGGTGAGAACGTTGACACGTGCTCCGTTCCTGGACACCGCTGAATCGACGGTCGGCACGGAGAACCGAGGTCTCCCTGGGCCGCCCCGTCCCGTGGGCTCCGGTGCAGTTACACCGCCTGCACACTCGACAGCCAAGCCACTGAGTTGCCTGTGGCACGGTCTGGCACGCAGCCGAACAAAGTCCCGGTCCCATGCAACCTGCCGCACTCACCGCACGCTTTGTTTAGTCGGAGGAGGTACTTCCTGTTGCTTGCATCCTTCGGTAGTTCACTTGCCCTGCAACGCAACAAACATAGTTCATTAGCCCTGCAACGCAACAAACGTAGTTCATTAGCCCTGCAACGCAACAAACGTAGTTCATTAGCCCTGCAACGCAACAAACGTAGTTCACTTGCCCTGCAATGCAACAAACGTAGTTCATTAGCCCTGCAACGCCACAAAGGCCACACTGGCAAAGCGGACCGAACATGGAAACGGTCTCCAGCCAAGCGGAAACTGGGCTTTGTAAATGTTGGAAAGGGCCACGGTCAAGTCAAGTGTGGGAGCACACGCCCGGACGGCAGCATCCACTCTGGGTCGCTCAACCCCCAGGGGTCCCTTCCGGCAAAGCCCCCATAGCAAGCCCCCTTCCCCAGGGGTCCCTTCTGGCAAAGCCCCTCAAGCAAGCCCCCTTCCCCAGGGGTCCCTTCTGGCAAAGCCCCTCAAGCAAGCCCCCTTCCCCAGGGGTCCCTTCCGGCAAAGCTCCTCAAGCAAGCCCCCTTCCTATCCCCGAGTCTCGATCTGATGCAGCCTCGCGAGGCCATGAGGCCATCCTCCTCGGCCTCTCCTCCAGCCCACGAGTTTCTCGAGCGCAGAGAATCCGGTGGGCAAGGGGTCAACGCGAAGGGGCAACTTCAACGCGAAGGGGCAGCGTCAATACAGAGGGGCAGCTTCAACACGGGGGGCAGCTTCAACACGGGGGGCAGCTTCAACACGGAGGGGCAGCGTCAACACGGGGGGCAGCGTCAACACGGAGGGGCAGCGTCAACTGGGAGGGGCAAGCGAGGAGCCACGTGCTCAAGGTGTGGAGAAGCCTCACGTGGTGATGACGTCGGCGAAGGGAACGCCAACGTTGACCGTGAGGGATTTGCCGAAGGCTGTGGGAATCACAAAGCAGGCGGTTGCCGTCCGAGCGTCTCGCGTGTGGCATCTCTCAAACATTCCATTTTGTCTCTTTCACCGTTTTATTGCACTTACGCTGCCGGTGTCGTGTACGTTTGTATGTGTAGAGGAGTAAAATGGGGACGTGACGTCATGTGTGCCGTCCAGTGCGATGACGTCACGAAATGTGGCATCATGCACGCTGGGGGGCTCGATGACGTCATGTCTCGTCTAGTATTTAAGGGGGACCCCGTGACGAAAGCGGGGTCACTGCGGGAACGGGTAGAGTGAGAAGGGTGGAGAGGGAACCAGGGGTAGAGAGGGATCGACGAGAGTCAGGAGTGAAGCCGCTGGTAGCCGTAGGAGGTGCTGCTCTTCCCGGTCGGTGGGGTTGGCTAGTGCCCCCATCCGACTCGAGGGAGAGAGACCGGAGCTAGCCGGGCTGGACCAGGACTTACTGTAGGAGCCCTAACCCCTGGGAAGTTGTCCCACCCTTTGTGCTATTGTAATACACTTAATAAACCTTTGGCGAAAGCCCTTACCTTCAAGCCGTCTCCGAGTCGTCGTCGGGAACTCCTCAACACATGTATTACATTACGTGACTTCCGCAAAGCTGTGATCGACGTAGCACTCAGAAATCTCTCCGGATTCGGTGTGCAGTGAAAGCGGTGGCCACCCTCTCCACACACCTGTTCACGCTCACACCTGTTCACACAGACAGCCGCTCACCTGTCCTCCTCTGCCTGCCAGGTATAAGGACCGGTCGCTGTGTTCCTTACAGCCCGGGCATACGCACCTGTGAGATCTCAGCCTGGTGCCCTGTGGAGAAGGCCACGGCCCCACGGTGAGGGGCACCTCACACACACACACCTGCGTGAACACCTGTATGAGCACCTGTATGGAGAGCTGCATGGACACCTTTACACACAGCAAGGATCCCCCGTTAGTAGCGAGTCGCAGCACCTGTGAAGGCCGCCGGCACGACGCACGAGCGGGGTGGTGGGCAGTAACCACGCCCGGTTTGTCTCTCTCCCCGGCAGGTTGGTGATGTTTACACTCCGCACCGGGTAGACATTTAAGGCTGAGTAGACCTAGGGGAAGGCCCAGGATGGGTTGAGACGCCCGTCACCTGGCGTTGGCTGCGAGAGAGAACTGAACTCGGGGGGGGGGGGGGTTTGGTGGTTCGGAGCGCGGCGAGAAAGCCGCCACACAAAATAACCACGCGGCTCGGCAGAGGGGTCAGGCAGGAAGCTTCGCTGCTGCCAGCGGGATTACAGAGAGGATCCCTCGTGGGTTTTCACTGCCGTTCGCTTCGGGGACACAGTGAGGCGTAAGCGTAGATTGAGGAAAGTATTTAACGGGGTCGGCTGGTTAAACTAAACTTTTTACGTGGTCTAACCCAAAAAAAACGCATTATGGATTAAACTAAATTATCAAAAAAAATTTTCAGAAGCGACCTGGCCACCCACAAATGATAGCTCAACGAAGTGTCGTCTCGTGTGGAGGAGATGCGTAGCCCCAGCGAGGAGGTTCTGTGAACTCGTGTGTGGTTACGAGCAAGCGTCGTCCCCGCTCTCTCCGCGTCTGTCCAGGAGGCCGGTGCTCGCCGGGGCTGAGAATTTCACAGTCTTCATCAAGAACACAATCAGGTTCCCCAAGTTTGACTTCAGCAAGTGAGACATTCGACACACGCATATATACACGCACGTATATATGCACAAAGACAAAGCTGCCCCAAATAGCCTAAACAGACTGTAGGGGCAAGTGCTGTTAGCGAGTCGCACCTGTGAAGGCCGGAACGGCGCACGAGGGGGTGAGTGGCCAGCACCACGCCCGACCGCCTTTGTCTCCCCAGTGGCGATGTTTACACACCGCACCAGGTATTCACCTGGGGCTGAGTCGTCCTACGTGTGATTGTACGTGCGGTCACTGCATTGCACGCTTTCAGATACGCTTCTGCGGCTATCTGGAACGCTCTTCACTCCCCTACCAGGAAGCCACTGGAGCGGTGCACTTTTAAATCATCATCGAGATTGACAAACTCATTTATTTAGAACTGATTTGTGTTCAATTTTGATTTAAAGCTTTCGTGACTGCAGTAATTAATATTCTTAGTTCTTTCGGTAAAGTCACGTTGAAGGGAAACAACAAAATAATACTATATATAATTATTTTTATATTGCTTTATATATATTTTATTATTTTGTTGCTTCCCTTCAACGTGACTTTACCGAAAGAACTAAGAATATGATTTGTGTTCAGTTTGTTGTCCTTCCCCCGCAACTCCCGATTAGCACAGTTGGCTACGTACAGTGCGAAGGAAGTTTAACACACACACATATACACATACATGCACATATACATACATACATGGTTTTTTTGTTTTTTTCAGTTTATTTATTTTGGTATAGCCCTGTGAGCCATTCGGCTATTGAATCGGGTGCAACCACAACAAAAAAAACCTAAAACACGAACAAGAAAACATCTTAAAGTGACCATGTGACTGTGCAAACAGAAAATCCATGACAAAAACGGCAAAATATTCCTGAAAAAAAGCACCGTACACCAACGCTGTGCAAAAAAAATCCCAGTGGGATGCAAGTCAAACAACAACAACAGCCACAATAAAACTTAGATTAAGGCCATCAGTCTAACTCCGTACTACAACAAAACAAACATGTCCAACCCAAAAAAACGTTTTCGAAAATCACCAAAAAATAAAGCCATAATTGCAACGTAACAGTGATCATAGGGACTGTGACCGAATTTTTACAATAAACTACGTAAATAACATGTAACACCAAATCCTAGAGCCATAGCTGGCTGCATGAGTTACTCCACAACAACAGAAGCATCAGTCGGAGTATCAAATTTTGCAATGCACCTTTAAGATCAGCACGCTAAATCAAAATACAGATAATACTTTGCAGCGTCATCCGGAGCGAAACATTTTATTTTATTTTACGCCAATGAATAGCAGTGGCAGCAAGGGGTGTACAACTCCTCTAGAGCAGTTTTGAGAGAAGATCTCATTGGTAGCGATTCAAGTTGCAGTTTTTGTACGCCAATAGGGAATGTGAAGCTGGTAAATGAGCGAAGACCTGAGGTCAAATTTGTTCTTTGAAACAGAGAGGAGATCCAGTAGGTAGTCTGCGGATTTTTTTGTAAGTACATCGTGAATAAATAAGATCTGGTGCACAAGCCGTCGAACATTACGAGATGTTAAGTTTGACCCAATGTAGAAATCATAGTGGTGAGTCCTATATGGGCATTTCAATGTAAATCTTAAGGCCGAGTGATAGATGGAATCAAGCTTCTTCAGTACAGTACTTGAGGCTGATTTATACACGATGTCACAGTAGTCAAGTAGAGGCAGTATGGTAGCTTTTATCAATTCCAAACGGAACATTGGGGGGAAGCAGTGCTTGTGTCGATACAGAAAACCAATTTTTATTTTTGTCTTTTTACCAATATAGTCAATGTGATCTTCAAAATTCAGTAGTAGAATGCAAGCGATGGTAAGCGAGCACCTATTAAGGCCTCCATCACACACACACAGACCTACATCGCACACACCTACATCACACACACACCCCTCCATCACACACACCTACATCACACACACCTACATCACACACACCTGTACTGCACATACACACCCACCTGCATTTTGCACACACACACCTCCATCAGACACACACACACCTTTACTGCACACACACACACTGCACACACACCTGTACTGCACGCACACACACCTGTACTGCACGCACACACACCTGTACTCCACGCACGCACACACACCTGTACTCCACACGCACACACACACACCTGTACTGCACGCACACACACACACACCTGTACTGCACGCACACACACACCTGTACTGCACACACACACACCTGTACTGCACACACACACACACCTGTACTCCACACGCACACACCTGTACTGCACACACACACCTGTACTGCACACACACACACCTGTACTGCACACACACACACACCTGTACTGCACACACACACACCTGTACGACACACACACACCTGTACTGCACACACACCTGTACTGCACACACACACACCTGTACTGCACACACACCTGTACTGCACACACACACACCTGTACTACACACACACCTGTACTGCACACACACACCTGTACTGCACACACACACACTGCACACACACACACACACCTGTACTGCACACACACACCTGTACTATACACACACACACACCTGTACTACACACACACACACACCTGTACTGCACGGCACAGTGGTGCGGTACAGCAACTGCTCCGTCACTGTCACTGCCACCTCCACGTGACTCGAGGGAGCGCCAGAGGAGCCTCTTGTCTGGTGATATATAACAAAGGCAAAGATCCCCCGTGTAGCCTTCACGGACTGTTGGGGGCAAGTGCTGCTAGCGACGGCCGGCATGGCACCCTCGATGAGGCGTGGCCAGCACCACGCCCGGCCGCCTTTGTCTCCCCCAGTGTTAATGGTTACACTCCGCACCAGGCACTCACGGTACACCCTCACCCTGCCCTCGTCTCCGTGTGCCCCCGTGTCCACCCGTGTCCACCCGTGTGTCCGGCGTGCCAGGCGTAACGTGCTGGAGCGCGCCGAGGCGGACTACCTGAAGCGCTGCCGCTACAGCGCCACGGCCGCCCCCTACTGCCCGATCTTCCGCCTGGGCCAGCTGGTGCGCGCAGCCGGGGAGGACTTCCACAGCCTCGCCGTGGAGGTGGCGCCCTGCCTGGCAACACGCCGCGGACATGACTCACTACGTGTACACGGCGTGTACACCACGTACACACAGGGTGCATACTCCACCCCCTCCACTCCCAATGAGTGATGGGGCAGTTGTGGAGAGAATGGAGAGGTTTCTGTACCTGGGCAGTGTGCTTATGACCAGCTCCAGTTTGGCAGTCGATGTCTCACTTCGAATCAGTCCAGCGGCGTTATCTTTTCACTCAGCAGCTACAACACATTCCTGCGGAGGGAGCTGGTAGGAACGTTGGGTTGCTCGGTCAATGGCCAGGGTCAACGGCGGCACCACGTGGTGTATTCCGCAAATATGCCCGACTGTGAGGGCGGGCACAAGACGGCGTGAGTAGGTTAAACGTTGAGTTTTATAAGGGCACCACGGGGTGACCAGCCCCTCCCCACCCAGCCACACCCCTACCACCACCCACCCACCCAGCCCCACCCTCCCCACCCAGCCCCTCCCCACGCTCCACTCCCCACTCAGCCCCTCCCTCCCCACCCAGCCCCTCCCCACCCTCCCCTCTCTACCCAGCCCCACACCTCCCATTTTTGTATGCACGACGGACGGACGGACACAATAATCCCCTGTGGGCTGGTGTAACCAGGAGGTTCCTACCAGTATAATGCTGCTGTGTGGAAGCTGCCTGGCTTGTTGCTCCGCAAGAATCTTTGGATCTTCGTGCCCACAGTGATATCCTTCCTTCTCTATGCTTACAAAACATGGAGCCCTGTAAAGAAACATCTTGGCTGGTTTGAAACATTCAGGCAAGCCTGTCCACGATCAATCCTGGGTTTAACCAGGCTGGATTGTGTGATGAGCTCACAGATCCTTTACTGATCTGGACAAAGTCCCATTGGTGAGATCCTCCATTGGCTGGGTCATGTAGCCCACATGCCAAACCACAGCATGCCCAAACAGCTTTTGTTCGGCCGGATAGAGAGGGCTAAACGAGCGTGGCATGGGCTAGAGAAGAGATGGCATTATGTGGTAACAGAGGATATGGAGCTGAGTGGACTTGAAACTTGAATTTGGAGTGGAGTTGCCAATGACTGGTACGAGCAGTGTCAAGATCGGCCTTTATGGAGACTTGTGAAGGACGCTGCTACTGGGCAGTTGGAGGCAGTCGCCCTCCAACACCACCGGAGGGCGGAGGAGCGACGCTCACAAAAACAAGTGTAACGTCGGGTGGCTAAAACAGTGAGTTGGCACAGTGGGGGGCACAGCTGGTGCATCAACCAGTCGTCTCGGTCAGTCAAAACATGGCACCTGCTGGGTCTGTCCCGTGACCTCCCGTCAGCGAGCCTTCGACACTTCACGTGGCCGCAAAGTGCACCTGGCCTGGCACAGGCGCCGTGGTGACGTCACCTTCACTTAGTGGCGTATGGCGGGTATTGGTAATGCTGTGTTAATGCTGTGTGTGTGTAATGCTGTGTGTGTGTAATGCTGTGTCTGTGTAATGCTGTGTAATGCTGTGTAATGCTGTGTGTCTGTGTAATGCTGCGTGTGTGTAATGCTGTGTGTGTGTAATGCTGCGTGTGTGTAATGCTGTGTGTGTGTAATGCTGTGTGTGTAATGCTGCGTGTACAGGGTGGCGTTATCGGGGTTCAGATCGAGTGGAGCTGTAACCTGGACCGCCCAGCGAGTGAGTGCCACCCCGTCGACTCCTTCAACCGCCTCGACGCAGCGCGACCCCACCTCAATGCCTCCTCCTCGGGGTACAACTTCAGGTGGGCCCCTTCACTCTCACCATCTTCTTTAACCCCTCACCGTAACATTAACCCTCACCGTAACTCTCACCATAGCATTAACCCTCACAGTAACATTAACCCTCACAGTAACATTAACCCTCACCGTAACATTAACCCTCACCGTAACTCTCACCGTGGCATTAACCCTCACAGTAACATTAACCCTCACCCTAACATTAACCCTCACCGTAACATTAACCCTCACCCTAACATTAACCCTCACCGTAACATTAACCCTCACCCTAACATGAACCCTCACCCTAACATTAACCCTCACCGTAACATTAACCCTCACCCTAACATTAACCCTCATCCTAACATTAACCCTCACCGTAACATTAACCCTCACCGTAACATTAACCCTCACCGTAACATTAACCCTCACCGTAGCATTAACCCTCACCGTAGCATTAACCCTCACCGTAACATTAACCCTCACCGTAACATTAACCCTCACCGTAGCAATGCTGCGTGTGTGTAATGCTGTGTGTGTGTAATGCTGCGTGTGTGTAATGCTGTGTGTGTGTAATGCTGTGTGTGTAATGCTGCGTGTACAGGGTGGCGTTATCGGGGTTCAGATCGAGTGGAGCTGTAACCTGGACCGCCCAGCGAGTGAGTGCCACCCCGTCGACTCCTTCAACCGCCTCGACGCAGCGCGACCCCACCTCAATGCCTCCTCCTCGGGGTACAACTTCAGGTGGGCCCCTTCACTCTCACCATCTTCCTTAACCCCTCACCGTAACATTAACCCTCACCGTAACTCTCACCATAGCATTAACCCTCACAGTAACATTAACCCTCACAGTAACATTAACCCTCACCGTAACATTAACCCTCACCGTAACTCTCACCGTAGCATTAACCCTCACAGTAACATTAACCCTCACCCTAACATTAACCCTCACCCTAACATGAACCCTCACCCTAACATTAACCCTCACCGTAACATTAACCCTCATCCTAACATTAACCCTCACCGTAACATTAACCCTCACCGTAACATTAACCCTCACCGTAACATTAACCCTCACCGTAACATTAACCCTCACCGTAGCATTAACCCTCACCGTAGCATTAACCCTCACCGTAACATTAACCCTCACCGTAACATTAACCCTCACCGTAACATTAACCCTCACCATAGCATTAACCCTCACCGTAACATTAACCCTCACCCTAACATTAACCCTCACCGTAGCATTAACCCTCACCGTAACATTAACTCTCACCGTAACATTAACCCTCACTGTAACATTAACCCTCACCCTAACATTAACCCTCACCCTAACATTAACCCTCACCGTAACATTAACCCTCACCGTAGCATTAACTCTCACCGTTACATTAACCCTCACCGTAGCATTAACCCTCACCGTAGCATTAACCCTCACTGTAGCATTAACCCTCACCATAGCATTAACCCTCACCGTAACATTAACCCTAACATTAACCCTCACCGTAACATTAACCCTCACACTAACATTAACCCTCACCCTAACATTAACCCTCACCCTAACATTAACCCTCACCCTAACATTAACTCTCACCCTAACATTAACCCTCACCCTAACATTAACCCTCACCGTTACATTAACCCTCACCGTAACATTAACCCTCACCGTAGAATTAACCTCTACCGTAACATTAACCCTCACCTTAACATTAACCCTAACTGTAACATTAACCTTAACATCAATCCCGAACTGCAACATTCACCCTAACCCTACCGTTAAAAAAAAACAAGAACCCCAACCAACGAACGTTACGCGCTGACCAACACCGCAACCCTTCAACCCGCACCCTTTCGGCCCATGCAGATTCGCCAAATACTACCGGCAGGCGGACGGCGGTGAGCAGCGGAAGCTCTTCAAGGTCTACGGCATCCGCTTTGACGTCCTGGTGTTCGGCAAGGTGAGCGCCACACGGGACATGCGACCTATTTTATTCACGTTTCCCTTTTATCTTAACTTTGCGTGAAGTGGCCTTGAACGTTGTGGTACGAAATGCGCTCTGCTCTTTAAATAAAGATCGTTATTAGTTTCTTATTATTGTTTGGCCAGGTGACATCGTGGTAATTCAGGCACGAGTTCACGAGAATGAGACTTGGCCAGTTGCCAAATCTCAGCCTCACTCACAGACCCTTCTGGGACAGTCAAAAAAAGAAACAGTGACTCACTGCGAGACATCGTTAATAGTTATCCTAGTGATGAACTCGTGGTTTCTCTCATAGAAATGTGGAATTTACAGCTCTGATTGAGATGGGAGTGCAGCAAAAGCCAGTGTTGCACTGTACTTACTATGCTGCCCGTAAGTATGCTCTAAAACTTAATCAACTCTGCTCTGACCAGCATGGTGAAGTATGGTCAAATAACCCCCCCCCCCCCCAAGACCCACATGGTGTGTGGCGTGGGAATATCCTCATCCAGAAGTGGATTGACCCTGAGCTGCAAACGAACATATACATAATGAACTAACCATGACCCTTGACCCAGGCGGGCAGGTTCAGCATCGTTCCCACGGCCGTGAACGTGGGATCAGGCCTGGCCCTGCTCGGAGCGGTGAGACACATCTCCCCCTTGCTCTCCCTTTCTCTCTCCTCACTCTCACAGCCCCCACACTCTCCCACTTGCTCCCCGTCTCACTCATTCCCCCTCACTCACTCACTCATTCTCTCTCGCGTTTTGCAATGATTCAATCTGTGCATCATCCATTGTCCTAACCGCTCAGTCACAGGTAACAGCGTTCGCTAAATAGCACTCTTCCCCTCGCTTCCCCTCCCGCTCTTCCCATCTCATCTCCGCCCTCACATTTTCCTCTCCCTTCCCTCACTCTGCAGCTCCTTGCCAGCCTCACCCTCTCCTTGTCTCTCTCGCCCTCTCACCCCCATCTATTACGTCCTCCTTATCACACATCCTGACTGTACGTGTGAACAGTGGAACGTGTGTGCTACCCACGTGATCCGTATGTGTGTGACTGCATGGGCTACATGGTATATGTTAAGTTCAAGTTTATTTTGTTTCACCAGGTGTGAGCTCAAGAGGCAAGGACAAAGTCGCACTCGCAAGATTGTGTGAATGAGTGGGTGAGAGGAGATGGTGTGTGTGTGTGAACGAGTGGATGAGTGATCAGTTGAGTGAATGAATGAGTGGGTGACTGAGTGTTGATGAGTGGGTGAATGAGTGGGTAAATGAGTGGGTGAGATGGTGGGTGGGTGGGTGAATGAGTGGGTGATTGAGATGGTGGGTGGATGAATGAGTGGGTGCTTGAGATGGTACATGAGTGGGTTGGTGGGTGGGTGAGTGAGATGGTGGATGGGTGAATGAGTAATGGTGATTGAGATGGTACATGAGTGGGTGAGTGACTAGGTTGGCGAATGAGTGGTTCAGTGAGACTGTGAGTGAACGGGTAGTGAGTGAGTGAGATGATAAGCGAGCGAGCTAGTTTAAGTTAAAAGTTTTTTGTTTCACCAGATGAACTCAAGAAACCAGGATGAGTCTCAATTGCCAGTGATGGGTTTCAGATATTACAAAATAAAAACAAAGTACTGCAATGAAGCACACAGAAATCAGTAGAAACACAACATGAGCAATAACAATATATTGGACAGCGTAAAGCAATATTAAGTCTTTTTTTTACTGTTCGCAGTACCCATAATAGAGGTTTTTGTGTTAGATTTTGGCCATCTAACCCAAAAACCTCTTAGAGTTAATATTGGTTGCGAATTCCTCCGTGTTAAACTGATCACAGTACATTTACGATTAAGATACAGAGATGTGGAACAAATATAATACGTAAACAAACAAGGACATATGATGTCAAGTGCAATTGCAAATGAAGTTAAATCTCTACAACATGTATCTATGTGTTTGTTACAGGGCGTCGGGAGTTAAGTGTGGTTAGCGCACTGCGCTACGAACCCCGTGACCCGAATTCGATCCCAGCTCATGGCCAACATTGGTGACGAAAATCTGAACCGATCCTGGGCTTCCCCTAGGTCGACTCAGCCTTAACTTAGTATGTAAACATCGGCACATGGGAAACAAAGGCGGCTGGGCATGGTGCTGGCCACCCACCTCCTCGTGTTGCCACCAGCCTTACTAGGTGCTCGCTAAAAGCACTTGCCCCGGCAGTCAATTAAAATGCTATATGGGGGATCTTTGTCTTTTTTTTCGGATATGGTAACGGTAGTAAGTAGGCGACCTCCGTTCGATTCCTGGTCACGGTTAACATCAGTGGTGAGTGATATCAGAAGCGGTTCTGGGCATCCCCAAGGTCGACTAAGCCTTCAAATGTAAAGGTTGCCACCTGTCCTGCAGGTAGCAGTGATTGATTTGTACCACCGCTGCTGATGGACCACAGTGCTGACTGAAGAACGGCGTCTGGGTTTGGTCCACGGTGGAAAAAGGGTGGCGACCCCCTACTCATATGACTAGTCAAAATGTAAATGTATAAAGCGCCCTTAAACAATCGCTGTCAGGGCGCTATGCATGGCAAGGCGGAAAATAGTTAACGACAACCAGGAGAAGAAGAAGTGAGAAGGACGTTTTAAACATAGATGTTTTTAGTCGAGATTTGAAGATTTGTCGTCTGTCTCGGAAGTCCGGACCTCGAACGGCAACGAGAGTTCCAGAGTTTAGGTGCCGCAATTGCTAAGACGCCGTCACCACCCTCCAAGTGTGAAGCCTGGAGCCCGTGGGGCAGTGAGCAATGCCGAATCTGAAGACCTTAACCATCTTGTCGCGGTGTGCAAAATATCAGCACTGGGGAGACAAAGGTGGTGGGCGGGGCACGGCGCTAGCCGCACCACCCGCTGGTGCGCCGGCCTCAACGGCAGCGCTTCGCCCAACGGTCCGCGTGCGCTGTGGAGGGGGGGGGGGTGATCTTTGTCGTTGTGACTGTGCCACACAGGGGGCGTTTTTCTGTGACCTGGTGCTGCTGTACCTGAGCAAGCGGAGCCCCTTCTATCGGGAAAAGAAATACGAGGAAGCCAGGTGAGAGTGTGTGTGTGTGGTCTCTGCGTGCGGAGAACTATAAACTGAAACTGTTTATTTTACCAGGTTAAGTGCCCGCTGAGCTGTGTAGCTCTTTTTCAGAAGTGACTTGGCTATCGCAAATTATAGTTCAACAAAGTGGCTTGTCGCGTGCAAATTTATAGTGGCCAAATACTCTCGGCGCACGTTGATTGTAAATGTGGAGGGAAAAACGGGAGAACCCAGAGAAAAATCCACGCGGCCACGGGGAGAGCATGCAATCTCCAAATATATTGGCGTCAGGCTTGGGATCAAACCCACGACCTCCTGCATACCAGGCGAGAAAGATAACATTCCACCAGTCTCATTTGCAAGAGTGACATGGGGGGGGGGGCGGCATCAGTCCGCTGCCAGTAGTGGGTAAAGATTGCTTCTGCTCCCGTGTGTTTATGTGTAATTGTGTTGAGCGGTGGTGTAGCAGTTAGTGCGCTGCAGTATGTATGTTGAACTTTTTTCGCACCGTATGTAGCCAACCACGCTCATCGGAGGTGCTGGAGGACAAGCTGGTGACCCGAGTTCGATTCTCACTCACAATCCATACCAGTGACGACAATCTGAACCGGTCCTGGGCCTCCCCTAGGTCGACCAGCCTCAAATGTGTACCTGGTGCGGTGTGTAGTAAACATCGCCACTGGGGAGACTAAGGCGACCGGACGTGGTGGTGGCCACCCACCCCCTTGTGTGCCGTGCCAGCTTCCATAGGCGCTCGCGAACAGCACTTGCTCCTCCAGTCTGTTAAAGGCTATAAGGGGGAACTTTGTCTAATTCCAATGGAGTACTTTTCAGCGTCATTTTCGAATTTGCACCCTGACGTGGGCGGCACACAATGGCCTAACTCTTGTGAATAACGTCATGGGAATCGTCCACCGAGAGGCAGATGGCGGCGTACTATTATGGCCGACACATACCTCAAGTAATAACCAGGGTGGCCGCTGGATTCAAACCGTGAAATACCACCGTGCCAAGATGTTAACTACCTCGCCTGGTATGCAGGAGGTCGTGGATTCGATCCCGACCTTGACGCCTGCTGTATATTTGTAGTTTGCGTGTCTCTCTCTCTCCCCGTGGTAGCGTGAAATTTTCTCCAGATCCTGCGGTTTTTCCCTTGACATTTAGAATCAACATCACACGTATTGAGTATTTGGTTGCTATACATTTCCACACGATAAGCCACTTCGTTGAACTATCATTTGTGGCCAGGTCCCTTCTGAAAAAGAGCTGCATAGATAGCTCAGTGGGCCTTACCTGGTAAAAAAAAATAGTTTAAGATGGTAAATAGAACCTCTGCAACGAGCGGCAAACACGCTACCTCTGGCCCACATCACGAACCGATGTAGCACCGGTGCGGTATGGTCTCATAACCCGCACGGCACGGGGAAGGCCCTCATCCAACAGTGGATTGACAAAAAGGGCTGCACGTGTCCTCAAGACACATCTCTTGTTTTTCTCCGGTGCACAGTTTTCAGAGAGGAGAGAGCGTGCAGATGGGGATGAAGCGAGACTCTGTCACCATCGCTACCATCATCTGACGGCAGGAGCGCGCGCTCACACACACACGGCTGCCGTTCGCCGCCGAGTGACGGTGCCATCATCCGCGCCACGTGGGCCAGGCTAGGTGCACTTTGAGGCCGTCACGTGAATGCAAAAGTGTGGAAGGCTAGCTGCAGGCAAGAAGGTCGTGGGACAGACCCAGGTGTTGTTGTGAGTTAACCAACATAAACGTCTGGCAGGTGCATCACCCGTGCTCCCCACTGCGCCAACTTGCTGCGATTTAGGCGCCCGGCATTCCACTCGTTATTGTGAGGGTCGCTGCTCTGCCCTGTGTTGTGGGTGGAGGGCAATTGCGTTGCAGCTGCCCAGTAGTGTCCTTCATGAGCCTCCTCCACAGAGGCCGATCTTGACAACGCTGGTACCAGTTATCTACAAATCGAATCAGCTCCACATCCTCCTGTACCGCATCAATCCATCTCTTCTCCAGCTCATGCCACCGCGGTTATTTTGCCCCCTCCATCTGGCCAAACAGCTGCTGCTTGGCCATGTGGTGGCTGGGCATGCGGGCTACATGACCGTGCAAACGCAGCCTCGCCTGTCAGAGGAGCTCACTGATGATGGGGACTGTGACCGGATCTTTCAAAGATCTGAGTTCCTCACACAATTCAGTCTGGTTAATCTAGGATGGATCGTAGGCAGGCCAGCCTAATTGTTTAAAACCAGCCCAAATGCTCCTCTAAAGGGCTCCACGTTTCGCAAGCATAGCGAAGAGAGGGCATAATGCTCATACACACACGCACACATGCATTTATAAAGATACACAAAATATCATACAGAAACAAAACATATTGTACATGTACGCACAAATGATTCCGTGTGCAGCCTTATAGACTGTGCAGACAAGTGTTAGTGAGCACCTATTAAGACCAGCGTGACATGCAAGGAGGGTGGTGAGGCCAGCACCATGCCTGGCCGCCTTTGTCTCTCCAGTGTTGTTGTTTACACACCTCACCAGTTAATCACTCGAGGCCAAGCCAATCTAGGAGGAGACCCAGGACCGGTTCAGATAATTGTCATCATTATTGATCATGAGCTGGACTCGAACTCGGGTCGCCGGGTTCGTAGCGCAGCATGTTAACCACTGCACTACCGTTCCCCAAACAAAGATCCCCGTATAGCCTTAACAGACTATTGGGGCAAGTGCTGTTAGCGAGTAGCAGCGCCTATGAAGCCCGGCACGGCACACGAGGGGGTGGGCGACCAGCACCACGCCCGGCCGCCTTTGTCAAGACCGGTTCAGATGATCGTCACCGGTGTTGGCCGTGAGCGGGAATCGAACTCACGCATTGCCGGGTTCAGATTCAACTTGCTACCGCAGATGTCTGCGACGAGTAATTGCTGGGTTTGGGCTCGAGTGCAAAAAGTGCTATGACACAATACACATGGACGACCCCTTTTTAAATTCACCCTCTCATCTCACGCAGTAACTTATAGCGATAATATATACACATACGTGTGCAGCCTTTGAAAACAACTAATCCGTACTCGCAAGCAGGATAAAGATGCATCTGTTTTTGTATGTTCACGAATACATGTGTTTTAGAGTTACCATGACCGTATTCTCAGGAATATTAGACACTCCCACAAATGTAAGCCGCACCCCAAAACTTGTCCACTGTCAATAGAGTTCTAAAGATCTGGAAGTACGCACGTTTAAAAACGCGCAACTCTTAAAACCCAGGTTATCACGAGTAGGAACACAGCTACTGGATTATGAGAGGCACCACCAAACTCTTCCTTTAAAAATTCGGGCGAACAAAACGGTGTCTTATTATCCGGAGAATACGGCAAAACTTTAATTCATATCGCGCCTACGTGCCACTGCATCTCAAGGCACGCTGCGCAAGAAACGGAGAACAGGGGCAGGGAGTCGACAGCACGGTCGGCCAGGGGTGGTCGGAGATCATTTCCAAACTGGGGGCGGCAGAGGAGAGAGCGAGTGACGTCTCACCGAGCGACTGGGAGAATGCGACCCTCTCTAGGACATTGACAAGCAAGGGGATGTGAGATGATAGGGATATTTCAGGGACACTGCAGGTGGGGGGGGTCCAGCATTTGTTTATTTAAGGACAGGATAAAAAGCTATGCGCGCGTGACATTCCATACCATTAGCTGTCACACGAAGGCCGGAAACGTATAAAGGGCAAGCAGTTAACGGGTTTTTTTAAATCGTGAAATATCAACATCAATTATCTTTGCGGTGGTGCAAAGGTTTACTCTGTTGGACACTGAAGTTACTTATGCTTCTGTATTATGTTTTTCTCTGGCTTAAGCGGTGGGCTGCCACACCTTGGATTTGAGTAAGCGGGCTCACAGCAAATGCTGTCGACAATTTACTTGTTCACGTTATTGTCGTGTTGCACGTGCGCACAAGAACACGCGTGATTGGCCGAATGAGGTCACACGGCGTTGACAAGGTTGCCCAGGTAACGCAAAGAAAACAACACGGTGGAAAGTTGCTGTGTTTTTATTAATGTGTTGAGGTGTACAGATGTTAAATAATAATAATCAGGTGACTTTACCACGGTACATATATACAGACAGTTGAACCTATTGCCATTCCACTTTGGTTCGGGTTAACCCAAAACCGAAATAAATATATAAGGTTTCAGTAGGTTCAAGATAGGCTCATAGGTCTGCACAGATATGTTTCATGAACCCATGCACTTGTAGTACTGCAATCTCTTGGCCAACTTGCATCACAGTGGCATCATGGAGATTCAACAAATACTCTTTGGTTCTATTCGGTAAAGTCACGTAGGTAAAAAAATAAAACAAAAATCACGACGTTTCGGCCACAACACAAGCAGCCTTCATCAGGTGAAGGAACCAGCCTGTCTCGAAGACTGCGCTGGAGTGAAACGGAGCCAAGCTCAGACTGCGACCTTTAAGCTGTGTGAAGGCCGCTTGTGTTGTGGCCGAAACGTCGTGATTTTATTTTTATTTATTTTTTACCTACGTGACTTTACTGAATAGAACCAAAGAGTATGGATCCTTGCAGTCACGAAAGCTTCAAATCTAGAATAGATTGAACAAATCTCTGCTTTATTCACCAACCCTTTCCTCTATATATCTACTTCTGAGGAAGCTCAAGCCTCCCGTAAATCACGTGACTTCTGTGTGGCCACCCTCACTCTGAATCCCTCTCCTCACCGCCCCCTGTGGCAACGGATACCTCTCCGTGCAACGACATCGAGGCCCTTGTCGCCTCTGCTTCCTAACCACGTTGCTAGACATCTGCGGAAAAATACTGGAAATTTGTAAAAAAAAAAAATAGCTTCACAGCTTTCTCCAGGATAAATAAAGATTCTGATTCTGTTTCCTGACCCTTTGCTCCCGTTTTTTCCATTTCTTCTCCAACCTTTTCCTCTTATTTCCCATTATTTACCTTTCCCATTCTCTTTGCCATTCCGTTTTAACTTATTACACATTACACAGTCCTTGACTCTACTTCTTTCCCGTGGTTGTGCCCCACTGGTCAAGAGACGCGTGTCTTTGGCGTGCTAACCCCCAGCTCTCTCTGCTATCGCGCGATCCGCCCCGTTGAGATTTATGATCACCTCATTCTCAAGCGAGAGGCGTTTGTGGTTTTATACGCCAGAAAAACCGCCAGGTGGCAATCGCCTTCTTGGGTGCCCCTTGACCACTTGGTGGAAACTCCACATTCCCCTGGCAGTGTCCACGCGTATTTACATTGACGGGAAAATGGCTATGTTGTGAGTGGACGGGAGTGCGGTGATATCTATTGTTGTGCAGTACATCTATGCTCCCGCGTCTTTGCTCCCTCACCTTCACCAGTGCCACCTGTGATGGTGTAATGGGTTAGGACACGGAGACCGGACTTGCAATCACCGAAGGCCGCTGGTTCAATTCGACCTCCTGGCGGCGGGAGTTGGAACAATGGTGGAGGTTTATTAAATCCCCTCCACCTACACCACCCAGCAGTGGTGAAAGGGTTCTGTACCACAGTTCGGTGAGTCGAATCGGCAGGTCTGGGTGTGGTGGATGCAGGTGAAAGTGTGGTGGATACTCCTACCTCTGTCAAGATGTCTGGATACTCCCACCTCTTCCGAGACGTCTGGCACAGCGTGGAAGAGCCGGACAAAATCGCCTCCTCATGATGGTGTATGAGCTCTGCAGTAGCCACCCGCAATCCGCTCTCATTGGAGGCCCTGCCTTCCGCCAGCAGGCACGTGAACCAGTGATTGCAGGGGTCTGCGCCTTCACAAGGGGGTTCGAGTTCAGAGGAGGGCATTTCAGGAGCTATCCGAGCTCCTGTGGTGACCACTGATTTTTTTTCTCCCCTCACGTTGCCTATATTTACATGCAATTGAAGTATAAGATAATAGGTTTTCCCATTTTTTTCTGGCAACAAAACAGGTGTTAAGATGTTTTAACATTGTTAAGATGCCAGAAAAAAGGGGAAAACCTATTATCATATTTTGGTACTGGCAAAGGAGGTCCCATGATGTAATTGAAGTATCATTTCCCATTGTTTTTAAAGTATTGTAACGTGCCAACTTTAAAATGACATTTATACGTAATGCGCACTTTGGTTACACAGAAACTCGTACTTGAAGCTGTCTAAAAGTTGTGTCGCGATGATAATCATAATAATAAACGCATTTGATGAAAAGGTTGATATCGATTGCACCTTTGTGAACCATCTTAAATGCTTCGTATTATCTTTGGTACTCTTTGGTTAAATTTCGATTTAAAGCTTTCGTGACTGCAAGGATTAATCTTCTTTGATGAAGGCCGCTTGTGTTGTGGCCGAAACGTCGTGAGAATATTATTGTGTTATTTTATCAATTTATTATTTTATTCTCATTCTACGTGACTTTACCGAAAGAACCAAAGAAGACTCTTTGGCCAAAGAAGACTCTTTGGTTCTTTCAGTAAAGTCACGTAGGTATAAAATAAAAATAAATTACAACGTTTCGGGCGCAACACAAGCATCCATCATCAGGTGGGAAAGCTTCAAATCAAGATTATTATCTTTAGTATTGGAAAAGCCCTTGATCCAGCAGTGTATAGATGATGGAAGCCGATGATGCATTGCGTATACAAAACTCAACAAAGAATTAACATCATTGAGAACATGTCATCAAATACAAGTAGGTAGCAAGCAAGACAGTATGGCTCCCTCATAGCTATCTGTCCCTTGTGTAATAAAAACTCTATAACAAATGGTATTCTACTCCACAGTAGTTCTCAGCCGGGAGTATGTGGACTCCTGGGGGTACGTGGTGAATGTGGGTGGCCAGCACCATGTCGCCTCTGTCTCCCCAGTGGTGTTAACTACCTCACCCAGGAGATGTTAACTACCTCACCCAGGAGATGTTAACTACCTCACCCAGGAGATGTTAACTACCTCACCCAGGGATGTTAACCACCTCAACGAGGAGATGTTAACTACCTCACCGAGGAGATGTTAACTAACTCACCTAGGAGATGTTAACTACCTCACCCAGGAGATGTTAACTACCTCACCTAGGAGATGTTAACTACCTCACCTAGGAGATGTTAACTACCTCACCCAGGAGATGTTAACCACCTCACCTAAGAGATTTTAACTACCTCACCTAGGAGATGTTAACTACCTCACCTAGGAGATGTTAACTACCTCACCTAGGAGATGTTAACTATCTCACCCAGGAGATGTTAACCACCTCACCCAGGAGATGTTAACTATCTCACCTAGGAGATGTTAACTACCTCACCTAGGAGATGTTAACTACCTCACCTAGGAGATGTTAACTATCTCACCCAGGAGATGTTAACAACCTCACCCAGGAGATGTTAACTACCTCACCCAGGAGATGTTAACTACCTCACCTAGGAGATGTTAACTACCTCACCTAGGAGATGTTAACCACCTCACCCAGGAGATGTTAACTACCTCACCCAGGAGATGTTAACTACCTCACCAAGGAGATGTTAACCACCTCACCTAGGAGATGTTAACCACCTCACCTAGGAGATGTTAACCATCTCACCTAAGAGATTTTAACTACCTCACCTAGGAGATGTTAACTACCTCACCTGGTTTCGATTTAAAGCTTTCGTGACTGCAAGGATTCATCTTCTTTGATGAAGGCCGCTTGTGTTGTGGCCGAAACGTCGTGAGAATATTATTGCGTTATTTTATCAATTTATTATTTTATTCTCATTCTACGTGACTTTACCGAAAGAACCAAAGAAGACTCTTTGGTTCTTTCAGTAAAGTCACGTAGGTATAAAATAAAAATAAATCACAACGTTTCGGGCGCAACACAAGCGTCCATCATCAGGTGGGAAAGCTTCAAATCAAGATTATTATCTTTGGTATTGGGAAAGCCCTTGATCCAGCAGTGTATAGATGATGGAAGCCGATGATGCATTGCGTATACAAAACTCAACAAAGAATTAACATCATTGAGAACATGTCATCAAATACAAGTAGGTAGCAAGCAAGACAGTATGGCTCCCTCATAGCTATCTGTCCCTTATGTGTAATAAAAACTCTATAACAAATGGTATTCTACTCCACAGTAGTTCTCAGCCGGGAGTATACGGACTCCTGGGGGTACGTGGTGAATGTGGGTGGCCAGCACCATGTCGCCTCTGTCTCCCCAGTGGTGTTAACTACCTCACCCAGGAGATGTTAACTACCTCACCTAGGAGATGTTAACTACCTCACCTAGGAGATGTTAACTACCTCACCCAGGAGATGTTAACCACCTCACCTAAGAGATTTTAACTACCTCACCTAGGAGATGTTAACTACCTCACCTAGGAGATGTTAACTACCTCACCTAGGAGATGTTAACTATCTCACCCAGGAGATGTTAACCACCTCACCCAGGAGATGTTAACTATCTCACCTAGGAGATGTTAACTACCTCACCTAGGAGATGTTAACCACCTCACCCAGGAGATGTTAACTACCTCACCCAGGAGATGTTAACTACCTCACCAAGGAGATGTTAACCACCTCACCTAGGAGATGTTAACCACCTCACCTAGGAGATGTTAACCATCTCACCTAAGAGATTTTAACTACCTCACCTAGGAGATGTTAACTACCTCACCTGGTTTCGATTTAAAGCTTTCGTGACTGCAAGGATTCATCTTCTTTGATGAAGGCCGCTTGTGTTGTGGCCGAAACGTCGTGAGAATATTATTGCGTTATTTTATCAATTTATTATTTTATTCTCAAATAAAAATAAATCACAACGTTTCGGGCGCAACACAAGCGTCCATCATCAGGTGGGAAAGCTTCAAATCAAGATTATTATCTTTGGTATTGGGAAAGCCCTTGATCCAGCAGTGTATAGATGATGGAAGCCGATGATGCATTGCGTATACAAAACTCAACAAAGAATTAACATCATTGAGAACATGTCATCAAATACAAGTAGGTAGCAAGCAAGACAGTATGGCTCCCTCATAGCTATCTGTCCCTTATGTGTAATAAAAACTCTATAACAAATGGTATTCTACTCCACAGTAGTTCTCAGCCGGGAGTATGCGGACTCCTGGGGGTACGTGGTGAATGTGGGTGGCCAGCACCATGTCGCCTCTGTCTCCCCAGTGGTGTTAACTACCTCACCCAGGAGATGTTAACTACCTCACCCAGGAAATGTTAACTACCTCACCCAGGAGATGTTAACTACCTCACCCAGGAGATGTTAACCACCTCAACGAGGAGATGTTAACTACCTCACCGAGGAGATGTTAACTAACTCACCTAGGAGATGTTAACTACCTCACCCAGGATATGTTAACTACCTCACCTAGGAGATGTTAACTACCTCACCTAGGAGATGTTAACTACCTCACCCAGGAGATGTTAACCACCTCACCTAAGAGATTTTAACTACCTCACCTAGGAGATGTTAACTACCTCACCTAGGAGATGTTAACTACCTCACCTAGGAGATGTTAACTATTTCACCCAGGAGATGTTAACCACCTCACCCAGGAGATGTTAACTATCTCACCTAGGAGATGTTAACTACCTCACCTAGGAGATGTTAACTACCTCACCTAGGAGATGTTAACTATCTCACCCAGGAGATGTTAACCACCTCACCCAGGAGATGTTAACTACCTCACCCAGGAGATGTTAACTACCTCACCTAGGAGATGTTAACTACCTCACCTAGGAGATGTTAACCACCTCACCCAGGAGATGTTAACTACCTCACCCAGGAGATGTTAACTACCTCACCAAGGAGATGTTAACCACCTCACCTAGGAGATGTTAACCACCTCACCTACGAGATGTTAACCATCTCATCTAAGAGATTTTAACTACCTCACCTAGGAGATGTTAACTACCTCACCTGGTTTCGATTTAAAGCTTTCGTGACTGCAAGGATTCATCTTCTTTGGTTCTTTCGGTAAAGTCACGTAGAATGAGAATAAAATAATAAATTGATAAAATAAATAACACAATAATATTCTCACGACGTTTCGGCCACAACACAAGCGGCCTTCATCAGGTGAAGGGACGAGACGGTCTGGAGGACAGCACTGGAGTGAAAAAGCCACGCTCAGATCACTTAAAGGTCGTGAGAATATTATTGTGTTATTTTATTTTATCAATTAGGAGGTCGTGGGTTCTATCCCGACTGACGCCTGCTGCTGCTGTATATTTGGAGTTTGCGTCTTTCCCCGTAGTCGCGTGGATTTTTTCCCAGGTCCTCCGATTTACCCTCCACATTTAGAATAAACGTCACCACGCGTTTAGAGTGTTTGGCTGCTGCTATAAATGTCCACGTGATAAGCTACCTCACCTTCGTTGAGCTATAATTTGTGATAGACAAGTCGCTTCAAAAAATTGTTCTCAAGCTCAGTGGGGCCTTATGCGGTAAAATAAAAAGTACTTTAGTATTATAGTTTAAAAAACACTCCTGGAGTGCCACTCTCTACTTCAGTCCTCGTACCAATAGGTCATCTGTTTCACCATTGGGGTCAATAATTTTTAAAATCGTGAATTTGTTTTCCTCAAAAAGCGTGAACTTTGCAAGTCAAAGTTATTGCTTAGAGCGGTGGTTCTTAAACCGGGGGGCTACGGGGACCCCTGCGGGGTACCGTGAGGTGATTTATAAACTTGAGATGATTAATAAACTTGATAATTTATAAACGTGAGGTGATTTATAAACGTTAGGTGATTTATAAACTTGATAATTTATAAACGTGAGGTGATTTATAAACGTGAGGTGATTTATAAACGTGCGAAATTATATCAGATGTGAAAGTCATTGGTGAACAATCGTGTGGTATGAATCTGCCGATATAAAATAACTAGGAATAAAATTTACATCCATCTGGTAATCCAGAGTAATGTTGGTTCCCAATGGTAAACACATTTACCTCACGCGTGCACAGCGCGTCCGTTGATTATTTTTAAACTTCTCGTCGCTTTACAGTGGCTAGCCAGTTAGGATATCACCGCACAGACGTGGACAATCGGTTAAAAGTATTGATGTTCATTAATTCGTAACATGTGGGAGGCGGGATTGGAGGCTGTTGGTTAATAGAATTTGCGAGTTATCTGCGAGCTGTAATTGTGGTTTGCCTACGTTTTCAACCACTGTACATACGACTTTTCAAGAATAAAATATAAACTTACGCCTATAAAAGATATAATATACTCGTGTACAGAGGCGCTGTACTCACCAGTCGGTTGTTGTGATTTTTTAAACTTTATTGTAGAGAAGCAGTGGCGTCGGTCTACATTACAGTAGACATCGAGTACAAAGATCCCCCGTGTAGCCTTTACAGGCTGTAGGGGCAAGTGGCGTTAGCGAGTAACAGCAGCGCCTATGAAGGTCGCTACAGGAGAGGTGGGTGGCCAGCACCACGCCCGGCCGCCTTTGTCTCCCCAGTGGCGATGTTTACTACACACCGCTACACCAGCTACTCATTTGAGGCCGAGTTGATCTAGGGGAGGCCCAGCACCGGGTTCAGATAATCGTCACTGGTGGTGTTGGTGGCCGTGAGCGGGAATCGAACTCGCGGGTGGCCGGGTTCGTAGCGTGTGGACTGTACAGACTGCCGATAGCGCCACCACTCGGCAGCAGCGTCTCCACGCAACATCACACAATTACTTTCCTCATCACACACACACACACCTTTGAATGTCATGACACGTGTGTGTGTGTGTGTGCGTAATGAGTCGTGACACGTGTGTGTGTGTGTGCCATGAGTGTGTAAACATCGCCACTAGGGAGACAAAGGCGGCCGGACGTGTTGCTGGCCACCCACCCCCTCCTGTAGCGACCTTCATAGGCGCTGCTACTCGCTAACGCCACTTGACCCAACCGTGTGTCACGGAGATCTTTGCCTCTGTGTACCACGACATCGACGGCGTGTGTGGTGCACCTGGTGCTCAAGCGGCTGAAAGCTATGCGGCGAACATTTCACATCAGAACCCGCGGCACACGTGGTCCCCCTCTGACGTCACCGAGCGCACAGGCTTCCCGCGTTGCATTCTGGGATTGAATTCGTCGAGAGCAGTCGCACGGTAGGTGGAGCTCCTGCTCCTTAGGTGATGTCTCTTTAATTTGTGTGATATCTCGTCACGAAAGTGGGATTATTTGTCTTTCACATTTCTTAAATAATCCGGGAACATTTTACAAATGTTCAATAAAAGGCGTACACCTTTTGGCGTCATGTGGTCGAGCACCAATTGGGTGGAGGCTCAAAAGAAAGCCGTCCCTTGGTGTGGACCAATCAGATTCAAGGGCAATGCATCATATATTATCAAAGTATGTTTTTTGTTTGCATTTTGACTGCAGGTATTGTGGTTAATGCAGACATGAATCCTTGTTAAAAGGTTTCAGTTTTGTTGCCGGAAAAAAGGGGAAAAACCCTATTATTACATTTTGGTACTGGCAAAGGTCTAATGATGAAGTGTCCTACTTCTTGGTTATTTCGGTAAAGTCACGTAGAAGGGAAATAATACAATTAAATAATAAAAATAACACATTATAAAATAAAATTCTCACAATATTTTATTTTTTAATTTTTATTGTTATTATTTTATTATTTACCTTCTACGTGACTTTACCGAAAGAACCAAGAAGATTAATCCCTGCAGTCACGAAAGCTTTAAATCGAAAGTTTCCTACTTGTAGGCATGCAGTCACCAAAAAGCTGACATTCATAATAAAGGTTTTTGGGTTAGATCGCGTAAGTAAGTCATGACAAACCACAGGGTCTACTTAGCCATGAATGTGATTTCAAAGTGGACAGTCTGAATAGGATCATTGGTGAGGGTTTTCACATCTACGTTATGGTGTACATGCGTAGATGCGTGCGTTTGGCCGTGTGACGCTGAGTGATGTCCTTATGCTCTAACGGACGCAAACCCAAATCCCAGTTGTAGATTTACTCAGCTCACCATTCCTTTGGTGTTGACAAAATTAGGACCGTTTTTTTTGTTTCCCGTAAATGCAATGTCTATTTAACACGTAGGCTTTCGCGACCAATATTATTCATAATAAAGGTTTTTGGGTTAGATCGTGTTTATTTATAAATGTGTCGTAACCCTCCACCACCCGACATGGCCAATCAGCAAAAAAAGTGTCACGTTGACAAAAGACAAATAATTCACTACTTCAGCCCACCGGTGTCACGTTGACAAAAGACAAATAATTCACTACTTCAGCCCACCGGTGGGCTGAAGTAGTGAATTATTTGTCTTTTGTCAACGTGACACTTTTTTTGCTGATTGGCCGTGTCGGGTGGTGGAGGGTTACGACACATTTATAAATAAACGCGATCTAACCCAAAAACCTTTATTATGCAATGTCTATGTATGTTGAACCTCTTTGGCACCGTACGTAGCCAAACGTGCGAATGGGAGGTGCGGGGTGAGGGACAAAAAACTAAACACAACAAGGGGCCATCCATTTAGTAGGCACGCAAAAGTCTGTCAAAACTTGACCCCTCCCCCCCCACCCTGTACGCACGCATACTTTTTACACCCCCCCCGCCCCACCTGCGTACATACGCTTGAAGCACCCCTCCCCCCCCCCGAATCCTATAGAACGGCTGATATTGAATCCACGCAGAAACGATCAAGGACTATCTAACTATTTTGAAGGCCAATATAGACAAATTATTATCGAGACTTCACCCCCCCCCCCCGTTTCCTATGCGTACGTACATTGTCAGTCGACCCCCCATACACAAGCATACGCATTTGGGTTAACCGCCCCCTCCCCCCTCCATGCGTACGTACTAAATGGATGGCCCCCAACAAGCAGTTCTAAATAAATTTGCTTTCAATCTAGATGAGTTCAAAGTGCATCATTGAGGTCATCCTGTGCGGAGACAACCTGCCAAGGGACTTCGGGCATTTCCACTAATTTTATTTGGTATTTATTTGGTGCTTATTTCATCAACCCTGAGAGATGATGGGCTGAGGTGATGTTAATACCTAATACATGCTCGCCTGACAGTCCAATGCTACAAACTCACATCACAAAACAGTGACACAAGCTCAATTGACAGCATGGACAACGGCTCATGTGAAAGTATAAGCACAGATATCAGTTCCCCTTACATCAAAAACACTGACGTTTTATTTCACAAGCCCTCTGCACAGTACAGACATGGGTACAATCTCTATTGAGGTCCAGGATAATCGATGCCACATAAACACCTTAAGTGATCACATATCCCTTAGCTAAAACTGATTTATATTAAATGATCCGTTTAACACGTGGGCTTTCGCGACCAATATCATCCATAAGAGGTTTTTTTGGGTTAGATCGCGTAGATATATAAATTTGTCGTTATTTTACGTCGTACTCAGATTGTAAATGTTGTGGCTTGGCTCTCCAACACACCGGTGTGCTGTACTAGTGACGAATTGGCCACGTTCTGTTTACGTGACAACCCTTACTAATTGGCTGTGTCGGGTGGTGGTGGGTTTTAACGACACATTTATATATTTACGCGATCTAACCCAAAAAAACCTCGATCATGGATTAAATTATCCACTTGTCTACTTGTTGCATTTGTTTACCCAGGAGGGCCCCACCGTGTGTCTCATGGCTGTTTTTCAAGAGAATGCTGCCAAATTTTCGTCATGGGGCAATCATGTCATAGGGCGATGATGTCATGGGGGCGATGATGTCGTAGGGGTGATGATGTCGTAGGGGCGATGATGACAAAGGGGCGATGTCATAGGAGTGATGATGTCATAGGGGCGATGATGTCAAAGGGGCGATGTCATATGAGTGATGATGTCGTAGGGGCGATGATGACAAAGGGGTGATGATGTCGTAGGGGTGATGATGACAAAGGGGTAATAATGTCGTAGGGGTGATGATGTCGTAGGGGCGATGATGTCGTAGGGGCGATGATGACAAAGGGGTGATGATGTCGTAGGGGCGATGATGTCGTAGGGGTAATGATGTCGTAGGGGTGATGATGTCATAGGGGCGACGTTTGCCTTTTGGCGTTGTTCTCTGCTCTATATCACTGGTGAGACAAGGCCACAAAGGAAGCTCTCTCTGGTGAGGGCCAGTCAGTTTCTAGCACAATGCTTACGTTATTATCAAAGCGTGTTTCTTTGCATGTTTTACCACAAGTATGTGTGGTTAATGCAGGTTCGATGCCTTGCAATAGGGGTCTATTTGGTGAGTGAACATTTTAACACCTTGTGTTATTCCCAAAAATGGTAAAACCTTTTTTCTTATTTATTTATCAGTCGGGGGCAATGATTGCTTTCTACTTTCCAATTGAGTAATTTACTCAATTTGGATCAAGACGCCGGCACATAATCGGCTACTCTTGCACTTATTTGTGTCACGGGACCTTGAACGTTTGCCGCGAAGCAAACGGCACGTGCGTCCACGTCGCGTTCGCATCATAGATACACACTGCAGCATTATCCAGGGCGGCCGCTGGAGTCTAACCGCAAACCTCTTCTTGCAACGATCGGCGAACGTGCGGCCACGCCGTCAGGTTGCCTTGGCAGCAATCCACTGGCCCACGACGCATGAATGTGTGCGTCGCGTTGTACGTGATGAAGGCGTTACTGATATATCTGTGCGTTTGTGTGTCCACGCGTGACTAGCAGCAATGGATGAACCTGTCGTCATCGCAGAGGCAGGGATGCACTTCACGCCTGCCGGTACTACTCCATTCACTACAGTATAATCGTAGCGCCCGATCCACTGCTACGTCTCTGCATCTAGCGCACACACGCACAACTCGAGTTCACTGCATTATCAACAGCCACGATCAAAGACAGTGGTCACCGCATCGCGCACTTTCAGATATGCTTTTGCGGCCGTCTGGAACGCTCTTCCTTCCGATATTAGGAAGCCACTGGAGCTATGCACTTTTAAATCATCTAGATTGACAAACTAATTTCTTTAAAACTGATTTTTGTGTTAGTTTTGTGTCTTTCCCCGCACCTCTGATTAGAACATCTCCATAATGGCATGATCCCGCCATACAACAGTCCTAGAACCTGCACACGTTCTCATTTCATTTCTCCGTTTGCGTAATTACATCAAAAACACTGACGTTTTATTTCACAAGCCCTCTGCACAGTACAGACATGGGTACAATCTCTATTGAGGTCCAGGATAATCGATGCCACAAACACCTTAAGTGATCACATATCCCTTAGCTAAAACTGATTTATATTAAATGATCCGTTTAACACGTGGGCTTTCGCAACCAATATCATCCATAAGAGGTTTTTTTGGGTTAGATCGCGTAAATATATAAATTTGTCGTTATTTTACGTCGTACTCAGATTGTAAATGTTGTGGCTTGGCTCTCCAACACACCGGCGTGCTGTACTCGTGACGAATTTGCACGTTCTGTTTACGTGACAGCCCTACTAGTTGGCTGTGTCGGGTGGTGGCGGGTTTTAAGGACACATTTATATATTTACGCGATCTAACCCAAAAAAAACCTCTATCATGGATTAAATTATCCACTTGTCTGTGTCGTTTTGTTGCATTTGTTTACCCAGGAGGGCCCCACCGTGTGTCTCATGGCTATTTTTCAAGAGAATGCTGCTAAATTTTCGTCATGGGGCAATCATGTGTGCGTCGCGTTGTACTTGATGAAGGCGTTACTGATATATCTGTGCGTTTGTGTGTCCGCGCATGACTAGCAGCAATGGATGAACCTGTCGTCATTGCAGAGGCAGGGATGCACTACACGCCTACCGGTACTACTCCATTCACTACAGTATAATCGTAGCGCCCGATCCACTGCTACGTCTCTGGAGCTATGCACTTTTAAATCATCTAGATTGACAAACTAATTTCTTTAAAACTGATTGTTGTGTTAGTTTTTTGTCCTTCCCCGCACCTCTGATTAGAACACCTCCATAATCGCATGATCCCGCCATACAACAGTCCTAGAACCTGCACACGTTCTCATTTCATTTCTCCGATTGCGTAATTTCTTCTTGGGCGTGTTCCTCCTTTGGCTTCCATTCCATGATTAAGTCTCATCCCTCAACGATGCTATACCCCTCAATAGAAGACACGTAAGAGGTTAGACTGAGCTCTTGTAAGTGATGCTCTCCTTGTTGATGCTTACTCTGCTTTCAATGCACATACACGTTCTTGGTACGTACGTGTATGTGTGCGTGTATGGACAGCGCTAGTGTAGCAGTTAGTTCACCGCGCTACAAACCCGGTTACCCGAGTTCGATTCCCGCTCACGCCCGCCAACACCAGTGACGATTATCTGAAACGGTCTTGGGCCTCCCCTAGGTAGACTCGGTCTCAAATGACTAACAGGTGTGATGTGTGAACGTCGCCACTGGGGAGCCAAAGGCGACCGGGCGTGGTGTTGGCCACCCACCTCCCTTGTGTGCCACAGCGCCGACGTTCATAGGTGCTACTCGCTCACAGCACTTGTTCCAACAGTCCATTAAAGGATATACGGGGGATCTTTGTCTTTGTTTTTGTGTGTGTGTGCATGCAGATATCCTCTGGAAATTCGGAAGTAGAATGACACCGTTTGAGCATGATGAACTCACACGCTACAAGCGCATCTATTATTTCAAGATCCGTCAGCCATCACAGAGTTCTTTCAACGATGTCCATGATTTCACAAGTCACCACTACAATTTGGTACGTACCCTCAACCAAGGTTCATGTGGTTTCCAACCAATTCACATCTCACTGTAAACATAACACCCCTGGTTTAACACATAGGATTTCTCTTCTTGGTTCTTTCGGTAAAGTCACGTAGAATGGAAATAAAATAATAAAAATAAAACATGATAAAATTCTCACGATGTTTCGGCCACAACACAAGTAGCCTTCTTCAAGTGAAGGAACAGAACTGTCGGGACGACAGCGCTTCAATGAACACTGCTAAGCTTGGCAGCGTCTTTTAAGCTGGGTGGGAGGAGCAAAGCGCCTTGACAAAGGAGTTTACATATCAACAGAAGAATTTAGCGTTGAAGTAGCTGTGTTAATGTGTTGGATTAGCAACACACTGCTAATCCAATAGCCTGCTGTATATTTGGAGTTTGCATGTTCTCCCCTTGGTCCCGTGGATTTTGCTCCTGGGTTTTCCCTCAACACTTAGAATCAACGTCACGCATTTAGAGTATTTGGCTGCTATAAATTTCCAAGTGATAAGTCACTTCGTTGAGCGATATCATTTGTGATAGCCAGGTCGCTTCTGAAAAAGAGCTATATAGCTCAGCGGGTCTTACCTGGCAAAATAAAAATAACAGTTTGGTTTGAAAATGTTGTTTTATCTGAGTGTAAATCGAATTCTTTTGTAATGTTTTCCAGGTCCAGGATGAGCATCTGGCATATAGGTACCAGTTCCTGAGTGTGCTCGGAGCGGGAGGATTTGGCCAGGTGATCCGATGCCTGGATCACAAACATAAGCGGGAAGTAGCTGTGAAAATGCTGCAGCACGAATCATAGTGAGTTTATATCTGGAATTGTGAAGAGAAGAGTTTGAAGAGATTGCGTGAATATAAATGTGCCGATTAGCGATTACTTCAGCACGCCGGTGCGATGAAGAGTAAACCCACAGCATTTACAGTTGAATATGACGTTTTCGCTGGTGATTACAACCAGCATCATCAGGCGATTTTCCAGAATTGTGAAGACGTCTTCCTCATTCCGGTCGTTAATTGAGCAAGATGACATCATCACCGTAAGCCTATCAGGCGCAAAGATCAGAGGGGGGTTTATTCTACTGTAATATAAGTCACAATGGAATATGTTAATCTGAAAATATGCAGGACATATTACCAGATGGGTTAATCATAATGAATCAATATATGATGTCTTGAATAGCCAATTGTGAATGTTGTGGGTTTACTCGCCATCACACCGATGTGCTTAAATAATAGATAATTGGCACGTTTTGTTCACGCGACAAACCTTACTGATTGGCTGTGTCGGCTGGTGGTGGGTTAACGATACATTCACATTTATGCGATCCTACCCAAAATCTTTTTATTATTAATAATATTAGTCACGAAATCCTGCGTGTTAAATCAACTCGCATCGGTGTATATTTATAGGAGACAATGCTGAAAAATCTAGATAGTGATCAGCAGTCGATGTTTCCTCTCTGAATAGTATTATAGATAAAACATCATCAGGAAAGAAAATGTTCGAAGTGGAATTCCTTTTATATGAGTGGTCCCTGTAATGTTTAGAAATTTCCATCGCTAGCTCAGGTGCAGTTATGGGGAGGAGTGCTTACCCAAATTGCTGGGTTGCACTGTTAAGGCATTCCACCTTCCTGCGATGGGGATGTATATATGTTGAACTTCTTTCGTGCCGTACGTAGCCAACCGTGTTAATCGGAGGTGCGTGGGGGAATCATCAAATAATACATGATTTAAATGCATGCCTATAAAGGGCACCATACTTCAATAGGGATTACCGTTGGTACGGCTATTTTAATACACACAATGGACAGGAAGGACAAGATCAAAGGGTTCACATAATGTACATGCATCATGTATGTTAACTCAGTAATCCCCCCCCCCCCACGTGGTGCAAGAGCGCAGAAGCGTGGTCACCACATCTACGCCTCTATATAAGGAACTAAACAGGTGGCCTTCTCTACAAATCTGGCTGTCGCCTGATGAAGCTAGTTGTAATTACTGGCGAAACGTCGTACTCAGATTGTAAATGTTGTGGCTTGGCTCTCCAACACACCGGTGTGCTGTACTAGTACACTACACTATACACTACACTATACACTACTATACACTACACTACTATACACTATACTATACACTACACCACTATACACTACACTATACACTACTATACACGTCACTATACACTACACACGACTAAACACTACTATACACTTCACTATACACTACACACTACTATACACTACATTATACACGAGTGCTGTACTAGTGACGAATTGGCCACGTTCTGTTTACGTGACAACCCTTACTAGTTGGCTGTGTCGGGTGGTGGCGGGTTTTAATGACACATTTATATATTTACGCGATCGAACCAGAAAAAACACCTCTATTATTAAAGAAATGTGTTGATGCGGCCACCTTGTTTCTCAACGTGCAGTACTAAGAGCGGGGTAAGACTCGTTCACCACTTTTCTCTCCGCAGCACCAAGCCATACCATTCCGAAAGGGAGGTGCAGATGCTTAAAGCGTTGCAGTCGAAAGAGAAAAACAACAACTACGTCATCAAACTCCTCAACACCTTCACCTTCAGGGGCCATTTCAGTCTGGTCCTTGAGCTTTTGACGTGAGTTGTTGTGGGTGTCGCTCCTCCGCCCTCCCTTGTTGCTGGAGGGTGACTGCCTCCAACTGCCCAGTAGCAGCGTCCATCACGAGCCTCCTCCCCGCAACATACATACACATAACACAATGCATCTGCTTCATGATTATAAACAGCGATGGGAAACGGGAGCACTTGTCAGCCGTGCACAAGGACACTGTCCCCCACGGGGCCCTACGTCACCGACGTGGGGAATGTTTGTGAGTGACCGGCTACGGTAGAGTCGACATCCGACGGTAGAGTCGACATCCGGCTCTTGCGAGGAGCCTCGTCTCCAATACGCGCCGCATGCGCATTGGTCACGAAGAAGAAGAACGGAGCGTAACCATGCGTGCCGCTCTGTCTCGCAGGGGAGACCTCAGACAGCAACTCAAGTTGGCTCCCACGGCCTTTACCCTGCCCGAGGCCAAGGTGTACGTGAGGTCCATTCTGAAGGCCCTGCAGAAACTCAAGAATAAAAAAATAATTCACGGAGACCTGAAGCCGGTGAGTGAATACAACGGCCTGCAGCGTCATTGACATCCCACCCACAGCGCCCCACCCACCCACAGCGCCCCACCCACAGCGCTTCGTGCATCTCAGTGACAATGCTCTAAGCCAGTGGTTATACTGGTAGTAGGAGACGTAGTGGACTGGAAGCCCAACCGGGATTTATTCACAGGAGGCAGGGGATTAATTGTGTATGTCTGTGGATGTCTGTTCACGTGTATCCGGACACCCGGATAAAATGGGAGGGGTGGGGCTGGGTGGAGAGGGGAGGGTGGGGAGGGGCTGGGTGGGGAGGGGAGGGTGGGGAGGGGCTGGGGAGGGTGGGGAGGGTGGGGAGGGGCTGGGTGGGGCTGGGTGGGGGGTGGGAGGGGTGGGGCTGGTCACCTCGTGGTGCCCTTATAAAACTCAACGTTTAACCTACTCACGCCGGCTTGTGCCCGCCCTCACAGTCGGGCATATTTGCGGAATACACCACGTGGTGCCGCCGTTGACCCTGGCCATTGACCGAGCAACCCAACGTTCCCACCAGCTCCCTGAATTTTGTTTCAACCGAGTACCCCCCTTGCCTGACCCAACATGGTCCTGATAAATAAATGTATGAATAATGAACATCAATACTTTAACTAATTGTCCATTTTGCGAAGTATGCTAACTGGCCAGTAACTGCAAGCGAATACAAACAAAAATCAACGGGCGCGCTTTGCACGCGTGACGTCATTTGTTATATCCTTATAGGTTACCATATGGATTTAAATGTTATCGTTATTTTATATCGGTAGATTTATACAACACGGTTGTTCACCAATGACTCTCTCGTCTGATATAATTTCACCTCACGTTTATAAATCACCTCATGTTCATAAATCACTTTACTTTATAAATCACCTCACGGTACCCCCAGGAGGTCTGCGTAGCAATAACTTTGACTTGCAACGTTCACACTTTTTGAGGAAACAAATTCACGATTTAAAAAATAGTTGAACCCTATCGTAAAACAGATGACCCATTAGTATTAGAACTGAAGTAGAGAGTCGCAATCCAGGAGTGTTTTTGAAACTATAACCTAAACTACTTTTTATTTAAGGCCCCACTGAGCTGTGTAGCTTTTTTTAGAAGCAACCTGGCTATCAAAAATGATAGCTGAACGCAGTGGCTAATCATCATGTGGAAACATATATATCAGCCGAATACTCTCAGCGTCTGATGTTGATTCTAAATGTGGAGGGAGAAACCGGAAAAATCCATGCGACTACTGGGAAAACATGTACACTCCAAATATACAGCAGCAGCAGCAGGCATCAGGGTTGGGATCAAATCCACGGCCTCCTGCGTACCAGGCGAGGTATCTAACATCTTTGTCTTCTCCAGGAAAACATCCTCATCAAGGACCAAGACACCAGCGATGTCAGACTCGCAGATTTTGGTCTCAGCTTTCAAGAGTGTCCCAATGGTAAGTGAGCTCACATGAGTGGGTGTGTGTTGGGGAGACTGCCCCCCATCTCCCCGTTCTCCTGTGACCCACCGTTCTCCGACTCTCCCCCCCTCGCGGCTGCCCCTCGTGGCATGATTTAAATGGCTGCACTAACCACCTTGCGAATGCGCCGCTGTGCCCCTCTCGTACACGCCAACCACGAGCTGCCCAGTGGCGAGAGTACCCACGCGGGCAGAATACACGGGACACCACAACGCGTGGGCTCACACGTTAACGTGCACAGCGAGCGTGCACGCGCGGGCAAAATATACGCTCGTGCGAAAACGCAGGAAACCACAACGAACAGGCTCACAACACCAGGCACCCCCCTCCGTACTCACAGAGACAACACGACACGGTTTAATGTCTACTGGCGATTTATTCCTCGATTAATGAAGCCACCCAACCTGTGTCAGTGTGGACCAGCAGGGCAGATCTAACCTATCTCTCTATGGTCTAGGACCCAATTTGTCCCGTCTCTCCCTACTCACTCTCCTTAACGGATATTCCCTCTTAGACTTACCTCCCCTCTCCGTACTTACGATCTGCTCTCGAGGTGTAGGTAGTCGCAGAGAGACGAGGCTGCACGTGGCTTTTGCTGGGGGGCTGGACCTGGCTGCTCTGCCACCCGTCTCACGGACGTTCGAGTAGCAGGGGACGATCACTCCTCGGTCCCTCACTCCAAAAGACCCCGGGCAAAAGAGAGGCCTGCTTCTCATTTTCGACCCTTTTTATTCCCCTACTTCAAAGCCCAGGCGCCGCCGATCCGCTGGTCTCTCATCCAATCAGGAGCCTCGGATTTCCCGCTCTCTGCCAATCAGATCAGCCCTCCTCCCCGACGCCCGCCCTCTATTGTTTAACCAAGTGCACGGCATGCAGGACCTCCTGTACCGCCCCACCCCCCACCTGCCTGCCGATCCGCGTGTGTTTTGGGTGTTTCCTCATTGCGGTTCTCAGTGAGTTCGCCGTGGCCATACAATGTTAGATTAATCCACGGCCCCGCAGTGTCGTTCGGCCTGGGGGGGGCTGCCAATTCCCTGGCCCTGAGAAACCGTGGAGCACCCCACGAGGGGGGCTCTCGGGTAAAAACTCAGGGGCAGGTGACCCCCCCCCCCCCCACGAGGCCCTACGTGAGTGCAGGTGTGTGTTCACGTGGAGGGTGGCGGGGGAAGCGCCGTGACGGAGGCCGGGTGGCTTCTCCACTGCAGCACCCCCGTTGCAGGCACGGCTCCCACGGGGCGGCTTCGCTGTCGTGGCACCACGTGTGTGTGTACTGTGTGTGTACTGTGTGTGTACTGTGTGTGTGTACTGTGTGTGTGTGTACTGTGTGTGTGTACTGTGTGTGTACTGTGTGTGCACTGTGTGTGTACTGTGTGTGTACTGTCTGTGTGTACTGTGTGTGTGTACTGTGTGTACTGTGTGTGTGTACTGTGTGTGTGTACTGTGTGTGTGTACTGTGTGTGTACTGTGTGTGTGTACTGTGTGTGTGTACTGTGTGTACTGTGTGTGTGTACTGTGTGTGTACTGTCTGTGTACTGTGTGTGTGTGTACTGTGTGTACTGTGTGTACTGTGTGTGTGTACTGTGTGTGTACTGTGTGTATACTGTATGTGTGTACTGTGTGTGTACTGTGTGTGTGTACTGTGTGTGTGTACTGTGTGTACTGTGTGTGTACTGTGTGTGTACTGTGTGTGTGTACTGTGTGTACTGTGTGTGTGTACTGTGTGGGTGTACTGTGTGTATACTGTATGTGTGTACTGTGTGTGTACTGTGTGTGTACTGTGTGTGTGTACTATGTGTACTGTGTGTGTGTACTGTGTGTGTACTGTGTGTGTGTACTGTGTGTGTACTGTGTGTGTACTGTGTGTGTGTACTGTATGTGTGTACTGTGTGTGTGTACTGTGTGTGTACTGTGTGTGTGTACTGTGTGTGTGACCTGTGTGTGTACTGTGTGTGTGTACTGTGTGTGTGTAATGTGTGTGTACTGTGTGTGTACTGTGTGTGTGTACTGTGTGTGTGTACTGTGTGTGTGTACTGTGTGTGTGACCTGTGTGTGTACTGTGTGTGTGTACTGTGTGTGTGCACTGTATGTGTACTGTGTGTGTGTACTGTGTGTGTGTACTGTGTGTGTACTGTGTGTGTACTCTGTGTGTGTACTGTGTGTGTGTACTGTGTGTGTACTGTGTGTGTGTACTGTATGTGTGTACTATGTGTGTACTGTATGTGTGTACTGTGTGTGTACTGTGTGTGTGTACTGTATGTGTGAACTGTGTGTGTACTGTATGTGTGTACTGTGTGTGTGTACTGTGTGTGTGTACTGTGTGTGTGACCTGTGTGTGTACTGTGTGTGTGTACTGTGTGTGTGTGCACTGTGTGTGTACTGTGTGTGTGTACTGTGTGTGTGTGTACTGTGTGTGTGTACTGTGTGTGTACTGTGTGTGTGTACTGTGTGTGTACTGTGTGTGTGTACTCTGTGTGTGTACTGTGTGTGTGTGTAGCGGTTAGTGTAGCGGTTAGTGCGCTGTGCTATAAACCCCGGCGACCCGAGTTCGATTCCCACTCACGGCACACCAACACCGGTGACGATTATCTGAACCGGTCCTGGGCCTCACCTAGATCGACTCGGCCTCAAATCAGTACCTGGTGCGATGTGTAAACATTGCGACTGGGGAGACAAAGGCGGCCGGGCGTGGTGCTGTCCACCCACCCCGCCGTGTGCCGTGCCTGCCTTGAGAATAATCCACGCGACCACAGTGGGCATCAGGGTCGGTATCGAACCCACGACCTCCCTGTGTACCAGGCGACATAGTTAACATCTCTCGCCCCCATGGCAAGAGATGCTAATGCAAGATATATCGACATCTTTTGTTGTTGTCGTTCTTTTTTTGTAGTCTTCAAGAGGTTTGGCACGGAGCAGTACACAGCGCCAGAGATGTACCTCAAGCTGCCCATCACGTGCTCCGTGGACATGTGGTCCCTGGGCTGCGTGGCTGCTGAGCTCGTGACTGGCCATCACCTCTTCAACAGAAAGTTGGAATGTCACCATCTGGAGAGGGTCATCGAGGTATGTTCGAGGTCTTTCTAGGTCAACAACAGCAACAACGATTAGAATCTGAATGTGTGTTTAATACTGGAGGAATCCGATGAGCCATGAAGCTCTTTGTCACAGGGTTTTTTTTTCTACAAGTTACGTGTGGCGAGATGTTAACTACCTCGCCTGGTACGCAGGAGGTCGTGGGTTTGATTCCGACACTGACGCCTGCTGCTGCTGCTGTATATTTAGAGTCTGCGCATTCTCTGTCTCTCTCCCCGTGGTCACTGGGTGGATTTTCCTCCGGGTCCTCGGGTTTTCCCCTCCACATTTAGAACAACAACAACATCACCACGCGTTTCAGAGTATTTGGCTGCGGCTATACATTTCCACATGACGACAAGCCACACCGTTGAGCTATCAAGTGTGATAGGCCAGGTTGCTTCTGCAAAAGATGCTGCATAACTCAGTGAGGCCGTCACCTGAAAGAAATAACAAGTCAGCTGCAGTTAGTTCAATATAAACGCGGTTTCATAACAGACCCACGACATGTCACGAACCGCGAAGCGAGTCACATGTGCGTCGCTCCGTGCGTCTCTCCGTGTGCGCAAACAGAGTATTTGGCTGCGATAAGTTATCACGTGATGGCAAGCCACTTCGTGAAGCTATCCATTGTGATGGCCAGGTTGCTTCTGAAAAAGAGCTACTGTATAGCTAAGTGGGGCATTACCTGGTAAAATAAAAAATAGTTGAGTAGTAATAGGGAATAGTAGTACTGTACTGCACAATGATGGTCGGTGTAGGTTGGTGAAGGGGAGCAGAGCATGGAAGCATATGAAGTACAACAATAGATTTTGTTGCACTGCCCAGTAATGCACACCACGTAATCCCGACAATCTGGTGTGGGCAATGGTCACTCATCCGAGCACTTTGCAGGCCAAAACCTGCTGAGCTTCTGAGATCCGACGAAAGTGTTCGAAGGTAAGTCGACCGGACGGACACACGTAATCGCGTTCATAATAAAGGTTTTTGGGTTAGATCGCATTTATTTATAAATGTGTCGTAACCCTCCACCACCCGACATGGCCAATCAGCAAAAAAGTGTCACGTTGACAAAAGACAAATAATTCACTACTTCAGCCCACCGGTGTGTTGAAGAGTTAACGTCGTACTCAAACTGTAAATGTGGATTAACTCTTCAACACACCGGTGGGCTGAAGTAGTGAATTATTTGTCTTTTGTCAACGTGACACTTTTTTGCTGATTGGCCGTGTCGGGTGGTGGAGGGTTACGACACATTTATAAATAAACGCGATCTAACCCAAAAACCTTTATTATGAATATTGGTCGCGAAAGCCTACGTGTTAAACTGACGTAATCGCGTGTGCATCAACGACTAATCTCTCGACTGATCTCGCCCACGTCAACTCATCGCCGCTGTGGTGTGCGTGCGTGCGTGCAGATCCTGGGGGTGCCGCCAATGACTGTCATCGTAACCTCGAAAGCGAAGCTCATTTCCTTTGGTGAGTGGAGGAGGGGGCGGCGGTCGCTACTTGCGCTGGCACTTCTCCTAGAGCCGTGTGGCCATGCAGCCAGCGATATTGCCCTCTGTTTTAATCTGTTTTCCCTTTATCGGCCATGAGCCGACGGGGAATCTCCACGTGCAAGTGCATCTTTGAGTCTGAGATTTGACGTAGCCAACCGTGCTCATTGAAGGTACAGGGGAAGGACAACAAATTAAACACAAAAAAGCTGTTTCAAGAGAAATTATTTTTTTAATCTCGACGATGATGATTTAAAAGTGCACAGCTCCCAGTGGCTTCCTAATATCGGAAGGAAGAGCGTTCCAGACGGCCGCAGAGGCGCATCTTAAAGCTTCGTGCGATGCGGTGACCTCCGTCTTTGTTCGATGGCGAGGTATAGTGGTTCATTTGCGGCAAGCACTTTGTGTGCAACGAGCACGACCTCATCATGTATTCGTTCGGCAACACTGAAGCGACATTCAAGTCGTGCATAAAGTGCGCACTGCGTTGCAGTCTTCATCCCAGCACTAATTCTCCGTGTCCTTGTTTGTTTCGTAAAACAGGTCACATGGGCGAGATCTTCGTCAAGAACAAGAAAGTAACCCCGGAAAGCTTACCCCTCAACGAAGTGCTTGGGACGGAAAATATCCATTTCCTCAATTTCATCAAAGGATGCCTCACGTAAGTGGCACACCACCGCCCACTGCGCATTATCTTCGTCGATAATTCAATTCACATCTGTGATCGACACTCACCTGACAGATGCAATTTCGTTGAGATTGGGCAGCTGCTTGTCCTGTCAGGGGCAAAATGTTTTTGATGACGTCATCTGACGGTCAACCACGTGACGTGATACGGTTGTCGGTAAAACTGCGTGCAGCCTGTTTATCCTATCACGCGATAGTAGCTGTGTTCCTGAAGAACAAAATGTTTAGGAAAAATCGCATTATAATAAGCAATATATAACGTAGGGTAAAGCGCAGTCCGCGATAATGCGTGAGGTGCATACGCAGGCCGAACAAAGACCGAGGCGCGTGGTGGGCATGGTGGGCAGCATCCAGAAGCATCCACCAGCATCCCAATGTCCCTGCGTTACGTTGCGCCGAGGCGGCCGCACGACCGCTTGTCCCTACGCGCGCTGCGACGTAGTTCCGGTCGCTCGATGGTGTCGTGAAAGCACCATGCGGTGCTATTCGGAGAACAGATCGTACAGCTCGCGCCTACTCCATATTTGTAGAGGAGTGGGCCTTCTTGACCGCTTTATTTATTTCCCTTCCCCTCTCTCCAGGTGGGATCCCATGTGGAGGTTCACGCCTGAGGACGCCCTCGAGCACGAGTGGATGGCGGACAGCTCCCTCTACCTGGATGCGGAAGCGTTCCTGACGCCGTCTAGCCAGGCCGAGGGAACCTTTTTTACCCCCGGCAATAATTGCGGCACGCTCAGCGAGATTGACGACGACTCCTCTTCCGGTGGATGCGGGTCACCCGATCCGGCGGCTTCCGCCCCGTCGCCGCCGGCGTCCTCCGAGAGTGTGGAGTCGTACGTGACGGCTTGCGAGTGGCTTCGCGAACCGTCGGGCGGGGCGATCCCCTCCGCGTCCGGCGAGAGGGGCACTGAGAAGGGCCTCAGAGAAGACAGCAGCTGGGACGGCGACATTAGCCGGACCATGAGTCAGGGGAAGTGAGTCTTCGTGTGCGAGTGGTGCATTTGGTGAAGTTTTGGGGCTGGCTGGGTTGTTGAGTTAAAGTGCCTCCCCTTTTGGCAACGGGCGTAGAGAATCCATATTCTTTGGGTCTTTCGGTAAAATCACGTAGATAGGTTCAAATTAAATAACAAAAAAATAACAAAAAACTGCGACGTTTCGATCGCAACGCAAGCGGTCGTCATCAGGAAAAGTGGGTTAGATTCTAAAGGCAAACTGTTTATAAAGGTTTGAAATGGGCGTGGCCCAAATGTCAGCAGCCAATGGTAATGTGAGTGGTGGGCAGCAACCATGACGGTGGTTGGTTTTCCACCAATCAAAGGGCTGCCAGGTGAAAATTGGCATGTTGATAGAAGATCGCAGAGCCACCGCCACCTCCAGGTCGGCACGCGAATTGGCTGTGGTAGTGTGAACCTGTTAATGAACAACGAACATCGGAAGGTGGTAGGATGGGAACATCACAGCCAGTTATGACTTAAACTGGTTGATAACGTCCTTCCAATGATTGCTCAGTTTGTACCCATCTTCTCGGTGGAAATTGTGTCTGTGTCTGTATATATGGATGGCTTCGTGAACGAATCTTTGTTGATAGCCAGTGGGTTTGCAGAGTACCTTCGTCTTAGAGAAATCAATTCCGTGTGAGTTCACCGCATTAAAACAATGATCAGCCACGGCCGAGGTATTGGTCCTACTCACGAACACGGTCCGAGACATGTCGCTTAGTTTCCCCAATGTAACTACTGCCGCAGACACAAAATGTAATGACTGCCGCAGACACAAAACCATCACCTTGCCATACATAGCACGGGTCACCAAAAAGATTCCAAAATCATGAGCAAACACAAGATCCAGGTTCGATTTAACACTGCATAAAATTCATGATCTGATCCCATCTGTGAAAGATGTGATCCCTGACTTGCAATACCCCGGCGTCTACAAAATTGGGGAAACTAAGCAACATGCCTCGGAACGTGTTCGTGAACATAAGGCAGATCTGAAACACGGTAGTTACGTAGTTACTTTATTGTTATTGACAGGGCCAGGGTTGTGTAGCACTATAATGGGTAGGTGTGGGGAGCGGTGGCGCAGCGGTTAGCACGTGGCAGTACGAACCCGGAAACCCGAGTTCCATTCCCGCTCACGGCCACCAACACCCAGTGACGATTATCTGAACCGGTCCTGGGCCTCCCCTAGGTCGACTCAGCCTCAAATTAGTACCTGGTGCGATGTGTAAACATTGCGACTGGGGAGACAAAGGCGGCCGGGCGTGGTGCTGGCCACCCACCCCTCGTGTGCCATGCCGGCCTTCATAGGTGCTCGCTAACAGCACTTGCCCTCACAGGTGATATATACGGGGGATCTATGCTATACGGGGGATCTTGCCCTGTTTCTTCATTTACGGTAGGCGTTACATTTTACATTTTATTCCTATATTTTAAAACTGTACGATAATTTGTACTTCTCATGTTAACGAAAAAAGTTGTTCGAGCGTGGAACATTTTGGGGCTGAAACGTCTCTCAGCTGTTAACACGGGCCAGGAGACCATGGGCGGTGTTTGACGCATCCCGCTCATCGCCTCGCGAGACGCGCCCCCTGCAGTAAGTGGGTGCTGCCGTGAATGCCTCAAGTACGGATGAGGAGCATATCGATGTTACGGGCATTTTGTCTCTACCAGCTGGGTTCCGGTCCCCTGCACCAGCAAGGAACATCGCCGTCCTGACGACGGGAGGGATGAAGACGCCGCCGCCACCATCGCCGCCGCCACCACGGTCCCCACCATCTCCACCGTCACTGCCACCATCGCCACCGTCACTGCCACCACCGTCCCCACCGTCCCCACCATCTCCACCATCTCCACCGTCACTGCCACCACCGTCCCCACCATCTCCACCATCTCCACCATCGCCACCGCCACCGTCCCCACCATCTCCACCATCTCCACCGTCACTGCCACCACCATCCCCACCATCTCCACCATCGCCACCGCCACCACCGTCCCCACCATCTCCACCATCTCCACCGTCACTGCCACCACCCCCACCGCCCCCTCCACCACCACCTCCGTCGCCGATGATGATGATGATGATGTCGGCAGTGGGCCGACGGAAGCCCGGAGAACTCGGCGAAGATTCGCAGGCACTAGGAGGCGCTTCCGGAAATTTCTCTCTTTCGTTCGGAATCACTGTTGCTGTTGCACGAGCGGAGAGGACAATGATCCTGTCACAGGGCCGGCCATTCACCGCCCTGGGGACAAAGTTTAGTTTTATTTCTGGGGGGGGGGGGGGGGGGGGGACTTACATGGCTCGTGAGTGTGTCTCTCTATTAGGTGCTGTGTGTCTTACGGAATAAATGCTGGGGGGGATTCACCACGGCCTCGGGGAATCTTCCGCTGCCAGCATCTCGTGCGAAGACTGGGAGAGAACCAAGCGGAGGAGTGGCGGGAGGATGGCTGCCCATCATCACCACCACACCACACGCATGGGACTAGCCCAGATCAACGCTAATTGACATTCGGAGCTGTCACCTTGCATGGTGTCCTCCCAGCCAGCCTAGCTTGTAATCTCAGTCGTTGTCAAGAGGGGAGAGAGATGGAAAGCGATCATGTACTGTGTTCAAATGTTGTAAAATATAATGGGGTTCAATGAAAAAGGGAATCATTGTTAAGTATAAGATATATTGTAGATCTCCATGTATATATACTGTAAGGAACAAATTTAGTTTTGTAAGAAAAGAAAAAAAATCTGTTATTTTTCATATTACTTGTGTCCGGATGCTGTTTGAAGAAGCGCAATGAGTCCCCGCAATTACACACAGACACACACACAGACACAACGACACACAGACACACACAGACACACACACAGACACAACGACACACACAGACACACACAGACACAACGACACATACACAGACACACACAGACACACACACAGACACAACGACACACATAGACACAACGACACAGACACGACACACACAGACACACGCACAGACACACACACAGACACAACGACACACAGACACACAGACACACACAGACACACACAGACACAACGACACACATAGACACGACACAGACAAAACGACACACACACAGACACAACGACACACACAGACACAACGACACATACACACACAGACACACACACAGACACAACGACACACATAGACACAACGACACAGACAAAACGACACACACAGACACAACGACACACAGACACACGCACAGACACAACGACACAGACACACACAGACACAACGACACATATAGACACAACGACACAGACAAAACGACACACACACAGACACATACAGACACGACACAGACACACACAGACACAACGACACACACAGACACACACAGACACAACGACACATACACACACAGACACACACACATACACAACGACACACATAGACACAACGACACAGACAAAACGACACACACAGACACGACACACAGACACACGCACAGACACAACGACACAGACACACACAGACACAACGACACATATAGACACGACAGACACACATACACGACACACACAGACACAATGACACAGACAAAACGACACACACAGACATATACAGACACGACACACACAGACACAACGACACACACACAGACACAACGACACACACACAGACACGACACACACACAGACACGACACACACAGACACGACATAGACACACAGACACAACGACACAGACACACGACACAGACACAACGACACACACACAACGACACAGACACACAGACACAACGACACACACACACAGACACACAGACACACACATACATACAAAGACACAAAGACACACAACAACGATCCCACGTGTAGCGATAACAGACTGTTACAGAAAGTGTTGTTCGTGAGCGCCTATGAAGGCAGTCACAACGCCCGGCCGCCTTTGTCTCCCCAGTGGCGATGTTTACACATCGCACCAGGTACTCATTTGAGGCTGAGTCGACCTAGGGGAGGCCCTGAACCCATTCCAATAATTGTGACTGGCGTTGGTCGTGAGTGGTAATTGAACTTGGATCTCCGGGTTGGTCTCGCCGTGCGTTAACCACTAATCACAAACAACAACAACCGCCAATCGCCACTAAGTGATGGTGACGTCACCACAGGCGCTTGTGCCAGGCCAGGTGCACTTTAAGGCCACGTAAAGTGTCGAGAGTCCGCTGGCAGGAGGTCACGGGACAGACCCAGCAGGTGCCACGGGTCGACTTAGATGACTACTGGTAGATACACCTGTGGGGCCCGACGTCCACCCCACCGCCCTCGCTAGGCAGGTGGGGCACGATGTCCGCCCGGTCCGCTCCACCGTGTCGGTTGGCTCCCGCCGAGCCCCCGCCGACCGAGTGACGGGGCCCTCCGCGCTAGCGCCCTCTCCGAGGGACATCCTCGTGCTGCTGGCTCGTAGCCGCAAGAGGTTAGACCACACACCCGTGCACTCCGCACGTGCACGGCGACCAGTCCGCCCGGCACGCCGCGCCGCACAGCTCCCCACTCTTCAACGGAACCACGGGGGCCGAGGCCTATACGTTGAGTTTTCTCGTGCGCACGGTGGGCGCGTGCAATTCCTCGTCGGTACCGCCCTCCGCACGCGTTGCCGTCGTCCGTTACGCGTGGCACCTTCCCACGGGGGCAGGGACGGCTCGTGCGCGCCCCCGTCGCCTGATTACCCCGTCCTCTACCCACAATACCTCTTGTGTTTGTTTTTGTCACTTCCTCTGCACCCCGATGGGTGCCACTGATGGGAAGGAATGGAGGCGATCGCTGCTCACTTTTGGCAGAAAAATTGCCACAATGTCATGAACTCCCTTTGCTTTGAAGCCAATCTGAGGCAGCTCTGTAGTGTCCGCTTCCGTGGGCCGTTCCCTCCGCGCACGACGGATTGCGTTGCCGCACGAGACATGCGAAGAAGCGATTCTTTGTTACGTTCCGCAGTGCTGCCGGCGTGAAAGTAGGATGCCACGGTGGCTAGGAGATGTTAACTCCCCCACCTGGTATGCAGGAGGTCATGGGTTCGATCCCGACCCTGATGCCTGCTGCTGCTGTATATTTGGAGTTTGCGTCTCTCTCTCTCTCTGCCTGTGGTCGCGTGGATTTTTCTCCAGGTCCTCCGGATTTTCGCTCCCCATTTATAATCAACATCGCCACGCATTTCAGAGTATTTGGCTGCTGCTATAAATGTCCACATGACGACAAGCCACATCGTTGAGCTATCATTTGTGATAGGCCAGGTTACTTCTGCCAAAGACGCTATATAGTTCAGTGGGCCTGGTACAATAAAAAAAGTCAGTTGTAGTTCAATATGAATGCTTATTTATAATAAACAAACCCACACATGTCACGAAACTTTCCGTAACGACACCGGCACGCGGACTCAGCCCCGTGTGCATCTCTCGGCGTCTTCGTGCGTCTCTCTGTCTCTCTGTGTGTCTCTCTGTCTCTCTGTGTGTCTCTCTGTCTCTCTGTGCGTCTCTCTGTCTCTCTGTGTGTCTCTCTGTCTCTCTGTGAGTCTCTCTGTCTCTCTGTGTGTCTCTCTGTGTGTCTCTCTGTCTCTCTGTGCGTCTCTCTGTCTCTCTGTGTGTCTCTCTGTCTCTCTGTGAGTCTCTCTGTCTCTCTGTGTGTCTCTGTGTCTCGCTGTCTCTCTGTGCGTCTCTCTGTCTGTGTGTCTCTCTGTCTCTCTGTGTGTCTCTCTGTCTCTCCGTGCGTGTCTCTGTCTCTCTGTGCGTCTCTCTGTCTCTGTGTGTCTCTCTGTGTGTCTCTCTGTCTCTCTGTGCGTCTCTCTGTGTGTCTGTCTCTCTGTGTCTCTGTGTGTCTCTCTGTGCGTCTCTCTGTCTGTGTGTCTCTGTGTCTCTCTGTGCGTCTCTTTGTGTGTCTCTCTGTCGCTCTGTGCGTCTCTCTGTCTGTGTGTCTCTCTGTCTCTCTGTGTGTCTCTCTGTGTGTCTCTCTGTGCGTCTCTGTCTCTCTGTGTGTCTCTCTGTCTCTCTGTGTCTCTGTGTGTCTCTCTGTCTCTCTTAGCGTCTCTCTGTCTCTCTGTGCGTCTCTCTGTCTCTCCATGCGCATCTCTGTCTCTCCATGCGTCTGCGCGTGTCTCTCCAATCCCCCAGGGAGCCTCGGGTTGGGCAATCAGGAGCTCCACCTGTGCCCGCAGCCGGTGGCCGTCCCTCCGCCCTACGAGCCGTGCACCGCGCACTGCGGCATCGACTGCTCCATGACGTCACCTCCAGCGGCAGGCTCCTGGCCTGCGGCAGCAACCGGTACGAGCTGGGTTCAAAGTCTCATTTCTCTACCACTGCTCCTCTGTGGTTTGTTTATCGTCCTTCCCCCGCACCTCCGATTAGCGCGATTGGCTACGTACGGTGCGAAAGAAGTTCAACGGACGAAACTAAAACTATTAAACCAAACAATTTTTTTATTTTACCAGGTAAGGCCCACTGAGCGATGTAGCTCTTCGTCAGAAGTGACCTGGCCACAAATGATAGCGTAACAAAATGGCTTAATACGATGTAGAAATGTATGGAGCCAAATACTCTAAACGCGTTTTTCTAAATGTGGAGGGAAAACCCGCAGGAACCGGAGAAAAATCCACGCGACCGCGGTGAGAGAAAGACGCGCAAATATACAGCAGCAGCAGACATCAGGAATCGAACCCAAGGCTCCTGCATGCCAGGCGAGGTAGTTAACATCTCCTAGCCACCGCCTACATACAAAGACAAATGATCTCCCCCCCTTCCCGTCACGTGTAGCCTTAACAGACTTGGGGCAAGAGCTGTTAGCAAGCACCTATGAAGGCCGGCACTGTGGCACACGAGGGGGTGGGTGGCCAGCGCCACGCCCGGCCGCCTTTGTCTCCCCAGTGACGATGGTTTACGCACCATGCCAGGTACTCATTTGAGGCCGAGTTGACAACTGCACCGGGACGTATGCCCCCCTGGCCCCCCCCCCCGCCCCCTCTACGTCTGCCCGACGCGAACCGCAGGTACAACAAACTGGGCCTGGATAAGATCTCGCACGACGGCGACGACGCCGCGTGCCCCGCGGAGCAGACGGAGGAGTCGCTGGTGCTCTCGCCGGTGCAGTCCAGCCCGCTGGACGGTGCCCGGGTGGTCCACGTGGCGCTGGGCACCGCTCACTCCGCCGCCGTCACAGGTGGGGCGCGAGTTGTGTTCAGATGCTTGAACAGCAAAAATAAACCTTTTGCAAGGAATCAAGTTCCCGCATTAATCACACACGGTACTTGTTGTGAACGTGCAAACAAAAACATGCGCTGATAATTATACGTGGCGTTGTCTTTGAAACTGATTTGGCCGACACCAGAGACGGCCTTCGTTAGGGCATAGTCTCACCAGTGTCAGACGGGGGAACGACGCCAAAAGGCGAACATGATGTATGTCGACATTCTTTCGCACTGTACGTAGCCAACCGTGCTGATCAGATACTTAAATCTCCGTCTGCCTTGTCTTCGTCGCTCTCCTTCACCTCCGTCGTGTGCATCGTCCTCAAAATACCGAGCTGAGCAATTCTGCACGTAGCGCTCGTGCCATTGTGACGGACTCGGTCGTCAGTCCTGACGCGGTCAGTCGTGGCACGTTTGTAATCCACCAGGACGCACTCTCTCTGGTGTGTCCGTCTGTCCCGTCTCTCTTTGCCTCGTGTGTAGGGCGTCTCACTCCGCCTCCATCTCCCCCGTCTATCTCGTCCTGTCCCTGAACCCCCCCGCCTTCCTCTCTTCGGTCACCGGCCCTGGCAAATTCTTTGCCGATCTCGCCGCGTCTCGTCGTGCAGACACGGGCACGTGCTACACGTTTGGAAGCAACCAGCACGGGCAGCTTGGCGGGGGAGCTCGCACGAGCAGCCGGGCGCCGCAGCCGGTGGACGGGCTCGGCGGGGTGAAGGTGGTGCAGGTCACGTGCGGCGACGCCTTCACCGTGGCCGTCGCCGAAGGTGACGACGACGGTGCCGCTGCTGACGCCGCCGTGTGCACGTGTGAACGTGCGTGTGTGTGAACACGCGCGCGTGTGAACACGCGCGTGTGTGCGTGTGTGAATGTCCGTGTGTGAACGTGCGCGTGTGAACGTGCGTGCGTAGGGAGCAGTAGTGTAGCAGTTGTGTAGTGAGCGCGTTGCGTTACGAACCCAGAGACCCAAGTTCATTTTCCGCTCAGGCCACCAACACCGGTGACGATTATCTCAACCGGTCCTGGGCCTCTCCTAGGTCGCCATGAGGTGGTGCTGGCCACCCACCACCTCGTCTGCCGTGCCGGCCTAATATGGGGGATCTCTGTTATCTTTGTGTGTGTCTGTGCACTCCCCGCCTTCACCAACACGCACTGACCAGTGCGAAATAACCCTCACGGTGTGGGGGAGGCTCTCATCCAGCAGTTGAATGGTGAAAGGTCTGTAACCATGACCACCTTATGCTAGGGAGATGGGGGCCTCTTTGCTCAGAGCACTTGGCTCAGACGCCCCATCATCAATATTGTCACTCCCGTGGTGATAAATTAAGTAACACTTTGTGTGGAGTCAGAGGTTGTTGTTTTTTGCACAGACTGGGCCCACCGCTGTAGGAATGGGGAATTTCCACCACCGGCAATGGAGATGAGCACTCAAGCAATGCTCCCTTGTCTCGCTGAAACATCCCCCGCTCGTGCGTGCGTGCGTCTCTCCGGTTTAGTTTCACGCAAGCCGCGCCAACGCGCGTTCACGCACGATGACTCGCGTTTGTGTCTTAAAAACCACGAGTTAACTTCGTTGCACAATGATAACCTGTGCAGATCCGTGCTCACGCGCGTGCGTGATTCTCTCGTGTGCTCGTGCCAGGAGGGCAAGTGTTCACGTGGGGGAAGGCCGCGCGGGGGAGGCTGGGCCGGACCGACGGCGAGGCCTGCGTCCCTGGGCCCGTGCAGCTCCAAGAGACGTTCCCCTACGCGGTCACCTCCGTGTCCAGCCGGCACGGCAACACGCTGCTCTCCGTGCACTGCGCCTCACAGTGCCGATGACAACGCCGGCACGGCGTCGGCGTGACCGACGGTCCTGCGTCAACGCCCAAATTCCTCGCGGCGGCGGCGCCGGTGGCTTGCCCAAGCCCCACTCACAATGTTGAACATTGTGATGCCTCTGGATCGACCATCCACCCATTGTTGATGTTACTGGGTGATTTTACTAATTTTGACCTTTGTTTTTAACTGCCAAACTGCTTGCCTCAATGTCACTAACATTACCAAGTTTGGTTATACCTACAACTCCTCCTGGAAGGCCTCCCCATTGATGTTTGAGGGTTGTTTGACCATACCTCCCCACACTGGTCAATGTGGGTTAGTGAAGCGTGGGGCAGGACCACGTGGTGAGATATCCCTCGCCACGGATATCAGCCTGCGGCCAGGAATCGAACTCCGCTCACCCAACTCAGCGTGCCGACCGCTGCACCGCCGCTCCTCCCCAGGTTGGGCTAGGATGGTCAAATGTGTGCTGGGATATATGTCGCGGGATGTGATACAAAATCACGAACAGTTCACTGTGCCACTGAACAAAACGTTCCGATTTTTTATTGTCAATACATTTGTATTTATATTTACGTGCGTGGAGCATTACTTACATACTCCACGGGTGGCACATTGGTTTACTCCTCCCCCCCCACACAGCCCCCCCCCCCTCCTGCTCCCCCACACAGCCCCCCCCTCCTGCTCCCGCACACAGCCCCCCCCCCCCTCCTGCTCTCCCACACAGCCCCCCCTCCTCCTACTCCCCATAGCCCCCCACATTTCTCCCCACGGGAACAGATGCCCCAAATTGAATCGTTTTTTCTCATGTCGCGCGAATCCCCCTTCTTGACGTCGTCACTGCGCCTTCTGGTGGCACTGGTGCCACTGTGCCCGCCACTCGTCGGCCTGCAGGAGGCTTGCCGAGATGGCACAGCCGGCGCTCCGCAGCCTGGCGAGCACCTCCGGGAAGAGGCGCGTCGCGAAATCTTGAGACGCCGACACGCAGGGGTCGCCGGCGGTTATTTCTGCGCAAACGAAACGAGAGCCAAAGTAAACATCGAGATTCTTAAGGTTAAAATTTAGCAGCCGCCCGATGGGTTAGGTAAAAAAAACTGGTTGCCAATTTTTTCACGTATCATCATCATCAAGAACCATGGGGCAGATAGCCCCGCGGGTGTCCACTGCACGTTTCGTCATTTGTTCCCATTTTCCTCTCTGTCATGTAGTGCTAGTATGGTCAAGCAGGGCCACACCTATCTGGCACCAATCTCTTATTTTGTGGTCATGAGATTCGCTCTGTTAGGTCTTCCTCTCTTTCCGGTTCCTTCCATTCTTCCCGAACAACACCATTTTTTATTACTTCTCTTTTTGCCATACCTCTCAGGTTCATTGCCATTTACCCAGAGAATCCCTCTCACCGAGCGAGTCTTCGGAATTTCGGGACTTACTGCCAAGTATGGAAATTTAAATGGAAAAAAATTTAATTGGCAACCTTCTGATTGCGAGCGGCACGCTGGAGCTCGGAGACAACGCCACTGACACGAGGCCCCAAGGAGCCTGCGTCTCTCCCCGCGGTCACTGCGTGGATTTATCTCCGGGTCCCTCCGGTTTTCCCCTCCACATTTAGAATCAACGTCACCACGCATTTAGAGTAGTTGGCTGCGAGAAATCTCCACATGATGATCATGATGATAAGCCCACATATCATTTGTGGCCAGGTCACTTGTGAAAAAACAGCTAGACAGCTCAGTGGGGCCTTGCCTGGAATAAAGTGCCCCCACTGTCACGTGCTATGCAGAAGGGCCGCTACGACTCGCCTCTCTGCAGCTGCAGGAAGCCGTCCCGGTGCTCCGCGGCCACCTCCACGGTGGCCCCACGCGGCAGAGCGAGGCTCAACAGCTGTGCGTGGAAGCAGGCCCCGACGATGTCGCTCGCGCCGGACGAGTAGTGCAGGACGATCGAGACCGCTCCTGTACGACGCCCGCCCGAGAATCAGAGGCAGCCTCCACCCGTCTTGGCGAAGGTCGGGGCAAGGTGGCGTCTGTCGAGCGGCACCCGCCAAGGTCATCGACGAGGACGCGTGCGGCAGGAGGCCGCCCTGCCACGGGCCCCTGTTCTGGGTTAAGGGCTCCACGTCGAAACTCGCGAGGACCGTTTCCACCACGCCGCTCAGCGCGGGCTCACGAAGGTGCGGTGGTGGGTGGGGGTTCAGGTGTTGTACCGCGCGTACGTTGGAACTTCTTTCACACCTCATGTAGCCGACCGTGCTAATCGGAGGTGCAGGGGCAAGGACGACAAACTGAACACTGCAACACTCTAACAAGGTCAACGCTAATTAAAATTGCGAAGCGGTGAGAACGTTGACACGTGCTCCGTTCCTGGACACCGCTGAATCGACGGTCGGCACGGAGAACCGAGGTCTCCCTGGGCCGCCCCGTCCCGTGGGCTCCGGTGCAGTTACACCGCCTGCACACTCGACAGCCAAGCCACTGAGTTGCCTGTGGCACGGTCTGGCACGCAGCCGAACAAAGTCCCGGTCCCATGCAACCTGCCGCACTCACCGCACGCTTTGTTTAGTCGGAGGAGGTACTTCCTGTTGCTTGCATCCTTCGGTAGTTCACTTGCCCTGCAACGCAACAAACGTAGTTCATTAGCCCTGCAACGCAACAAACGTAGTTCATTAGCCCTGCAACGCAACAAACGTAGTTCATTAGCCCTGCAACGCAACAAACGTAGTTCACTTGCCCTGCAATGCAACAAAAGTAGTTCATTAGCCCTGCAACGCCACAAAGGCCACACTGGCAAAGCGGACCGAACATGGAAACGGTCTCCAGCCAAGCGGAAACTGGGCTTTGTAAATGTTGGAAAGGGCCACGGTCAAGTCAAGTGTGGGAGCACACGCCCGGACGGCAGCATCCACTCTGGGTCGCTCAACCCCCAGGGGTCCCTTCCGGCAAAGCCCCCATAGCAAGCCCCCTTCCCCAGGGGTCCCTTCTGGCAAAGCCCCTCAAGCAAGCCCCCTTCCCCAGGGGTCCCTTCTGGCAAAGCCCCTCAAGCAAGCCCCCTTCCCCAGGGGTCCCTTCCGGCAAAGCTCCTCAAGCAAGCCCCCTTCCTATCCCCGAGTCTCGATCTGATGCAGCCTCGCGAGACCATGAGGCCATCCTCCTCGGCCTCTCCTCCAGCCCACGAGTTTCTCGAGCGCAGAGAATCCGGTGGGCAAGGGGTCAACGCGAAGGGGCAACTTCAACGCGAAGGGGCAGCGTCAATACGGAGGGGCAGCTTCAACACGGGGGGCAGCTTCAACACGGGGGGCAGCTTCAACACGGGGGGCAGCTTCAACACGGAGGGGCAGCGTCAACACGGGGGGCAGCTTCAACACGGGGGGCAGCGTCAACTGGGAGGGGCAAGCGAGGAGCCACGTGCTCAAGGTGTGGAGAAGCCTCACGTGGTGATGACGTCGGCGAAGGGAACGCCAACGTTGACCGTGAGGGATTTGCCGAAGGCTGTGGGAATCACAAAGCAGGTGGTTGCCGTCCGAGCGTCTCGCGTGTGGCATCTCTCAAACATTCCATTTTGTCTCTTTCACCGTTTTATTGCACTTACGCTGCCGGTGTCGTGTACGTTTGTATGTGTAGAGGAGTAAAATGGGGACGTGACGTCATGTGTGCCGTCCAGTGCGATGATGTCACGGAACGTGGCATCATGCACGCTGGGGGGCTCGATGACGTCATGTCTCGTCTAGTATTTAAGGGGGACCCCGTGACGAAAGCGGGGTCACTGCGGGAACGGGTAGAGTGAGAAGGGTGGAGAGGGAACCAGGGGTAGAGAGGGATCGACGAGAGTCAGGAGTGAAGCCGCTGGTAGCCGTAGGAGGTGCTGCTCTTCCCGGTCGGTGGGGTTGGCTAGTGCCCCCATCCGACTCGAGGGAGAGAGACCGGAGCTAGCCGGGCTGGACCAGGACTTAGTGTAGGACCCCTAACCCCTGGGAAGTTGTCCCACCCTTTGTGCTATTGTAATACACTTAATAAACCTTTGGCGAAAGCCCTTACCTTCAAGCCGTCTCCGAGTCGTCGTCGGGAACTCCTCAACACATGTATTAATTTACGTGACTTCCGCACAGCTGTGATCGACGTAGCACTCAGAAATCTCTCCGGATTCGGTGTGCAGTGAAAGCGGTGGCCACCCTCTCCACACACCTGTTCACGCTCACACCTGTTCACACAGACAGCCGCTCACCTGTCCTCCTCTGCCTGCCAGGTATAAGGACCGGTCGCTGTGTTCCTTACAGCCCGGGCATACGCACCTGTGAGATCTCAGCCTGGTGCCCTGTGGAGAAGGCCACGGCCCCACGGTGAGGGGCACCTCACACACACACACCTGCGTGAACACCTGTATGAGCACCTGTATGGAGAGCTGCATGGACACCTTTACACACAGCAAGGATCCCCCGTTAGTAGCGAGTCGCAGCACCTGTGAAGGCCGCCGGCACGACGCACGAGCGGGGTGGTGGGCAGTAACCACGCCCGGTTTGTCTCTCTCCCCGGCAGGTTGGTGATGTTTACACTCCGCACCGGGTAGACATTTAAGGCTGAGTAGACCTAGGGGAAGGCCCAGGATGGGTTGAGACGCCCGTCACCTGGCGTTGGCTGCGAGAGAGAACTGAACTCGGGGGGGGGGGGGGGTTTGGTGGTTCGGAGCGCGGCGAGAAAGCTGCCACACAAAATAACCACGCGGCTCGGCAGAGGGGTCAGGCAGGAAGCTTCGCTGCTGCCAGCGGGATTACAGAGAGGATCCCTCGTGGGTTTTCACTGCCGTTCGCTTCGGGGACACAGTGAGGCGTAAGCGTAGATTGAGGAAAGTATTTAACGGGGTCGGCTGGTTAAACTAAACTTTTTACGTGGTCTAACCCAAAAAAAACGCATTATGGATTAAACTAAATTATCAAAAAAAATTTTCAGAAGCGACCTGGCCACCCACAAATGATAGCTCATCGAAGTGTCGTCTCGTGTGGAGGAGATGCGTAGCCCCAGCGAGGAGGTTCTGTGAACTCGTGTGTGGTTACGAGCAAGCGTCGTCCCCGCTCTCTCCGCGTCTGTCCAGGAGGCCGGTGCTCGCCGGGGCTGAGAATTTCACAGTCTTCATCAAGAACACAATCAGGTTCCCCAAGTTTGACTTCAGCAAGTGAGACATTCGACACACGCATATATACACGCACGTATATATGCACAAAGACAAAGCTGCCCCAAATAGCCTTAACAGACTGTAGGGGCAAGTGCTGTTAGCGAGTCGCACCTGTGAAGGCCGGAACGGCGCACGAGGGGGTGAGTGGCCAGCACCACGCCCGACCGCCTTTGTCTCCCCAGTGGCGATGTTTACACACCGCACCAGGTATTCACCTGGGGCTGAGTCGTCCTACGTGTGATTGTACGTGCGGTCACTGCATTGCACGCTTTCAGATACGCTTCTGCGGATATCTGGAACGCTCTTCACTCCCCTACCAGGAAGCCACTGGAGCGGTGCACTTTTAAATCATCATCGAGATTGACAAACTCATTTATTTAGAACTGATTTGTGTTCAATTTTGATTTAAAGCTTTCGTGACTGCAGTAATTAATATTCTTAGTTCTTTCGGTAAAGTCACGTTGAAGGGAAACAACAAAATAATACTATATATAATTATTTTTATATTGCTTTATATATATTTTATTATTTTGTTGCTTCCCTTCAACGTGACTTTACCGAAAGAACTAAGAATATGATTTGTGTTCAGTTTGTTGTCCTTCCCCCGCAACTCCCGATTAGCACAGTTGGCTACGTACAGTGCGAAGGAAGTTTAACACACACACATATACACATACATGCACATATACATACATACATGGTTTTTTTGTTTTTTTCAGTTTATTTATTTTGGTATAGCCCTGTGAGCCATTCGGCTATTGAATCGGGTGCAACCACAACAAAAAAAACCTAAAACACGAACAAGAAAACATCTTAAAGTGACCATGTGACTGTGCAAACAGAAAATCCATGACAAAAACGGCAAAATATTCCTGAAAAAAAGCACCGTACACCAACGCTGTGCAAAAAAAATCCCAGTGGGATGCAAGTCAAACAACAACAGCCACAATAAAACTTAGATTAAGGCCATCAGTCTAACTCCGTACTACAACAAAACAAACATGTCCAACCCAAAAAAACGTTTTCGAAAATCACCAAAAAATAAAGCCATAATTGCAACGTAACAGTGATCATAGGGACTGTGACCGAATTTTTACAATAAACTACGTAAATAACATGTAACACCAAATCCTAGAGCCATAGCTGGCTGCATGAGTTACTCCACAACAACAGAAGCATCAGTCGGAGTATCAAATTTTGCAATGCACCTTTAAGATCAGCACGCTAAATCAAAATACAGATAATACTTTGCAGCGTCATCCGGAGCGAAACATTTTATTTTATTTTACGCCAATGAATAGCAGTGGCAGCAAGGGGTGTACAACTCCTCTAGAGCAGTTTTGAGAGAAGATCTCATTGGTAGCGATTCAAGTTGCAGTTTTTGTACGCCAATAGGGAATGTGAAGCTGGTAAATGAGCGAAGACCTGAGGTCAAATTTGTTCTTTGAAACAGAGAGGAGATCCAGTAGGTAGTCTGCGGATTTTTTTGTAAGTACATCGTGAATAAATAAGATCTGGTGCACAAGCCGTCGAACATTACGAGATGTTAAGTTTGACCCAATGTAGAAATCATAGTGGTGAGTCCTATATGGGCATTTCAATGTAAATCTTAAGGCCGAGTGATAGATGGAATCAAGCTTCTTCAGTACAGTACTTGAGGCTGATTTATACACGATGTCACAGTAGTCAAGTAGAGGCAGTATGGTAGCTTTTATCAATTCCAAACGGAACATTGGGGGGAAGCAGTGCTTGTGTCGATACAGAAAACCAATTTTTATTTTTGTCTTTTTACCAATATAGTCAATGTGATCTTCAAAATTCAGTAGTAGAATGCAAGCGATGGTAAGCGAGCACCTATTAAGGCCTCCATCACACACACACAGACCTACATCGCACACACCTACATCACACACACACCCCTCCATCACACACACCTACATCACACACACCTACATCACACACACCTGTACTGCACATACACACCCACCTGCATTTTGCACACACACACCTCCATCAGACACACACACACCTTTACTGCACACACACACACTGCACACACACCTGTACTGCACGCACACACACCTGTACTGCACGCACACACACCTGTACTCCACGCACGCACACACACCTGTACTCCACACGCACACACACACACCTGTACTGCACGCACACACACACACACCTGTACTGCACGCACACACACACCTGTACTGCACACACACACACACCTGTACTGCACACACACACACACCTGTACTCCACACGCACACACCTGTACTGCACACACACCTGTACTGCACACACACACACCTGTACTGCACACACACACACACCTGTACTGCACACACACACACCTGTACTACACACACACACCTGTACTGCACACACCTGTACTGCACACACACACACCTGTACTGCACACACACCTGTACTGCACACACACACACACCTGTACTACACACACACCTGTACTGCACACACACACCTGTACTGCACACACACACACTGCACACACACACACCTGTACTGCACACACACACACACCTGTACTATACACACACACACACCTGTACTACACACACACACACACCTGTACTGCACGGCACAGTGGTGCGGTACAGCAACTGCTCCGTCACTGTCACTGCCACCTCCACGTGACTCGAGGGAGCGCCAGAGGAGCCTCTTGTCTGGTGATATATAACAAAGGCAAAGATCCCCCGTGTAGCCTTCACGGACTGTTGGGGGCAAGTGCTGCTAGCGACGGCCGGCACGGCACCCTCGATGAGGCGTGGCCAGCACCACGCCCGGCCGCCTTTGTCTCCCCCAGTGTTAATGGTTACACTCCGCACCAGGCACTCACGGTACACCCTCACCCTGCCCTCGTCTCCGTGTGCCCCCGTGTCCACCCGTGTCCACCCGTGTGTCCGGCGTGCCAGGCGTAACGTGCTGGAGCGCGCCGAGGCGGACTACCTGAAGCGCTGCCGCTACAGCGCCACGGCCGCCCCCTACTGCCCGATCTTCCGCCTGGGCCAGCTGGTGCGCGCAGCCGGGGAGGACTTCCACAGCCTCGCCGTGGAGGTGGCGCCCTGCCTGGCAACACGCCGCGGACATGACTCACTACGTGTACACGGCGTGTACACCACGTACACACAGGGTGCATACTCCACCCCCTCCACTCCCAATGAGTGATGGGGCAGTTGTGGAGAGAATGGAGAGGTTTCTGTACCTGGGCAGTGTGCTTATGACCAGCTCCAGTTTGGCAGTCGATGTCTCACTTCGAATCAGTCCAGCGGCGTTATCTTTTCACTCAGCAGCTACAACACATTCCTGCGGAGGGAGCTGGTAGGAACGTTGGGTTGCTCGGTCAATGGCCAGGGTCAACGGCGGCACCACGTGGTGTATTCCGCAAATATGCCCGACTGTGAGGGCGGGCACAAGACGGCGTGAGTAGGTTAAACGTTGAGTTTTATAAGGGCACCACGGGGTGACCAGCCCCTCCCCACCCAGCCACACCCCTACCACCACCCACCCACCCAGCCCCACCCTCCCCACCCAGCCCCTCCCCACCCTCCACTCCCCACTCAGCCCCTCCCTCCCCACCCAGCCCCTCCCCACCCTCCCCTCTCTACCCAGCCCCACACCTCCCATTTTTGTATGCACGACGGACGGACGGACACAATAATCCCCTGTGGGCTGGTGTAACCAGGAGGTTCCTACCAGTATAATGCTGCTGTGTGGAAGCTGCCTGGCTTGTTGCTGAGCAAGAATCTTTGGATCTTCGTGCCCACAGTGATATCCTTCCTTCTCTATGCTTACAAAACATGGAGCCCTGTAAAGAAACATCTTGGCTGGTTTGAAACATTCAGGCAAGCCTGTCCACGATCAATCCTGGGTTTAACCAGGCTGGATTGTGTGATGAGCTCACAGATCCTTTACTGATCTGGACAAAGTCCCATTGGTGAGATCCTCCATTGGCTGGGTCATGTAGCCCACATGCCAAACCACAGCATGCCCAAACAGCTTTTGTTCGGCCGGATAGAGAGGGCTAAACGAGCGTGGCATGGGCTAGAGAAGAGATGGCATTATGTGGTAACAGAGGATATGGAGCTGAGTGGACTTGAAACTTGAATTTGGAGTGGAGTTGCCAATGACTGGTACGAGCAGTGTCAAGATCGGCCTTTATGGAGACTTGTGAAGGACGCTGCTACTGGGCAGTTGGAGGCAGTCGCCCTCCAACACCACCGGAGGGCGGAGGAGCGACGCTCACAAAAACAAGTGTAACGTCGGGTGGCTAAAACAGTGAGTTGGCACAGTGGGGGGCACAGCTGGTGCATCAACCAGTCGTCTCGGTCAGTCAAAACATGGCACCTGCTGGGTCTGTCCCGTGACCTCCCGTCAGCGAGCCTTCGACACTTCACGTGGCCGCAAAGTGCACCTGGCCTGGCACAGGCGCCGTGGTGACGTCACCTTCACTTAGTGGCGTATGGCGGGTATTGGTAATGCTGTGTTAATGCTGTGTGTGTGTAATGCTGTGTGTGTGTAATGCTGTGTGTGTGTAATGCTGTGTCTGTGTAATGCTGTGTAATGCTGTGTAATGCTGTGTCTGTGTAATGCTGCGTGTGTGTAATGCTGTGTGTGTGTAATGCTGCGTGTGTGTAATGCTGTGTGTGTGTAATGCTGTGTGTGTAATGCTGCGTGTACAGGGTGGCGTTATCGGGGTTCAGATCGAGTGGAGCTGTAACCTGGACCGCCCAGCGAGTGAGTGCCACCCCGTCGACTCCTTCAACCGCCTCGACGCAGCGCGACCCCACCTCAATGCCTCCTCCTCGGGGTACAACTTCAGGTGGGCCCCTTCACTCTCACCATCTTCCTTAACCCCTCACCGTAACATTAACCCTCACCGTAACTCTCACCATAGCATTAACCCTCACAGTAACATTAACCCTCACAGTAACATTAACCCTCACCGTAACATTAACCCTCACCGTAACTCTCACCGTAGCATTAACCCTCACAGTAACATTAACCCTCACCCTAACATTAACCCTCACCGTAACATTAACCCTCACCCTAACATGAACCCTCACCCTAACATTAACCCTCACCGTAACATTAACCCTCACCCTAACATTAACCCTCACCGTAACATTAACCCTCACCCTAACATGAACCCTCACCCTAACATTAACCCTCACCGTAACATTAACCCTCACCCTAACATTAACCCTCACCGTAACATTAACCCTCACCGTAACATTAACCCTCACCGTAGCATTAACCCTCACCGTAACATTAACCCTCACCGTAACATTAACCCTCACCATAGCATTAACCCTCACCGTAACATTAACCCTCACCCTAACATTAACCCTCACCGTAGCATTAACCCTCACCGTAACATTAACTCTCACCGTAACATTAACCCTCACTGTAACATTAACCCTCACCGTAACATTAACCCTAACATTAACCCTCACCGTAACATTAACCCTCACCGTAACATTAACCCTCACCGTAGCATTAACTCTCACCCTAACATTAACCCTCACCCTAACATTAACCCTCACCGTTACATTAACCCTCACCGTAGCATTAACCCTCACTGTAGCATTAACCCTCACCATAGCATTAACCCTCACCGTAACATTAACCCTAACATTAACCCTCACCGTAACATTAACCCTCACACTAACATTAACCCTCACCCTAACATTAACCCTCACCCTAACATTAACCCTCACCCTAACATTAACCCTCACCCTAACATTAACTCTCACCCTAACATTAACCCTCACCCTAACATTAACCCTCACCGTTACATTAACCCTCACCGTAACATTAACCCTCACCGTAGAATTAACCTCTACCGTAACATTAACCCTCACCTTAACATTAACCCTAACTGTAACATTAACCTTAACATCAATCCCGAACTGCAACATTCACCCTAACCCTACCGTTAAAAAAACAAGAACCCCAACCAACGAACGTTACGCGCTGACCAACACCGCAACCCTTCAACCCGCACCCTTTCGGCCCATGCAGATTCGCCAAATACTACCGGCAGGCGGACGGCGGTGAGCAGCGGAAGCTCTTCAAGGTCTACGGCATCCGCTTTGACGTCCTGGTGTTCGGCAAGGTGAGCGCCACACGGGACATGCGACCTATTTTATTCACGTTTCCCTTTTATCTTAACTTTGCGTGAAGTGGCCTTGAACGTTGTGGTACGAAATGCGCTCTGCTCTTTAAATAAAGATCGTTATTAGTTTCTTATTATTGTTTGGCCAGGTGACATCGTGGTAATTCAGGCACGAGTTCACGAGAATGAGACTTGGCCAGTTGCCAAATCTCAGCCTCACTCACAGACCCTTCTGGGACAGTCAAAAAAAGAAACAGTGACTCACTGCGAGACATCGTTAATAGTTATCCTAGTGATGAACTCGTGGTTTCTCTCATAGAAATGTGGAATTTACAGCTCTGATTGAGATGGGAGTGCAGCAAAAGCCAGTGTTGCACTGTACTTACTATGCTGCCCGTAAGTATGCTCTAAAACTTAATCAACTCTGCTCTGACCAGCATGGTGAAGTATGGTCAAATAACCCCCCCCCCCCTCAAGACCCACATGGTGTGTGGCGTGGGAATATCCTCATCCAGAAGTGGATTGACCCTGAGCTGCAAACGAACATATACATAATGAACTAACCATGACCCTTGACCCAGGCGGGCAGGTTCAGCATCGTTCCCACGGCCGTGAACGTGGGATCAGGCCTGGCCCTGCTCGGAGCGGTGAGACACATCTCCCCCTTGCTCTCCCTTTCTCTCTCCTCACTCTCACAGCCCCCACACTCTCCCACTTGCTCCCCGTCTCACTCATTCCCCCTCACTCACTCACTCATTCTCTCTCGCGTTTTGCAATGATTCAATCTGTGCATCATCCATTGTCCTAACCGCTCAGTCACAGGTAACAGCGTTCGCTAAATAGCACTCTTCCCCTCGCTTCCCCTCCCGCTCTTCCCATCTCATCTCCGCCCTCACATTTTCCTCTCCCTTCCCTCACTCTGCAGCTCCTTGCCAGCCTCACCCTCTCCTTGTCTCTCTCGCCCTCTCACCCCCATCTATTACGTCCTCCTTATCACACATCCTGACTGTACGTGTGAACAGTGGAACGTGTGTGCTACCCACGTGATCCGTATGTGTGTGACTGCATGGGCTACATGGTATATGTTAAGTTCAAGTTTATTTTGTTTCACCAGGTGTGAGCTCAAGAGGCAAGGACAAAGTCGCACTCGCAAGATTGTGTGAATGAGTGGGTGAGAGGAGATGGTGTGTGTGTGTGAACGAGTGGATGAGTGATCAGTTGAGTGAATGAATGAGTGGGTGACTGAGTGTTGATGAGTGGGTGAATGAGTGGGTAAATGAGTGGGTGAGATGGTGGGTGGGTGAATGAGTGGGTGATTGAGATGGTGGGTGGATGAATGAGTGGGTGCTTGAGATGGTACATGAGTGGGTTGGTGGGTGGGTGAGTGAGATGGTGGATGGGTGAATGAGTAATGGTGATTGAGATGGTACATGAGTGGGTGAGTGACTAGGTTGGCGAATGAGTGGTTCAGTGAGACTGTGAGTGAACGGGTAGTGAGTGAGTGAGATGATAAGCGAGCGAGCTAGTTTAAGTTAAAAGTTTTTTTTTCACCAGATGAACTCAAGAAACCAGGATGAGTCTCAATTGCCAGTGATGGGTTGCAGATATTACAAAATTAAAACAAAGTACTGCAATGAAGCACACAGAAATCAGTAGAAACACAACATGAGCAATAACAAAATATTGGACAGCGTAAAGCAATATTAAGTCTTTTTTTTTACTGTTCGCAGTACCCATAATAGAGGTTTTTGTGTTAGATTTTCGCCATCTAACCCAAAAACCTCTTAGAGTTAATATTGGTTGCGAATTCCTCCGTGTTAAACTGATCGCAGTACATTTACAATTAAGATACAGAGATGTGGAACAAATATAATACGTAAACAAACAAGGATATATGATGTCAAGTGCAATTGCAAATGAAGTTAAATCTCTACAACATGTATCTATGTGTTTGTTACAGGGCGTCGGGAGTTAAGTGTGGTTAGCGCACTGCGCTACGAACCCCGTGACCCGAATTCGATCCCAGCTCATGGCCAACATTGGTGACGAAAATCTGAACCGATCCTGGGCTTCCCCTAGGTCGACTCAGCCTTAACTTAGTATGTAAACATCGGCACATGGGAAACAAAGGCGGCTGGGCATAGTGCTGGCCACCCACCTCCTCGTGTTGCCACCAGCCTTACTAGGTGCTCGCTAAAAGCACTTGCCCTGGCAGTCAATTAAAATGCTATATGGGGGATCTTTGTCTTTTTTTTCGGATATGGTAACAGTAGTAAGTAGGCGACCTCCGTTCGATTCCTGGCCACGGTTAACATCAGTGGTGAGTGATATCAGAAGCGGTTCTGGGCATCCCCAAGGTCGACTAAGCCTTCAAATGTAAAGGTTGACACCTGTCCTGCAGGTAGCAGTGATTGATTTGTACCACCGCTGCTGATGGACCACAGTGCTGACTGAAGAACGGCGTCTGGGTTTGGTCCACGGTGGAAAAAGGGTGGCGACCCCCTACTCATATGACTAGTAATAATGTAAATGTATAAAGCGCCCTTAAACAATCGCTGTCAGGGCGCTATGCATGGCAAGGCGGAAAATAGTTAACGACAACCAGGAGAAGAAGAAGTGAGAAGGACGTTTTAAACATAGATGTTTTTAGTCGAGATTTGAAGATTTGTCGTCTGTCTCGGAAGTCCGGACCTCGAACGGCAACGAGAGTTCCAGAGTTTAGGTGCCGCAATTGCTAAGACGCCGTCACCACCCTCCAAGTGTGAAGCCTGGAGCCCGTGGGGCAGTGAGCAATGCCGAATCTGAAGACCTTAACCATCTTGTCGCGGTGTGCAAAATATCAGCACTGGGGAGACAAAGGTGGTGGGCGGGGCACGGCGCTAGCCGCACCACCCGCTGGTGCGCCGGCCTCAACGGCAGCGCTTCGCCCAACGGTCCGCGTGCGCTGTGGAGGGGGGGGGGGTGATCTTTGTCGTTGTGACTGTGCCACACAGGGGGCGTTTTTCTGTGACCTGGTGCTGCTGTACCTGAGCAAGCGGAGCCCCTTCTATCGGGAAAAGAAATACGAGGAAGCCAGGTGAGAGTGTGTGTGTGTGGTCTCTGCGTGCGGAGAACTATAAACTGAAACTGTTTATTTTACCAGGTTAAGTGCCCGCTGAGCTGTGTAGCTCTTTTTCAGAAGTGACTTGGCTATCGCAAATTATAGTTCAACAAAGTGGCTTGTCGCGTGCAAATTTATAGTGGCCAAATACTCTCGGCGCACGTTGATTGTAAATGTGGAGGGAAAAACGGGAGAACCCAGAGAAAAATCCACGCGGCCACGGGGAGAGCATGCAATCTCCAAATATATTGGCGTCAGGCTTGGGATCAAACCCACGACCTCCTGCATACCAGGCGAGAAAGATAACATTCCACCAGTCTCATTTGCAAGAGTGACATGGGGGGGGGGGGGGCGGCATCAGTCCGCTGCCAGTAGTGGGTAAAGATTGCTTCTGCTCCCGTGTGTTTGTGTAATTGTGTTGAGCGGTGGTGTAGCGGTTAGTGCGCTGCAGTATGTATGTTGAACTTTTTTCGCACCGTATGTAGCCAACCACGCTCATCGGAGGTGCTGGAGGACAAGCTGGTGACCCGAGTTCGATTCTCACTCACAATCCATACCAGTGACGACAATCTGAACCGGTCCTGGGCCTCCCCTAGGTCGACCAGCCTCAAATGTGTACCTGGTGCGGTGTGTAGTAAACATCGCCACTGGGGAGACTAAGGCGACCGGACGTGGTGGTGGCCACCCACCCCCTTGTGTGCCGTGCCAGCTTCCATAGGCGCTCGCGAACAGCACTTGCTCCTCCAGTCTGTTAAAGGCTATAAGGGGGAACTTTGTCTAATTCCAATGGAGTACTTTTCAGCGTCATTTTCGAATTTGCACCCTGACGTGGGCGGCACACAATGGCCTAACTCTTGTGAATAACGTCATGGGGATCGTCCACCGAGAGGCAGATGGCGGCGTACTATTATGGCCGACACATACCTCAAGTAATAACCAGGGTGGCCGCTGGGTTCAAACCGTGAAATACCACCGTGCCAAGATGTTAACTACCTCGCCTGGTATGCAGGAGGTCGTGGATTCGATCCCGACCTTGACGCCTGCTGTATATTTGTAGTTTGCGTGTCTCTCTCTCTCCCCGTCGTAGCGTGAAATTTTCTCCAGATCCTGCGGTTTTTCCCTTCACATTTAGAATCAACATCACACGTATTGAGTATTTGGTTGCTATACATTTCCACACGATAAGCCACTTCGTTGAACTATCATTTGTGGCCAGGTCCCTTCTGAAAAAGAGCTGCATAGATAGCTCAGTGGGCCTTACCTGGTAAAAAAAAATAGTTTAAGATGGTAAATAGAACCTCTGCAACGAGCGGCAAACACGCTACCTCTGGTCCACATCACGAACCGATGTAGCACCGGTGCGGTATGGTCTCATAACCCGCACGGCGCGGGGAAGGCCCTCATCCAACAGTGGATTGACAAAAAGGGCTGCACGTGTCCTCAAGACACATCTCTTGTTTTTCTCCGGTGCACAGGTTTCAGAGAGGAGAGAGCGTGCAGATGGGGATGAAGCGAGACTCTGTCACCATCGCTACCATCATCTGACGGCAGGAGCGCGCGCTCACACACACACGGCTGCCGTTCGCCGCCGAGTGACGGTGCCATCATCCGCGCCACGTGGGCCAGGCTAGGTACACTTTGAGGCCGTCACGTGAATGCAAAAGTGTGGAAGGCTAGCTGCAGGCAAGAAGGTCGTGGGACAGACCCAGGTGTTGTTGTGAGTTAACCAACATAAACGTCTGGCAGGTGCATCACCCGTGCTCCCCACTGCGCCAACTTGCTGCGATTTAGGCGCCCGGCATTCCACTCGTTATTGTGAGGGTCGCTGCTCTGCCCTGTGTTGTGGGTGGAGGGCAATTGCGTTGCAGCTGCCCAGTAGTGTCCTTCATGAGCCTCCTCCACAGAGGCCGATCTTGACAACGCTGGTACCAGTTATCTACAAATCGAATCAGCTCCACATCCTCCTGTACCGCATCAATCCATCTCTTCTCCAGCTCATGCCACCGCGGTTATTTTGCCCCCTCCATCTGGCCAAACAGCTGCTGCTTGGCCATGTGGTGGCTGGGCATGCGGGCTACATGACCGTGCAAACGCAGCCTCGCCTGTCAGAGGAGCTCACTGATGATGGGGACTGTGACCGGATCTTTCAAAGATCTGAGTTCCTCACACAATTCAGTCTGGTTAATCTAGGATGGATCGTAGGCAGGCCAGCCTAATTGTTTAAAACCAGCCCAAATGCTCCTCTAAAGGGCTCCACGTTTCGCAAGCATAGCGAAGAGAGGGCATAATGCTCATACACACACGCACACATGCATTTATAAAGATACACAAAATATCATACAGAAACAAAACATATTGTACATGTACACACAAATGATTCCGTGTGCAGCCTTATAGACTGTGCAGACAAGTGTTAGTGAGCACCTATTAAGACCAGCGTGACATGCAAGGAGGGTGGTGAGGCCAGCACCATGCCTGGCCGCCTTTGTCTCTCCAGTGTTGTTGTTTACACACCTCACCAGTTAATCACTCGAGGCCAAGCCAATCTAGGAGGAGACCCAGGACCGGTTCAGATAATTGTCATCATTATTGATCATGAGCTGGACTCGAACTCGGGTCGCCGGGTTCGTAGCGCAGCATGTTAACCACTGCACTACCGTTCCCCAAACAAAGATCCCCGTATAGCCTTAACAGACTATTGGGGCAAGTGCTGTTAGCGAGTAGCAGCGCCTATGAAGCCCGGCACGGCACACGAGGGGGTGGGCGACCAGCACCACGCCCGGCCGCCTTTGTCAAGACCGGTTCAGATGATCGTCACCGGTGTTGGCCGTGAGCGGGAATCGAACTCACGCATTGCCGGGTTCAGATTCAACTTGCTACCGCAGATGTCTGCGACGAGTAATTGAACTCGGGTTTACTGGGTTTGGGCTCGAGTGCAAAAAGTGCTATGACACAATACACATGGACGACCCCTTTTTAAATTCACCCTCTCATCTCACGCAGTAACTTATAGCGATAATATATACACACGTGTGCAGCCTTTGAAAACAACTAATCCGTACTCGCAAGCAGGATAAAGATGCATCTGTTTTTGTATGTTCACGAATACATGTGTTTTAGAGTTACCATGACCGTATTCTCAGGAATATTAGACACTCCCACAAATGTAAGCCGCACCCCAAAACTTGTCCACTGTCAATAGAGTTCTAAAGATCTGGAAGTACGCACGTTTAAAAACGCGCAACTCTTAAAACCCAGGTTATCACGAGTAGGAACACAGCTACTGGATTATGAGAGGCACCACCAAACTCTTCCTTTAAAAATTCGGGCGAACAAAACGGTGTCTTATTATCCGGAGAATACGGCAAAACTTTAATTCATATCGCGCCTACGTGCCACTGCATCTCAAGGCACGCTGCGCAAGAAACGGAGAACAGGGGCAGGGAGTCGACAGCACGGTCGGCCAGGGGTGGTCGGAGATCATTTCCAAACTGGGGGCGGCAGAGGAGAGAGCGAGTGACGTTTCACCGAGCGACTGGGAGAATGCGACCCTCTCTAGGACATTGACAAGCAAGGGGATGTGAGATGATAGGGATATTTCAGGGACACTGCAGGTGGGGGGGGTCCAGCATTTGTTTATTTCAGGACAGGATAAAAAGCTATGCGCGCGTGACATTCCATACCATTAGCTGTCACACGAAGGCCGGAAACGTATAAAGGGCAAGCAGTTAACGGGTTTTTTTTAATCGTGAAATATCAACATCAATTATCTTTGCGGTGGTGCGAAGGTTTACTCTGTTGGACACTGAAGTTACTTATGCTTCTGTATTATGTTTTTCTCTGGCTTAAGCGGTGGGCTGCCACACCTTGGATTTGAGTAAGCGGGCTCACAGCAAATGCTGTCGACAATTTACTTGTTCACGTTATTGTCGTGTTGCACGTGCGCACAAGAACACGCGTGATTGGCCGAATGAGGTCACACGGCGTTGACAAGGTTGCCCAGGTAACGCAAAGAAAACAACACGGTGGAAAGTTGCTGTGTTTTTATTAATGTGTTGAGGTGTACAGATGTTAAATAATAATAATCAGGTGACTTTACCACGGTACATATATACAAACAGTTGAACCTATTGCCATTCCACTTTGGTTCGGGTTAACCCAAAACCGAAATAAATATTTAAGGTTTCAGTAGGTTCAAGATAGGCTCATAGGTCTGCACAGATATGTTTCATGAACCCATGCACTTGTAGTACTGCAATCTCTTGGCCAACTTGCATCACAGTGGCATCATGGAGATTCAACAAATACTCTTTGGTTCTATTCGGTAAAGTCACGTAGGTAAAAAAATAAAACAAAAATCACGACGTTTCGGCCACAACACAAGCGGCCTTCATCAGGTGAAGGGACCAGCCTGTCTCGAAGACTGCGCTGGAGTGAAACGGAGCCAAGCTCAGACTGCGACCTTTAAGCTGTGTGAAGGCCGCTTGTGTTGTGGCCGAAACGTCGTGATTTTATTTTTATTTATTTTTTACCTACGTGACTTTACCGAATAGAACCAAAGAGTATGGATCCTTGCAGTCACGAAAGCTTCAAATCTAGAATAGATTGAACAAATCTCTGCTTTATTCACCAACCCTTTCCTCTATATATCTACTTCTGAGGAAGCTCAAGCCTCCCGTAAATCATGTGACTTCTGTGTGGCCACCCTCACTCTGAAACCCTCTCCTCACCGCCCCCTGTGGCAACGGATACCTCTCCGTGCAACGACATCGAGGCCCTTGTCGCCTCTGCTTCCTAACCACGTTGCTAGACATCTGCGGAAAAATACTGGAAATTTGTAAAAAAAAAAAAATAGCTTCACAGCTTTCTCCAGGATAAATAAAGATTCTGATTATGTTTCCTGACCCTTTGCTCCCGTTTTTTCCATTTCTTCTCCAACCTTTTCCTCTTATTTCCCATTATTTACCTTTCCCATTCTCTTTGCCATTCCGTTTTAACTTATTACACATTACACAGTCCTTGACTCTACTTCTTTCCCGTGGTTGTGCCCCACTGGTCAAGAGACGCGTGTCTTTGGCGTGCTAATTTTATGATCACCTCATTTTATGATCACCTCATTCTCAAGCGAGAGGCGTTTGTGGTTTTATACGCCAGAAAAACCGCCAGGTGGCAATCGCCTTCTTGGGTGCCCCTTGACCACTTGGTGGAAACTCCACATTCCCCTGGCAGTGTCCACGCGTATTTACATTGACGGGAAAATGGCTATGTTGTGAGTGGACGGGAGTGCGGTGATATCTATTGTTGTGCAGTACATCTATGCTCCCGCGTCTTTGCTCCCTCACCTTCACCAGTGCCACCTGTGATGGTGTAATGGGTTAGCACACGGAGACCGGACTTGCAATCACCGAAGGCCGCTGGTTCAATTCGACCTCCTGGCGGCGGGAGTTGGAACAATGGTGGAGGTTTATTAAATCCCCTCCACCTACACCACCCAGCAGTGGTGAAAGGGTTCTGTACCACAGTTCGGTGAGTCGAATCGGCAGGTCTGGGTGTGGTGGATGCAGGTGAAAGTGTGGTGGATACTCCTACCTCTGTCAAGATGTCTGGATACTCCCACCTCTTCCGAGACGTCTGGCACAGCGTGGAAGAGCCGGACAAAATCGCCTCCTCATGATGGTGTATGAGCTCTGCAGTAGCCACCCGCAATCCGCTCTCGTTGGAGGCCCTGCCTTCCGCCAGCAGGCATGTGAACCAGTGATTGCAGGGGTCTGCGCCTTCACAAGGGGGTTCGAGTTCAGAGGAGGGCATTTCAGGAGCTATCCGGGCTCCTGTGGTGACCACTGATTTTTTTCTCCCCTCACGTTGCCTATATTTACATGCAATTGAAGTATAAGATAATAGGTTTTCCCATTTTTTTCTGGCAACAAAACAGGTGTTAAGATGTTTTAACATTGTTAAGATGCCAGAAAAAAGGGGAAAACCTATTATCATATTTTGGTACTGGCAAAGGAGGTCCCATGATGTAATTGAAGTATCATTTCCCATTGTTTTTAAAGTATTGTAACATGCCAACTTTAAAATGACATTTATACGTAATGCGTACTTTGGTTACACAGAAACTCGTACTTGAAGCTGTCTAAAAGTTGTGTCGTGATGATAATCCTAATAATAAACGCATTTGATGAAAAGGTTGATATCGATTGCACCTTTGTGAACCATCTTAAATGCTTCGTTCTATCTTTGGTACTCTTTGGTTAAATTTCGATTTAAAGCTTTCGTGACTGCAAGGATTAATCTTCTTTGATGAAGGCCGCTTGTGTTGTGGCCGAAACGTCATGAGAATGTTATTGTGTTATTTTATCAATTTATTATTTTATTCTCATTCTACGTGACTTTACCGAAAAGAAGACTCTTTGGTTCTTTCAGTAAAGTCACGTAGGTATAAAATAAAAATAAATTACAACGTTTCGGGCGCAACACAAGCGTCCATCATCAGGTGGGAAAGCTTCAAATCAAGATTATTATCTTTAGTATTGGAAAAGCCCTTGATCCAGCAGTGTATAGATGATGGAAGCCGATGATGCATTGCGTATACAAAACTCAACAAAGAATTAACATCATTGAGAACATGTCATCAAATACAAGTAGGTAGCAAGCAAGACAGTATGGCTCCCTCATAGCTATCTGTCCCTTATGTGTAATAAAAACTCTATAACAAATGGTATTCTACTCCACAGTAGTTCTCAGCCGGGAGTATGCGGACTCCTGGGGGTACGTGGTGAATGTGGGTGGCCAGCACCATGTCGCCTCTGTCTCCCCAGTGGTGTTAACTACCTCACCCAGGAGATGTTAACTACCTCACCCAGGAGATGTTAACTACCTCACCCAGGAGATGTTAACCACCTGAACGAGGAGATGTTAACTACCTCACCGAGGAGATGTTAACTAACTCACCTAGGAGATGTTAACTACCTCACCCAGGAGATGTTAACTACCTCACCTAGGAGATGTTAACTACCTCACCTAGGAGATGTTAACTACCTCACCCAGGAGATGTTAACCACCTCACCTAGGAGATGTTAACTACCTCACCTAGGAGATGTTAACTACCTCACCTAGGAGATGTTAACTATCTCACCCAGGAGATGTTAACCACCTCACCCAGGAGATGTTAACTATCTCACCTAGGAGATGTTAACTACCTCACCTAGGAGATGTTAACTACCTCACCTAGGAGATGTTAACTATCTCACCCAGGAGATGTTAACCACCTCACCCAGGAGATGTTAACTACCTCACCCAGGAGATGTTAACTACCTCACCTAGGAGATGTTAACTACCTCACCTAGGAGATGTTAACCACCTCACCCAGGAGATGTTAACTACCTCACCCAGGAGATGTTAACTACCTCACCTAGGAGATGTTAACCACCTCACCTAGGAGATGTTAACCACCTCACCTAGGAGATGTTAACCATCTCACCTAAGAGATTTTAACTACCTCACCTAGGAGATGTTAACTACCTCACCTGGTTTCGATTTAAAGCTTTCGTGACTGCAAGGATTCATCTTCTTTGATGAAGGCCGCTTGTGTTGTGGCCGAAACGTCGTGAGAATATTATTGCGTTATTTTATCAATTTATTATTTTATTCTCATTCTACGTGACTTTACCGAAAGAACCAAAGAAGACTCTTTGAACCAAAGAAGACTCTTTGGTTCTTTCAGTAAAGTCACGTAGGTATAAAATAAAAATAAATTACAACGTTTCGGGCGCAACACAAGCGTCCATCATCAGGTGGGAAAGCTTCAAATCAAGATTATTATCTTTGGTATTGGGAAAGCCCTTGATCCAGCAGTGTATAGATGATGGAAGCCGATGATGCATTGCGTATACAAAACTCAACAAAGAATTAACATCATTGAGAACATGTCATCAAATACAAGTAGGTAGCAAGCAAGACAGTATGGCTCCCTCATAGCTATCTGTCCCTTATGTGTAATAAAAACTCTATAACAAATGGTATTCTACTCCACAGTAGTTCTCAGCCGGGAGTATGCGGACTCCTGGGGGTACGTGGTGAATGTGGGTGGCCAGCACCATGTCGCCTCTGTCTCCCCAGTGGTGTTAACTACCTCACCCAGGAGATGTTAACTACCTCACCCAGGAGATGTTAACTACCTCACCCAGGAGATGGTAACTACCTCACCCAGGAGATGTTAACCACCTCAACGAGGAGACGTTAACTACCTCACCGAGGAGATGTTAACTACCTCACCTAGGAGATGTTAACTACCTCACCCAGGAGATGTTAACCACCTCACCTAGGAGATGTTAACTACCTCACCTAGGAGATGTTAACTACCTCACCTAGGAGATGTTAACTACCTCACCTAGGAGATGTTAACTACCTCACCTAGGAGATGTTAACTATCTCACCCAGGAGATGTTAACCACCTCACCCAGGAGATGTTAACTATCTCACCTAGGAGATGTTAACTACCTCACCTAGGAGATGTTAACTACCTCACCTAGGAGATGTTAACTATCTCACCCAGGAGATGTTAACCACCTCACCCAGGAGATGTTAACTACCTCACCCAGGAGATGTTAACTACCTCACCCAGGAGATGTTAACTACCTCACCTAGGAGATGTTAACTACCTCACCTAGGAGATGTTAACCACCTCACCCAGGAGATGTTAACTACCTCACCCAGGAGATGTTAACTACCTCACCTAGGAGATGTTAACCACCTCACCTATCAGAATCAGAATCAGAAAGGGTTTTATTCGCCATGTAAGTTCACACCGACACGGAATTTACTTTGGCAGGATGGTGCATACATTCAACATATAGGAATCTAAAATCTTAAATAAGTTTTAAACAAGTCTTACTATAATAAGGGTTAAAAGTCTAACACTAAGGGGCTGAAGTATATAAAATTAAATAAATATCGAATATAAAATAGCTTTAAGATATAATTTAAAAATACAAATAGGGAAACATAGTTAATATCAGCAACGTGTCGTTATGTAGATCAAATGTTAAAAACAGTGTTAGCCCTTGGCCTTGTTTAACAGGCCAGCAGCAGATGGGAAGAAACTGTTTTTATGGCGTGAGGTTTTGGTCCTGATGGACCGAAGCCTTCTGCCGGAGGGGAGTAGCTGAAACAGAGAGTGTCCAGGGTGGGAGAAATCGGCCATAATCTTCCTCGCTCGCCTCATAGACCTTGTCGTGTGCAGGTCCTCGAGGGTCGGTAGATTGCAGGCAATTACCTTCTCAGCAGTGTGGATGATACGCTGCAGTCTGCTCTTGTCCTTGGCAGTGGCAGCAGCGTACCAGACGGTTATGGAGGAGGTGAGGATGGATTCAATGATCGCTGTATAGAATTGCACCATCATTGTCTTTGGCAGGTTGAATTTCTTCAGCTGCCGTAGAAAGTACATCCTCTGTTGAGCTTTCTTGGTGAGGGAGCTGATGTTCAATTCCCACTTGAGGTCCCGGGAGAGAATAGTGCCCAGGAAGCGGAAGGACTCTACAATTTTTACTGGGGAGTCTAACAGGGTGATGGGGGTGAGTGGTGCTGTATTCTTCCTGAAGTCCACAACCATCTCAACTGTCTTTAGAGCATTTAGCTCTAAGTTGTTCTGGCTACACCAGGTCACCAGATTGTCAGCTTCCCACCTATAGTCAGACTCATCCCCACCAGAGATCAGCCCAATGAGGGTGGTGTCATCCGCAAACTTCAATAGTTTGACGGACAGATGATTGGAGGTGCAGCTGTTGGTATACAGGGAGAAGAGCAGAGGGGAAAGGACGCAGCCCTGAGGAGTTCCGGTGCTGATGGACCTGGAGCCAGAGACTTGTGTTCCCAGCTTAACGCACTGCTTCCTGTCAGACAGGAAGTCTGTGATCCATTTACAGGTGGTGTATGGCACGTTCAGCTGGAAGAGCTTGTCCTGAAGCAGGGCAGGGATGATGGTGTTGAAGGCAGAGCTGAAGTCCACAAACAGGATCCTGGCGTAGGATGCTGAGGCGTCCAGATGCTGTAGGGTGAAGTGGAGGGCCATGTTAACTGCATCGTCCACAGACCTGTTGGCTCTGTAGGCAAACTGAAGGGGGTCCAGGAGAGGGTCTGTGATGGCTTTGAGGTGTGCCAGGACCAGGCGCTCAAAAGACTTCATTACCACAGATGTAAGGGCGACCGGTCTGTAATCATTTAGTCCTGTTGGCCTTAGCTTTTTGGGCACAGGGATGATGGTGGAGGACTTGAGACAGGCTGGTACATGGCATGTCTCCAGGGAGGTGTTAAAGATGTTGGTGAACACCGGAGACAGCTGGTCAGCGCAGTGCCTGAGGGTGGCTGGAGAGACAGAGTCCGGCCCGGCTGCTTTGCGTGGATTCTGCCTCTTGAAAAGTCTATTAACTTCTCCCTCCTGAAAGGAGATAGTCGTCTCTGTAGTATTGGTGGGGGATGGGGCCTCTTGGGTTGGAAGGGGTGGTTCAGGACAGTCCAATTGTCTTTCAAATCTACAGTAGAACTCGTTCAGGTCGTTGGCTAGGCGGGAGTCGTTAGTGGTGTGGGGGGCTCTGGGTTTGTAGTTGGTGATCTGCCTGAGCCCTCTCCAGACAGAAGCAGCGTCGTTTGTAGAGAACTGGTGTTCTAGTCTCTCTGAGTACAGTCGTTTAGCCTCTCTCACCGCTTTGCTAAACCTGTTCTTCGACTCCTTGAATCTGTCTCTATCTCCACTCCTAAACGCTTCCTCCTTCTCCAACCTCAACCTTCTGAGCTTTGCTGAGAACCAGGGCTTATTGTTGTTAAAGTTCACCCTGGTACGTGTTGGGATACAGCAGTCCTCACAGAAGCTGATGTAGGACGTCACAGCCTCTGTGAGTTCATCCAGACTATTGGTAGCAGTCGTGAACATATCCCAGTCAGTACAGTCTAAGCACGCCCGCAAATCTTCCACAGCCTCACTGGTCCACTGTTTAGATGTCCTCACAGCAGGTTTACAGAGTTTTAGTTTCTGCCTGTATGCAGGAATCAGGTGGACCATGGCATGGTCAGAGTGTCCTAGTGCTGCTCGGGGGACGGCGTGGTAGGCTCTACTGACTGTAGTGTAACAGTGATCCAGAGTGTTCCCTTCTCTGGTTGGGCATTTAATGAATTGTATGTATTTGGGGAGTTCGTGGCTGAGATTACCTTTGTTAAAGTCGCCAAGTACGATAACCAACGAATCTGGATTTGCTCGCTCCACACTCAGAATCTGATCGGCGAGCATGCGTTGGGCCTCTTTAACCTGAGGACAAGGCGGCAAATAAACTCCGACCAAAATGAGCGACGCGAACTCGCGAGGCGAGTAAAACGGTTTACAGGTTATAAAAATTGATTCAAGGAGTGGAGAACAATGTTGCAGAATCACTGTGACATCTACACACCAGCCACTGTTAATGTAAAAACAAATACCACCGCCTTTCGTCTTGCCGGAGAGTGCTATGTCACGATCCGATCTTACAAGATGGAATCCTGCTAGTTGTAGCGAAGTGTCCGGAATCAAATCACACAGCCATGTTTCCGTGAAGCACAATGCAGAAGCTGAAAGAAAGTCTTTGTTTTTTACCATCAGTAGCTGAAGTTCATCCATTTTGTTGTACAGTGAACGTACGTTGGAGAGGAAAAAGCTCGGAAGCACTGTTCGGATCCCGCGTCTGCGTAGCCGTACGAGAGCCCCCGACCGTTTACCCCTTGGGCGGCGTTTCGTTGCTTGAGCAAAGCCTAGCGCGGCATTGACTAGAATGCCTACTAATTCTGCCGCTGGAAGCAGAAAAGTAGGAATTAAATCCACAGGAGTTGTTTCCCTGATATTTAAAAGTTCGTCTCTTGTTAGAGAACTCCGAAAATCTTGGCAAAACACTGAATTGACAGACAAAACAAGACAAAACAGGGCGCACCGACCGGCTGAGGCTACCATCATCAGCGCCATCTTCGCACCAGCACGGGTGTGCTGAACAGCAGGACTCTCTCACCAGCACTGGTGTGTTGAACAGTAGGCCTCTCTCACCAGCATGGAAGTGAACAGCAGGCCCCTCTCACCAACACGGGGGTGATGAACAGCACGCCCCTCACACCAGCACGGGTGTGATGAATAGTAGGCCTCTCTCACCAGCACGGGTGTGATGAACAGCAGGCCCCTCTCACCAGCACGGGTGTGTTGAACAGCAGGCCCCTCTCACCAGCACGGGTGTGTTGAACAGCAGGCCCCTCTCACCAGCACGGGTGTGTTGAACAGCAGGCCCCTCTCACCAGCACGGGTGTGCTGAACAGTAGGCCCCTCTCACCAGCACGGGTCTGTTGAACAGCAGGCCCCTCTCACCAGCACGGGTGTGCTGAACAGTAGGCCCCTCAACACGGGTGTGCTGAACAGCAGGCCTCTCTGACCAACACGGGTGTGCTGAACAGTAGGTCCCTCAACAGCAGGCCCCTCTCACCAGCACGGGTGTGCTGAACAGCAGGCCCCTCAACACGGGTGTGCTGAACAGCAGGCCTCTCTCACCAGCACCGGTGTGCTGAACAGCAGGCCCCTCTCACCAACACGGATGTGATGAACAGCAGGCCCCTCTCAGCAGCACGGGTGTGCTGAACAGCAGGCCCCTCAACACGTGTGAGCTGAACAGCAGGCCTCTCTCACCAGCACGGGTGTGCTGAACAGCAGGCCCCTCTCACCAGCACGGGTGTGCTGAAAAGCAGGCCCCTCTCACCAGCACGGGTGTGTTGAACAGCAGGCCTCTCTCACCAGCACGGGTGTGCTGAAAAGCAGGCCCCTCTCACCAGCACGGGTGTGTTGAACAGCAGGCCTCTCTCACCAGCAAGGGTGTGCTGAACAGCAGGCCCCTCAACACGGGTGTACTGAACAGCAGGCCTCTCTCACCAGCACGGGTGTGATGAACAGCAGGCCCCAAAACAGCAGGCCTCTCTCACCAGCACGGGTGTGATGAACAGCAGGCCTCTCTCACCAGCACGAGTGTGTTGAACAGCAAGCCCCTCTCAAGACAAAACAAGACAAAACTGGACAAAACAGGGCGCACCAACCGGCCGAGGCTGCCATCATCGGCGCCATATGAGATGTTAACCATCTCACCTAGGAGATGTTAACCATCTCACCTAAGAGATTTTAACTACCTCACCTAGGAGATGTTAACTACCTCACCTGATTTCGATTTAAAGCTTTCGTGACTGCAAGGATTCATCTTCTTTGATGAAGGCCGCTTGTGTTGTGGCCGAAACGTCGTGAGAATATTATTGCGTTATTTTATCAATTTATTATTTTATTCTCATTCTACGTGACTTTACCCAAAGAACCAAAGAAGACTCAAAGAAGACTCTTTGGTTCTTTCAGTAAAGTCACGTAGGTATAAAATAAAAATAAATTACAACGTTTCGGGCGCAACACAAGCGTCCATCATCAGGTGGGAAAGCTTCAAATCAAGATTATTATCTTTGGTATTGGGAAAGCCCTTGATCCAGCAGTGTATAGATGATGGAAGCCGATGATGCATTGCGTATACAAAACTCAACAAAGAATTAACATCATTGAGAACATGTCATCAAATACAAGTAGGTAGCAAGCAAGACAGTATGGCTCCCTCATAGCTATCTGTCCCTTATGTGTAATAAAAACTCTATAACAAATGGTATTCTACTCCACAGTAGTTCTCAGCCGGGAGTATGCGGACTCCTGGGGGTACGTGGTGAATGTGGGTGGCCAGCACCATGTCGCCTCTGTCTCCCCAGTGGTGTTAACTACCTCACCCAGGAGATGTTAACTACCTCACCCAGGAGATGTTAACTACCTCACCCAGGAGATGTTAACTACCTCACCCAGGAGATGTTAACCACCTCAACAAGGAGATGTTAACTACCTCACCGAGGAGATGTTAACTAACTCACCTAGGAGATGTTAACTACCTCACCTAGGAGATGTTAACTACCTCACCCAGGAGATGTTAACCACCTCACCTAGGAGATGTTAACTACCTCACCTAGGAGATGTTAACTACCTCACCTAGTAGATGTTAACTACCTCACCTAGGAGATGTTAACTACCTCACCCAGGAGATGTTAACCACCTCAACAAGGAGATGTTAACTACCTCACCGAGGAGATGTTAACTAACTCACCTAGGAGATGTTAACTACCTCACCTAGGAGATGTTAACTACCTCACCCAGGAGATGTTAACCACCTCACCTAGGAGATGTTAACTACCTCACCTAGGAGATGTTAACTACCTCACCTAGTAGATGTTAACTACCTCACCTAGGAGATGTTAACTATCTCACCCAGGAGATGTTAACCACCTCACCCAGGAGATGTTAACTATCTCACCTAGGAGATGTTAACTACCTCACCTAGGAGATGTTAACTATCTCACCCAGGAGATGTTAACCACCTCACCCAGGAGATGTTAACTATCTCACCTAGGAGATGTTAACTACCTCACCTAGGAGATGTTAACTACCTCACCTAGGAGATGTTAACTATCTCACCCAGGAGATGTTAACCACCTCACCCAGGAGATGTTAACTACCTCACCCAGGAGATGTTAACTACCTCACCTAGGAGATGTTAACTACCTCACCTAGGAGATGTTAACCACCTCACCCAGGAGATGTTAATTACCTCACCAAGGAGATGTTAACCACCTCACCTAGGAGATGTTAACCACCTCACCTAGGAGATGTTAACCATCTCACCTAAGAGATTTTAACTACCTCACCTAGGAGATGTTAACTACCTCACCTGGTTTCGATTTAAAGCTTTCGTGACTGCAAGGATTCATCTTCTTTGATGAAGGCCGCTTGTGTTTTGGCCGAAACGTCGTGAGAATATTATTGCGTTATTTTATCAATTCATTATTTTATTCTCATTCTACATGACTTTACCGAAAGAACCAAAGAAGACTCTTTGGTTCTTTCAGTAAAGTCACGTAGGTATAAAATAAAAATAAATCACAACGTTTCGGGCGCAACACAAGCGTCCATCATCAGGTGGGAAAGCTTCAAATCAACATTATTATCTTTGGTATTGGGAAAGCCCTTGATCCAGCAGTGTATAGATGATGGAAGCCGATGATGCATTGCGTATACAAAACTCAACAAAGAATTTACATCATTGAGAACATGTCATCAAATACAAGTAGGTAGCAAGCAAGACAGTATGGCTCCCTCATAGCTATCTGTCCCTTATGTGTAATAAAAACTCTATAACAAATGGTATTCTACTCCACAGTAGTTCTCAGCCGGGAGTATGCGGACTCCTGGGGGTACGTGGTGAATGTGGGTGGCCAGCACCATGTCGCCTCTGTCTCCCCAGTGGTGTTAACTACCTCACCCAGGAGATGTTAACTACCTCACCCAGGAGATGTTAACTACCTCACCCAGGAGATGTTAACTACCTCACCCAGGAGATGTTAACCACCTCAACGAGGAGATGTTAACTACCTCACCGAGGAGATGTTAACTAACTCACCTAGGAGATGTTAACTACCTCACCTAGGAGATGTTAACTACCTCACCTAGGAGATGTTAACCACCTCACCTAGGAGATGTTAACTACCTCACCTAGGAGATGTTAACTACCTCACCCAGGAGATGTTAACTACCTCACCCAGGAGATGTTAACTACCTCACCCAGGAGATGGTAACTACCTCACCCAGGAGATGTTAACCACCTCAACGAGGAGATGTTAACTACCTCACCGAGGAGATGTTAACTAACTCACATAGGAGATGTTAACTACCTCACCCAGGAGATGTTAACTACCTCACCTAGGAGATGTTAACTACCTCACCTAGGAGATGCTAACTAACTCACCCAGGAGATGTTAACTACCTCACCTAGGAGATGTTAACCACCTCACCCAGGAGATGTTAACTACCTCACCTAGGAGATGTTAACTACTTCACCTAGGAGATGTTAACCACCTCACCTAGGAGATGTTAACCATCTCACCTAGGAGATGTTAACCATCTCACCTAAAAGATTTTAACTACCTCACCTAGGAGATGTTAAATACCTCACCTAGGAGATGTTAACTACCTCACCTAGGAGATGTTAACTATCTCACCCAGGAGATGTTAACCACCTCACCCAGGAGATGTTAACTATCTCACCTAGGAGATGTTAACTACCTCACCTAGGAGATGTTAACTACCTCACCTAGGAGATGTTAACTATCTCACCCAGGAGATGTTAACCACCTCACCCAGGAGATGTTAACTATCTCACCTAGGAGATGTTAACTACCTCACCTAGGAGATGTTAACTACCTCACCTAGGAGATGTTAACTATCTCACCCAGGAGATGTTAACCACCTCACCCAGGAGATGTTAACTACCTCACCCAGGAGATGTTAACTACCTCACCTAGGAGATGTTAACTACCTCACCTAGGAGATGTTAACCACCTCACCCAGGAGATGTTAACTACCTCACCCAGGAGATGTTAACTACCTCACCTAGGAGATGTTAACCACCTCACCTAGGAGATGTTAACCACCTCACCTAGGAGATGTTAACCATCTCACCTAAGAGATTTTAACTACCTCACCTAGGAGATGTTAACTACCTCACCTGGTTTCGATTTAAAGCTTTCGTGACTGCAAGGATTCATCTTCTTTGATGAAGGCCGCTTGTGTTGTGGCCGAAACGTCGTGAGAATATTATTGCGTTATTTTATCAATTTATTATTTTATTCTCATGCTACGTGACTTTACCGAAAGAACCAAAGAAGACTCTTTGGTTCTTTCAGTAAAGTCACGTAGGTATAAAATAAAAATAAATTACAACGTTTCGGGCGCAACACAAGCGTCCATCATCAGGTGGGAAAGCTTCAAATCAAGATTATTATCTTTGGTATTGGGAAAGCCCTTGATCCAGCAGTGTATAGATGATGGAAGCCAATGATGCATTGCGTATACAAAACTCAACAAAGAATTAACATCATTGAGAACATGTCATCAAATACAAGTAGGTAGCAAGCAAGACAGTATGGCTCCCTCATAGCTATCTGTCCCTTATGTGTAATAAAAACTCTATAACAAATGGTATTCTACTCCACAGTAGTTCTCAGCCGGGAGTATGCGGACTCCTGGGGGTACGTGGTGAATGTGGGTGGCCAGTACCATGTCGCCTCTGTCTCCCCAGTGGTGTTAACTACCTCACCCAGGAGATGTTAACTACCTCACCCAGGAGATGTTAACTACCTCACCCAGGAGATGTTAACTACCTCACCCAGGAGATGTTAACCACCTCAACGAGGAGATGTTAACTACCTCACCGAGGAGATGTTAACTAACTCACCTAGGAGATGTTAACTACCTCACCTAGGAGATGTTAACTACCTCACCCAGGAGATGTTAACCACCTCACCTAGGAGATGTTAACTACCTCACCCAGGAGATGTTAACCACCTCACCCAGGAGATGTTAACTATCTCACCTAGGAGATGTTAACTACCTCACCTAGGAGATGTTAACTACCTCACCTAGGAGATGTTAACTATCTCACCCAGGAGATGTTAACCACCTCACCCAGGAGATGTTAACTACCTCACCCAGGAGATGTTAACTACCTCACCTAGGAGATGTTAACTACCTCACCTAGGAGATGTTAACCACCTCACCCGGGAGATGTTAACTACCTCACCAAGGAGATGTTAACCACCTCACCTAGGAGATGTTAACCACCTCACCTAGGAGATGTTAACCATCTCACCTAAGAGATTTTAACTACCTCACCTAGGAGATGTTAACTACCTCACCTGGTTTCGATTTAAAGCTTTCGTGACTGCAAGGATTCATCTTCTTTGATGAAGGCCGCTTGTGTTTTGGCCGAAACGTCGTGAGAATATTATTGCGTTATTTTATCAATTCATTATTTTATTCTCATTCTACATGACTTTACCGAAAGAACCAAAGAAGACTCTTTGGTTCTTTCAGTAAAGTCACGTAGGTATAAAATAAAAATAAATCACAACGTTTCGGGCGCAACACAAGCGTCCATCATCAGGTGGGAAAGCTTCAAATCAAGATTATTATCTTTGGTATTGGGAAAGCCCTTGATCCAGCAGTGTATAGATGATGGAAGCCGATGATGCATTGCGTATACAAAACTCAACAAAGAATTAACATCATTGAGAACATGTCATCAAATACAAGTAGGTAGCAAGCAAGACAGTATGGCTCCCTCATAGCTATCTGTCCCTTATGTGTAATAAAAACTCTATAACAAATGGTATTCTACTCCACAGTAGTTCTCAGCCGGGAGTATGCGGACTCCTGGGGGTACGTGGTGAATGTGGGTGGCCAGCACCATGTCGCCTCTGTCTCCCCAGTGGTGTTAACTACCTCACCCAGGAGATGTTAACTACCTCACCCAGGAGATGTTAACTACCTCACCCAGGAGATGTTAACTACCTCACCCAGGAGATGTTAACCACCTCAACGAGGAGATGTTAACTACCTCACCGAGGAGATGTTAACTAACTCACCTAGGAGATGTTAACTACCTCACCTAGGAGATGTTAACTACCTCACCTAGGAGATGTTAACCACCTCACCTAGGAGATGTTAACTACCTCACCTAGGAGATGTTAACTACCTCACCCAGGAGATGTTAACTACCTCACCCAGGAGATGTTAACTACCTCACCCAGGAGATGGTAACTACCTCACCCAGGAGATGTTAACCACCTCAACGAGGAGATGTTAACTACCTCACCGAGGAGATGTTAACTAACTCACATAGGAGATGTTAACTACCTCACCCAGGAGATGTTAACTACCTCACCTAGGAGATGTTAACTACCTCACCTAGGAGATGTTAACTAACTCACCCAGGAGATGTTAACTACCTCACCTAGGAGATGTTAACCACCTCACCCAGGAGATGTTAACTACCTCACCTAGGAGATGTTAACTACTTCACCTAGGAGATGTTAACCACCTCACCTAGGAGATGTTAACCATCTCACCTAGGAGATGTTAACCATCTCACCTAAAATATTTTAACTACCTCACCTAGGAGATGTTAAATACCTCACCTAGGAGATGTTAACTACCTCACTTAGGAGATGTTAACTATCTCACCCAGGAGATGTTAACCACCTCACCCAGGAGATGTTAACTATCTCACCTAGGAGATGTTAACTACCTCACCTAGGAGATGTTAACTACCTCACCTAGGAGATGTTAACTATCTCACCCAGGAGATGTTAACCACCTCACCCAGGAGATGTTAACTATCTCACCTAGGAGATGTTAACTACCTCACCTAGGAGATGTTAACTACCTCACCTAGGAGATGTTAACTATCTCACCCAGGAGATGTTAACCACCTCACCCAGGAGATGTTAACTACCTCACCCAGGAGATGTTAACTACCTCACCTAGGAGATGTTAACTACCTCACCTAGGAGATGTTAACCACCTCACCCAGGAGATGTTAACTACCTCACCCAGGAGATGTTAACTACCTCACCTAGGAGATGTTAACCACCTCACCTAGGAGATGTTAACCACCTCACCTAGGAGATGTTAACCATCTCACCTAAGAGATTTTAACTACCTCACCTAGGAGATGTTAACTACCTCACCTGGTTTCGATTTAAAGCTTTCGTGACTGCAAGGATTCATCTTCTTTGATGAAGGCCGCTTGTGTTGTGGCCGAAACGTCGTGAGAATATTATTGCGTTATTTTATCAATTTATTATTTTATTCTCATGCTACGTGACTTTACCGAAAGAACCAAAGAAGACTCTTTGGTTCTTTCAGTAAAGTCACGTAGGTATAAAATAAAAATAAATTACAACGTTTCGGGCGCAACACAAGCGTCCATCATCAGGTGGGAAAGCTTCAAATCAAGATTATTATCTTTGGTATTGGGAAAGCCCTTGATCCAGCAGTGTATAGATGATGGAAGCCGATGATGCATTGCGTATACAAAACTCAACAAAGAATTAACATCATTGAGAACATGTCATCAAATACAAGTAGGTAGCAAGCAAGACAGTATGGCTCCCTCATAGCTATCTGTCCCTTATGTGTAATAAAAACTCTATAACAAATGGTATTCTACTCCACAGTAGTTCTCAGCCGGGAGTATGCGGACTCCTGGGGGTACGTGGTGAATGTGGGTGGCCAGTACCATGTCGCCTCTGTCTCCCCAGTGGTGTTAACTACCTCACCCAGGAGATGTTAACTACCTCACCCAGGAGATGTTAACTACCTCACCCAGGAGATGTTAACTACCTCACCCAGGAGATGTTAACCACCTCAACGAGGAGATGTTAACTACCTCACCGAGGAGATGTTAACTAACTCACCTAGGAGATGTTAACTACCTCACCTAGGAGATGTTAACTACCTCACCCAGGAGATGTTAACCACCTCACCTAGGAGATGTTAACTACCTCACCCAGGAGATGTTAACCACCTCACCCAGGAGATGTTAACTATCTCACCTAGGAGATGTTAACTACCTCACCTAGGAGATGTTAACTACCTCACCTAGGAGATGTTAACTATCTCACCCAGGAGATGTTAACCACCTCACCCAGGAGATGTTAACTACCTCACCCAGGAGATGTTAACTACCTCACCTAGGAGATGTTAACTACCTCACCTAGGAGATGTTAACCACCTCACCCGGGAGATGTTAACTACCTCACCAAGGAGATGTTAACCACCTCACCTAGGAGATGTTAACCACCTCACCTAGGAGATGTTAACCATCTCACCTAAGAGATTTTAACTACCTCACCTAGGAGATGTTAACTACCTCACCTGGTTTCGATTTGAAGCTTTCGTGACTGCAAGGATTCATCTTCTTTGATGAAGGCCGCTTGTGTTGTGGCCGAAACGTCGTGAGAATATTATTGCGTTATTTTATCAATTTATTATTTTATTCTCATTCTACGTGACTTTACCGAAAGAACCAAAGAAGACTCTTTGAAGAAGACTCTTTGGTTCTTTCAGTAAAGTCACGTAGGTATAAAATAAAAATAAATCACAACGTTTCGGGCGCAACACAAGCGTCCATCATCAGGTGGGAAAGCTTCAAATCAAGATTATTATCTTTGGTATTGGGAAAGCCCTTGATCCAGCAGTGTATAGATGATGGAAGCCGATGATGCATTGCGTATACAAAACTCAACAAAGAATTAACATCATTGAGAACATGTCATCAAATACAAGTAGGTAGCAAGCAAGACAGTATGGCTCCCTCATAGCTATCTGTCCCTTATGTGTAATAAAAACTCTATAACAAATGGTATTCTACTCCACAGTAGTTCTCAGCCGGGAGTATGCGGACTCCTGGGGGTACGTGGTGAATGTGGGTGGCCAGCACCATGTCGCCTCTGTCTCCCCAGTGGTGTTAACTACCTCACCCAGGAGATGTTAACTACCTCGCCCAGGAGATGTTAACTACCTCACCCAGGAGATGTTAACTACCTCACCCAGGAGATGTTAACCACCTCAACGAGGAGATGTTAACTACCTCACCGAGGAGATGTTAACTAACTCACCTAGGAGATGTTAACTACCTCACCTAGGAGATGTTAACTACCTCACCCAGGAGATGTTAACCACCTCACCTAGGAGATGTTAACTACCTCACCTAGGAGATGTTAACTACCTCACCTAGTAGATGTTAACTACCTCACCTAGGAAATGTTAACTATCTCACCCAGGAGATGTTAACCACCTCATCCAGGAGATGTTAACTATCTCACCTAGGAGATGTTAACTACCTCACCTAGGAGATGTTAACTATCTCACCTAGGAGATGTTAACTATCTCACCCAGGAGATGTTAACCACCTCACCCAGGAGATGTTAACTACCTCACCCAGGAGATGTTAACTACCTCACCTAGGAGATGTTAACTATCTCAACCAGGAGATGTTAACCACCTCACCCAGGAGATGTTAACTACCTCACCCAGGAGATGTTAACTACCTCACCTAGGAGATGTTAACCACCTCACCTAGGAGATGTTAACCACCTCACCCAGGAGATGTTAACCATCTCCCCTAAGAGATTTTAACTACCTCACCTAGGAGATGTTAACTACCTCACCTAGGAGATGTTAACTACCTCACCTAGGAGATGTTAACCACCTCACCCAGGAGATGTTAACTACCTCACCAAGGAGATGTTAACCACCTCAACGAGGAGATGTTATCTACCTCACCGAGGAGATGTTAACTAACTCACCTAGGAGATGTTAACTACCTCACCTAGGAGATGTTAACTACCTCACCCAGGAGATGTTAACTATCTCACCCAGGAGATGTTAACCACCTCACCCAGGAGATGTTAACTATCTCACCTAGGAGATGTTAACTACCTCACCTAGGAGATGTTAACTATCTCACCCAGGAGATGTTAACCACCTCACCCAGGAGATGTTAACTACCTCACCCAGGAGATGTTAACTACCTCACCTAGGAGATGTTAACTACCTCACCTAGGAGATGTTAACCACCTCACCCAGGAGATGTTAACTACCTCACCAAGGAGATGTTAACCACCTCACCTAGGAGATGTTAACCACCTCACCTAGGAGATGTTAACCATCTCACCTAAGAGATTTTAACTACCTCACCTAGGAGATGTTAACTACCTCACCTGGTTTCGATTTAAAGCTTTCGTGACTGCAAGGATTCATCTTCTTTGATGAAGGCCGCTTCTGTTGTGGCCGAAACGTCGTGAGAATATTATTGCGTTATTTTATCAATTTATTATTTTATTCTCATTCTACGTGACTTTACCGAAAGAACCAAAGAAGACTCTTTGGTTCTTTCAGTAAAGTCACGTAGGTATAAAATAAAAATAAATCACAACGTTTCGGGCGCAACACAAGCGTCCATCATCAGGTGGGAAAGCTTCAAATCAAGATTATTATCTTTGGTATTGGGAAAGCCCTTGATCCAGCAGTGTATAGATGATGGAAGCCGATGATGCATTGCGTATACAAAACTCAACAAAGAATTAACATCATTGAAAACATGTCATCAAATACAAGTAGGTAGCAAGCAAGACAGTATGGCTCCCTCATAGCTATCTGTCCCTTATGTGTAATAAAAACTCTATAACAAATGGTATTCTACTCCACAGTAGTTCTCAGCCGGGAGTATGCGGACTCCTGGGGGTACGTGGTGAATGTGGGTGGCCAGCACCATGTCGCCTCTGTCTCCCCAGTGGTGTTAACTACCTCACCCAGGAGATGTTAACTACCTCGCCCAGGAGATGTTAACTACCTCACCCAGGAGATGTTAACTACCTCACCCAGGAGATGTTAACCACCTCAACGAGGAGATGTTAACCACCTCAACGAGGAGATGTTAACTACCTCACCGAGGAGATGTTAACTAACTCACCTAGGAGATGTTAACTACCTCACCTAGGAGATGTTAACTACCTCACCCAGGAGATGTTAACCTCCTCACCTAGGAGATGTTAACTACCTCACCTAGGAGATGTTAACTACCTCACCTAGTAGATGTTAACTACCTCACCTAGGAGATGTTAACTATCTCACCCAGGAGATGTTAACCACCTCACCCAGGAGATGTTAACTATCTCACCTAGGAGATGTTAACCACCTCACCCAGGAGATGTTAACTACCTCACCCAGGAGATGTTAACTACCTCGCCTAGGAGATGTTAACCACCTCACCTAGGAGATGTTAACCATCTCACCTAGGAGATGTTAACCATCTCACCTAAGAGATTTTAACTACCTCACCTAGGAGATGTTAACTACCTCACCTAGGAGATGTTAACTACCTCACCTAGGAGATGTTTACTATCTCACCCAGGAGATGTTAACCACCTCACCCAGGAGATGTTAACTATCTCACCTAGGAGATGTTAACTACCTCACCTAGGAGATGTTAACTACCTCACCTAGGAGATGTTAACTATCTCACCCAGGAGATGTTAACCACCTCACCCAGGAGATGTTAACTACCTCACCCAGGAGATGTTAACTACCTCACCTAGGAGATGTTAACTACCTCATCTAGGAGATGTTAACCACCTCACCCAGGAGATGTTAACTACCTCACCCAGGAGATGTTAACTACCTCACCAAGGAGATGTTAACCACCTCACCTAGGAGATGTTAACCACCTCACCTAGGAGATGTTAACCATCTCACCTAAGAGATTTTAACTACCTCACCTAGGAGATGTTAACTACCTCACCTGGTTTCGATTTAAAGCTTTCGTGACTGCAAGGATTCATCTTCTTTGATGAAGGCCGCTTGTGTTGTGGCCGAAACGTCGTGAGAATATTATTGCGTTATTTTATCAATTTATTATTTTATTCTCATTCTACGTGACTTTACCGAAAGAACCAAAGAAGACTCTTTGGTTCTTTCAGTAAAGTCACGTAGGTATAAAATAAAAATATATCACAACGTTTCGGGCGCAACACAAGCGTCCATCATCAGGTGGGAAAGCTTCAAATCAAGATTATTATCTTGGTATTGGGAAAGCCCTTGATCCAGCAGTGTATAGATGATGGAAGCCGATGATGCATTGCGTATACAAAACTCAACAAAGAATTAACATCATTGAGAACATGTCATCAAATACAAGTAGGTAGCAAGCAAGACAGTATGGCTCCCTCATAGCTATCTGTCCCTTATGTGTAATAAAAACTCTATAACAAATGGTATTCTACTCCACAGTAGTTCTCAGCCGGGAGTATGCGGACTCCTGGGGGTACGTGGTGAATGTGGGTGGCCAGCACCATGTCGCCTCTGTCTCCCCAGTGGTGTTAACTACCTCACCCAGGAGATGTTAACTACCTCACCCAGGAGATGTTAACTACCTCACCCAGGAGATGTTAACTACCTCACCCAGGAGATGTTAACCACCTCAACGAGGAGATGTTAACTACCTCACCGAGGAGATGTTAACTAACTCACCTAGGAGATGTTAACTACCTCACCCAGAAGATGTTAACTACCTCACCTAGGAGATGTTAACTACCTCACCTAGGAGATGTTAACTACCTCACCCAGGAGATGTTAACCACCTCACCTAGGAGATGTTAACTAACTCACCTAGGAAATGTTAACTACCTCACCCAGAAGATGTTAACCACCTCACCTAGGAGATGTTAACCACCTCACCTAGGAGATGTTAACTACCTCACCTAGGAGATGTTAACTATCTCACCCAGGAGATGTTAACCACCTCACCCAAGAGATGTTAACTATCTCACCTAGGAGATGTTAACTACCTCACCTAGGAGATGTTAACTACCTCACCTAGGAGATGTTAACTATCTCACCCAGGAGATGTTAACCACCTCACCCAGGAGATGTTAACTACCTCACCCAGGAGATGTTAACTACCTCACCTAGGAGATGTTAACTACCTCACCTAGGAGATGTTAACCACCTCACCCAGGAGATGTTAACTACCTCACCCAGAAGATGTTAACTACCTCACCTAGGAGATGTTAACCACCTCACCTAGGAGATGTTAACCATCTCACCTAGGAGATGTTAACCATCTCACCTAAGAGATTTTAACTACCTCACCTAGGAGATGTTAACTACCTCACCCGGTTTCGATTTAAAGCTTTCGTGACTGCAAGGATTCATCTTCTTTGGTTCTTTCGGTAAAGTCACGTAGAATGAGAATAAAATAATAAATTGATAAAATAAATAACACAATAATATTCTCACGACGTTTCGGCCACAACACAAGCGGCCTTCATCAGGTGAAGGGACGAGACGGTCTGGAGGACAGCACTGGAGTGAAAAAGCCACGCTCAGATCACTTAAAGGTCGTGAGAATATTATTGTGTTATTTTATTTTATCAATTAGGAGGTCGTGGGTTCTATCCCGACTGACGCCTGCTGCTGCTGTATATTTGGAGTTTGCGTCTCTCCCCGTAGTCGCGTGGATTTTTCCCAGGTCCTCCGATTTACCCTCCACATTTAGAATAAACGTCACCACGCGTTTAGAGTGTTTGGCTGCTGCTATAAATGTCCACGTGATAAGCTACCTCACCTTCGTTGAGCTATAATTTGTGATAGACAAGTCGCTTCAAAAAATTGTTCTCAAGCTCAGTGGGGCCTTATCCGGTAAAATAAAAAGTACTTTAGTATTATAGTTTAAAAAACACTCCTGGAGTGCCACTCTCTACTTCAGTCCTCGTACCAATAGGTCATCTGTTTCACCATTGGGGGCAATAATTTTTAAAATCGTGAATTTGTTTTCCTCAAAAAGCGTGAACTTTGCAAGTCAAAGTTATTGCTTAGAGCGGTGGTTCTTAAACCGGGGGGCTACGGGGACCCCTGCGGGGTACCGTGAGGTGATTTATAAACTTGAGATGATTAATAAACTTGATAATTTATAAACGTGAGGTGATTTATAAACGTTAGGTGATTTATAAACTTGATAATTTATAAACGTGAGGTGATTTATAAACGTGAGGTGATTTATAAACGTGAGGTGATTTATAAACGTGCGAAATTATATCAGATGTGAAAGTCATTGGTGAACAATCGTGTGGTATGAATCTGCCGATATAAAATAACTAGGAATAACATTTACATCCATCTGGTAATCCAGAGTAATGTTGGTTCCCAATGGTAAACACATTTACCTCACGCATGCACAGCGCGTCCGTTGATTATTTTTAAACTTCTCGTCGCTTTACAGTGGCTAGCCAGTTAGGATATCACCGCACAGACGTGGACAATCGGTTAAAAGTATTGATGTTCATTAATTCGTAACATGTGGGAGGCGGGATTGGAGGCTGTTGGTTAATAGAATTTGCGAGTTATCTGCGAGCTGTAATTGTGGTTTGCCTACGTTTTCAACCACTGTACATACGACTTTTCAAGAATAAAATATAAACTTACGCCTATAAAAGATATAATATACTCGTTTACAGAGGCGCTGTACTCACCAGTCGGTTGTTGTGATTTTTTAAACTTTATTGTAGAGAAGCAGTGGCGTCGGTCTACATTACAGTAGACATCGAGTACAAAGATCCCCCGTGTAGCCTTTACAGGCTGTAGGGGCAAGTGGCTACAGGAGAGGTGGGTGGCCAGCACCACGCCCGGCCGCCTTTGTCTCCCCAGTGGCGATGTTTACTACACACCGCTACACCAGCTACTCATTTGAGGCCGAGTTAATCTAGCGGAGGCCCAGCACCCGGTTCAGATAATCGTCACTGGTGGTGTTGGTGGCCGTGAGCGGGAATCGAACTCGCGGGTGGCCGGGTTCGTAGCGTGTGGACTGTACAGACTGCCGATAGCGCCACCACTCGGCAGCAGCGTCTCCACGCAACATCACACAAAAACTTTCCTGATCACACACACACACCTTTGAATGTCATGACACGTGTGTGTGTGTCATGAGTCGTGACACGTGTGTGTGTGTGTGTCATGAGTCGTGACACGTGTGTGTGTGTGTGCCATCAGTGTGTAAACATCGCCACTAGGGAGACAAAGGCGGCCGGACGTGTTGCTGGCCACCCACCCCCTCCTGTAGCGACCTTCATAGGCGCTGCTACTCGCTAACGCCACTTGACCCAACCGTGTGTCACGGAGATCTTTGCCTCTGTGTACCACGACATCGACGGTGTGTGTGGTGCACCTGGTGCTCAAGCGGCTGAAAGCTATGCGGCGAACATTTCACATCAGAACCCGCGGCCCACGTGGTCCCCCTCTGACGTCACCGAGCGCACAGGCTTCCCGCGTTGCATTCTGGGATTGAACTCGTCGAGAGCAGTCGCACGGTAGGTGGAGCTCCTGCTCCTTAGGTGATGTCTCTTTAATTTGTGTGATATCTCGTCACGAAAGTGGGATTATTTGTCTTTCACATTTCTTAAATAATCCGGGAACATTTTACAAATGTTCAATAAAAGGCGTACACCTCTTGGCGTCATGTGGTCGAGCACCAATTGGGTCGAGGCTCAAAAGAAAGCCGTCCCTTGGTGTGGACCAGTCAGTTTCAAGGGCAATGCATCATATATTATCAAAGTATGTTTTTTGTTTGCATTTTGACTTCAGGTATTGTGGTTAATGCAGACATGAATCCTTGTTAAAAGGTTTCAGTTTTGTTGCCAGAAAAAAGGGGAAAAACCCTATTATTACATTTTGGTACTGGCAAAGGTCTAATGATGAAGTGTCCTACTTCTTGGTTATTTCGGTAAAGTCACGTAGAAGGGAAATAATAAAATTAAATAATAAAAATAAAACATTATAAAATAAAATTCTCACCATATTTTTTTTTATTGTTATTATTTTATTATTTACCTTCTACGTGACTTTACCGAAAGAACCAAGAAGATGAATCCCTGCAGTCGCGAAAGCTTTAAATCGAAAGTTTCCTACTTGTAGGCATGCAGTCACCAAAGAGCTGACATTCATAATAAAGGTTTTTGGGTTAGATCGCGTAAGTAAGTCATGACAAACCACAGGGTCTACTTAGCCATGAATGTGATTTCAAAGTGGACAGTCTGAATAGGATCATTGGTGGGGGTTTTCACATCTACGTTATGGTGTACATGCGTAGATGCGTGCGTTTGGCCGTGTGACGCTGAGTGATGTCCTTATGCTCTAACGGACGCAAACCCAAATCCCAGTTGTAGATTTACTCAGCTCACCATTCCTTTGGTGTTGACAAAATTAGGACCGTTTTTTTTGTTTCCCGTAAATGCAATGTCTATTTAACACGTAGGCTTTCGCGACCAATATTATTCATAATAAAGGTTTTTGGGTTAGATCGCGTTTATTTATAAATGTGTCGTAACTCTCCACCACCCGACATGGCCAATCAGCAAAAAAAGTGTCACGTTGACAAAAGACAAATAATTCACTACTTCAGCCCACCGGTGTCACGTTGACAAAAGACAAATAATTCACTACTTCAGCCCACCGGTGGGCTGAAGTAGTGAATTATTTGTCTTTTGTCAACGTGACACTTTTTTTGCTGATTGGCCGTGTCGGGTGGTGGAGGGTTACGACACATTTATAAATAAACGCGATCTAACCCAAAAACCTTTATTATGCAATGTCTATGTATGTTGAACCTCTTTGGCACCGTACGTAGCCAAACGTGCGAATGGGAGGTGCGGGGTGAGGGACAAAAAACTAAACACAACAAGGGGCCATCCATTTAGTAGGCACGCAAAAGTCTGTCAAAACTTGACCCCTCCCCCCACCCTGTACGCACGCATACTTTTTACCCCCCCCCGCCCCACCTGCGTACATACGCTTGAAGCACCCCTCCCCCCCCCCCCCGAATCCTATAGAACGGCTGATATTGAATCCACACAGAAACGATCAAGGACTATCTAACTATTTTGAAGGCCAATATAGACAAATTATTATCGAGGCTTCACCCCCCCCCCCCCGTTTCCTATGCGTACGTACATTGTCAGTCGACCCCCCATACACAAGCATACGCATTTGGGTTAACCGCCCCCTCCCCCCTCCATGCGTACGTACTAAATGGATGGCCCCCAACAAGCAGTTCTAAATAAATTTGCTTTCAATCTAGATGAGTTCAAAGTGCATCATTGAGGTCATCCTGTGCGGAGACAACCTGCCAAGGGACTTCGGGCATTTCCACTAATTTTATTTGGTATTTATTTGGTGCTTATTTCATCAACCCTGAGAGATGATGGGCTGAGGTGATGTTAATACCTAATACATGCTCGCCTGACAGTCCAATGCTACAAACTCATCACAAAACAGTGACACAAGCTCAATTGACAGCATGGACAACGGCTCATGTGAAAGTATACGCACAGATATCAGTTCCCCTTACATCAAAAACACTGACGTTTTATTTCACAAGCCCTCTGCACAGTACAGACATGGGTACAATCTCTAGAGGTCCAGGATAATCGATGCCACATAAACACCTTAAGTGATCACATATCCCTTAGCTAAAACTGATTTATATTAAATGATCCGTTTAACACGTGGGCTTTCGTGACCAATATCATCCATAAGAGGTTTTTTTGGGTTAGATCGCGTAGATATATAAATTTGTCGTTATTTTACGTCGTACTCAGATTGTAAATGTTGTGGCTTGGCTCTCCAACACACCGGTGTGCTGTACTAGTGACGAATTGGCCACGTTCTGTTTACGTGACAACCCTTACTAATTGGCTGTGTCGGGTGGTGGTGGGTTTTAACGACACATTTATATATTTACGCGATCTAACCCAAAAAAACCTCGATCATGGATTAAATTATCCACTTGTCTACTTGTTGCATTTGTTTACCCAGGAGGGCCCCACCGTGTGTCTCATGGCTGTTTTTCAAGAGAATGCTGCCAAATTTTCGTCATGGGGCAATCATGGCATAGGGCGATGATGTCATAGGGGCGATGATGTCGTAGGGGTGATGATGTCGTAGGGGCGATGATGACAAAGGGGTAATGATGTCGTAGGGGTGATGATGTCGTAGGGGCGATGATGTCGTAGGGGCGATGATGACAAAGGGGTGATGATGTCGTAGGGGCGATGATGTCGTAGGGGTAATGATGTCGTAGGGGTGATGATGTCGTAGGGGCGACGTTTGCCTTTTGGCGTTGTTCTCTGCTCTATATCACTGGTGAGACAAGGCCACAAAGGAAGCTCTCTCTGGTGAGGGCCAGTCAGTTTCTAGCACAATGCTTACGTTATTATCAAAGCGTGTTTCTTTGCATGTTTTACCACAAGTATGTGTGGTTAATGCAGGTTCGATGCCTTGCAATAGGGGTCTATTTGGTGAGTGAACATTTTAACACCTTGTGTTATTCCCAGAAATGGTAAAACCTTTTTTCTTATTTATTTATCAGTCGGGGGCAATGATTGCTTTCTACTTTTCAATTGAGTAATTTACTCAATTTGGATCAAGACGCCGGCACATAATCGGCTACTCTTGCACTTATTTGTGTCACGGGACCTTGAACGTTTGCCGCGAAGAAAACGGCACGTGCGTCCACGTCGCGTTCGCATCATAGATACACACTGCAGCATTATCCAGGGCGGCCGCTGGAGTCTAACCGCGAACCTCTTCTTGCAACGATCGGCGAACGTGCGGCCACGCCGTCAGGTTGCCTTGGCAGCAATCCACTGGCCCACGACGCATGAATGTGTGCGTCGCGTTGTACGTGATGAAGGCGTTACTGATATATCTGTGCGTTTGTGTGTCCGCGCGTGACTAGCAGCAATGGATGAACCTGTCGTCATCGCAGAGGCAGGGATGCACTTCACGCCTGCCGGTACTACTCCATTCACTACAGTATAATCGTAGCGCCCGATCCACTGCTACGTCTCTGCATCTAGCGCACACACGTACAACTCGAGTTCACTGCATTATCAACAGCCACGATCAAAGACAGTGGTCACCGCATCGCGCACTTTCAGATATGCTTTTGCGGCCGTCTGGAACGCTCTTCCTTCCGATATTAGGAAGCCACTGGAGCTATGCACTTTTAAATCATCTAGATTGACAAACTAATTTCTTTAAAACTGATTTTTGTGTTAGTTTTGTGTCTTTCCCCGCACATCTGATTAGAACATCTCCATAATGGCATGATCCCGCCATACAACAGTCCTAGAACCTGCACACGTTCTCATTTCATTTCTCCGTTTGCGTAATTACATCAAAAACACTGACGTTTTATTTCACAAGCCCTCTGCACAGTACAGACATGGGTACAATCTCTATTGAGGTCCAGGATAATCGATGCCACATAAACACCTTAAGTGATCACATATCCCTTAGCTAAAACTGATTTATATTAAATGATCCGTTTAACACGTGGGCTTTCGCAACCAATATCATCCATAAGAGGTTTTTTTGGGTTAGATCGCGTAAATATATAAATTTGTCGTTATTTTACGTCGTACTCAGATTGTAAATGTTGTGGCTTGGCTCTCCAACACACCGGCGTGCTGTACTCGTGACGAATTTGCACGTTCTGTTTACGTGACAGCCCTACTAGTTGGCTGTGTCGGGTGGTGGCGGGTTTTAAGGACACATTTATATATTTACGCGATCTAACCCAAAAAAAACCTCTATCATGGATTAAATTATCCACTTGTCTGTGTCGTTTTGTTGCATTTGTTTACCCAGGAGGGCCCCACCGTGTGTCTCATGGCTATTTTTCAAGAGAATGCTGCTAAATTTTCGTCATGGGGCAATCATGTGTGCGTCGCGTTGTACGTGATGAAGGCGTTACTGATATATCTGTGCGTTTGTGTGTCCGCGCGTGACTAGCAGCAATGGATGAACCTGTCGTCATTGCAGAGGCAGGGATGCACTACACGCCTACCGGTACTACTCCATTCACTACAGTATAATCGTAGCGCCCGATCCACTGCTACATCTCTGGAGCTATGCACTTTTAAATCATCTAGATTGACAAACTAATTTCTTTAAAACTGATTTTTGTGTTAGTTTTTTGTCCTTCCCCGCACCTCTGATTAGAACATCTCCATAATCGCATGATCCCGCCATACAACAGTCCTAGAACCTGCACACGTTCTCATTTCATTTCTCCGATTGCGTAATTTCTTCTTGGGCGTGTTCCTCCTTTGGCTTCCATTCCATGATTAAGTCTCATCCCTCAACGATGCTATACCACTCAATAGAAGACACGTAAGAGGTTAGACTGAGCTCTTGTAAGTGATGCTCTCCTTGTTGATGCTTACTCTGCTTTCAATGCACATACACGTTCTTGGTACGTACGTGTATGTGTGCGTGTATGGACAGCGCTAGTGTAGCAGTTAGTTCACCGCGCTACAAACCCGGTTACCCGAGTTCGATTCCCGCTCACGCCCGCCAACACCAGTGACGATTATCTGAAACGGTCTTGGGCCTCCCCTAGGTAGACTCGGTCTCAAATGACTAACAGGTGTGATGTGTGAACGTCGCCACTGGGGAGCCAAAGGCGACCGGGCGTGGTGTTGGCCACCCACCTCCCTTGTGTGCCACAGCGCCGACGTTCATAGGTGCTACTCGCTCACAGCACTTGTTCCAACAGTCCATTAAAGGATATACGGGGGATGTTTGTCTTTGTTTGTGTGTGTGTGTGCATGCAGATATCCTCTGGAAATTCGGAAGTAGAATGACACCGTTTGAGCATGATGAACTCACACGCTACAAGCGCATCTATTATTTCAAGATCCGTCAGCCATCACAGAGTTCTTTCAACGATGTCCATGATTTCACAAGTCACGACTACAATTTGGTACGTACCCTCAACCAAGGTTCATGTGGTTTCCAACCAATTCACATCTCACTGTAAACATAACACCCCTGGTTTAACACATAGGATTTCTCTTCTTGGTTCTTTCGGTAAAGTCACGTAGAATGGAAATAAAATAATAAAAATAAAACATGATAAAATTCTCACGACGTTTCGGCCACAACACAAGTAGCCTTCTTCAGGTGAAGGAAAAGAACTGTCGGGACGACAGCGCTTCAATGAACACTGCTAAGCTTGGCAGCGTCTTTTAAGCTGGGTGGGAGGAGCAAAGCGCCTTGACAAAGGAGTTTACATATCAACAGAAGAATTTAGCGTTGAAGTAGCTGTGTTAATGTGTTGGATTAGCAACACACTGCTAATCCAACAGCTTAAAAGACGCTGCCAAGCTTAGCAGTGTTCATTGAAGCGCTGTCGTCCCGACAATTCTGTTCCTTCACCTGAAGGAGGCTACTTGTGTTGTGGCAGAAACGTCGTGAGAATTTTATTTTATTATGTTTTATTTTGTTATTTCCATTCTACGTGGTGACTTTACCGAAAGAACCAAGAAGATGAATCCCTGCAGTCACGAAAGCTTTAAATCGAAACATAGGATTTCGTGACCAATATCCAAAATGAAAAAATGTTTTGGGTCAGAACACATAAATATAAATGTGTTGTTAACCCACCGCCACCCGACACAGCCAATTAGTATCGGGGTTTGTCACGTAAATAAAACGTGCCAATTAGTGACTGCTTCAGCACACCAGTGTGTTGACGAGTAAATCCACAACATTTACCATTTGAGTACTTTGTGGGTTTACTCTCCAACACACTAGTGGGCTGAAGCAGTTACTAATTGGCACGTTTTATTCCCGTGACAAAACCTCTTACTAATTGGCTGTCAGGTGGTGGTGGGTTAACAACACATTTATATTTACGCGATCTAACAAAAAAAAACCTTCATTATGAATAACACCCCAAAAACACTGCACGCTTACTTACACTTTGTCTGAGTGACGTACTGGATTGCTACTGCAAGTGTATAGAGAAATTGTATTACGGGAAATGTTGTTGCCAGTATCAACATGATGAAGAGAAAAGAAGACGCTCCACCTTTTCCTGGCAACAACAACGCAGGAGGTGTTCAGACACCCAAGTAGACACCCAGATATTATCAGAACGAGCTTGCTTGGGTCTCTTACCACGATGGTGTGTGGTTAATGCATACCTGATGCCTTACAGTGGGTGTCTATTTGGTGTTTAAACATCTTCACACTTCCTGTACTGTTGCCTATTTTTTTTCATCAGGTAATTTTTTTTTTACCTCAACCTTACAGAATAAAAAAAAAAATTGGGGCTTTTAGATGTTCGAGTAAAAAAAGCAACGATTTGAGGCCCTGTGCCGCATGTCAGAGTAATGCCTCTTGTAGCAGTGCCAGTTAACTTACATTCCCCATTTCACGTAGCCCACATGGTGGCAATGTTCACGTCAGGATTGTAGACTTTGCCACCCAACACTCGGGATCTTCTCTGGAGGCTGACAAATCTTTTGGTCTGCGTCCCGTAAAATGTGTTCACGAATCACAGCCACTGGTGCTCATAGACAGATCGGTATACGGACAGACAAAAATCATGATTCCAATACTTTTTAATAATTTTCTCTGAAAAATATGAATGCGAGCACTGTACCGATTGAGCACTGGTTAAATGAGTGCTAAGTTGTGATTGAGCACTGACTGAATGGTGCCGAAATGTTAACTACCTCGCCTGGTCTACAGGATGTCGTGGGTTCAATAGCCTGCTGTATATTTGGAGTTTGCATGTTCTCCCCTTGGTCCCGTGGATTTTGCTCCGGGTCCTCTGGGTTTTCCCTCAACACTTAGAATCAACGTCACGCATTTAGAGTATTTGGCTGCTATAAATTTCCACGTGATAAGTCACTTCGTTGAGCGATATCATTTGTGATAGCCAGGTCGCTTCTGAAAAAGAGCTATATAGCTCAGCGGGTCTTACCTGGCAAAATAAAAATAACAGTTTGGTTTGAAAATGTTGTTTTAACTGAGTGTAAATCGAATTCTTTTGTAATGTTTTCCAGGTCCAGGATGAGCATCTGGCATATAGGTACCAGTTCCTGAGTGTGCTCGGAGCGGGAGCATATGGCCAGGTGATCCGATGCCTGGATCACAAACATAAGCGGGAAGTAGCTGTGAAAATGCTGCAGCACGAATCATAGTGAGTTTATATCTGGAATTGTGAAGAGAAGAGTTTGAAGAGATTGCGTGAATATAAATGTGCCGATTAGCGATTACTTCAGCACGCCGGTGCGATGAAGAGTAAACCCACAGCATTTACAGTTGAATATGACGTTTTCGCTGGTGATTACAACCAGCATCATCAGGCGATTTTCCAGAATTGTGAAGACGTCTTCCTCCTTCCGGTCGTTAATTGAGCAAGATGACATCATCACCGTAAGCCTATCAGGCGCAAAGATCAGAGGGGGGTTTATTGTACTGTAATCATATAAATCACAATGGAATATGTTAATCTGAAAATATGCAGGACATATTACCAGATGGGTTAATCATAATGAATCAATATATGATGTCTTGAATAGCCAATTGTGAATGTTGTGGGTTTACTCGCCATCACACCGATGTGCTTAAATAATAGATAATTGGCACGTTTTGTTCACGCGACAAACCTTACTGATTGGCTGTGTCGGCTGGTGGTGGGTTAACGATACATTCACATTTATGCGATCCTACCCAAAATCCTTTTATTATTAATAATATTAGTCACGAAATCCTGCGTGTTAAATCAACTCGCATCGGTGTATATTTATAGGAGACAATGCTGAAAAATCTAGATAGTGATCAGCAGTCGATGTTTCCTCTCTGAATAGTATTATAGATAAAACATCATCAGGAAAGAAAATGTTCGAAGTGGAATTCCTTTTATATGAGTGATCCCTGTAATATTTAGAAATTTCCATCGCTAGCTCAGGTGCAGTTATGGGGAGGAGTGCTTACCCAAATTGCTGGGTTGCGCTGTTAATGCATTCCACCTTCCTGCGATGGGGATGTATATATGTTGAACTTCTTTCGTGCCGTACGTAGCCAACCGTGTTAATCGGAGGTGCGTGGGGGAATCATCAAATAATACATGATTTAAATGCATGCCTATAAAGGGCACCATACTTCAATAGGGATTACCGTTGGTACGGCTATTTTAATACACACAATGGACAGGAAGGACAAGATCAAAGGGTTCACATAATGTACAATCATCATGTATGTTAACTCAGTAATCCCCCCCCCCCCCCCACGTGGTGCAAGAGCGCAGAAGCGTGGTCACCACATCTACGCCTCTATATAAGGAACTAAACAGGTGGCCTTCTCCACAAATCTGGCTGTCGCCTGATGAAGCTAGTTGTAATTACTGGCGAAACGTCGTACTCAGATTGTAAATGTTGTGGCTTGGCTCTCCAACACACCGGTGTGCTGTACTAGTACACTACACTATACACTACACTACTATACACTACACTACTATACACTACACTACTATACACTACACCACTATACACTACACTATACACTACACTATACACTACTATACACGTCACTATTAACTACACACGACTAAACACTACTATACACTTCACTATACACTACACACTACTATACACTACATTATACACGAGTGCTGTACTAGTGACGAATTGGCCACGTTCTGTTTACGTGACAACCCTTACTAGTTGGCTGTGTCGGGTGGTGGCGGGTTTTAATGACACAACATTTATATATTTACGCGATCGAACCAGAAAAACACCTCTATTATTAAAGAAATGTGTTGATGCGGCCACCTTGTTTCTCAACGTGCAGTACTAAGAGCGGGGTGAGACTCGTTCACCACTTTTCTCTCCGCAGCGCCAAGCCATACCATTCCAAAAGGGAGGTGCAGATGCTTAAAGCGTTGCAGTCGAAAGAGAAAAACAACAACTACGTCATCAAACTCCTCAACACCTTCACCTTCAGGGGCCATTTCAGTCTGGTCCTTGAGCTTTTGACGTGAGTTGTTGTGGGTGTCGCTCCTCCGCCCTCCCTTGTTGCTGGAGGGCGACTGCCTCCAACTGCCCAGTAGCAGCATCCATCACGAGCCTCCTCCCCGCAACATACATACACATAACACAATGCATCTGTTTCATGATTATAAACAGCGATGGGAAACGGGAGCACTTGTCAGCCGTGCACGAGGACACTGTCCCCCACGGGGCCCTACATCACCGGCGTGGGGAATGTTTGTGAGCGACCGGCTACGGTAGAGTCGACATCCGGCTCTTGCGAGGAGCCTCGTCTCCAATACGCGCCGCATGCGCATTGGTCACGAAGAAGAAGAAGGGAGCGTAACCATGCGTGCCGCTCTCTCTCGCAGGGGAGACCTCAGACAGCAACTCAATTTGGCTCCCACGGCCTTTACCCTGCCCGAGGCCAAGGTGTACGTGAGGTCCATTCTGAAGGCCCTGCAGAAACTCAAGAATAAAAAAATCATTCACGGAGACCTGAAGCCGGTGAGTGAATACAACGGCCTGCAGCGTCATTGACATCCCACCCAGAGTGCCCCACCCACCCACAGCGCCCCACCCACAGCGCTTCGTGCATCTCAGTGGCAATGCTCTAAGCCAGTGGTTATACTGGTAGTAGGAGACGTAGTGGACTGGAAGCCCAACCGGGATTAATTCACAGGAGGCAGGGGATTAATTGTGTATGTCTGTGGATGTCTGTTCACGTGTATCCGGACACCCGGATAAAATGGGAGGGGTGGGGCTGGGTGGAGAGGGGAGGGTGGGGAGGGGCTGGGTGGGGAGGGGAAGGTGGGGAGGGGCTGGGGAGGGGAGGGTGGGGAGGGGCTGGGTGGGGAGGGTGGGGCTGGGTGGGGGGTGGGAGGGGTGGGGCTGGGTGGGGCTTGTCACCTCGTGGTGCCCTTATAAAACTCAACGTTTAACCTACTCACGCCGGCTTGTGCCCGCCCTCACAGTCGGGCATATTTGCGGAATACACCACGTGGTGCCGCCGTTGACCCTGGCCATTGACCGAGCAACCCAACGTTCCCACCAGCTCCCTGAATTTTGTTTCAACCGAGTACCCCCTTGCCTGACCCAACATGGTCCTGATAAATAAATGTATGAATAATGAACATCAATTCTTTAACTAATTGTCCATTTTGCGAAGTATGCTAACTGGCCAGTAACTGCAAGCGAATACAAACAAAAATCAACGGGCGCGCTTTGCACGCGTGACGTCATTTGTTATATCCTTATAGGTTACCATATGGATTTAAATGTTATCGTTATTTTATATCGGTAGATTTATACAACACGGTTGTTCACCAATGACTCTCTCGTCTGATATAATTTCACCTCACGTTTATAAATCACCTCACGTTCATAAATCACTTTACTTTATAAATCACCTCACGGTACCCCCAGGAGGTCTGCGTAGCAATAACTTTGACTTGCAACGTTCACACTTTTTGAGGAAACAAATTCACGATTTAAAAAATAGTTGAACCCTATCGTAAAACAGATGACCCATTAGTATTAGAACTGAAGTAGAGAGTCGCAATCCAGGAGTGTTTTTGAAACTATAACCTAAACTACTTTTTATTTAAGGCCCCACTGAGCTGTGTAGCTTTTTTTTAGAAGCAACCTGGCTATCAAAAATGATAGCTGAACGCAGTGGCTAATCATCATGTGGAAACATATATATCAGCCGAATACTCTCAGCGTCTGATGTTGATTCTAAATGTGGAGGGAGAAACCGGAAAAATCCATGCAACTACTGGGAGAAAATGTACACTCCAAATATACAGCAGCAGCAGACATCAGGGTTGGGATCAAATCCACGGCCTCCTGCGTACCAGGCGAGGTATCTAACATCTTTGTCTTCTCCAGGAAAACATCCTCATCAAGGACCAAGACACCAGCGATGTCAGACTCGCAGATTTTGGTCTCAGCTTTCAAGAGTGTCCCAATTGTAAGTGAGCTCACATGAGTGGGTGTGTGTTGGGGAGACTGCCCCCCATCTCCCCGTTCTCCTGTGACCCACCGTTCTCCGACTCTCCCCCCCTCGCGGCTGCCCCTCGTGGCATGATTTAAATGGCTGCACTAACCACCTTGCGAATGCGCCGCTGTGCCCCTCTCGTACACGCCAACCACGAGCTGCCCAGTGGCGAGAGTACCCACGCGGGCAGAATACACGGGACACCACAACGCGCGGGCTCACAAGTTAACGTGCACAGCGAGCGTGCACGCGCGGGCAAAATATACGCACGTGCGAAAACGCAGGAAACCACAACGAACAGGCTCACAACACCAGGCACCCCCCTCCGTACTCACAGAGACAACACGACACGGTTTAATGTCTACTGGCGATTTATTCCTCGATTAATGAAGCCACCCAACCTGTGTCAGTGTGGACCAGCAGGGCAGATCTAACCTATCTCTCTACGGTCTAGGACCCAATTTGTCCCGTCTCTCCCTACTCACTCTCCTTAACGGATATTCCCTCTTAGACTTACCTCCCCTCTCCGTACTTACGATCCGCTCTCGAGGTGTAGGTAGTCGCAGAGAGGCGAGACTGCACGTGGCTTTTGCTGGGGGGTTGGACCTGGCTGCTCTGCCACCCGTCTCACGGACGTTCGAGTAGCAGGGGACGATCACTCCTCGGTCCCTCACTCCAAAAGACCCCGGGCAAAAGAGAGGCCTGCTTCTCATTTTCGACCCTTTTTATTCCCCTACTTCAAAGCCCAGGCGCCGCCGATCCGCTGGTCTCTCATCCAATCAGGAGCCTCGGATTTCCCGCTCTCTGCCAATCAGATCATCCCTCCTCCCCGACGCCCGCCCTCTATTGTTTAACCAAGTGCACGGCATGCAGGACCTCCTGTACCGCCCCACCCCCCACCTGCCTGCCGATCCGCGTGTGTTTTGGGTGTTTCCTCGTTGCGGTTCTCAGTGAGTTCGCCATCGCCATACAATGTTAGATTAATCCACGGCGCCGCAGTGTCGTTCGGCCTGGGGGGGGGCTGCCAATCCCCTGGCCCTGAGAAACCGTGGAGCACCCCCACGAGGGGGGCTCTCGGGTAAAAACTCAGGGGCAGGTGACCCCCCCCCCACCCCCACGAGGCCCTACGTGAGTGCAGGTGTGTGTTCACGTGGAGGGTGGCGGGGGAAGCGCCGTGACGGAGGCCGGGTGGCTTCTCCGCTGCAGCACCCCCGTTGCAGGCACGGCTCCCACGGGGCGGCTTCGCTGTCGTGGCACCACGTGTGTGTGTACTGTGTGTGTGTGTACTGTGTGTGTGTACTGTGTGTGTGTACCGTGTGTGTGTACCGTGTGTGTGTACCGTGTGTGTGTACCGTGTGTGTGTACTGTGTGTGTACTATGTGTGTACTGTGTGTACTGTGTGTGTGTACTGTGTGTGTGTACTGTGTGTACTGTGTGTGTGTACTGTGTGTGTACTGTGTGTGTGTACTGTGTGTGTGTACTGTGTGTGTACTGTGTGTGTACTGTATGTGTGTGCTGTGTGTGTACTGTGTGTGTACTGTGTGTGTGTACTGTGTGTACTGTATGTGTGTACTGTATGTGTGTACTGTGTGTGTACTGTGTGTGTACTGTGTGTGTGTACTGTGTGTGTCTACTGTATGTGTGTACTGTGTGTGTGTACTGTCCATAAGCTTAACCCTAATGATATTCTCATAAGTTTGGATGTGACGTCTCTGTTCACGAGGATTCCGGTCAACGGGCCAATTAAATTACTCGACACTCTGGTAACGAACAAAGGTTTAGCCAAATATATCCCAAGACGAGCTGAACACTGTCTAAAGAACACTTACTTCTTGTGGCAAAGTGACTTCTATAAACAATAGGAAGGAGCAGCAATGGGCTCTCCTTTGTGTCCTGTGATAGCGAATTTGTACATGGGAGATTTTGAAACAAAAGCAACAGCTTCAAGCACACTAAAACCATCTGCTTGGTTGAGATATGTGGATGACACATTGGTGGTCTAGCCACAAGGCAAATATACACTGAACGCATTTCTAAATCATCTCAAATCGCAAAACCCATCCATCCAGTTCACCATGGAAGTGGAAGCTGACAGAACTCTACCATTTCTGGATATTCTGCTCGGACGGGGTCGAAATAGTAAAATAACACACAGCGTTTGTCGAAAGAAAATGCATAGTGATGCCTATCTGAATGCAGAGTCACACCATCACCCCGCACAGAAATCTGCTCTTATCAAGACGCTCATTGAATCGAGCTAAGAAAGTGTCAGATGGTGACAGTCTGAGAAGTGAAATTCAACATGTTAAACAAGCGCTGCAAATGAACAGTTACAATGATGCACAAATCAACAGGGCATTGAATGCCAAAACCAAATCAAGTAACATGAGAATTGAAACTGCCCAAGTAATTAAAATGATCAAAATAACGTACATTGCGGGAGTAACTTATAAATAAGCCAGATGTTTGGAAAAAAAAACATCCGAGTCAGATATGGCACGGTACATAAAATACAACAACAAAAAATCTGGTACAAAAGATACATTCCCGAAGCTATCAACAGAAGGGGTGTACAGGATTAACTGCACTTGTGGCAAATGTTATGTTGGGCAAACAGGACGAATGATCAACACGAGACTAAAAGAACATCAGAGAAATATTAAATACTTCCAAATACAACTGTCAGCAGTAGCAGAACACGCGTGCCAACAAGGACACTTAATTGATTTTGATAATGTTGAAGTTCCGTGCAAAACTAGCTACTACTGGCCAAGACTACCGTAATTAGATAGTCTATCGAAATTGAAATAAATAAAAAATAATTTTAATCGTTCGGATAGCGACCGCATTAGTGCTGCGTGGAAGAGAATCATCAAATAATACATGATTTAAATGCACGCCTATAAAGGGCACCATACTTCAATAGGGATTACCGTTGGTACGGCTATTTTAATACACACAATGGACAGGAAGGACAAGATCAAAGGGTTCACATAATGTATATGCATCATGTACGTTGACTCTGAAATCCCCCCCCCCCCCACGTGGTGCAAGAGCGCAGAAGCGTGGTCACCACATCTACGCCTCTATATAAGGAACTAAACAGGTGGCCTTCTCCACAAATCTGGCTGTCGCCTGATGAAGCTAGTTGTAATTACTGGCGAAACGTCGTACTCAGATTGTAAATGTTGTGGCTTGGCTCTCCAACACAACCGGTGTGCTGTACTAGTATACTACACTATACCCTACACTATACACTACACTATACACTACACTACTATACACTACACTATACACTACACTACTATACACTACACTATACACTATACTACTATACACTACACCACTATACACTTCACTATACACTACACTATACACTACACTATACACTACTATACACTACATTATACACTGTGTGTACTCTGTGTGTGTACTGTATGTGTGTACCGTGTGTGTGTACTGTGTGTGTACTGTATGTGTGTACTGTGTGTGTACTGTGTGTGTACTTTATGTGTGTACCGTGTGTGTGTACTGTGTGTGTGTACTGTGTGTGTACTGTGTGTGTGTACTGTGTGTGTACTGTATGTGTGTGCTGTGTGTGTGTACTGTGTGTGTGTACTGTGTGTGTACTGTGTGTGTGTACTGTGTGTGTACTGTGTGTGTGTACTCTGTGTGTGTACTGTGTGTGTGTAGCGGTTAGTGTAGCGGTTAGTGCGCTGCGCTATAAACCCCGGCGACCCGAGTTCGATTCCCACTCACGGCACGCCAACACCGGTGACGATTATCTGAACCGGTCCTGGGCCTCACCTAGATCGACTCGGCCTCAAATTAGTACCTGGTGCGATGTGTAAACATTGCGACTGGGGAGACAAAGGCGGCCGGGCGTGGTGCTGTCCACCCACCCCGCCGTGTGCCGTGCCTGCCTTGAGAATAATCCACGCGACCACAGTGGGCATCAGGGTCGGTATCGAACCCACGACCTCCCTGTGTACCAGGCGACATAGTTAACATCTCTCGCCCCCATGGCAAGAGATGCCAATGCAAGATATATCGACATCTTTTGTTGTTGTCGTTCTTTTTTTGTAGTCTTCAAGAGGTTTGGCACGGAGCAGTACACAGCGCCAGAGATGTACCTCAAGCTGCCCATCACGTGCTCCGTGGACATGTGGTCCCTGGGCTGCGTGGCTGCTGAGCTCGTGACTGGCCATTACCTCTTCAACAGAAAGTTGCAATGTCACCATCTGGAGAAGGTCATCGAGGTATGCTCGAGGTCTTTCTAGGTCAACAACAACAACGATTAGAATCTGAATGTGTGTTTAATACTGGAGGAATCCGATGAGCCATGAAGCTCTTTGTCACAGGGTTTTTTATTCTACAAGATACGTGTGGCGAGATGTTAACTGCCTCGCCTGGTACGCAGGAGGTCGTGGGTTTGATTCCGACACTGACGCCTGCTGCTGCTGCTGTATATTTAGAGTCTGCGCGTTCTCTGTCTCTCTCCCCGTGGTCACTGGGTGGATTTTCCTCCGGGTCCTCGGGTTTTCCCCTCCACATTTAGAACAACAACAACAACACCACGCGTTTCAGAGTATTTGGCTGTGGCTATACATTTCCACATGACGACAAGCCACACCGTTGAGCTATCAAGTGTGATAGGCCAGGTTGCTTCTGCAAAAGATGCTGCACAACTCAGTGAGGCCGTCACCTGAATGAAATAACAAGTCAGCTGCAGTTAGTTCAATATAAACGCGACATGTCACGAACTGCGAAGCGAGTCCCATGTGCGTCGCTCCGTGCGTCTCTCCGTGTGCGCAAACAGAGTATTTGGCTGCGAGAAGAAGTTATCACGTGATGGCAAGCCACTTCGTGAAGCTATCCATTGTGATGGCCAGGTTGCTTAGAGCTACTGTATAGCTAAGTGGGGCATTACCTGGTAAAATAAAAAAATAGTTGAGTAGTAATAGGGAATAGTAGTACTGTACTGCACAATGATGGTCGGTGTAGGTTGGTGAAGGGGAGCAGAGCATGGAAGCATATGAAGTACAACAATAGATTTTGTTGCACTGCCCAGTAATGCACACCACGTAATCCCGACAATCTGGTGTGGGCAATGGTCACTCATCCGAGCACTTTGCAGGCCAAAACCTGCTGAGCTTCTGAGATCCGACGAAAGTGGTCGAAGGTAAGTCGACCGGACGGACACACGTAATCGCGTGTGCATCAACGACTAATCTCTCGACTGATCTCGCCCACGTCAACTCATCGCCGCTGTGGTGTGCGTGCGTGCGTGCAGATCCTGGGGGTGCCGCCAATGACTGTCATCGTAACCTCGAAAGCGAAGCTCATTTCCTTTGGTGAGTGGAGGAGGGGGCGGCGGTCGCTACTTGCGCTGGCACTTCTCGTAGAGCCGTGTGGCAATGCAGCCAGCGATATTGCCCTCTGTTTTAATCTGTTTTCCCTTTATCGGCCATGGGCCGACGGGGAATCTCCACGTGCAAGTGCATCTTTGAGTCTGAGATTTGACGTAGCCAACCGTGCTCATTGAAGGTGCAGGGGAAGGACAACAAATTAAACACAAAAAAGCTGTTTCAAGAGAAATTAGTTTTTTAATCTCGACGATGATGATTTAAAAGTGCACAGCTCCCAGTGGCTTCCTAATATCGGAAGGAAGAGCGTTCCAGACGGCCGCAGAGGCGCATCTTAAAGCGCCGTGCGATGCGGTGACCTCCGTCTTTGTTCGATGGCGAGGTATAGTGGTTCATTTGCAGCAAGCGCTTTGTGTGCAACGAGCACGACCTCATCATGTATTCGTTCAGCAACACTGAAGCGACATTCAAGTCGTGCGTAAAGTGCGCACTGCGTTGCAGTCTTCATCCCAGCACTAATTCTCCGTGTCCTTGTTTGTTTCGTAAAACAGGTCACATGGGCGAGATCTTCGTCAAGAACAAGAAAGTAATCCCGGAAAGCTTACCCCTCAACGAAGTGCTTGGGACGGAAAATATCCATTTCCTCAATTTCATCAAAGGATGCCTCACGTAAGTGGCACACCACCGCCCACTGCGCATTATCTTCGTCGATAATTCAATTCACATCTGCGATCGACACTCACCTGACAGATGCAATTTCGTTGAGATTGGGCAGCTGCTTGTCCTGTCAGGGGCAAAATGTTTTTGATGACGTCATCTGACGGTCAACCACGTGACGTGATACGGTTGTTGGTAAAACTGCGTGCAGCCTGTTTATCCTATCACGCGATAGTAGCTGTGTTCCTGAAGAACAACATGTTTAGGAAAAATCGCATTATAATAAGCAATATATAACGTAGGGTAAAGCGCAGTCCGCGATAATGCGTGAGGTGCATACGCAGGCCGAACAAAGACCGAGGCGCGTGGTGGGCATGGTGGGCAGCATCAGAAGCATCCACCAGCATCCCAATGTCCCTGCGTTACGTTGCGCCGAGGCGGCCGCACGACCGCTTGTCCCTACTCGCACTGCGACGTAGTTCCGGTCGCTCAATGGTGTCGTGAAAGCACCATGCGGTGCTATTCGGAGAACAGACCGTACAGCTCGCGCCTACTCCATGTTTGAAGAGGAGTGGGCCTTCTTGACCACTTTATTTATTTCCCTTCCCCTCTCTCCAGGTGGGATCCCATGTGGAGGTTCACGCCTGAGGACGCCCTCGAGCACGAGTGGATGGCGGACAGCTCCCTCTACCTGGATGCGGAAGCGTTCCTGACGCCGTCTAGCCAGGCCGAGGGAACCTTTTTTACCCCCGGGAATAATTGCGGCACGCTCAGCGAGATTGACGACGACTCCTCTTCCGATGGATGCGGGTCACCCGATCCGGCAGCTTCCGCCCCGTCGCCGCCGGCGTCCTCCGAGAGTGTGGAGTCGTACGTGACGGCTTGCGAGTGGCTTCGCGAACCGTCGGGTGGGGCGATCCCCTCCGCGTCCGGCGAGAGGGGCACTGAGAAGGGCCTCAGAGAAGACAGCAGCTGGGACGGCGGCATTAGCTGGACCATGAGTCAGGGGAAGTGAGTCTTCGTGTGCGAGTGGTGCATTTGGTGAAGTTTTGGGGCTGGCTGGGTTGTTGAGTTAAAGTGCCTCCCCTTTTGGCAACGGGCGTAGAGAATCCATATTCTTTGGGTCTTTCGGTAAAGTCACGTAGATAGGTTCAAATTAAATAACAAAAAAATAACAAAAAACTGCGACGTTTCGATCGCAACGCAAGCGGTCGTCATCAGGAAAAGTGGGTTAGATTCTAAAGGCAAACTGTTTATAAAGGTTTGAAATGGGCGTGGCCCAAATGTCAGCAGCCAATGGTAATGTGAGTGGTGGGCAGCAACCATGACGGTGGTTGGTTTTCCACCAATCAAAGGGCTGCCAGGTGAAAATTGGCATGTTGATAGAAGATCGCAGAGCCACCGCCACCTCCAGGTCGGCACGCGAATTGGCTGTGGTAGTGTGAACCTGTTAATGAACAACGAACATCGGAAGGTGGTAGGATGGGAACATCACAGCCAGTTATGACTTAAACTGGTTGATAACGTCCTTCCAATGATTGCTCAGTTTGTACCCATCTTCTCGGTGGAAATTGTATCTGTGTCTGTATATATGGATGGCTTCGTGAACGAATCATTGTTGATAGCCAGTGGGTTTGCAGAGTACCTTCGTCTTAGAGAAATCAATTCCGTGTGAGTTCACCGCATTAAAACAATGATCAGCCACGGCCGAGGTATTGGTCCTACTCACGAACACGGTCCGAGACATGTCGCTTAGTTTCCCCAATGTAACTACTGCCGCAGACACAAAATGTAATGACTGCCGCAGACACAAAACCATCACCTTGCCATACATAGCAGGGGTCACCAAAAAGATTCCAAAATCATGAGCAAACACAAGATCCAGGTTCGATTTAACACTGCATAAAATTCGTGATCTGATCCCATCTGTGAAAGATGTGATCCCTGACTTGCAATACCCCGGCGTCTACAAACTAAGCTGTGTCTGCGGCAGTAGTTAAATTGGGGAAACTAAGCAACATGTCTCGGAACGTGTTAGTGAACATAAGGCAGATCTGAAACACGGTAGTTACGTAGTTACTTTAGTTATTGACAGGGCCAGGGTTGTGTAGCACTATAATGGGTAGGTGTGGGGAGCGGTGGCGCAGCGGTTAGCACGTGGCAGTACGGACCCGGAAACCCGAGTTCCATTCCCGCTCACGGCCACCAACACCCAGTGACGATTATCTGAACCAGGTCCTGGGCCTCCCCTAGGTCGACTCTGCCTCAAATTAGTACTTGGTGCGATGTGTAAACATTGCGACTGGGGAGACAAAGGCGGCCGGGCGTGGTGCTGGCCACCCACCCCTCGTGTGCCATGCCGGCCTTCATAGGTGCTCGCTAACAGCACTTGCCCTCACAGGTGATATAAACGGGGGATCTATGCTATACGGGGGATCTTGCCCTGTGTTTCTTCATGTACGGTAGGCGTTACATTTTACATTTTATTCCTAGATTTTAAAACTGTACGATAATTTGTACTTCTCATGTTAACGAAAAAAGTTGTTCGAGCGTGGAACATTTTGGGGCTGAAACGTCTCTCAGCTGTTAACACGGGCCAGGAGACCATGGGCGGTGTTTGACGCATCCCGCTCGTCGCCTCGCGAGACGTGCCCCCTGCAGTAAGTGGGTGCTGCCGTGAATGCCTCAAGTACGGATGAGGAGCATATCGATGTTACGGGCATTTTGTCTCTACCAGCTGGGTTCCGGTCCCCTGCACCAGCAAGGAACATCGCCGTCCTGACGACGGGAGGGATGAAGACGCCGCCGCCACCATCGCCGCCGCCACCACGGTCCCCACCATCTTCACCATCTCCACCGTCACTGCCACCACCGTCCCCACCATCTCCACCATCTCCACCATCGCCACCGCCACCACCGTCCCCACCATCTCCACCATCTCCACCATCTCCACCGTCACTGCCACCACCGTCCCCACCATCTCCACCATCTCCACCGTCACTGCCACCACCGTCCCCACCATCTCCACCATCTCCACCATCGCCACCGCCACCACCGTCCCCACCATCTCCACCATCTCCACCATCTCCACCGTCACTGCCACCACCGTCCCCACCATCTCCACCATCGCCACCGCCACCACCGTCCCCACCATCTCCAACATCTCCACCATCTCCACCATCACCACCACCGTCCCCACCATCTCCACCATCGCCACCGCCACCACCGTCCCCACCATCTCCACCATCTCCACCATCTCCACCGTCACTGCCACCACCGTCCCCACCATCTCCACCATCTCCACCGCCACCACCGTCCCCACCATCTCCACCATCTCCACCATCTCCACCGTCACTGCCACCACCGTCCCCACCATCTCCACCATCGCCACCCCCACCACCGTCCCCACCATCTCCACCATCTCCACCATCGCCACCATCACTGCCACCACCGTTCCCACCATCTCCACCATCTCCACCATCGCCACCGCCACCACCGTCCCCACCATCTCCACCATCTCCACCATCTTCACCGTCACTGCCACCACCGTCCCCACCGTCCCCACCATCTCCACCATCTCCACCATCTCCACCGTCACTGCCACCACCGTCCCCACCATCTCCACCATCTCCACCATCGCCACCGCCACCACCGTCCCCACCATCTCCACCATCGCCACCGCCACCACCGTCCCCACCATCTCCACCATCTCCACCATCTCCACCGTCACTGCCACCACCGTCCCCACCATCTCCACCATCTCCACCATCCCCACCGTCCCCACCATCTCCACCATCTCCACCATCGCCACCGCCACCACCGTCCCCACCATCTCCACCATCTCCACCATCTTCACCGTCACTGCCACCACCATTCCCACCGTCCCCACCATCTCCACCATCTCCACCGTCACTGCCACCACCGTCCCCACCATCTCCACCATCTCCACCATCGCCACCGCCACCACCGTCCCCACCATCTCCACCATCTCCACCATCTCCACCGTCACTGCCACCACCCCCACCGCCCCCTCCACCACCACCTCCGTCGCCGATGATGATGATGTCGGCAGTGGGCCGACGGAAGCCCGGAGAACTCGGCGAAGATTCGCAGGCACTAGGAGGCGCTTCCGGAAATTTCTCTCTTTCGTTCGGAATCACTGTTGCTGTTGCACGAGCGGAGAGGACGATGATCCTGTCACAGGGCCGGCCATTCGCCGCCCTGGGGACAAAGTTTAGTTTTATTTCTGGGGGGGGGGGGGGGGGGGACTTACATGGCTCGTGAGTGTGTCTCCCTATTAGGTGCTGTGTGTCTTACGGAATAAATGCTGGGGGGGATTCACCACGGCCTCGGGGAATCTTCCGGTGCCAGCATCTCGTGCGAATACTGGGAGAGAACCAAGCGGAGGAGTGGCGGGAGGATGGCTGCCCATCATCACCACCACACCACACGCATGGGACTAGCCCAGATCAACGATAATTGACATTCGGAGCTGTCACCTTGCATGGTGTCCTCCCAGCCAGCCTAGCTTGTAATCTCAGCCGTTGTCAAGAGGGGAGAGAGATGGAAAGCGATCATGTACTGTGTTCAACTGTTGTAAAATATAATGGGGTTCAATGAAAAAGGGAATCATTGTTAAGTATAAGATATATTGTAGATCTCCATGTATATATACTGTAAGGAAAAAATGTAGTTTTGTAAGAAAAGAAAAAAATCTTATTTTTCATATTACTTGAGTCCGGATGCTGTTTGAAGAAGCGTAATTAGTCCCCGCAATTACACACAGACACAGACACAACGACACATACACAGACACACACAGACACACACAGACACACACACAACGACACACATAGACACAACGACACAGACACAGACAAAACGACACGCACACAGACACAACGACACACACACACAGACACACACACAGACACAACGACACACAGACACACACAGACACACACAGACACAACGACACAGACACACACAGACACACACAGACACAACAACACACAGACACAACGACACACACACAGACACACACACAGACAACAACAACCGCCATTCGCCACTAAGTGGCGGTGACGTCACCACGATGCTTGTGCCAGGCTATGTGCACCCTGATTCCACGTGAAATGTCGAACGCCCGCTGGCAGGAGGTCACGGGGCAGACCCAGGTGCCACGGGTCGACTGACTGAGATGACTGGCTGATGCACCACCTGTGTCCCCTACTGTGGCAACCTGCTGTTCTTTAGCCACCCGGCGCTCCGCTCGTTGTTGTGAGTGTCGCTCCTCCGCCCTCCGTTGTTGTTGGAGGGCGACTGCCTCCAACTGCCCAGTAGCGTCCTTCACGAGCCTCCTCCACATAGGCCGATCTTGACACCGCTGGTACCAGTCATCGGCAAGTCCACTCAGCTCCACGTCCTCCTGTACCACATCACTCCATCTCTTCTCTAGCCCGTGCCGCGCCCGCTTAGCCCCCTCAATCCGGCCGAAACAAAAGCTGTTTCGGCATGCGGTGGCTGGGCATGCGGGCTACATGACCCAGCCATCGCAGCCTTCCCCGCTGGAGGAGCTCACCGATGGGACCTTGCCCAGATCTTTCAAGGATTTGTGAGCTCCTCACACAATCCAGTCTGATTAAACCCAGTATGGATCGTAGGCAGGCCAGCCTAAATGTTTCTAACCGGCGAAGATGTTCCATTAGGGGGGTCCATGTTTCGCAAGCGTAGAGAAGGGAGGGAATGACCGTGGCCGAGAAGACCTGAAGCTTACACACAGACACACACAGACACACACACAGACACACGCAGACACACACAGACACACACAGACACAACGACACACACAGACACAACGACACAGACAAAACGACACACACACAGACACATACAGACACAACGACACACACAGACACAGCGACATAGACGACACAGACAGCCAAACACAGACATAACGACACACACAGACACAACGACACACACACAGACACACACAGACACAACGACACACACAGACACACACACAGACACAACGACACAGACACACAGACACAACGACAGACACAAAGACACACGCATACATACAAAGACACAAAGACACACTTACAACAACGATCACACGTGTAGCAATAACAGACTGTTACAGAAAGTGTTGTTCGTGAGCACCTATGAAGGCAGTCACAACGCCCGGCCGCTTTTGTCTCCCCAGTGGCGATGTTTACACATCGCACCAGGTACTCATTTGAGGCTGAGTCGACCTAGGGGAGGCCGTGAACCCATTCCAATAATTGTGACTGGCGTTGGTCGTGAGTGGTAATTGAACTTGGATCTCCGGGTTGGTCTCGCCGTGCGTTAACCACTAATCACAAACAACAACAACAACAACCGCCAATCGCCACTAAGTGATGGTGACGTCACCACGGGCGCTTGTGCCAGGCCAGGTGCACTTTAAGGCCACGTAAAGTGTCGAGAGTCCGCTGGCAGGAGGTCACGGGACAGATCCAGCAAGTGCCACGGGTCGACTTAGATGACTACTGGTAGATACACCTGTGGGGCCCGACGTCCACCCCACCGCCCTCGCTAGGCAGGTGGGGCACGATGTCTGCCCGGTCCGCTCCACCGTGTCGGTTGGCTCCCGCCGAGCCCCCGCCGACCGAGTGATGGGGCCCTCCGCGCTAGCGCCCTCTCTGAGGGACATCCTCGTGCTGCTGGCTCGTAGCCGCAAGAGGTTAGACCACACACCCGTGCACTCCGCAGCTATCGCTAACACGGGGGAGCACGCACGCGCTCGCACCAGCGAGGGATTACCTCTTGACGCCCGCACCGCGGCCCCGCGTTCACTCTCGCCGCGCGTTCCCCCACGCAGTCGCTCCACACAGAAATCACAGACACCGCACCAATGCTCTGTGCTAACTTTTATTCTCTGCGCAAACCCCCGCACTACCTGGGGGGGGGAATATTTTGTGAGAAGAGCCTACTGCTGCCCAAGTCCCCAGATACTCAAACGCCCCACCACGTACGTCATAGCTGTACTCACGGCGTCGCACGGACGCTGTGAGAGTCGGAGGCAAGAGGACAAAACGAACTTTGCCTATCGCTGCCTCGTGGCGGCACTCGCTGGCGTCACACGGATGTTGCGAGCGGCTCGAGGAGGCAGGCGGTGGGGTCTTGGCGACCAAGATGTTAAAGAAAAGATCTCCTTTCAACGGCCTCAGGCTCCCCTCTTTATCCCCCTGACTTCGTGCGCCTATCGGTGATTACTGCCCATTTTCCGCCTTTTTTTGTCCTTACATGGAGCGTTGCTGCTGGTGCTTCTGCGACCCATTGTCTGTACATTCGCACTCATTAATATTGTTAATCCAGAATGACACCCGACTGGCGAATACACACCCTGCGAGTGTGTATTCGGTATGGGGGTCGGGGGAGGTCGTGGCGCTGTGATCCCCCGTTCTCACGGTCTGCCCTTCTCGCTTATTCCACCCCAGCCCCTCCCGATGTCGTCAATGACTCATCAATGACTCATCAATGACTCGTCAATGACTCATCAATGACTCATCAATGACTCATTGCGGCTGGCCCAGTAAACCGTTTTCCGCCCATACACTATGAAGCCAACTCAGGGGCACCACAATGTACCCTGTCCTGCGAGGGTTGGCCAATCTCCTGGCACCGGGAAACCGTGGGACTTTCCTCATAGGGACCCTTCGGATCAAAACCCGTTCCCCGCCAGGACACTCCGTGTGTGCACTGCGTGTGAGTGCTCAGTGTGGTGGCCAGGGGGCGGGGGGGGGGGGGGGGGGATCGTGGCACTTGCAGAGTGGCTTTGATGCCGTGGCACCACACACCACTTGTGCCGCCTACTGTGCCACCTTGCTGTGTTTTAGCCACCCGGCGCTCCGCTCGTTGTTGTGAGGGTTGCTCCTCTGCCCTCCGCTGTTGCTGGAGAGCGACTGCCCCCAACTGATCAGTAGCAGCGTCCTTCACGATCCTCCTCCACAGAGACCGATCTTGGCACTGCTCGTACCACATCCTGTCGTGCGACATCAGCTCCATCTCTTCTCTATTCCGCTTCATGGCTCTCCAAACCTCTGAGCGAAGGCTGCGGTAAACCTCCTCATTCTCTCACGCGGGATGCTGTAGACGGTGAGAGTGGGCCTTTCACTTTTTCTCAGCCAGCCCGAACACCTCCTCTGTCAGCCAGGGTCTCTGGGGAGGTCTGGACCGTGTATCCAAAACAGCCATTGCAGCTGCATGAGCCACAGTTCTAAACCTCACCCATTTCTCTTCTACATCAGGAGAAGGGGGGGGGGGGGAGACGATGCCAACCTCAGCTGCAAACGATGATGAAATTCTTGCAACTTCCATCAGCTAGCTGAGACCAGGCCACTGTGGGTTTGCATGGGGTCCTAGATGGACACCCACCACCGGAGTGGAAGAATGGCAGGCGCATCTTACAGATCACAAGCCGATGGTAAGTGGACCGAACGCCTCCACAGTAGATCCTGGTGTCATGGACATGGGCCCACATCCGCTGTTTTGTCACTATATAGTCCAGCAGATGTCCTTGCTTGGACCCGGCATGCATCCATAACGCGTGGATGCGCTGATGCCAGAACAGCGTTTTGGTCATTAATACAAGTGCATGGGCTGCACAGAAGTCTAGCAGCCTCCTATCGTTATTGTTGAGCTGATCTTGTCAATGTCTTCCAATCACTCCAGCCCAGTTGCCCGCATCATGACCCACTTGGGCATTAAGGTCACCCAACAGGATAACTATCCCGAGGGGCCCTTTTTGCGAGCATCTGTGACAGGAGGTCATAGAAGGCATCTATCTGACTCATCGGCCTTGCCTGCATCCCTCCACTGATGTTCATCTTCGGTGGGGGCGCAAGCAGCCACCACCACCATTCCTACATTTGCATAATAATTTCCTTAAGGAGGTCATGGTTTTAAACTTAAGACTGCTTGTCAGGTTTGCTTTAATTTGCATCATGGTGTTCCTACTTAAAAGGCCGTTCAGCCTGAAGTTGTGTGCCACGTGGACCAGTCACCATCTGTCTCCATCTGTACGGAGATCGAGCGTTGCCCCCTCGCGCAAGGCGTGGATTTTCTCCAGATAATAATAAACGTGACTCGGCATTGCTCAGCTGAAAACATCTTAAAATAAGAGCCCAACGGAGGATGGCTTCTGATAAACATTCACATTGAGTGCGTCTTTGAAATGCAGGGTGTTTCAAAAAAATATTAACACTCGAGTGTGACCATCGCTTGTAATGGGAAAGGAACGGATATTGCACTGTAACATGATAACAATTGTATGTTAATAGATGAAAAAAAGTCTCCACTTGTTCGTCACCGTTGTCAACGCATGACTGGAAACTTCTCCACCATGCCCATCAGGTCCCCACACGCCCTTGGGACACCGCCAAAAAGCCTCAAGAACAATTTACAGATCAGCTGACACGACTCGACAAATCCTTGCAAAGTTAATATTTAGAAGTGACTCCCACAGTGTCGCTGCGACTGCTGCCACCGCTCTCCGTTGCTTTCTCCTACGAGCGAGTCGGCCCCACTGCTCCGTCTGCACGGCACATGGGGCCGTACATAAATGACGTCACGAGATTTTGGGCAATTTTTTACCCCCCCCCCTCGTCACACAGCGTCACGAAAAGTCAGACCCCCCCCCTCAAGTATGACGTCACAAAGCTCTGCCCCGCCCCCCCCCCAAACACCATATTTCCATTTTTAAAAAAACCATGCTTCAAATCGCTTTAAACTATTGTCATTGTAGCGCGTATTTAATGTGGCGCTGCACTCTGATGTTGTAGGAGTGTTGTTATAACAATTCTATATGGATTTAAAGTTGCGCATTTCGATGTGACGTCACATTTCTCTCCCCCACCTCGTCACACATCGTTACCAATGCCTGACCCCCCCCCCCCCTAGGTGCGTGACGTCATTTATGGACGGCCCCAACCTCGGCTGGTGCCGCGGGCGCCTTCCCCACCATCGCAGCTGAGTGGGTCTCGCGCGGCGTGGCCACGATGCTGGAAGCTGCTCGCGATGGGTGGAGGGGGGAGAATCTCTCACTCGGAGGACGCCTTCACGGCCGCATCGACACACCAATCAGACGGTGGTGTTGCCGCAGCGGTTTATAATAGGGGGCAACTTTAAAATGATATCTTCGTTGGGCAATTCACGTTGAAAGAATAAAAAAAAACAATGTTTTAACACGGCAAAACAATTTTAATAAAAGTGTTTTTTAATGAACAAAAATCATTGTTCATCTCCAGCTGGCTGGTGGTGCTCACCTCCCCCCCCCTCACCTCCCTCCTCACCTCCCTCCTCACCTCCCCCTCCTCCCTCCCCCTCCTCACCTCCCTCCCCCCTCCTCACCTCCTTCCCCCTCCCTCCTCACCTCCTTCCCCCTCCCTCTCACCTCCCTCCTCACCTCCCTCCCCCTCCCTCCTCACCTCTCCCCCCCCTCCTCACCTCCCCCCCTCCTCACCTCCCCCTCCCTCCTCACCTCCCCCCCCCTTCTCACCTCCCCCCCCCCTTCTCACCTCCCCCCCCCTCCTCACCTCTCTCCCTCCTCACCTCCCTCCCCCTCCCTCCTCACCTCCCCCCCCCTCCTCACCTCCCCCCCCCTCCTCACCTCCCCCCCCTCCTCACCTCCCTCCCCCTCCCTCCTCACCTTCCCTCCTCCCCCGTGGAGACGTCACGTGACCAGCTCACCTACCCGGAAGTGGCGTGCGAGCAGGCGGCCGTGGTCGCGAGAGAACCAAAATCCTCGCTCCCTCCTCCTGGCTCCCTCGTCCCTCCCTCCTCCCTCCTGGCTCCCTCTCGGCTCCCTCCTCTCTCCTCGCTGTCTCTGCTCGACTCCGCGATGGATAAATACGAGAAAATAAAAGTCGTAGGCAGAGGAGCCTTCGGGTGAGTGAGCGACTTGTGAGTGTGAGTATGTGAGTGTGTGAGTATGTGAATGAGTGTGTGAGTATGTGAGTATGTGAGTGAGTGTGTGTGAGTATGTGAGTGTGTGTGTATGTGTGTGTGAGTGAGTATGTGTGTGTGTATGTGTGAGTGAGTATGTGTGTGAGTATGTGAGTGTGTGTGTATGTGTGTGAGTATGTGAGTGTGTGAGTGACTGAGTCAGCCGACCCGTGGCACCTGGGTCTGCCCCGTGACCTCCTGCCAGCGGGCGTTGGACACTTCACGTGGCCTCAAGGTGCACATAGCCTGGCACAAGCGTCGTGGTGACGTCATCGCCACTTAGTGGCGAATGGCGGTTGTTGTTGTTGAGTGTGTGTGTAAGTGTGTGAGTATGTGTGTGTATATGTGTGTGAGTGAGTGTGTGAGTGTGTATGTGAGTATGTGTGTGAGTGTGTGTATGTGTGTGAGTGTGTGAGTGAGTGTGTATGTGAGTTTGTGTGTGTGTGTATGTGTGTGAGTGTGTGAGTGAGTGTGTGTGTATGTGTGTGAGTGAGTGTGTGAGTATGTGAGTGAGTATGTGAGTGTGTGTATGTGAGTGTGTGTGTATGTATGTGTGTGTGTATGTGTGTGAGTGTGTGTGTGAGTGTTTGAGTGAGTGTGTGAGTGAGTGTGTGAGTGAGTGTGTGTGTATGTGTGTGAGTGTGTGTGTGAGTGTGTGAGTGAGTAATGTGCGTACGAGAGCGAGTCGACGTTAGGGTTGGTTACAGGTATGTGGTGTGAGCTAGCGGTGCCTCTCTGGTTGCTATGGTCGCTCTGGTTGCTATGGTTGCTCTGGTTGCTATGGTCGCTCTGGTTGCTATGGTCGCTCTGGTTGCTGTGTTCGCTCTGGTTGCTATGGTTGCTCTGGTTGCTATGGTTGCTCTGGTTGTTGTGTTCGCTCTGGTTGCTGTGTTCGCTCTGGTTGCTATGGTCGCTCTGGTTGCTGTGTTCGCTCTGGTTGCTATGGTTGCTCTGGTTGCTGTGTTCGCTCTGGTTGCTATGGTTGCTCTGGTTGCTGTGTTCGCTCTGGTTGCTGTGTTCGCTCTGGTTGCTATGGTTGCTCTGGTTGCTATGGTTGCTCTGGTTGCTATGGTTGCTCTGGTTGATATGGTTGCTCTGGTTGCTATGTTCGCTCTGGTTGCTGTGTTCGCTCTGGTTGCTATGGTTGCTCTGGTTGCTGTGTTCGCTCTGGTTGCTATGGTTGCTCTGGTTGCTATGGTTGCTCTGGTTGCTATGGTTGCTCTGGTTGCTATGGTTGCTCTGGTTGCTATGGTCGCTCTGGTTGCTATGGTCGCTCTGGTTGCTGTAGTCGCTCTGGTTGCTGTGTTCGCTCTGGTTGCTGTGTTCGCCGCGTCGTGAGTAGCTGAGTAGTGGTGGAGTGGTCGTGCAGCAGCATCATCGTCGTCGTCGCCGTGATGATCTCTCCTCGGTGGCTAGGGGCGTTGCGTCGTCACGCGCTGTACCACGGCCTCTGCTCCGGATGACCACAGGCGCCACCGCTACTGGAGGGAGTTTGTAATCGTATCCATTTGTGCATCATCAGGGGTAACCGCATCTACTGCTGCCATGGTTTGTGCAGTGGCTGCAGTTTATGGTGGACCACGAACGGCTTCGTGGAAGCTGCTCGTGGAAGCTGCTCTATAAAAATGCATCGCAGCGCCCAGTGGCTTCTTCCTCACGTCGGACGCGAGAGCGTTCCAGACGGCTGCAGAAGTCGCGCATCTGAAAGCGCCGCGGGACGTTGCTTAGCAGCCAGAAGCCGCTGCTGCGAGGGTGACGAGCGGAGCGCCATGTGACGCTGCCTGTTCGTGACGCTCCTTGACAACAACAGGCGGATGAAGTAGTAGTAATAATAAAAAGTAGCAACACAAGCGGTCTGCATCAGGCGGATGAAGTAGTAATAATAATAATAAGTAGCAACACAAGCGGTCTGCATCAGGCGGATGAAGACTGCTTGTGTTGCGACCTGAAACGTCGTGGGGTTTTTGCTTTTATCTTTTTGTTTTCTATCCCCGTGACTTTACCGAAGGAACCAAGAAAATGAATTCCAGCAGGCACGAAAGTTTTAAATCTCAGCTCGGTCCGGCCCTGCGTCACCCCCGGCATGCTCTTGTGTCCCCCTCCTCCTCCTCCCTCCTATCCCGTCCTTCCTCCTGCCTCTTCCTCCTGCCTCTTCCTCCTGCCCCTCCTCCTCCTCCCTCCTACCTCCTCCCCCCGCCTCCTTCCCCCTCCTCTCCACTCCCCCGCCCCACCGTCCCAGGATCGTCCACCTGTGCTTGCGGAGGGACGAGTCCAAGCAGGTGATACTCAAGCAGATCCCCGTGGAGCAGATGAGCCGTGACGAGCGGCAGGCGGCGCAGAACGAGTGCCAGGTCCTCAAGCTGCTCAGCCACCCCAACGTCATCAAGTACTTTGAGAACTTCCTGGCGGACAAAGCCCTCATGATCGCCATGGAGTACACGCCCGGTGAGGCCTTGTTGTCGTGGCGACGCCGTGGTACTGTTGGTAGTGTTGTTGTTGTTGTCGTCGTCGCTGTGATTGTTGTGGGTAGTCTGACACGCAAGTTAGATTTTATCGTAAAATAATTTGGATAGCGCCTTTACACGCCGGAGCTTTGCAAGGAAGTAACAGCGGCACAACGTTTGGTGTGACGGTGGCGCTGAGTGAAATAGATGAGTGGAAGCGATGGGGGCGAATCCGCGATTGCTGGAATCGGTGGAAACGGAATTGATGATGAATGGATCTAATGAATGGGGTTACTGAGTGGTAGCCGTGTAATGAGAATGTGAAGAGGGAACGGTAACGGTGGTGGTTATGAGGGGGAGATTAAGGGTGGGGTCGTGGGGTGAGCTCGGGGTAACAGTGAGTGAGGAGCGGAAACTTAGTGAGAGAAGGTGACCGCTTGATGTGGAGGGGAAGGTTTGTTCTAGGGAAGGGGAGGGCGAGAAGAGAGAGAGACGGCGTGGATTGAGCACCAGGAGGAGGAACAGAGAGAGACAACGTGGATTGAGCACCAGGAGGAGGAACAGAGAGAGGGACGGCGTGGATTGAGCACCAGGAGGAGGAGGAACAGAGAGAGAGACGGCGTGGATTGGGCACCAGGAGGAGGAACAGAGAGAGACAACGTGGATTGAGCACCAGGAGGAGGAACAGAGAGAGAGACGGCGTGGATTGAGCACCAGGAGAAGGAACAGAGAGAGACAATGTGGATTGAGCACCAGGAGGAGGAACAGAGAGAGAGACAACGTGGATTGAGCACCAGGAGGAGGAACAGAGAGAGACAACGTGGATTGAGCACCAGGAGGAGGAACAGAGAGACGGCGTGGATTGAGCACCAGGAGGAGGAACAGAGAGAGACAACGTGGATTGAGCACCAGGAGGAGGAACAGAGAGAGGGACGGCGTGGATTGAGCACCAGGAGGAGGAGGAACAGAGAGAGACGGCGTGGATTGGGCACCAGGAGGAGGAACAGAGAGAGACAACGTGGATTGAGCACCAGGAGGAGGAACAGAGAGAGAGACGGCGTGGATTGAGCACCAGGAGAAGGAACAGAGAGAGACAATGTGGATTGAGCACCAGGAGGAGGAACAGAGAGAGAGACAACGTGGATTGAGCACCAGGAGGAGGAACAGAGAGAGACAACGTGTATTGAGCACCAGGAGGAGGAACAGAGAGACGGCTTGGATTGAGCACCAGGAGGAGGAACAGAGAGACGGCGTGGATTGAGCACCAGGAGGAGGAACAGAGAGAGAGACGGCGTGGATTGAGCACTAGGAGGAGGAACAGAGAGACGGCGTGGATTGAGCACCAGGAGAAGGAACAGAGAGAGACAACGTGGATTGAGCACCAAGAGGAGGAACAGAGAGACGGCGTGGATTGAGCACCAGGAGGAGGAACAGAGAGAGAGACAACGTGGATTGAGCACCAGGAGGAGGAACAGAGAGAGACAACGTGGATTGAGCACCAGGAGGAGGAACAGAGAGAGGGACGGCGTGGATTGAGCACCAGGAGGAGGAGGAACAGAGAGAGAGACGGCGTGGATTGGGCACCAGGAGGAGGAACAGAGAGAGACAACGTGGATTGAGCACCAGGAGGAGGAACAGAGAGAGAGACGGCGTGGATTGAGCACCAGGAGAAGGAACAGAGAGAGACAATGTGGATTGAGCACCAGGAGGAGGAACAGAGAGAGAGACAACGTGGATTGAGCACCAGGAGGAGGAACAGAGAGAGACAACGTGGATTGAGCACCAGGAGGAGGAACAGAGAGACGGCGTGGATTGAGCACCAGGAGGAGGAACAGAGAGACGGCGTGGATTGAGCACCAGGAGGAGGAACAGAGAGAGAGACGGCGTGGATTGAGCACCAGGAGGAGGAGGAACAGAGAGAGAGACAACGTGGATTGAGCACCAGGAGGAGGAACAGAGAGAGAGACAACGTGGATTGAGCACCAGGAGGAGGAACAGAGAGAGACAACGTGGATTGAGCACCAGGAGGAGGAACAGAGAGAGGGACGGCGTGGATTGAGCACCAGGAGGAGGAGGAACAGAGAGAGAGACGGCGTGGATTGGGCACCAGGAGGAGGAACAGAGAGAGACAACGTGGATTGAGCACCAGGAGGAGGAACAGAGAGAGAGACGGCGTGGATTGAGCACCAGGAGAAGGAACAGAGAGAGACAATGTGGATTGAGCACCAGGAGGAGGAACAGAGAGAGAGACAACGTGGATTGAGCACCAGGAGGAGGAACAGAGAGAGACAACGTGGATTGAGCACCAGGAGGAGGAACAGAGAGACGGCGTGGATTGAGCACCAGGAGGAGGAACAGAGAGACGGCGTGGATTGAGCACCAGGAGGAGGAACAGAGAGAGAGACGGCGTGGATTGAGCACCAGGAGGAGGAACAGAGAGAGACGGCGTGGATTGAGCACCAGGAGAAGGAACAGAGAGAGACAACGTGGATTGAGCACCAAGAGGAGGAACAGAGAGACGGCGTGGATTGAGCACCAGGAGGAGGAACAGAGAGAGAGACGGCGTGGATTGAGCACCAGGAGGAGGAACAGAGAGAGAGACGGCGTGGATTGAGCACCAGGAGGAGGAGGAACAGAGAGAGAGACAACGTGGATTGAGCACCAGGAGGAGGAACAGAGAGAGAGACAACGTGGATTGAGCACCAGGAGGAGGAACAGAGAGAGACAACGTGGATTGAGCACGTGGGAGGGCGAGAAGGCGACAACATCGATGGACACAAGCATGGCACGATACGGTGGGGCAAGACCACGAAGTGATTTGTAGACCAGGGTGTGAGGAATTTGAATGTTCAACGTTGTTTTCTGAGCATATCCCGTCTGCAAAGAAAGTTGCACATCATCTACGCTAATTTATTTGCGTGGAGAGCGCCTTCGCTCACGGCGCTTGGCCCGAGCTTGTGGATGGACGGTGACAGAATGGAACGGCTTTAAAGATGGCCCGGGGGGGGTGAGTTGAGGATTGAGGAAAGGAGTGGCAGCCATTAGCGGGGTGCTTGGGGGTCGCGGAAGGGTGAAGGGGAGGGACGGGGAGGAGTGGAGGGGAGGGAGGAAGAGGTTTGGGCGGTAACGGAGAAGAGGAGGTGAGGTTTTGAGAGAGGAATGGAAGGGTGTTCAGGAAGGGGGACTGCCTGCTCCCCGTGCAGGGCACGTAGATCCCAGCGGAGCAGTGCAGCCCTGCGGCGGGTTGCTCGCGCCGCCAAAACAACAACGACCACAACAACCACAACAACAACAACAACCACAACAACAACCACAACAACAACAAGAGGAGCCATTGTTTTCGAATTCGGTCAAACAAATGTCAATGTTTCAGGAGCCACACAACGCACTGTGGTGGTGGTGGTGGTGGTGAATACGAGATGGCAGTGGTCATTCATAAATAAATAACGTCCTCACTAAGCGCATGTCCTTTAAGGAGCCCCAGGTTGCCCACCCGTGCCCATGGTAAACTGGACTTTCATGGTAAACTGGATTCCCATGGTAAACTAGACTTCCATGGTAAACTGGACTCCCACTGTGAACTGTATTCCCATGGTAAACTGTATTCCCATGCTCTTTGGTTCTATTCGGTAAAGTCACGTAAAAAACAACCGAATAGAACCAAAGAGTATGGATCCTTGCAGTCACGAAACTTTAAATCTAGAATGGAATGTATTCCCATGGGAAACTGGACTTCCAGTGTAAACTGGACTTCCATGGTGTACACAATGCTATATATTACACTACACCACTATACTACATTGGTAACTCTTTTATCTTTAGAACTGCTTGTTGTGTTGAGGTTGTTGTCTTTCCCTCACACCTCCAATTCGCACGGTTGGCTACGTACGGTGCGAAAGAAGTTCAACATACAACAAACACACAGCAGACAACAAAGACAAATTTCCCCTGTATAGCCTGCACAGACTGTTAGGGCAAGTGCTGTTAGCGAGTAGCACCTATGAAGGTCGGCACGGCACACGAGGGGGTGGGTGGCCAGCACCACGCCCGACCGCCTTTGCCTCCCCAGTGGCGATGTTTACTACACACCGCACCAGGTACTCATTTGAGGCCGAGTCGACCTGGGGGAGGCCCAGGACCGGTTAAGATATTTTGGCACTGCTGTTGGTGGCCGTGAGCGAGAATCGAACTTGGGTCACCCGGGTTCGTAGCTAACCGCTGCTCTACCGCTCCCCACACACGATATACGTACAACATACGTACAACATACGTACTACATTCGTACTACATTCGTACGCGGTGGGGAACCTTTGTCTCCGTGGTGGCGGGGCGCAGGGGGCACCCTCGCCGAGTACATCCAGAAGCGGGGCGGCTCGCTGCTGGACGAGGACACCATCCTGCACTTCTTCGTGCAGATCGCCCTGGCGCTGCACCACGTCCACTCGAACCACATCCTGCACCGCGACCTTAAGACGCACAACATCCTGCTGGACAAGCGGCAGACGGTCGTCAAGATCGGCGACTTCGGCATCTCCAAGATCCTGAGCAGCAAGAGCAAGGCGTACACGGTGAGCGGCCGCGGCGCGTCGGAATCGTTCCGGTTCGCTTCCCGGTGAGGAAGAGGTGGGTGGGTGGGTGGGGTGGGGGGGTGAAATCGTCATCATCGATCGTCCTCCATCGGCGATGTGAGGAAGGAATCGTCAACGGTCGCACCCCCACCGAGTCACGTGGCCGGAGGGTCGATCTGGCGACTGGTGGGTAAGGGACGAGGCGTTGGCCGTGTCCGTGCGGTACGTGGACAAAGGGGGCTCAATGCACGGAGCCCAATGGGCTGTACCCATCGCACGCCAGGCGGCCCGCGTCCACTTGGAGAAATTATAATAAAAGTAAAATCATGCAGCAATTCTCGCCCCCCCCCCCGGTCTGATTCTGCGGCGTCGTTCCTCGTGGAGTCTCACGTGCGAGCCGTGTTATCCCATTTTGACCGTGACGTCACCGCACACACGTGTGGCGTTCTGTTTTTTTTTTAAATAACCTCGCAGGATCTTTGACGTCCGCAGACGGGTGCGTATCCACGATCCGTACACACACTTGTACTCACCAGGGCAGCCGCCGGGCTCAAATGGAGAATTAATTCTTGCAACAAGTGGAATATGCGTGCTCGCTCCAATGTTGTTGCTCGTAATAATAACTTTAAAAAAAATTTAAATGACAGAGTTTGGAAAGGCGGAATTATAATTATGATAACTATTCAGAAATTGTAGCGAGCACGGTTTTTTATGCCCTCCATGGTCTTGGCCCATCTTATCTGGTTTCTCTCGGGGCGCCACGGTGGCTAGGAGATGTTAACTACCTCGCCTGGTATGCAGGAGGTCGTGGGTTCGTTCCCGACCCTGACTCCTACTGCTGTATATTTGAAGTTTGCACGTTCTCCCCATGGCCGCATGGATTATTCTCTGGGTCCTCTGGTTTTCCCTCCACATTTAGAAGCAACATCACCACGCGTTTATAGAGTTTGGCTGCTGCTATACATTTCCACGTGATAAGCCACTTTGTTGACCTATCATTTGTGATAGCCAAGTAAGTAATTGGCTGTGTTAGCCAACTGCCTTTAACCCGTGGGTGATTCGTTGGCCTGCAGGTGGTGGGCACCCCGTGCTACATCTCCCCGGAGCTGTGCGAGGGTAAACCCTACAACCAGAAGAGTGACATATGGGCCCTGGGCTGCATCCTGTACGAGCTGGCGAGCCTCAAGAGGGCGTTCGAGGCCGAGGTGAGCCACCCGGCTCCCCCCCCCCCCCCGACGTGTCCCCTCCGCGCGTTCGTTTGGTAACGAGTTCGGAAGCGAGTCATCGTTCGCCTCTCTTGTACGTGCGCGCGTGTGTACGTACGTTGAACTTCTTTCGCGCCGTACGTAGCCAACCGTGCTCATCGGAGGTTGTATCGCCGCGTAGGTTCAAGCCAACATTTTGAGCTATGCCCTCCGCCACGCGACGGAGCCGAGCGAGTTGAGTTGTCGCGGACGAATGCGCCACACCGATTTGGGTTTGTGTCCGCACACCGGAGTGTGGAAAGAGCAAGCAAGCTTTGTTGACGGGCGCGGGACGTCGTTGCATCGTGGCACGGCTCGGTTTCTGGTTATCAGCCGGTGGGAAAAGCCACGCGGTGCCGTGCCGACCTCCCACGCTGGGAGCGGCTCGGACGCACGAGCGGATACAAGGTGGGGGGTACAAGGTGGGGGGGTACAAGGTGGGGGGGTACAAGGTGGGGGGGTACAAGGTGTGGGGGGGTACAAGGTGGGGGGGTACAAGGTGGGGGGGTACAAGGTGGGGGGGTACAAGGTGTGGGGGTACAAGGTGGGGGGGGTACAAGGTGGGGGGGTACAAGGTGGGGGGGTACAAGGAGTGGGGGGGTACAAGGAGTGGGGGGGTACAAGGTGGGGGGGTACAAGGAGTGGGGGGGTACAAGGTGTGGGGGGGTACAAGGTGTGGGGGGTACAAGGTGTGGGGGGGTACAAGGTGTGGGGGGTACAAGGTGGGGGGGTACAAGGTGGGGGGGTACAAGGAGTGGGGGGGTACAAGGAGTGGGGGGGTACAAGGTGGGGGGGTACAAGGTGTGGGGGGTACAAGGTGTGGGGGGGTACAAGGTGTGGGGGGGTACAAGGTGTGGGAGGTACAAGGAGTGGGGGGGTACAAGGTGGGGGGGTACAAGGTGTGGGGGGGTACAAGGTGTGGGGGGGTACAAGGTGTGGGGGGGTACAAGGAGTGGGGGGGTACAAGGTGGGGGGGTACAAGGAGTGGGGGGGTACAAGGTGGGGGGGTACAAGGTGTGGGGGGGTACAAGGTGTGGGGGGTACAAGGTGGGGGGGTACAAGGTGGGGGGGTACAAGGAGTGGGGGGGTACAAGGTGGGGGGGTACAAGGTGTGGGGGGTACAAGGTGTGGGGGGTACACGGAGTGGGGGGGTCAGAGTCGTCCGGCGCTTACGTGGCCGGCGGGGGCGCCGCTCTGCCGGCAGAATCTGCCGGCGCTGGTGCTGAAGATCATGAGTGGCAACTTCGCCCCCGTCTCGGACCGCTACAGCGGGGAGCTGCGCCAGCTGGTGGTCAGCCTGCTCAACCTGGACCCCAGCAAGAGGCCGCAGCTGAGCGAGGTGCTGTCTCACCCCGTGTGCATGAGCGCCATGATCCGCCTCTACATGGACATCGGCCGGGTGCCCGCCAGGTTTGTGTCCGGCGAGCCCGAGCTCGATCCACCGTGGCTAGGAGATGTTGACTACCTCGCCTGATAGACAGGAGGTCGTGGGTTCGATCCCGACCCTGACGCCTGCTGCTGCTGTATATTTGGAGTTTGCGTGTCTCTCCCTCTCCCCGTGGTCCCGTGGATTTTTCTCCGGGTCCTCCGGCTTTTACCCTCCACATTTAGAATCAACATCACCGCGCGTTTGGAGTATTTGGCTGCTAGAAATGTCTACTTGACGATAAGCCACTTTGTTGAGCTATCATTTGTGATATCCAGGAAGCTTCTGAGAAAGAAGATCTGTACAGCAGGTGTGTTCGTTAACATCTCCCAGCCACCGTGGCGCCCTCCACCACGTTCAGTCATCTCCCCCTCCTCACCTCCCCGTTCACTCCCATCCAGCTCCCATGTTAAGGAATAGGATTTGTCGTCGTCATCGTCACCATCATTAGCCATGATCAATCCACTGCTGGACGAAGGCTCCCCAAGCGGGTTTCCTGCGCACGGGAACCGTCGTCACCACGCGATTGCTCCTCCCTCTCCGTTAGTTTTGGTCACGGGTTTTTTTGTATTTGTAAAAAAAAATTGTTTTTATTTAAATCGTACTGGCGATGTCGATTGCAGGATGGAAAAGCCGATGATGCTGCTGTCGCTGGACGCACAGGGCAGGGCGAGGCAAGTGTGTCGCCCCCGCTTCCCGCGTGAGTATCTTCACGCTCGCCCATCGTTCAACCGCACTCCCTTCGCCCCCTCTGTGCGGGAGCCGATTGGCTCAAGATTATTGCAAGGCCCTGGGATGAATGTTGCGTTGTGGCTTGGCTCTCCAGCACACGACCGGCTAGTGCCGCACTCGTGACGAATTGGCACGTTCTGCGTACGTGACAACCCTTACCGGTTGGCCGTGTCGGGCGGTGGCGGGTTGAACGACACAACGTTTATATTTTTACGCGTCGTGAGTAACGTCGTGAGCAACCCGGACTGGTCTGGGTGCGAGCAACCAATCAAATCTCCCCCTCCGTCTCCGCGTCCCGGCCGACGGCGCCAGTGTCCGGGGACGGAGCGCCGGCCGGGAGCACCGGCAGGGCAGGGGCTGCCCCCCCGCCGCTCTCCTCCGTCTACATGTGGGGCAGCGGGACGCTGGCGCCCGTCAAGCTGGCCATGCCCAACACGGAGGTGCTGCAGGTGGCGGTGGGGCGCACGCAGAGGGCCGGCGTCACGCGCAGCGGCAGGCTCATCGTCTGGGAGGTGAGCACAACGTGGAACTCACCGAAGACTTAAGCTTGCTTGAATTGTCCAGAGCACCTCCGCGTGCCTCGCCATCGCATCGTCGTCGTCGTCGTCGTCATCGTCGTCATCAAGGCGCTCTGCTGCAGTTGCTCCCCGTGGGTGGGGGGCTGGGGGCCCCGGTTGCAGCTGTCTCTGTGCAGAACGAGGTGTCGCAATCACAATATTTATTCACGCCCGCGCGGGACGACCCGGAAACGTGGGGTCACACAGCTTCACGCCAGGCTTCTTCATCTTTATTATGATGATGGCGATGATGATGATGGCGATGATGGTGATGATGGTGATGATTGTGATGATGGCGATGATGATGGCGATGATGATGATTTTGGTGATTGTGACGATGCCGAAGATGGTGATGATTTAATAATGGTGATGATTGTGATGATGGCGATGACCCCGATGACGTTAACAGTGATAAGGCTGATGACGACGACGATGATCATGAGCCGAGTCTCTCCACCCTAAGAGTGGATCGCTGTGAGCACCGTGTCACTCAGCTCTTCCATCCTCCCCACTGTCTGCTACCTGCTGCACCCTGCCCGCTGCACCCTGCCCGCTGCACCCTGCCCACTCCCCATTCCCCGCTGCCCACTCCCCGCTGCCCCGCGGTCTGCGTGCGTGCAGGCCTCTCCGGGCACGGTGGGCGACGCTGCCCTCCCCGGCTCGGTTGGCAGCGTCCAGCCCCAGCTCGTGTCGCGCTTCCTGGAGGGCCAGTCCGGGGTCACCATTCAGCACGTCTCCTGCGGCGACCTCTTCACCGCATGCCTCACCGGTCCGCGTCTGTGTTCATGTGTGTCTTCATGTGTGTCTTCATGTGTGTCTTCATGTGTGTCCCCGTGTGTATCCGTGTGTGTGTCCCTGTGTGTCCCTGTGTGTCACCGTGTGTTCGTGTGTGTTCATGTGTGTGTTCGTGTGTGTTCGTGTGTTTTCGTGTGTGTCCCTGTGTGTTCGTGTGTGTTCATGTGTGTTCGTGTGTGTTCGTGTGTCCCCCTGTGTGTCCCTGTGTGTGCGCTCGTGTGTGTTCGTTTGTGTGCTCGTGTGTGTCGTGTGTGTTCGTGTGTGTCAGTGTGTGCATGTGTGTGTTCGTGTGTGTGTTCGTGTGTGTGCTCGTGTGTGTTCGCGTGTGTCATTGTGTGCTCGTGTGTGTCAGTGTGTGTTCGTGTGTGTCAGTGTGTGTTCGTGTGTGTCAATGTGTGCGTGGGGAGCGGTAGCGTAGCGGTTAGCGCTACACTGCACTGCGGACCCGGCGACCCGAGTTCGATTCCTGCTCACGGCCACCACCAGTGACGATTATCTGAACTGGTCCTAGGCCTCCCCTAGTTCGACTTAGCCTCAAATGAGTACCTGGTGCGGTGTGTAGTAAACATCGCCGCTGGGGAGACAAAGGTGGCCGGCCGTGGTGCTGGCCACCCACCCCCTCGTGTGTCACAGTGCCGGCCTTCATAGGCAGTGATGCTGGTTGTTGTTGTTGTTGTCGTCGTTGTTGTTGTCTCGTGCCCTTGCGAGCTTTTGCATCTTGTCACCGTGCGAACCCGGGCCTTCTGTGTCGTTGTTTCCAGACAGGGGGATCCTCATGACCTACGGCAGCGGCAGCAGCGGCTGCCTTGGCCACGGCAGCTACAGCGACGTCGCACAGGTACCGTGGGGCATCGTGGGATGATGATGATGATGGGATAATGGGTTGAGAGAAATGGGATGGGATGATGGGATTTGTTACGGCGATGGGATGAGATTGGAAAGATGACGTCAGTGGACGAGATGATGGGATGACAATGAGTGGCTAGTCCAGGACGCCCAGTGTGTTGGAGAGTAAACCCACTACAACATTTACAATTTGAGTACCGTGACGTTTCGCTGATAATTACCACCAGCATCATCGGGCTGTGTCACCATGCTTGGTTGACGTGACAAACCTTACTCATTGGCCGTGGCGGGTGGTGGCGGGTGGTGGCGGGTGTAACGACACCACGTTCATATTTACGCGACCTAACCCAAAAAATAAACCTCTGTTACGGTGTTTTTGTGCACTCTTATGGGACCACTCCTATTGGGTCCGGCCCATGACAAGTGCGTGCCGACGGCACGGAGTTCGCCCACCTGGAATAACAGCGCCGTTTTACGTCTGTTGCAAGAACTGGCTCAGGCTCGGGGATGGATCCTGAACATTTGCCGGGAACCAGTTCCTGGTCTTCGGGCCGACGTTTGGCGGATCGCCCAAATGTTGTGAACTCCCTTCCCGTGGGTGTCGAGGTGTCGAGAACCGTGCCTCGTCAGAAGGCGGCTCAGCAAATGTGGGCTCCACCTCTTCCGTCTGTGCGGGTGTGTGTTGAACTTCTTTCGCACCGTACTTACCCCACCGTGGCTAATTGGAGGTGCGGGGGAAAGGCAACAAACTAAACACAAAAAGCAGTTCTAAAGAAATTAGTTTGTTGATCTAGATGATGATTTAAAAGTGCGTAGCGCTCAGTGCGCTTACTAATGTCGGAAGGAAGAACGTTCCAGACGTCCGCAGAAGAAGCGCGTCTGAAAGCGCCGCGCGCGATGCGACGACCACCGACGTCTTTGTTCCATGGCCAGCCAGAAGCCGCCGCCGCCTCTGCGAGGATGAGCGGAGTTGGCGTGCTGATGGTGGTTTATGCTCCTTGACGAGATCGGTGAGGTGTTGTGGTTAATTTGTGGCGAGCGCTTGGTGTGTAATGGGTGCCAACTTACAACGACGCTTTCGTTCGGCAACCGGAAGCCAATGGAGCTGAGCGAGCGCTGTGCGGACGCGTGTGATCGTGTTGCCCCCCTCGCTCCCACGTGTATAATGAACATTCGCTCATTGACCAGTGACACCTTCATATGTAGGGGATGGCAGAGCTCTGGTGTGAAGGGGGGGGACTTGACATCGGCTTCACACCGCATGGCTGTGGTTCCTCCTCCCGGCGCCTCTCAACGAGAGAGGGGGGGGGGGGGGGTGGGGCAGCGGTAGTGAGGGCTCCGATGAGGAGGTAGAAGGATTATGAGGAGATAGAGGAGGAGGAGGCGTTGAGCACCCCCTCGTCGTCCAAGTCCGACGACGATGACTGACGAGGAGACTGGAGCCAACTTCGTCATCGCCATCGCCGCTCCATCGCCGCGTCAGCGCCGCCGTAGCGTACATCAGCGCTCGCATCACTACGTCATGGTGCGATAGAAGCTCTGCACACACACACACACGTGACGTGGGGTGCGAGCGAATGCTCTTGGTATTACTCTTTGTGTCGTTGGCAGCCCAAGATTGTGGAAGCGCTGCTGGGCTACGAGATTACCCAGATGTCCTGCGGGATGTCGCACGTCCTGGCGGTGAGCAATGAGCAAGAGGTGTTTGCCTGGGGCAGAGGAGACAACGGTAAGACTTCCAACCTCCCACGAAAACTGAACTCGTAAACTGGTTTTCTTTCAGTTTTACCAGGTAAGGCCCCCCCACTGAGCTATGTAGCTGTTTTTTCAGAAGCTGACCTAGCTATCACAACTTCATCATCGCCACAAATGTGATAGCTCAACAAAGTGGATTATCATTATGACGCGGCAATGTATATCAGCCCAAATACTCAATAACCCCCACTATTACCACCACCCCTCTCGGCGTTGGCGAGGCGCTCATCCAGCAGTGGAACGACAAATGGGGGTCTCGTTTTTTTTCCCGGCTTTTATTATTCGCTCGTCTCACTTCCTGCGTCGTCCACCGATGGCATCATCGCTCTTCAACTTTGAACAATTTTGTTATTTAGCGAACGCTATTTCACGCGACTTCCCACAGCCAAAACACCGGATGCATTAACGACGTAGATATAGCCAAGTAGAGATGTTGTTCCTCGGGTGGATGTCAGCCCCCGCATTGCCACAGAGCCGCTTTGCATCCCCTCCTCCGGCACGTGCACGGCGACCAGTCCGCCCGGCACGCCGCGCCGCACAGCTCCCCACTCTTCAACGGAACCACGGGGGCCGAGGCCTATACGTTGAGTTTTCTCGTGCGCACGGTGGGCGCGTGCAATTCCTCGTCGGTGCCGCCCTCCGCACGCGTTGCCGTCGTCCGTTACGCGTGGCACCTTCCCACGGGGGCAGGGACGGCTCGTGCGCGCCCCCGTCGCCTGATTACCCCGCCCTCTACCCACAATACCTCTTGTGTTTGTTTTTGTCACTTGCTCTGCACCCCGACGGGTGCCACTGATGGGAAGGAATGGAGGCGATCGCTGCTCACTTTTGGCAGAAAAATTGCCACAATGTCATGAACTCCCTTTGCTTTGAAGCCAATCTGAGGCAGCTCTGTAGTGTCCGCTTCCGTGGGCCGTTCCCTCCGCGCACGACGGATTGCGTTGCCGCACGAGACATGCGAAGAAGCGATTCTTTGTTACGTTCCGCAATGCTGCCGGCGTCAAAGTAGGGTGCCACAGTGGCTAGGAGATGTTAACTCCCCCACCTGGTATGCAGGAGGTCATGGGTTCGATCCCAACCCTGACGCCTGCTGCTGCTGTATATTTGGATTTTGCGTCTCTCTCTCTCTGCCCGTGGTCGTGTTGATTTTTCTCCGGGTCCTCCGGATTTTCGCTCCCCATTTATAATCAACATCGCCACGCATTTCAAAGTATTTGGCTGCTGCTATAAATGTCCACATGACGACAAGCCACATCGTTGAGCTATCATTTGTGATAGGCCAGGTTACTTCTGCCAAAGACGCTATATAGTTCAGTGGGCCTGGTACAATAAAAAAGTCAGTTGTAGTTCAATATGAATGCTTATTTATAATAAACAAACCCACACATGTCACGAAACTTTCCGTAACGACACCGGCACGCGGACTCAGCCCCGTGTGCATCTCTCGGCGTCTTCGTGCGTCTCTCCGTCTCTCTGTGTGTCTCTCTGTCTCTCCGTCTCTCTGTGCGCCTCTCTGTCAGTGTGTCTCTGTGCATCTCTCTGTCTCTCTGTGCGTCTCTCTGTCTCTCTGTGTCTCTCTGTCTCTCTGTGCATCTCTCTGTCTCTCTGTGTGTCTCTCTGTCTCTCTGTGCGTCTCTCTGTCTGTGTGTCTCTGTGTGTCTCTCTGTCTCTCTGTGTCTCTCTGTCTCTCTGTGCGTCTCTGTGTCTCTCTGTCTCTGTGTCTCTTTGTCTCTCTGTGTGTCTCTCTGTCTCTCTGTGTCTCTCTGTGTCTGTCTGTCTCTCTGTGCGTCTCTCTGTCTCTCCGTGCGCATCTCTGTCTCTCCATGCGTCTGCGCGTGTCTCTCCAATCCCCCAGGGCGCCTCGGGTTGGGCAATCAGGAGCTCCACCTGTGCCCGCAGCCGGTGGCCGTCCCTCCGCCCTACGAGCCGTGCACCGCGCACTGCGGCATCGACTGCTCCATGACGTCACCTCCAGCGGCAGGCTCCTGGCCTGCGGCAGCAACCGGTACGAGCTGGGTTCAAAGTCTCATTTCTCTACCACTGCTCCTCTGTGGTTTGTTTATCGTCCTTCCCCCGCACCTCCGATTAGCGCGATTGGCTACGTACGGTGCGAAAGAAGTTCAACGGACGAAACTAAAACTATTAAACCAAACAATTTTTTTATTTTACCAGGTAAGGCCCACTGAGCGATGTAGCTCTTCGTCAGAAGTGACCTGGCCACAAATGATAGCGTAACAAAATGGCTTAATACGATGTAGAAATGTATGGAGCCAAATACTCTAAACGCGTTTTTCTAAATGTGGAGGGAAAACCCGCAGGAACCGGAGAAAAATCCACGCGACCGCGGTGAGAGAAAGACGCGCAAATATACAGCAGCAGCAGACATCAGGAATCGAACCCAAGGCTCCTGCATGCCAGGCGAGGTAGTTAACATCTCCTAGCCACCGCCTACATACAAAGACAAATGATCTCCCCCCCTTCCCGTCACGTGTAGCCTTAACAGACTTGGGGCAAGAGCTGTTAGCAAGCACCTATGAAGGCCGGCACTGTGGCACACGAGGGGGTGGGTGGCCAGCGCCACGCCCGGCCGCCTTTGTCTCCCCAGTGACGATGGTTTACGCACCATGCCAGGTACTCATTTGAGGCCGAGTTGACAACTGCACCGGGACGTATGCCCCCCTGGCCCCCCCCCCCGCCCCCTCTACGTCTGCCCGACGCGAACCGCAGGTACAACAAACTGGGCCTGGATAAGATCTCGCACGACGGCGACGACGCCGCGTGCCCCGCGGAGCAGACGGAGGAGTCGCTGGTGCTCTCGCCGGTGCAGTCCAGCCCGCTGGACGGTGCCCGGGTGGTCCACGTGGCGCTGGGCACCGCTCACTCTGCCGCCGTCACAGGTGGGGCGCGAGTTGTGTTCAGATGCTTGAACAGCAAATATAAACCTTTTGCAAGGAATCAAGTTCCCGCATTAATCACACACGGTACTTGTTGTGAACGTGCAAACAAAAACACGCGCTGATAATTATACGTGGCGTTGTCTTTGAAACTGATTTGGCCGACACCAGAGACGGCCTTCGTTAGGGCATAGTCTCACCAGTGTCAGACCGGGGAACGACGCCAAAAGGCGAACATGATGTATGTCGACATTCTTTCGCACTGTACGTAGCCAACCGTGCTGATCAGATACTTAAATCTCCGTCTGCCTTGTCTTCGTCGCTCTCCTTCACCTCCGTCGTGTGCATCGTCCTCAAAATACCGAGCTGAGCAATTCTGCACGTAGCGCTCGTGCCATTGTGACGGACTCGGTCGTCAGTCGTGACGCGGTCAGTCGTGGCACGTTTGTAATCCACCAGGACGCACTCTCTCTGGTGTGTCCGTCTGTCCCGTCTCTCTTTGCCTCGTGTGTAGGGCGTCTCACTCCGCCTCCATCTCCCCCGTCTGTCTCGTCCTGTCCCTGCACCCCCCCGTCTTCCTCTCTTCGGTCACCGGCCCTGGCAAATTCTTTGCCGATCTCGCCGCGTCTCGTCGTGCAGACACGGGCACGTGCTACACGTTTGGAAGCAACCAGCACGGGCAGCTTGGCGGGGGAGCTCGCACGAGCAGCCGGGCGCCGCAGCCGGTGGACGGGCTCGGCGGGGTGAAGGTGGTGCAGGTCACGTGCGGCGACGCCTTCACCGTGGCCGTCGCCGAAGGTGACGACGACGGTGCCGCTGCTGCCGCCGCCATGTGCACGTGTGAACGTGCGCGTGTGAACGTGCGTGTGTGTGAACGCGCACGTGAACGTGCGCGTGTGAACGTGCGTGTGAACGTGCGTGTGTGGGGAGCAGTAGTGTAGCAGTAGTGTAGTGAGTGCGCTGCATTACGAACCCAGAGACACAAGTTCATTTTCCGCTCACGGCCACCAACACCGGTGACAATTATCTCAACCGGTCCTGGGCCTCTCCTAGGTTGCCATGAGGTGGTGCTGGCCACCCACCACCTCGTCTGTCGTGCCGGCCTAATATGGGGGATCTCTGTTATCTTTGTGTGTGTCTGTGCACTCCCCGCCTTCACCAACACGCACTGACCAGTGCGAAATAACCCTCACGGTGTGGGGGAGGCTCTCATCCAGCAGTTGAATGGTGAAAGGTCTGTAACCATGACCACCTTATGCTGGGGGGGTGGGGGCCTCTTTGCTCAGAGCACTTGGCTCAGACGCCCCATCATCAATATTGTCACTCCCGTGGTGATAAATTAAGTAACACTTTGTGTGGAGTCAGAGGTTGTTGTTTTTTGCACAGACTGGGCCCACCGCTGTAGGAATGGGGAATTTCCACCACCGGCAATGGAGATGAGCACTCAAGCAATGCTCCCTTGTCTCGCTGAAACATCCCCCGCTCGTGCGTGCGTGCGTCTCTCCGGTTTAGTTTCACGCAAGCCGCGCCAACGCGCGTTCACGCATGATGACTCGCGTTTGTGTCGTAAAAACCACGAGTTAACTTCGTTGCACAATGATAACCTGTGCAGATCCGTGCTCACGCGCGTGCGTGATTCTCTCGTGTGCTCGTGCCAGGAGGGCAAGTGTTCACGTGGGGGAAGGCCGCGCGGGGGAGGCTGGGCCGGACCGACGGCGAGGCCTGCGTTCCTGGGCCCGTGCAGCTCCAAGAGAGGTTCCCCTACGCGGTCACCTCCGTGTCCAGCCGGCACGGCAACACGCTGCTCTCCGTGCACTGTGCCTCACAGTGCCGCTGACACCGCCGCCGCTGCCGGCACGGCGTCGGCGTGACCGACGGTCCTGCGTCAACGCCCAAATTCCTCGCGGCGGCGGCGGCGGCGGCGGCGGTGCCGGTGGCTTGCCCAAGCTCCACTCACAATGTTGAACATTGTGATGCCTCTGGATCGACCATCCACCCATTGTTGATGTTACTGGGTGATTTTAATAATTTTGACCTTTGTTCTTAACTGCCAAACTGCTTGCCTCAATGTCACTAACATTACCAAGTTTGGTTATACCTAGAACTCCTCCTGGAAGGCCTCTCCATTGATGTTTGAGGGTTGTTTGACCATACCTCCCCACACTGGTCAATGTGGGTTAGTGAAGCGTGGGGCAGGACCACGTGGTGAGATATCCCTCGCCACGGATATCAGCCTGCGGCCAGGAATCGAACTCCGCTCACCGAACTCAGCGTGCCGACCGCTGCACCGCCGCTCCTCCCCAGGTTGGGCTAGGATGATCAAATGTGTGCTGGGATATATGTCGCGGGATGTGATACAAAATCACGAACAGTTCACTGTGCCACTGAACAAAACGTTCCGATTTTTTATTGTCAATACATTTGTATTTATATTTACGTGCGTGGGGCATTACTTACATACTACACGGGTGGCACATTGGTTTACCCCTCCCCCCCACACAACCCCCCCTCCTACTGCTTCCCCACACAGCCCCCCCCCTCCTGCTCCCCCACACAGCCCCCCCTCCTCCTACTCCCTATAGCCCCCCACATTTCTCCCCACGGGAACAGATGCCCCAAATTGAATCGTTTTTTCTCATGTCGCGCGAATCCCCCTTCTTGACGTCGTCACTGCGCCTTCTGGTGGCACTGGTGCCACTGTGCCCGCCACTCGTCGGCCTGCAGGAGGCTTGCCGAGATGGCCCAGCCGGCGCTCCGCAGCCCGGCGAGCACCTCTGGGAAGAGGCGCGTCGCGAAATCTTGAGACGCCGACATGCAGGGGTCGCCGGCGGTTATTTCTGCGCAAACGAAACGAGAGCCAAAGTAAACATCGAGATTCTTAAGGTTGAAATTTAGCAACCGCCCGATGGGTTAGGTAAAAAAAACTGGTTGCCAATTTTTTCACGCATCGTCATCATCATCAAGAACCATGGGGCAGATAGCCCCGCGGGTGTCCACTGCACGTTTCGTCATTTGTTCCCATTTTCCTCTCTGTCATGTAGTGCTAGTATGGTCAAGCAGGGCCACACCTATCTGGCACCAATCTCTTATTTTGTGGTCATGAGATTCGCTCTGTTAGGTCTTCCTCTCTTTCCGGTTCCTTCCATTCTTCCCGAACAACACCATTTTTTATTACTTCTCTTTTTGCCATACCTCTCAGGTTCATTGCCATTTACCCAGAGAATCCCTCTCACCGAGCGAGTCTTCGGAATTTCGGGACTTACTGCCAAGTATGGAAATTTAAATGGCAATTTTTTTTATTGGCAACCTTCTGATTGCGAGCGGCACGCTGGAGCTCGGAGACAACGCCACTGACACGAGGCCCCAAGGAGCCTGCGTCTCTCCCCGCGGTCACTGCGCGTGGATTTATCTCCGGGTCCCTCCGGTTTTCCCCTCCACATTTAGAATCAACGTCACCACGCATTTAGAGTAGTTGGCTGCGAGAAATCTCCACATGATGATCATGATGATAAGCCCACATATCATTTGTGGCCAGGTCACTTGTGAAAAAACAGCTAGACAGCTCAGTGGGGCCTTGCCTGGAATAAAGTGCCCCCACTGTCACGTGCTATGCATAAGGGCCGCTACGACTCGCCTCTCTGCAGCTGCAGGAAGCCGTCCCGGTGCTCCGCGGCCACCTCCACGGTGGCCCCGCGCGGCAGAGCGAGGCTCAACAGCTGTGCGTGGAAGCAGGCCCCGACGATGTCGCTCGCGCCGGACGAGTAGTGCAGGACGATCGAGACCGCTCCTGTACGACGCCCGCCCGAGAATCAGAGGCAGCCTCCACCCGTCTTGGCGAAGGTCGGGGCAAGGTGCCGTCTGTCGAGCGGCACCCGCCAAGGTCATCGACGGGGACGCGTGCGGCGGGAGGCCGCCCTGCCACGGGCCCCTGTTCTGGGTTAAGGGCTCCACGTCGAAACTCGCGAGGACCGTTTCCACCACGCCGCTCAGCGCGGGCTCACGAAGGTGCGGTGGTGGGTGGGGGTTCAGGTGTTGTACCGCGCGTACGTTGGAACTTCTTTCACACCGCATGTAGCCGACCGTGCTAATCGGAGGTGCGGGGGCAAGGACGACAAACTGAACACTGCAACACTCTAACAAGGTCAACGCTAATTAAAATTGCGAAGCGGTGAGAACGTTGACACGTGCTCCGTTCCTGGACACCGCTGAATCGACGGTCGGCACGGAGAACCGAGGTCTCCCTGGGCCGCCCCGTCCCGTGGGCTCCGGTGCAGTTACACCGCCTGCACACTCGACAGCCAAGCCACTGAGTTGCCTGTGGCACGGTCTGGCACGCAGCCGAACAAAGTCCCGGTCCCATGCAACCTGCCGCACTCACCGCGCGCTTTGTTTAGTCGGAGGAGGTACTTCCTGTTGCTTGCATCCTTCGGTAGTTCACTTGCCCTGCAACGCAACAAACGTAGTTCATTAGCCCTGCAACACAACAAACGTAGTTCATTAGCCCTGCAACGCAACAAACGTAGTTCATTAGCCCTGCAACGCAACAAACGTAGTTCACTTGCCCTGCAATGCAACAAACGTAGTTCATTAGCCCTGCAACGCCACAAAGGCCACACTGGCAAAGCGGACCGAACATGGAAACGGTCTCCAGCCAAGCGGAAACTGGGCTTTGTAAATGTTGGAAAGGGCCACGGTCAAGTCAAGTGTGGGAGCACACGCCCGGACGGCAGCATCCACTCTGGGTCGCTCAACCCCCAGGGGTCCCTTCCGGCAAAGCCCCCATAGCAAGCCCCCTTCCCCAGGGGTCCCTTCTGGCAAAGCCCCTCAAGCAAGCCCCCTTCCCCAGGGGTCCCTTCTGGCAAAGCCCCTCAAGCAAGCCCCCTTCCCCAGGGGTCCCTTCCGGCAAAGCTCCTCAAGCAAGCCCCCTTCCTATCCCCGAGTCTCGATCTGATGCAGCCTCGCGAGACCATGAGGCCATCCTCCTCGGCCTCTCCTCCAGCCCACGAGTTTCTCGAGCGCAGAGAATCCGGTGGGCAAGGGGTCAACGCGAAGGGGCAACTTCAACGCGAAGGGGCAGCGTCAATACAGAGGGGCAGCTTCAACACGGGGGGCAGCTTCAACACGGGGGGCAGCTTCAACACGGGGGGCAGCTTCAACACGGAGGGGCAGCGCCAACACGGAGGGGCAGCGTCAACTGGGAGGGGCAAGCGAGGAGCCACGTGCTCAAGGTGTGGAGAAGCCTCACGTGGTGATGACGTCGGCGAAGGGAACGCCAACGTTGACCGTGAGGGATTTGCCGAAGGCTGTGGGAATCACAAAGCAGGCGGTTGCCGTCCGAGCGTCTCGCGTGTGGCATCCCTCAAACATTCCATTTCGTCTCTTTCACCGTTTTATTGCACTTACGCTGCCGGTGTCGTGTACGTTTGTATGTGTAGAGGAGTAAAATGGGGACGTGACGTCATGTGTGCCGTCCAGTGCGATGACGTCACGGAACGTGGCATCATGCACGCTGGGGGGCTCGCTGACGTCATGTCTCGTCTAGTATTTAAGGGGGACCCCGTGACAAAAGCGGGGTCACTGTGGGAACGGGTAGAGTGAGAAGGGTGGAGAGGGAACCAGGGGTAGAGAGGGATCGACGAGAGTCAGGAGTGAAGCCGCTGGTAGCCGTAGGAGGTGCTGCTCTTCCCGGTCGGTGGGGTTGGCTAGTGCCCCCATCCGACTCGAGGGAGAGAGACCGGAGCTAGCCGGGCTGGACCAGGACTTAGTGTAGGACCCCTAACCCCTGGGAAGTTGTCCCACCCTTTGTGCTATTGTAATACACTTAATAAACCTTTGGCGAAAGCCCTTACCTTCAAGCCGTCTCCGAGTCGTCGCCGGGAACTCCTCAACACATGTATTACATTACGTGACTTCCGCACAGCTGTGATCGACGTAGCACTCAGAAATCTCTCCGGATTCGGTGTGCAGTGAAAGCGGTGGCCACCCTCTCCACACACCTGTTCACGCTCACACCTGTTCACACAGACAGCCGCTCACCTGTCCTCCTCTGCCTGCCAGGTATAAGGACCGGTCGCTGTGTTCCTTACAGCCCGGGCATACGCACCTGTGAGATCTCAGCCTGGTGCCCTGTGGAGAAGGCCACGGCCCCACGGTGAGGGGCACCTCACACACACACACCTGCGTGAACACCTGTATGAGCACCTGTATGGAGAGCTGCATGAACACCTTTACACACAGCAAGGATCCCCCGTTAGTAGCGAGTCGCAGCACCTGTGAAGGCCGCCGGCACAACACACGAGCGGGGTGGTGGGCAGTAACCACGCCCGGTTTGTCTCTCTCCCCGGGTTGGTGATGTTTACACTCCGCACCGGGTATACATTTAAGGCTGAGTAGACCTAGGGGAAGGCCCAGGATGGGTTGAGACGCCCGTCACCTGGCGTTGGCTGCGAGAGAGAACTGAACTCGGGGGGGGGGTTTGGTGGTTCGGAGCGCGGCGAGAAAGCCGCCACACAAAATAACCACGCGGCTCGGCAGAGGGGTCAGGCAGGAAGCTTCGCTGCTGCCAGCGGGATTACAGAGAGGATCCCTCGTGGGTTTTCACTGCCGTTCGCTTCGGGGACACAGTGAGGCGTAAGCGTAGATTGAGGAAAGTATTTAACGGGGTCGGCTGGTTAAACTAAACTTTTTACGTGGTCTAACCCAAAAAAAACGCATTATGGATTAAACTAAATTATCAACAATTTTTTTCAGAAGCGACCTGGCCACCCACAAATGATAGCTCAACGAAGTGTCGTCTCGTGTGGAGGAGATGCGTAGCCCCAGCGAGGAGGTTCTGTGAACTCGTGTGTGGTTACGAGCAAGCGTCGTCCCCGCTCTCTCCGCGTCTGTCCAGGAGGCCGGTGCTCGCCGGGGCTGAGAATTTCACAGTCTTCATCAAGAACACAATCAGGTTCCCCAAGTTTGACTTCAGCAAGTGAGACATTCGACACACGCATATATACACGCACGTATATATGCACAAAGACAAAGCTGCCCCAAATAGCCTTAACAGACTGTAGGGGCAAGTGCTGTTAGCGAGTCGCACCTGTGAAGGCCGGAACGGCGCACGAGGGGGTGAGTGGCCAGCACCACGCCCGACCGCCTTTGTCTCCCCAGTGGCGATGTTTACACACCGCACCAGGTATTCACCTGGGGCTGAGTCGTCCTACGTGTGATTGTACGTGCGGTCACTGCATTGCACGCTTTCAGATACGCTTCTGCGGCTATCTGGAACGCTCTTCACTCCCCTACCAGGAAGGCACTGGAGCGGTGCACTTTTAAATCATCATCGAGATTGACAAACTCATTTATTTAGAACTGATTTGTGTTCAATTTTGATTTAAAGCTTTCGTGACTGCAGTAATTCATATTCTTAGTTATTTCGGTAAAGTCACGTTGAAGGGAAACAACAAAATAATACTATATATAATTATTTTTATATTGCTATATATTTTATTATTTTGTTGCTTCCCTTCAACGTGACTTTACCGAAAGAACTAAGAATATGATTTGTGTTCAGTTTGTTGTCCTTCCCCCGCAACTCCCGATTAGCACAGTTGGCTACGTACAGTGCGAAGGAAGTTTAACACACACACATATACACATACATGCACATATACATACATACATGGTTTTTTTTGTTTTTTTCAGTTTATTTATTTTGGTATAGCCCTGTGAGCCATTCGGCTATTGAATCGGGTGCAACCACAACAAAAAAAAACCTAAACACGAACAAGAAAACATCTTAAAGTGACCATGTGACTGTGCAAACAGAAAATCCATGACAAAAACGGCAAAATATTCCTGAAAAAAAGCACCGTACACCAACGCTGTGCAAAAAAAAATCCCAGTGGGATGCAAGTCAAACAACAGCCACAATAAAACTTAGATTAAGGCCATCAGTCTAACTCCGTACTACAACAAAACAAACATGTCCAACCCAAAAAAACGTTTTCGAAAATCACCAAAAAATAAAGCCATAATTGCAACGTAACAGTGATCATAGGGACTGTGACCGAATTTTTACAATAAACTACGTAAATAACATGTAACACCAAATCCTAGAGCCATAGCTGGCTGCATGAGTTACTCCACAACAACAGAAGCATCAGTCGGAGTATCAAATTTTGCAATGCACCTTTAAGATCAGCACGCTAAATCAAAATACAGATAATACTTTGCAGCGTCATCCGGAGCGAAACATTTTATTTTATTTTACGCCAATGAATAGCAGTGGCAGCAAGGGGTGTACAACTCCTCTAGAGCAGTTTTGAGAGAAGATCTCATTGGTAGCGATTCAAGTTGCAGTTTTTGTACGCCAATAGGGAATGTGAAGCTGGTAAATGAGCGAAGACCTGAGGTCAAATTTGTTCTTTGAAACAGAGAGGAGATCCAGTAGGTAGTCTGCGGATTTTTTTGTAAGTACATCGTGAATAAATAAGATCTGGTGCACAAGCCGTCGAACATTACGAGATGTTAAGTTTGACCCAATGTAGAAATCATAGTGGTGAGTCCTATATGGGCAGTTCAATGTAAATCTTAAGGCCGAGTGATAGATGGAATCAAGCTTCTTCAGTACAGTACTTGAGGCTGATTTATACACGATGTCACAGTAGTCAAGTAGAGGCAGTATGGTAGCTTTTATCAATTCCAAACGGAACATTGGGGGGAAGCAGTGCTTGTGTCGATACAGAAAACCAATTTTTATTTTTGTCTTTTTACCAATATAGTCAATGTGATCTTCAAAATTCAGTAGTAGAATGCAAGCGATGGTAAGCGAGCACCTATTAAGGCCTCCATCACACACACACAGACCTACATCGCACACACCTACATCACACACACACACCTCCATCACACACACCTACATCACACACACCTACATCACACACACCTGTACTGCACATACACACCCACCTGCATTTTGCACACACACACCTCCATCAGACACACAAACACCTTTACTGCACACACACACACTGCACACACACCTGTACTGCACGCACACACACCTGTACTGCACGCACACACACCTGTACTCCACGCACGCACACACACCTGTACTCCACACGCACACACACACACCTGTACTGCACGCACACACACACACCTGTACTGCACGCACACACACACCTGTACTGCACACACACACACACCTGTACTGCACACACACACACACCTGTACTCCACACGCACACACCTGTACTGCACACACACACCTGTACTGCACACACACACACCTGTACTGCACACACACACACCTGTACTGCACACACACACACCTGTACTACACACACACACCTGTACTGCACACACACCTGTACTGCACACACACACACCTGTACTGCACACACACACCTGTACTGCACACACACACACCTGTACTACACACACACCTGTACTGCACACACACACCTGTACTGCACACACACACACTGCACACACACACACACACACCTGTACTGCACACACACACACACCTGTACTATACACACACACACACCTGTACTACACACACACACACACCTGTACTGCACGGCACAGTGGTGCGGTACAGCAACTGCTCCGTCACTGTCACTGCCACCTCCACGTGACTCGAGGGAGCGCCAGAGGAGCCTCTTGTCTGGTGATATATAACAAAGGCAAAGATCCCCCGTGTAGCCTTCACGGACTGTTGGGGGCAAGTGCTGCTAGCGACGGCCGGCACGGCACCCTCGATGAGGCGTGGCCAGCACCACGCCCGGCCGCCTTTGTCTCCCCCAGTGTTAATGGTTACACTCCGCACCAGGCACTCACGGTACACCCTCACCCTGCCCTCGTCTCCGTGTGCCCCCGTGTCCACCCGTGTCCACCCGTGTGTCCGGCGTGCCAGGCGTAACGTGCTGGAGCGCGCCGAGGCGGACTACCTGAAGCGCTGCCGCTACAGCGCCACGGCCGCCCCCTACTGCCCGATCTTCCGCCTGGGCCAGCTGGTGCGCGCAGCCGGGGAGGACTTCCACAGCCTCGCCGTGGAGGTGGCGCCCTGCCTGGCAACACGCCGCGGACATGACTCACTACGTGTACACGGCGTGTACACCACGTACACACAGGGTGCATACTCCACCCCCTCCACTCCCAATGAGTGATGGGGCAGTTGTGGAGAGAATGGAGAGGTTTCTGTACCTGGGCAGTGTGCTTATGACCAGCTCCAGTTTGGCAGTCGATGTCTCACTTCGAATCAGTCCAGCGGCGTTATCTTTTCACTCAGCAGCTACAACACATTCCTGCGGAGGGAGCTGGTAGGAACGTTGGGTTGCTCGGTCAATGGCCAGGGTCAACGGCGGCACCACGTGGTGTATTCCGCAAATATGCCCGACTGTGAGGGCGGGCACAAGCCGGCGTGAGTAGGTTAAACGTTGAGTTTTATAAGGGCACCACGGGGTGACCAGCCCCTCCCCAACCAGCCCCACCCCTACCACCACCCACCCACCCAGCCCCTCCCCACCCTCCACTCCCCACTCAGCCCCTCCCTCCCCACCCAGCCCCTCCCCACCCTCCCCTCTCTACCCAGCCCCACACCTCCCATTTTTGTATGCACGACGGACGGACGGACACAATAATCCCCTGTGGGCTGGTGTAACCAGGAGGTTCCTACCAGTATAATGCTGCTGTGTGGAAGCTGCCTGGCTTGTTGCTCCGCAAGAATCTTTGGATCTTCGTGCCCACAGTGATATCCTTCCTTCTCTATGCTTACAAAACATGGAGCCCTGTAAAGAAACATCTTGGCTGGTTTGAAACATTCAGGCAAGCCTGTCCACGATCAATCCTGGGTTTAACCAGGCTGGATTGTGTGATGAGCTCACAGATCCTTTACTGATCTGGACAAAGTCCCATTGGTGAGATCCTCCATTGGCTGGGTCATGTAGCCCACATGCCAAACCACAGCATGCCCAAACAGCTTTTGTTCGGCCGGATAGAGAGGGCTAAACGAGCGTGGCATGGGCTAGAGAAGAGATGGCATTATGTGGTAACAGAGGATATGGAGCTGAGTGGACTTGAAACTTGAATTTGGAGTGGAGTTGCCAATGACTGGTACGAGCAGTGTCAAGATCGGCCTTTATGGAGACTTGTGAAGGACGCTGCTACTGGGCAGTTGGAGGCAGTCGCCCTCCAACACCACCGGAGGGCGGAGGAGCGACGCTCACAAAAACAAGTGTAACGTCGGGTGGCTAAAACACAGTGAGTTGGCACAGTGGGGGGCACAGCTGGTGCATCAACCAGTCGTCTCGGTCAGTCAAAACATGTCACCTGCTGGGTCTGTCCCGTGACCTCCCGTCAGCGAGCCTTCGACACTTCACGTGGCCACAAAGTGCACCTGGCCTGGCACAGGCGCCGTGGTGGCGTCACCTTCACTTAGTGGCGTATGGCGGGTATTGGTAATGCTGTGTTAATGCTGTGTGTGTGTAATGCTGTGTAATGCTGTGTGTCTGTGTAATGCTGCGTGTGTGTAATGCTGTGTGTAATGCTGCGTGTGTGTAATGCTGTGTGTGTGTAATGCTGTGTGTGTAATGCTGCGTGTACAGGGTGGCGTTATCGGGGTTCAGATCGAGTGGAGCTGTAACCTGGACCGCCCAGCGAGTGAGTGCCACCTCGTCGACTCCTTCAACCGCCTCGACGCAGCGCGACCCCACCTCAATGCCTCCTCCTCCTCCTCGGGGTACAACTTCAGGTGGGCCCCTTCACTCTCACCATCTTCCTTAACCCCTCACCGTAACATTAACCCTCACCGTAACTCTCACCATAGCATTAACCCTCACAGTAACATTAACCCTCACCGTAACATTAACCCTCACCGTAACTCTCACCGTAGCATTAACCCTCACAGTAACATTAACCCTCACCCTAACATTAACCCTCACCGTAACATTAACCCTCACCCTAACATTAACCCTCACCGTAACATTAACCCTCACCCTAACATGAACCCTCACCCTAACATTAACCCTCACCGTAACATTAACCCTCACCCTAACATTAACCCTCATCCTAACATTAATCCTCACCGTAACATTAACCCTCACCGTAACATTAACCCTCACCGTAACATTAACCCTCACCGTAGCATTAACCCTCACCGTAGCATTAACCCTCACCGTAACATTAACCCTCACCGTAACATTAACCCTCACCGTAATATTAACCCTCACCATAGCATTAACCCTCACCGTAACATTAACCCTCACCCTAACATTAACCCTCACCGTAGCATTAACCCTCACCGTAACATTAACTCTCACCGTAACATTAACCCTCACTGTAACATTAACCCTCACCGTAACATTAACCCTAACATTAACCCTCACCGTAACATTAACCCTCACCGTAACATTAACCCTCACCGTAGCATTAACTCTCACCGTAACATTAACCCTCACCGTAGCATTAACCCTCACCGTAGCATTAACCCTCACCGTAACAATAACCCTCACCATAGCATTAACCCTCACTGTAGCATTAACCCTCACCATAGCATTAACCCTCACCGTAACATTAACCCTAACATTAACCCTCACCGTAACATTAACCCTCACACTAACATTAACCCTCACCCTAACATTAACCCTCACCCTAACATTAACCCTCACCCTAACATTAACCCTCACCCTAACATTAACTCTCACCCTAACATTAACCCTCACCCTAACATTAACCCTCACCGTAACATTAACCCTCACCGTAACATTAACCCTCACCGTAGAATTAACCTCTACCGTAACATTAACCCTCACCTTAACATTAACCCTAACTGTAACATTAACCTTAACATCAATCCCGAACTGCAACATTCACCCTAACCCTACCGTTAAAAAAAACAAGAACCCCAACCAACGAACGTTACGCGCTGACCAACACCGCAACCCTTCAACCCGCACCCTTTCGGCCCATGCAGATTCGCCAAATACTACCGGTAGGCGGACGGCGGTGAGCAGCGGAAGCTCTTCAAGGTCTACGGCATCCGCTTTGACGTCCTGGTGTTCGGCAAGGTGAGCGCCACACGGGACATGCGACCTATTTTATTCACGTTTCCCTTTTATCTTAACTTTGCGTGAAGTGGCCTTGAACGTTGTGGTACGAAATGCGCTCTGCTCTTTAAATAAAGATCGTTATTAGTTTCTTATTATTGTTTGGCCAGGTGACATCGTGGTAATTCAGGCACGAGTTCACGAGAATGAGACTTGGCCAGTTGCCAAATCTCAGCCTCACTCACAGACCCTTCTGGGACAGTCAAAAAAAGAAACAGTGACTCACTGCGAGACATCGTTAATAGTTATCCTAGTGATGAACTCGTGGTTTCTCTCATAGAAATGTGGAATTTACAGCTCTGATTGAGATGGGAGTGCAGCAAAAGCCAGTGTTGCACTGTACTTACTATGCTGCCCGTAAGTATGCTCTAAAACTTAATCAACTCTGCTCTGACCAGCATGGTGAAGTATGGTCAAATAACCCCCCCCCCCCTCAAGACCCACATGGTGTGTGGCGTGGGAATATCCTCATCCAGAAGTGGATTGACCCTGAGCTGCAAACGAACATATACATAATGAACTAACCATGACCCTTGACCCAGGCGGGCAGGTTCAGCATCGTTCCCACGGCCGTGAACGTGGGATCAGGCCTGGCCCTGCTCGGAGCGGTGAGACACATCTCCCCCTTGCTCTCCCTTTCTCTCTCCTCACTCTCACAGCCCCCACACTCTCCCACTTGCTCCCCGTCTCACTCATTCCCCCTCACTCACTCATTCTCTCTCGCGTTTTGCAATGATTCAATCTGTGCATCATCCATTGTCCTAACCGCTCAGTCACAGGTAACAGCGTTCGCTAAATAGCACTCTTCCCCTCGCTCCCCCTCCCGCTCTTCCCATCTCATCTCCGCCCTCACATTTTCCTCTCCCTTCCCTCACTCTGCAGCTCCTTGCCAGCCTCACCCTCTCCTTGTCTCTCTCGCCCTCTCACCCCCATCTATTACGTCCTCCTTATCACACATCCTGACTGTACGTGTGAACAGTGGAACGTGTGTGCTACCCACGTGATCCGTATGTGTGTGACTGCATGGGCTACATGGTATATGTTAAGTTCAAGTTTATTTTGTTTCACCAGGTGTGAGCTCAAGAGGCAAGGACAAAGTCGCACTCGCAAGATTGTGTGAATGAGTGGGTGAGAGGAGATGGTGTGTGTGTGTGAACGAGTGGATGAGTGATCAGTTGAGTGAATGAATGAGTGGGTGACTGAGTGTTGATGAGTGGGTGGCTGAGTGGGTGAATGAGTGGGTAAATGAGTGGGTGAGATGGTGGATGGGTGGGTGAATGAGTGGGTGATTGAGATGGTGGGTGGATGAATGAGTGGGTGCTTGAGATGGTACATGAGTGGGTTGGTGGGTGGGTGAGTGAGATGGTGGATGGGTGAATGAGTAATGGTGATTGAGATGGTACATGAGTGGGTGAGTGACTAGGTTGGCGAATGAGTGGTTCAGTGAGACTGTGAGTGAACGGGTAGTGAGTGAGATGATAAGCGAGCGAGCTAGTTTAAGTTAAAAGTTTTTTTGTTTCACCAGATGAACTCAAGAAACCAGGATGAGTCTCAATTGCCAGTGATGGGTTGCAGATATTACAAAATAAAAACAAAGTACTGCAATGAAGCACACAGAAATCAGTAGAAACACAACATGAGCAATAACAAAATATTGGACAGCGTAAAGCAATATTAAGTCTTTTTTTACTGTTCGCAGTACCCATAATAGAGGTTTTTGTGTTAGATTTTCGCCATCTAACCCAAAAACCTCTTAGAGTTAATATTGGTTGCGAATTCCTCCGTGTTAAACTGATCGCAGTACATTTACAATTAAGATACAGAGATGTGGAACAAATATAATACGTAAACAAACAAGGATATATGATGTCAAGTGCAATTGCAAATGAAGTTAAATCTCTACAACATGTATCTATGTGTTTGTGACAGGGCGTCGGGAGTTAAGTGTGGTTAGCGCACTGCGCTACGAACCCCGTGACCCGAATTCGATCCCAGCTCATGGCCAACATTGGTGACGAAAATCTGAACCGATCCTGGGCTTCCCCTAGGTCGACTCAGCCTTAACTTAGTATGTAAACATCGGCACATGGGAAACAAAGGCGGCTGGGCATGGTGCTGGCCACCCACCTCGTGTTGCCACCAGCCTTACTAGGTGCTCGCTAAAAGCACTTGCCCCGGCAGTCAATTAAAATGCTATATGGGGGATCTTTGTCTTTTTTTTCGGATATGGTAACGGTAGTAAGTAGGCGACCTCAGTTCGATTCCTGGCCACGGTTAACATCAGTGGTGAGTGATATCAGAAGCGGTTCTGGGCATCCCCAAGGTCGACTAAGCCTTCAAATGTAAAGGTTGCCACCTGTCCTGCAGGTAGCAGTGATTGATTTGTACCACCGCTGCTGATGGACCACAGTGCTGACTGAAGAACGGCGTCTGGGTTTGGTCCACGGTGGAAAAAGGGTGGCGACCCCCTACTCATATGACTAGTAATAATGTAAATGTATAAAGCGCCCTTAAACAATCGCTGTCAGGGCGCTATGCATGGCAAGGCGGAAAATAGTTAACGACAACCAGGAGAAGAAGAAGTGAGAAGGACGTTTTAAACATAGATGTTTTTAGTCGAGATTTGAAGATTTGTCGTCTGTCTCGGAAGTCCGGACCTCGAACGGCAACGAGAGTTCCAGAGTTTAGGTGCCGCAATTGCTAAGACGCCGTCACCACCCTCCAAGTGTGAAGCCTGGAGCCCGTGGGGCAGTGAGCAATGCCGAATCTGAAGACCTTAACCATCTTGTCGCGGTGTGCAAAATATCAGCACTGGGGAGACAAAGGTGGTGGGCGGGGCGCGGCGCTAGCCGCACCACCCGCTGGTGCGCCGGCCTCAACGGCAGCGCTTCCCCCAACGGTCCGCGTGCGCTGTGGAGGGGGGGGGGGGGGTGATCTTTGTCGTTGTGACTGTGCCACACAGGGGGCGTTTTTCTGTGACCTGGTGCTGCTGTACCTGAGCAAGCGGAGCCCCTTCTATCGGGAAAAGAAATACAAGGAAGCCAGGTGAGAGTGTGTGTGTGTGGTCTCTGCGTGCGGAGAACTATAAACTGAAACTGTTTATTTTACCAGGGTAAGTGCCCGCTGAGCTGTGTAGCTCTTTTTCAGAAGTGACCTGGCTATCGCAAATTATAGTTCAACAAAGTGGCTTGTCGCGTGCAAATTTATAGTGGCCAAATACTCTCGGCGCACGTTGATTGTAAATGTGGAGGGAAAAACGGGAGAACCCAGAGAAAAATCCACGCGGCCACGGGGAGAGCATGCAATCTCCAAATATATTGGCGTCAGGCTTGGGATCAAACCCACGACCTCCTGCATACCAGGCGAGAAAGATAACATTCCACCAGTCTCATTTGCAAGAGTGACATGGGGGGGGGGGCGGCATCAGTCCGCTGCCAGTAGTGGGTAAAGATTACTTCTGCTCCCGTGTGTTTATGTGTAATTGTGTTGAGCGGTGGTGTAGCGGTTAGTGCACTGCAATATGTATGTTGAACTTTTTTCACACCGTATGTAGCCAACCACGCTCATCGGAGGTGCTGGAGGACAAGCTGGTGACCCGAGTTCGATTCTCACTCACAATCCATACCAGTGACGACAATCTGAACCGGTCCTGGGCCTCCCCTAGGTCGACCAGCCTCAAATGTGTACCTGGTGCGGTGTGTAGTAAACATCGCCACTGGGGAGACTAAGGCGACCGGACGTGGTGGTGGTGGCCACCCACCTCCTTGTGTGCCGTGCCAGCTTCCATAGGCGCTCGCGAACAGCACTTGCTCCTCCAGTCTGTTAAAGGCTATAAGGGGGAACTTTGTCTAATTCCAATGGAGTACTTTTCAGCGTCATTTTCGAATTTGCACCCTGACGTGGGCGGCACACAATGGCCTAACTCTTGTGAATAACGTCATGGGAATCGTCCACCGAGAGGCAGATGGCGGCGTACTATTATGGCCGACACATACCTCAAGTAATAACCAGGGTGGCCGCTGGATTCAAACCGTGAAATACCACCGTGCCAAGATGTTAACTACCTCGCCTGGTATGCAGGAGGTCGTGGATTCGATCCCGACCTTGACGCCTGCTGTATATTTGTAGTTTGCGTGTCTCTCTCTCTCCCCGTGGTAGCGTGAAATTTTCTCCAGATCCTGCGGTTTTTCCCTTCACATTTAGAATCAACATCACACGTATTGAGTATTTGGTTGCTATACATTTCCACACGATAAGCCACTTCGTTGAACTATCATTTGTGGCCAGGTCCCTTCTGAAAAAGAGCTGCATAGATAGCTCAGTGGGCCTTACCTGGTAAAAAAAAATAGTTTAAGATGGTAAATAGAACCTCTGCAACGAGCGGCAAACACGCTACTTCTGGCCCACATCACGAACCGATGTAGCACCGGTGCGGTATGGTCTCATAACCCGCACGGCGCGGGGAAGGCCCTCATCCAACAGTGGATTGACAAAAAGGGCTGCACGTGTCCTCAAGACACATCTCTTGTTTTTCTCCGGTGCACAGGTTTCAGAGAGGAGAGAGCGTGCAGATGGGGATGAAGCGAGACTCTGTCACCATCGCTACCATCATCTGACGGCAGGAGCGCGCGCTCACACACACACGGCTGCCGTTCGCCGCCGAGTGACGGTGCCATCATCCGCGCCACGTGGGCCAGGCTAGGTGCACTTTGAGGCCGTCACGTGAATGCAAAAGTGTGGAAGGCTAGCTGCAGGCAAGAAGGTCGTGGGACAGACCCAGGTGTTGTTGTGAGTTAACCAACATAAACGTCTGGCAGGTGCATCACCCGTGCTCCCCACTGCGCCAACTTGCTGCGATTTAGGCGCCCGGCATTCCACTCGTTATTGTGAGCGTCGCTGCTCTGCCCTGTGTTGTGGGTGGAGGGCAATTGCGTTGCAGCTGCCCAGTAGTGTCCTTCATGAGCCTCCTCCACAGAGGCCGATCTTGACAATGCTGGTACCAGTTATCTACAAATCGAATCAGCTCCACATCCTCCTGTACCGCATCAATCCATCTCTTCTCCAGCTCATGCCACCGCGGTTATTTTGCCCCCTCCATCTGGCCAAACAGCTGCTGCTTGGCCATGTGGTGGCTGGGCATGCGGGCTACATGACCGTGCAAACGCAGCCTCGCCTGTCAGAGGAGCTCACTGATGATGGGGACTGTGACCGGATCTTTCAAAGATCTGAGTTCCTCACACAATTCAGTCTGGTTAATCTAGGATGGATCGTAGGCAGGCCAGCCTAATTGTTTAAAACCAGCCCAAATGCTCCTCTAAAGGGCTCCACGTTTCGCAAGCATAGCGAAGAGAGGGCATAACGCTCATACACACACGCACACATGCATTTATAAAGATACACAAAATATCATACAGAAACAAAACATATTGTACATGTACACACAAATGATTCCGTGTGCAGCCTTATAGACTGTGCAGACAAGTGTTAGTGAGCACCTATTAAGACCAGCGTGACATGCAAGGAGGGTGGTGAGGCCAGCACCATGCCTGGCCGCCTTTGTCTCTCCAGTGTTGTTGTTTACACACCTCACCAGTTAATCACTCGAGGCCAAGCCAATCTAGGAGGAGACCCAGGACCGGTTCAGATAATTGTCATCATTATTGATCATGAGCTGGACTCGAACTCGGGTCGCCGGGTTCGTAGCGCAGCATGTTAACCACTGCACTACCGTTCCCCAAACAAAGATCCCCGTATAGCCTTAACAGACTATTGGGGCAAGTGCTGTTAGCGAGTAGCAGCGCCTATGAAGCCCGGCACGGCACACGAGGGGGTGGGCGACCAGCACCACGCCCGGCCGCCTTTGTCAAGACCGGTTCAGATGATCGTCACCGGTGTTGGCCGTGAGCGGGAATCGAACTCACGCATTGCCGGGTTCAGATTCAACTTGCTACCGCAGATGTCTGCGACGAGTAATTGCTGGGTTTGGGCTCGAGTGCAAAAAGTGCTATGACACAATACACATGGACGACCCCTTTTTAAATTCACCCTCTCATCTCACGCAGTAACTTATAGCGATAATATATACACATACGTGTGCAGCCTTTGAAAACAACTAATCCGTACTCGCAAGCAGGATAAAGATGCATCTGTTTTTGTATGTTCACGAATACATGTGTTTTAGAGTTACCATGACCGTATTCTCAGGAATATTAGACACTCCCACAAATGTAAGCCGCACCCCAAAACTTGTCCACTGTCAATAGAGTTCTAAAGATCTGGAAGTACGCACGTTTAAAAACGCGCAACTCTTAAAACCCAGGTTATCACGAGTAGGAACACAGCTACTGGATTATGAGAGACACCACCAAACTCTTCCTTTAAAAATTCGGGCGAACAAAACGGTGTCTTATTATCCGGAGAATACGGCAAAACTTTAATTCATATCGCGCCTACGTGCCACTGCATCTCAAGGCACGCTGCGCAAGAAACGGAGAACAGGGGCAGGGAGTCGACAGCATGGTCGGCCAGGGGTGGTCGGAGATCATTTCCAAACTGGGGGCGGCAGAGGAGAGAGCGAGTGACGTCTCACCGAGCGACTGGGAGAATGCGACCCTCTCTAGGACATTGACAAGCAAGGGGATGTGAGATGATAGGGATATTTCAGGGACACTGCAGGTGGGGGGGGTCCAGCATTTGTTTATTTCAGGACAGGATAAAAAGCTATGCGCGCGTGACATTCCATACCATTAGCTGTCACACGAAGGCCGGAAACGTATAAAGGGCAAGCAGTTAACGGGTTTTTTTTAAATCGTGAAATATCAACATCAATTATCTTTGCGGTGGTGCGAAGGTTTACTCTGTTGGACACTGAAGTTACTTATGCTTCTGTATTATGTTTTTCTCTGGCTTAAGCGGTGGGCTGCCACACCTTGGATTTGAGTAAGCGGGCTCACAGCAAATGCTGTCGACAATTTACTTGTTCACGTTATTGTCGTGTTGCACGTGCGCACAAGAACACGCGTGATTGGCCGAATGAGGTCACACGGCGTTGACAAGGTTGCCCAGGTAACGCAAAGAAAACAACACGGTGGAAAGTTGCTGTGTTTTTATTAATGTGTTGAGGTGTACAGATGTTAAATAATAATAATAATCAGGTGACTTTACCACGGTACATATATACAGACAGTTGAACCTATTGCCATTCCACTTTGGTTCGGGTTAACCCAAAACCGAAATAAATATTTAAGGTTTCAGTAGGTTCAAGATAGGCTCATAGGTCTGCACAGATATGTTTCATGAACCCATGCACTTGTAGTACTGCAATCTCTTGGCCAACTTGCATCACAGTGGCATCATGGAGATTCAACAAATACTCTTTGGTTCTATTCGGTAAAGTCACGTAGGTAAAAAAATAAAACAAAAATCACGACGTTTCGGCCACAACACAAGCGGCCTTCATCAGGTGAAGGGACCAGCCTGTCTCGAAGACTGCGCTGGAGTGAAACGGAGCCAAGCTCAGACTGCGACCTTTAAGCTGTGTGAAGGCCGCTTGTGTTGTGGCCGAAACGTCGTGATTTTTTTTTTTTTTACCTACGTGACTTTACCGAATAGAACCAAAGAGTATGGATCCTTGCAGTCACGAAAGCTTCAAATCTAGAATAGATTGAACAAATCTCTGCTTTATTCACCAACCCTTTCCTCTATATATCTACTTCTGAGGAAGCTCAAGCCTCCCGTAAATCACGTGACTTCTGTGTGGCCACCCTCACTCTGAATCCCTCTCCTCACCGCCCCCTGTGGCAACGGATACCTCTCCGTGCAACGACATCGAGGCCCTTGTCGCCTCTGTTTCCTAACCACGTTGCTAGACATCTGCGGAAAAATACTGGAAATTTATTAAAAAAAAAATAGCTTCACAGCTTTCTCCAGGATAAATAAAGATTCTGATTCTGTTTCCTGACCCTTTGCTCCCGTTTTTTCCATTTCTTCTCCAACCTTTTCCTCTTATTTCCCATTATTTACCTTTCCCATTCTCTTTGCCATTCTGTTTTAACTTATTACACATTACACAGTCCTTGACTCTACTTCTTTCCCGTGGTTGTGCCCCACTGGTCAAGAGACGCGTGTCTTTGGCGTGCTAACCCCCAGCTCTCTCTGCTATCGCGCGATCCGCCCCGTTGAGATTTATGATCACCTCATTCTCAAGCGAGAGGCGTTTGTGGTTTTATACGCCAGAAAAACCGCCAGGTGGCAATCGCCTTCTTGGGTGCCCCTTGACCACTTGGTGGAAACTCCACATTCCCCTGGCAGTGTCCACGCGTATTTACATTGACGGGAAAATGGCTATGTTGTGAGTGGACGGGAGTGCGGTGATATCTATTGTTGTGCAGTACATCTATGCTCCCGCGTCTTTGCTCCCTCACCTTCACCAGTGCCACCTGTGATGGTGTAATGGGTTAGCACACGGAGACCGGACTTGCAATCACCGAAGGCCGCTGGTTCAATTCGACCTCCTGGCGGCGGGAGTTGGAACAATGGTGGAGGTTTATTAAATCCCCTCCACCTACACCACCCAGCAGTGGTGAAAGGGTTCTGTACCACAGTTCGGTGAGTCGAATCGGCAGGTCTGGGTGTGGTGGATGCAGGTGAAAGTGTGGTGGATACTCCTACCTCTGTCAAGATGTCTGGATACTCCCACCTCTTCCGAGACGTCTGGCACAGCGTGGAAGAGCCGGACAAAATCGCCTCCTCATGATGGTGTATGAGCTCTGCAGTAGCCACCCGCAATCCGCTCTCGTTGGAGGCCCTGCCTTCCGCCAGCAGGCACGTGAACCAGTGATTGCAGGGGTCTGCGCCTTCACAAGGGGGTTCGAGTTCAGAGGAGGACATTTCAGGAGCTATCCGGGCTCCTGTGGTGACCACTGATTTTTTCCCCCCTCACGTTGCCTATATTTACATGCAATTGAAGTATAAGATAATAGGTTTTCCCATTTTTTTTCTGGCAACAAAACAGGTGTTAAGATGTTTTAACATTGTTAAGATGCCAGAAAAAAGGGGAAAACCTATTATATTTTGGTACTGGCAAAGGAGGTCCCATGATGTAATTGAAGTATCATTTCCCATTGTTTTTAAAGTATTGTAACGTGCCAACTTTAAAATGACATTTATACGTAATGCGCACTTTGGTTACACAGAAACTCGTACTTGAAGCTGTCTAAAAGTTGTGTTGCGATGATAATCATAATAATAATAAACGCATTTGATGAAAAGGTTGATATCGATTGCACCTTTGTGAACCATCTTAAATGCTTCGTATTATCTTTGGTACTCTTTGGTTAAATTTCGATTTAAAGCTTTCGTGACTGCAAGGATTAATCTTCTTTGATGAAGGCCGCTTGTGTTGTGGCCGAAACGTCGTGAGAATATTATTGTGTTATTTTATCAATTTATTATTTTATTCTCATTCTACGTGACTTTACCGAAAGAACCAAAGAAGACTCTTTGGTTCTTTCAGTAAAGTCACGTAGGTATAAAATAAAAATAAATTACAACGTTTCGGGCGCAACACAAGCGTCCATCATCAGCTGGGAAAGCTTCAAATCAAGATTATTATCTTTAGTATTGGAAAAGCCCTTGATCCAGCAGTGTATAGATGATGGAAGCCGATGATGCATTGCGTATACAAAACTCAACAAAGAATTAACATCATTGAGAACATGTCATCAAATACAAGTAGGTAGCAAGCAAGACAGTATGGCTCCCTCATAGCTATCTGTCCCTTATGTGTAATAAAAACTCTATAACAAATGGTATTCTACTCCACAGTAGTTCTCAGCCGGGAGTATGCGGACTCCTGGGGGTACGTGGTGAATGTGGGTGGCCAGCACCATGTCGCCTCTGTCTCCCCAGTGGTGTTAACTACCTCACCCAGGAGATGTTAACTACCTCACCCAGGAGATGTTAACTACCTCACCCAGGAGATGTTAACTACCTCACCTAGGAGATGTTAACTACCTCACCCAGGAGATGTTAACCACCTCACCTAGGAGATGTTAACTACCTCACCTAGGAGATGTTAACTACCTCACCTAGGAGATGTGAACTACCTCACCTAGGAGATGTTAACTATCTCACCCAGGAGATGTTAACCACCTCACCCAGGAGATGTTAACTATCTCACCTAGGAGATGTTAACTACCTCACCTAGGAGATGTTAACTACCTCACCTAGGGGATGTTAACTATCTCACCCAGGAGATGTTAACCACCTCACCCAGGAGATGTTAACTACCTCACCCAGGAGATGTTAACTACCTCACCTAGGAGATGTTAACTACCTCACCTAGGAGATGTTAACCACCTCACCCAGGAGATGTTAACCACCTCACCAAGGAGATGTTAACCACCTCACCTAGGAGATGTTAACCACCTCACCTAGGAGATGTTAACCATCTCACCCAAGAGATTTTAACTACCTCACCTAGGAGATGTTAACTACCTCACCTGGTTTCGATTTAAAGCTTTCGTGACTGCAAGGATTCATCTTCTTTGATGAAGGCCGCTTGTGTTGTGGCCGAAACGTCGTGAGAATATTATTGCGTTATTTTATCAATTTATTATTTTATTCTCATTCTACGTGACTTTACCGAAAGAACCAAAGAAGACTCTTTGGTTCTTTCAGTAAAGTCACGTAGGTATAAAATAAAAAATAAATCACAACGTTTCGGGCGCAACACAAGCGTCCATCATCAGGTGGGAAAGCTTCAAATCAAGATTATTATCTTTGGTACTGGGAAAGCCCTTGATCCAGCAGTGTATAGATGATGGAAGCCGATGATGCATTGCGTATACAAAACTCAACAAAGAATTAACATCATTGAGAACATGTCATCAAATACAAGTAGGTAGCAAGCAAGACAGTATGGCTCCCTCATAGCTATCTGTCCCTTATGTGTAATAAAAACTCTATAACAAATGGTATTCTACTCCACAGTAGTTCTCAGCCGGGAGTATGCGGACTCCTGGGGGTACGTGGTGAATGTGGGTGGCCAGCACCATGTCGCCTCTGTCTCCCCAGTGGTGTTAACTACCTCACCCAGGAGATGTTAACTACCTCACCCAGGAGATGTTAACTACCTCACCCAGGAGATGTTAACCACCTCAACGAGGAGATGTTAACTACCTCACCGAGGAGATGTTAACTAACTCACCTAGGAGATGTTAACTACCTCACCCAGAAGATGTTAACTACCTCACCTAGGAGATGTTAACTACCTCACCTAGGAGATGTTAACTACCTCACCCAGGAGATGTTAACCACCTCACCTAGGAGATGTTAACTACCTCACCTAGGAGATGTTAGCTACCTCACCTAGTAGATGTTAACTACCTCGCCTAGGAGATGTTAACTATCTCACCCAGGAGATGTTAACCACCTCGCCCAGGAGATGTTAACTATCTCACCTAGGAGATGTTAACTACCTCACCTAGGAGATGTTAACTACCTCACCTAGGAGATGTTAACTATCTCACCCAGGAGATGTTAACCACCTCACCCAGGAGATGTTAACTACCTCACCCAGGAGATGTTAAATACCTCACCTAGGAGATGTTAACTACCTCACCTAGGAGATGTTAACCACCTCACCCAGGAGATGTTAACTACCTCACCCAGGAGATGTTAACTACCTCACCTAGGAGATGTTAACCACCTCACCTAGGAGATGTTAACCATCTCACCTAGGAGATGTTAACCATCTCACCTAAGAGATTTTAACTACCTCACCTAGGAGATGTTAACTACCTCACCTAGGAGATGTTAGCTACCTCACCTAGGAGATGTTAACTATCTCACCCAGGAGATGTTAACCACCTCACCCAGGAGATGTTAACTATCTCACCTAGGAGATGTTAACTACCTCACCTAGGAGATGTTAACTACCTCACCTAGGAGATGTTAACTATCTCACCCAGGAGATGTTAACCACCTCACCCAGGAGATGTTAACTACCTCACCCAGGAGATGTTAACTACCTCACCTAGGAGATGTTAACTACCTCACCTAGGAGATGTTAACCACCTCACCCAGGAGATGTTAACTACCTCACCCAGGAGATGTTAACTACCTCACCAAGGAGATGTTAACCACCTCACCTAGGAGATGTTAACCACCTCACCTAGGAGATGTTAACCATCTCACCTAAGAGATTTTAACTACCTCACCTAGGAGATGTTAACTACCTCACCTGGTTTCGATTTAAAGCGTTCGTGACTGCAAGGATTCATCTTCTTTGATGAAGGCCGCTTGTGTTGTGGCCGAAACGTCGTGAGAATATTATTGCGTTATTTTATCAATTTATTATTTTATTCTCATTCTACGTGACTTTACCGAAAGAACCAAAGAAGACTCTTTGGTTCTTTCAGTAAAGTCACGTAGGTATAAAATAAAAATAAATCACAACGTTTCGGGCGCAACACAAGCGTCCATCATCAGCTGGGAAAGCTTCAAATCAAGATTATTATCTTTGGTATTGGGAAAGCCCTTGATCCAGCAGTGTATAGATGATGGAAGCCGATGATGCATTGCGTATACAAAACTCAACAAAGAATTAACATCATTGAGAACATGTCATCAAATACAAGTAGGTAGCAAGCAAGACAGTATGGCTCCCTCATAGCTATCTGTCCCTTATGTGTAATAAAAACTCTATAACAAATGGTATTCTACTCCACAGTAGTTCTCAGCCGGGAGTATGCGGACTCCTGGGGGTACGTGGTGAATGTGGGTGGCCAGCACCATGTCGCCTCTGTCTCCCCAGTGGTGTTAACTACCTCACCCAGGAGATGTCAACTACCTCACCCAGGAGATGTTAACTACCTCACCCAGGAGATGTTAACTACCTCACTCAGGAGATGTTAACCACCTCAACGAGGAGATGTTAACTACCTCACCGAGGAGATGTTAACTAACTCACCTAGGAGATGTTAACTACCTCACCCAGAAGATGTTAACTACCTCACCTAGGAGATGTTAACTACCTCACCTAGGAGATGTTAACTACCTCACCCAGGAGATGTTAACCACCTCACCTAGGAGATGTTAACTAACTCACCTAGGAGATGTTAACTACCTCACCCAGAAGATGTTAACTACCTCACCTAGGAGATGTTAACTACCTCACCCAGGAGATGTTAACTACCTCACCCAGGAGATGTTAACCACCTCACCTAGGAGATGTTAACCACCTCACCTGGGAGATGTTAACTACCTCACCTAGGAGATGTTAACTATCTCACCCAGGAGATGTTAACCACCTCACCCAGGAGATGTTAACTATCTCACCTAGGAGATGTTAACTACCTCACCTAGGAGATGTTAACTACCTCACCTAGGAGATGTTAACTATCTCACCCAGGAGATGTTAACCACCTCACCCAGGAGATGTTAACTACCTCACCCAGGAGATGTTAACTACCTCACCTAGGAGATGTTAACTACCTCACCTAGGAGATGTTAACCACCTCACCCAGGAGATGTTAACTACCTCACCCAGGAGATGTTAACTACCTCACCTAGGAGATGTTAACCACCTCACCTAGGAGACGTTAACCATCTCACCTAGGAGATGTTAACCATCTCACCTAAGAGATTTTAACTACCTCACCTAGGAGATGTTAACTACCTCACCTAGGAGATGTTAGCTACCTCACCTAGGAGATGTTAACTATCTCACCCAGGAGATGTTAACCACCTCACCCAGGAGATGTTAACTATCTCACCTAGGAGATGTTAACTACCTCACCTAGGAGATGTTAACTACCTCGCCTAGGATATGTTAACTATCTCACCCAGGAGATGTTAACCACCTCACCCAGGAGATGTTAACTACCTCACCCAGGAGATGTTAACTACCTCACCTAGGAGATGTTAACTACCTCACCTAGGAGATGTTAACCACCTCACCCAGGAGATGTTAACTACCTCACCCAGGAGATGTTAACTACCTCACCAAGGAGATGTTAACCACCTCACCTAGGAGATGTTAACCACCTCACCTAGGAGATGTTAACCATCTCACCTAAGAGATTTTAACTACCTCACCTAGGAGATGTTAACTACCTCACCTGGTTTCGATTTAAAGCTTTCGTGACTGCAAGGATTCATCTTCTTTGATGAAGGCCGCTTGTGTTGTGGCCGAAACGTCGTGAGAATATTATTGCGTTATTTTATCAATTTATTATTTTATTCTCATTCTACGTGACTTTACCGAAAGAACCAAAGAAGACTCTGAAAGAACCAAAGAAGACTCTTTGGTTCTTTCAGTAAAGTCACGTAGGTATAAAATAAAAATAAATCACAACGTTTCGGGCGCAACACAAGCATCCATCATCAGCTGGGAAAGCTTCAAATCAAGATTATTATCTTTGGTATTGGGAAAGCCCTTGATCCAGCAGTGTATAGATGATGGAAGCCGATGATGCATTGTGTATACAAAACTCAACAAAGAATTAACATCATTGAGAACATGTCATCAAATACAAGTAGGTAGCAAGCAAGACAGTATGGCTCCCTCATAGCTATCTGTCCCTTATGTGTAATAAAAACTCTATAACAAATGGTATTCTACTCCACAGTAGTTCTCAGCCGGGAGTATGCGGACTCCTGGGGGTACGTGGTGAATGTGGGTGGCCAGCACCATGTCGCCTCTGTCTCCCCAGTGGTGTTAACTACCTCACCCAGGAGATGTCAACTACCTCACCCAGGAGATGTTAACTACCTCACCCAGGAGATGTTAACTACCTCACTCAGGAGATGTTAACCACCTCAACGAGGAGATGTTAACTACCTCACCGAGGAGATGTTAACTAACTCACCTAGGAGATGTTAACTACCTCACCCAGAAGATGTTAACTACCTCACCTAGGAGATGTTAACTACCTCACCTAGGAGATGTTAACTACCTCACCCAGGAGATGTTAACCACCTCACCTAGGAGATGTTAACTAACTCACCTAGGAGATGTTAACTACCTCACCCAGAAGATGTTAACTACCTCACCTAGGAGATGTTAACTACCTCACCTAGGAGATGTTAACTACCTCACCCAGGAGATGTTAACCACCTCACCTAGGAGATGTTAACCACCTCACCTAGGAGATGTTAACTACCTCACCTAGGAGATGTTAACTATCTCACCCAGGAGATGTTAACCACCTCACCCAGGAGATGTTAACTATCTCACCTAGGAGATGTTAACTACCTCACCTAGGAGATGTTAACTACCTCACCTAGGAGATGTTAACTATCTCACCCAGGAGATGTTAACCACCTCACCCAGGAGATGTTAACTACCTCACCCAGGAGATGTTAACTACCTCACCTAGGAGATGTTAACTACCTCACCTCGGAGATGTTAACCACCTCACCCAGGAGATGTTAACTACCTCACCCAGGAGATGTTAACTACCTCACCTAGGAGGTGTTAACCACCTCACCTAGGAGATGTTAACCATCTCACCTAGGAGATGTTAACCATCTCACCTGGTTTCGATTTAAAGCTTTCGTGACTGCAAGGATTCATCTTCTTTGGTTCTTTCGGTAAAGTCACGTAGAATGAGAATAAAATAATAAATTGATAAAATAAATAACACAATAATATTCTCACGACGTTTCGGCCACAACACAAGCGGCCTTCATCAGGTGAAGGGACGAGACGGTCTGGAGGACAGCACTGGAGTGAAAAAGCCACGCTCAGATCACTTAAAGGTCGTGAGAATATTATTGTGTTATTTTATTTTATCAATTAGGAGGTCGTGGGTTCTATCCCGACTGACGCCTGCTGCTGCTGCTGTATATTTGGAGTTTGCGTCTCTCCCCGTAGTCGCGTGGATTTTTTCCCAGGTCCTCCGATTTACCCTCCACATTTAGAATAAACGTCACCACGCGTTTAGAGTGTTTGGCTGCTGCTATAAATGTCCACGTGATAAGCTACCTCACCTTCGTTGAGCTATAATTTGTGATAGACAAGTCGCTTCAAAAAATTGTTCTCAAGCTCAGTGGGGCCTTATCCGGTAAAATAAAAAGTACTTTAGTATTATAGTTTAAAAAACACTCCTGGAGTGCCACTCTCTACTTCAGTCCTCGTACCAATAGGTCATCTGTTTCACCATTGGGGTCAATAATTTTTAAAATCGTGAATTTGTTTTCCTCAAAAAGCGTGAACTTTGCAAGTCAAAGTTATTGCTTAGAGCGGTGGTTCTTAAACCGGGGGGCTACGGGGACCCCTGCGGGGTACCGTGAGGTGATTTATAAACTTGAGATGATTAATAAACTTGATAATTTATAAACGTGAGGTGATTTATAAACGTTAGGTGATTTATAAACTTGATAATTTATAAACGTGAGGTGATTTATAAACGTGAGGTGATTTATAAACGTGCGAAATTATATCAGATGTGAAAGTCATTGGTGAACAATCGTGTGGTATGAATCTGCCGATATAAAATAACTAGGAATAACATTTACATCCATCTGGTAATCCAGAGTAATGTTGGTTCCCAATGGTAAACACATTTACCTCACGCGTGCACAGCGCGTCCGTTGATTATTTTTAAACTTCTCGTCGCTTTACAGTGGCTAGCCATATTCTTAGTTTTTTCGGTAAAGTCACGTTGAAGAGAAACAACAAAATAACAAAATATATATAAAACAATAAAAAATTCTCACGACGTTTCGACCATAACTCAAACGGTCATCATCAGGTGTAAATCAAAATTTAGTGGCTAGCCAGTTAGGATATCACCGCACAGACGTGCACAATCGGTTAAAAGTATTGATGTTCATTAATTCGTAACATGTGGGAGGCGGGATTGGAGGCTGTTGGTTAATAGAATTTGCGAGTTATCTGCGAGCTATAATTGTGGTTTGCCTACGTTTTCAACCACTGTACATACGACTTTTCAAGAATAAAATATAAACTTACGCCTATAAAAGATATAATATACTCGTTTACAGAGGCGCTGTACTCACCAGTCGGTTGTTGTGATTTTTTTAACTTTATTGTAGAGAAGCAGTGGCGTCGGTCTACATTACAGTCGACATCGAGTACAAAGATCCCCCGTGTAGCCTTTACAGGCTGTAGGGGCAAGTGGCGTTAGCGAGTAACAGCAGCGCCTATGAAGGTCGCTACAGGAGAGGTGGGTGGCCAGCACCACGCCCGGCCGCCTTTGTCTCCCCAGTGGCGATGTTTACTACACACCGCTACACCAGCTACTCATTTGAGGCCGAGTTAATCTAGCGGAGGCCCAGCACCCGGTTCAGATAATCGTCACTGGTGGTGTTGGTGGCCGTGAGCGGGAATCGAACTCGCGGGTGGCCGGGTTCGTAGCGTGTGCACTGTACAGACTGCCGATAGCGCCACCACTCGGCAGCAGCGTCTCCACGCAACATCACACAAAAACTTTCCTGATCTCACACACACCTTTGAATGTCATGACACGTGTGTGTGTGTGCGTAATGAGTCGTAACACGTGTGTGTGTGCCATGAGTGTGTAAACATCGCCACTAGGGAGACAAAGGCGGCCGGACGTGTTGCTGGCCACCCACCCCCTCCTGTAGCGACCTTCATAGGCGCTGCTACTCGCTAAGGCCACTTGACCCAACTGTGTGTCACGGAGATCTTTGCCTCTGTGTACCACGACATCGACGGCGTGTGTGGTGCACCTGGTGCTCAAGCGGCAGAAAGCTATGCGGCGAACATTTCACATCAGAACCCGCGGCCCACGTGGTCCCCCTCTGACGTCACCGAGCGCACAGGCTTCCCGCGTTGCATTCTGGGATTGAATTCGTCGAGAGCAGTCGCACGGTAGGTGGAGCTCCTGCTCCTTAGGTGATGTCTCTTTAATTTGTGTGATATCTCGTCACGAAAGTGGGATTATTTGTCTTTCACATTTCTTAAATAATCCGGGAACATTTTACAAATGTTCAATAAAAGGCGTACACCTTTTGGCGTCATGTGGTCGAGCACCAATTGGGTCGAGGCTCAAAAGAAAGCCGTCCCTTGGTGTGGACCAATCAGATTCAAGGGCAATGCATCATATATTATCAAAGTATGTTTTTTGTTTGCATTTTGACTTCAGGTATTGTGGTTAATGCAGACATGAATCCTTGTTAAAAGGTTTCAGTTTTGTTGCCAGAAAAAAGGGGAAAAACCCTATTATTACATTTTGGTACTGGCAAAGGTCTAATGATGAAGTGTCCTACTTCTTGGTTATTTCGGTAAAGTCACGTAGAAGGGAAATAATAAAATTAAATAATAAAAATAAAACATCAAATAAAATTCTCACAATATTTTATTTTTTAATTTTTATTGTTATTATTTTATTATTTACCTTCTACGTGACTTTACCGAAAGAACCAAGAAGATTAATCCCTGCAGTCGCGAAAGCTTTAAATCGAAAGTTTCCTACTTGTAGGCATGCAGTCACCAAAGAGCTGACATTCATAATAAAGGTTTTTGGGTTAGATCGCGTAAGTAAGTCATGACAAACCACAGGGTCTACTTAGCCATGAATGTGATTTCAAAGTGGACAGTCTGAATAGGATCATTGGTGGGGGTTTTCACATCTACGTTATGGTGTACATGCGTAGATGCGTGCGTTTGGCCGTGTGACGCTGAGTGATGTCCTTATGCTCTAACGGACGCAAACCCAAATCCCAGTTGTAGATTTACTCAGCTCACCATTCCTTTGGTGTTGACAAAATTAGGACCGTGTGTTTTTTTTTTGTTTCCCGTAACTGCAATGTCTATGTATGTTGAACCTCTTTGGCACCGTACGTAGCCAAACGTGCGAATGGGAGGTGCGGGGTGAGGGACAAAAAACTAAACACAACAAGGGGCCATCCATTTAGTAGGCACGCAAAAGTCTGTCAAAACTTGACCCCTCCCCCCCACCCTGTACGCACGCATACTTTTTACACCCGCCCCACCTGCGTACATACGCTTGAAGCACCCCCCCCCCCCCCGAATCCTATAGAACGGCTGATATTGAATCCACGCAGAAACGATCAAGGACTATCTAACTATTTTGAAGACCAATGTAGACAAATTATTATCGAGCCTTCACCCCCCCCCCCCCCGTTTCCTATGCGTACGTACATTGTCAGTCGACCCCCCATACACAAGCATACGCATTTGGGTTAACCGCCCCCTCCCCCCTCCATGCGTACGTACTAAATGGATGGCCCCCAACAAGCAGTTCTAAATAAATTTGCTTTCAATCTAGATGAGTTCAAAGTGCATCATTGAGGTCATCCTGTGCGGAGACAACCTGCCAAGGGACTCCGGGCATTTCCACTAATTTTATTTGGTATTTATTTGGTGCTTATTTCATCAACCCTGAGAGATGATGGGCTGAGGTGATGTTAATACCTAATACATACTCGCCTGACAGTCCAATGCTACAAACTCACATCACAAAACAGTGACACAAGCTCAATTGACAGCATGGACAACGGCTCATGTGAAAGTATACGCACAGATATCAGTTCCCCTTACATCAAAAACACTGACGTTTTATTTCACAAGCCCTCTGCACAGTACAGACATGGGTACAATCTCTATTGAGGTCCAGGATAATCGATGCCACATAAACACCTTAAGTGATCACATATCCCTTAGCTAAAACTGATTTATATTAAATGATCCGTTTAACACGTGGGCTTTCGCGACCAATATCATCCATAAGAGGGTTTTTTGGGTTAGATCGCATAGATATATAAATTTGTCGTTATTTTACGTCGTACTCAGATTGTAAATGTTGTGGCTTGGCTCTCCAACACACTGGCGTGCTGTACTAGTGACGAATTGGCCACGTTCTGTTTACGTGACAACCCTTACTAATTTGCTGTGTCGGGTGGTGGTGGGTTTTAACGACACATTTATATATTTACGCGATCTAACCCAAAAAAAACTCGATCATGGATTAAATTATCCACTTGTCTACTTGTTGCATTTGTTTACCCAGGAGGGCCCCACCGTGTGTCTCATGGCTGTTTTTCAAGAGAATGCTGCCAAATTTTCGTCATGGGGCAATCATGTCATAGGGCGATGATGTCATAGGGGCGATGATGTCGTAGGGGTGATGATGTCGTAGGGGCGATGATGACAAAGGGGCGATGTCATAGGAGTGATGATGTCATAGGGGCGATGATGTCAAAGGGGCGATGTCATATGAGTGATGATGTCGTAGGGGCGATGATGACAAAGGGGTGATGATGTCGTAGGGGTGATGATGACAAAGGGGTAATGATGTCGTAGGGGTGATGATGTCGTAGGGGCAATGATGTCGTAGGGGCGATGATGACAAAGGGGTGATGATGTCGTAGGGGCGATGATGTCGTAGGGATAATGATGTCGTAGGGGTGATGATGTCGTAGGGGCGACGTTTGCCTTTTGGCGTTGTTCTCTGCTCTATATCACTGGTGAGACAAGGCCACAAAGGAAGCTCTCTCTGGTGAGGCCAAGTCAGTTTCTAGCACAATGCTTACGTTATTATCAAAGCGTGTTTCTTTGCATGTTTTACCACAAGTATGTGTGGTTAATGCAGGTTCGATGCCTTGCAATAGGGGTCTATTTGGTGAGTGAACATGTTAACACCTCCTGTGTTATTCCCAGAAATGGTAAAACCTTTTTTCTTATTTATTTATCAGTCGGGGGCAATGATTGCTTTCTTTACAATTGAGTAATTTACTCAATTTGGATCAAGACGCCGGCACATAATCGGCTACTCTTGCACTTATTTGTGTCACGGGACCTTGAACGTTTGCCGCGAAGCAAACGGCACGTGCGTCCACGTCGCGTTCGCATCATAGATACACACTGCAGCATTATCCAGGGCGGCCGCTGGAGTCTAACCGCGAACCTCTTCTTGCAACGATCGGCGAACGTGCGGCCACGCCGTCAGGTTGCCTTGGCAGCAATCCACTGGCCCACGACGCATGAATGTGTGCGTCGCGTTGTACGTGATGAAGGCGTTACTGATATATCTGTGCGTTTGTGTGTCCGCGTGTGACTAGCAGCAATGGATGAACCTGTCGTCATCGCAGAGGCAGGGATGCACTTCACGCCTGCCGGTACTACTCCATTCACTACAGTATAATCGTAGCGCCCGATCCACTGCTACGTCTCTGCATCTAGCGCACACACGCACAACTCGAGTTCACTGCATTATCAACAGCCACGATCAAAGACAGTGGTCACCGCATTGCGCACTTTCAGATATGCTTTTGCGGCCGTCTGGAACGCTCTTCCTTCCGATATTAGGAAGCCACTGGAGCTATGCACTTTTAAATCATCTAGATTGACAAACTAATTTCTTTAAAACTGATTTTTGTGTTAGTTTTGTGTCTTTCCCCGCACCTCTGATTAGAACATCTCCATAATGGCATGATCCCGCCATACAACAGTCCTAGAACCTGCACACGTTCTCATTTCATTTCTCCGTTTGCGTAATTACATCAAAAACACTGACGTTTTATTTCACAAGCCCTCTGCACAGTACAGACATGGGTACAATCTCTATTGAGGTCCAGGATAATCGATGCCACATAAACACCTTAAGTGATCACATATCCCTTAGCTAAAACTGATTTATATTAAATGATCCGTTTAACACGTGGGCTTTCGCAACCAATATCATCCATAAGAGGTTTTTTTGGGTTAGATCGCGTAAATATATAAATTTGTCGTTATTTTACGTCGTACTCAGATTGTAAATGTTGTGGCTTGGCTCTCCAACACACCGGCGTGCTGTACTCGTGACGAATTTGCACGTTCTGTTTACGTGACAGCCCTACTAGTTGGCTGTGTCGGGTGGTGGCGGGTTTTAAGGACACATTTATATATTTACGCGATCTAACCCAAAAAACCCCTCTATCATGGATTAAATTATCCACTTGTCTGTGTCGTTTTGTTGCATTTGTTTACCCAGGAGGGCCCCACCCTGTGTCTCATAGCTGTTTTTCAAGAGAATGCTGCTAAATTTTCGTCATGGGGCAATCATGTGTGCGTCGCGTTGTACGTGATGAAGGAGTTACTGATATATCTGTGCGTTTGTGTGTCCGCGCGTGACTATCAGCAATGGATGAACCTGTCGTCATCGCAGAGGCAGGGATGCACTACACGCCTGACGGTACTACTCCATTCACTACAGTATAATCGTAGCGCCCGATCCACTGCTACGTCTCTGGAGCTATGTACTTTTAAATCATCTAGATTGACAAACTAATTTCTTTAAAACTGATTTTTGTGTTAGTTTTTTGTCCTTCCCCGCACCTCTGATTAGAACATCTCCATAATCGCATGATTCCGCCATACAACAGTCCTAGAACCTGCACACGTTCTCATTTCATTTCTCCGATTGCGTAATTTCTTCTTGGGCGTGTTCCTCCTTTGGCTTCCATTCCATGATTAAGTCTCATCCCTCAACGATGCTATACCCCTCAATAGAAGACACGTAAGAGGTTAGACTGAGCTCTTGTAAGTGATGCTCTCCTTGTTGATTCTTACTCTGCTTTTAATGCACATACACGTTCTTGGTACGTGCGTGTATGTGTGCGTGTATGGACAGCGCTAGTGTAGCAGTTAGTTCACCGCGCTACAAACCCGGTTACCCGAGTTCGATTCCCGCTCACGCCCGCCAACACCAGTGACGATTATCTGAAACGGTCTTGGGCCACCCCTAGGTAGACTCGGTCTCAAATGACTAACAGGTGTGATGTGTGAACGTCGCCACTGGGGAGCCAAAGGCGACCGGGCGTGGTGTTGGCCACCCACCTCCCTTGTGTGCCACAGCGCCGACGTTCATAGGTGCTACTCGCTCACAGCACTTGTTCCAACAGTCCATTAAAGGATATACGGGGGATCTTTGTCTTTGTTTTGTGTGTGTGTGTATGCAGATATCATCCAGAAATTCGGAAGTAGAATGACACCGTTTGAGCATGATGAACTCACACGCTACAAGCGCATCTATTATTTCAAGATCCGTCAGCCATCACACAGTTCTTTCAGCGCTGTCCATGATTTCATAAGTCCCCACTACAAGTTGGTACGTACCCTCAACCAAGGTCCATGTGGTTTCCAACCAATTCACATCTCACTGTAAACATAACACCCCTGGTTTAACACATAGGATTTCTCTTCTTGGTTCTTTCGGTAAAGTCACGTAGAATGGAAATAAAATAATAAAAATAAAACATGATAAAATTCTCACGACGTTTCGGCCACAACACAAGTAGCCTTCTTCAGGTGAAGGAACAGAACTGTCGGGACGACAGCGCTTCAATGAACACTGCTAAGCTTGGCAGCGTCTTTTAAGCTGGGTGGGAGGAGCAGAGCGCCTTGACAAAGGAGTTTACATATCAACAGAAGAATTTAGCATTGAAGTAGCTGTGTTAATGTGTTGGATTAGCAACACACTGCTAATCCAACACAGCTTAAAAGACGCTGCCAAGCTTAGCAGTGTTCATTGAAGCACTGTCGTCCCGACAATTCTGTTCCTTCACCTGAAGAAGGCTACTTGTGTTGTGGCCGAAACGTCGTGAGAATTTTATTTTATTATGTTTTATTTTTATTTTATTATTTCCATTCTACGTGGTGACTTTACCGAAAGAACCAAGAAGATGAATCCCTGCAGTCACGAAAGCTTTAAATCGAAGCATAGGATTTCGTGACCAATATTATCCAAAATTAAAAAATGTTTTGGGTTAGAACACATAAATATAAATGTGTTGTTAACCCACCGCCACCCGACACAGCCAATTAGTATCGGGGTTTGTCACGTAAATAAAACGTGCCAATTAGTGACTGCTTCAGCACACCAGTGTGTTGACGAGTAAATCCACAACATTTACCATTTGAGTACTTTGTGGGTTTACTCTCCAACACACTAGTGGGCTGAAGCAGTTACTAATTGGCACGTTTTATTCCCGTGACAAAACCTCTTACTAATTGGCTGTCAGGTGGTGGTGGGTTAACGACACATTTATATTTACGCGATCTAACAAAAAAAACCTTCATTATGAATAACACCCCAAAAACACTGCACGCTTACTTACACTTTGTCTGAGTGACGTACTGGATTGCTACTGCAAGTGTATAGAGAAATTGTATTACGGGAAATGTTGTTGCCAGTATCAACATGATGAAGAGAAAAGAAGACGCTCCACCTTTTCCTGGCAAAAACAACGCAGGAGGTGTTCAGACACCCAAGTAGACACCCAGATATTATCAGAACGAGCTTGCTTGGGTCTCTTACCACGATGGTGTGTGGTTAACGCATACCTGATGCTTTACAGTGGGTGTCTATTTGGTATTTAAACATCTTCACACCTCCTGTACTGTTGCCTATATTTTTTCATCAGGTAATTTTTTTTTTACCTCAACCTTACAGAATAAAAAAAAAATTGGGGCTTTTAGATGTTCAAGTAAAAAAAGCAACGATTTGAGGCCCTGTGCCGCATGTCAGAGTAATGCCTCTTGTAGCAGTGCCAGTTAACTTACATTCCCCATTTCACGTAGCCCACATGGTGGCAATGTTCACGTCAGGATTGTAGACTTTGCCACCCAACACTCGGGATCTTCTCTGGAGGCTGACAAATCTTTTGGTCTGCGTCCCGTAAAATGTGTTCACGAATCACAGCCACTGGTGCTCATAGACAGATCGGTATACGGACAGACAAAAATCATGATTCTAATACTTTTTAATAATTTTCTCTGAAAAATATGAATGCGAGCACTGTACCGATTGAGCACTGGTTAAATGAGTGCTAAGTTGTGATTGAGCACTGACTGAATGGTGCCGAGATGTTAACTACCTCGCCTGGTATACAGGATGTCGTGGGTTCAATAGCCTGCTGTATATTTGGAGTTTGCATGTTCTCCCCTTGGTCCCGTGGATTTTGCTCCGGGTCCTCTGGGTTTTCCCTCAACACTTAGAATCAACGTCACGCATTTAGAGTATTTGGCTGCTATAAATTTCCACGTGATAAGTCACTTCGTTGAGCGATATCATTTGTGATAGCCAGGTCGCTTCTGAAAAAGAGCTATATAGCTCAGCGGGTCTTACCTGGCAAAATAAAAATAACAGTTTGGTTTGAAAATGTTGTTTTATCTGAGTGTAAATCGAATTCTTTTGTAATGTTTTCCAGGTCCAGGATGAGCATCTGGCATATAGGTACCAGTTCCTGAGTGTGCTCGGAGCGGGAGCATATGGCCGGGTGATCCGATGCCTGGATCACAAACATAAGCGGGAAGTAGCTGTGAAAATGCTGCAGCACGAATCATAGTGAGTTTATATCTGGAATTGTGAAGAGAAGAGTTTGAAGAGATTGCGTGAATATAAATGTGCCGATTAGCGATTACTTCAGCACGCCGGTGCGATGAAGAGTAAACCCACAGCATTTACAGTTGAATATGACGTTTTCGCTGGTGATTACAACCAGCATCATCAGGCGATTTTCCATCATCAGGAAGAAAATCATCATCAGGAAAGAAAATGTTCGAAGTGGAATTCCTTTTATATGAGTGGTCCCTGTAATATTTAGAAATTTCCATCGCTAGCTCAGGTGCAGTTATGGGGAGGAGTGCTTACCCAAATTGCTGGGTTGCACTGTTAAGGCATTCCACCTTCCTGCGATGGGGATGTGTTTATGTTGAACTTCTTTCGTGCCGTACGTAGCCAACCGTGTTAATCGGAGGTGCGTGGGGGAATCATCAAATAATACATGATTTAAATGCATGCCTATAAAGGGCACCATACTTCAATAGGGATTACCGTTGGTACGGCTATTTTAATACACACAATGGACAGGAAGGACAAGATCAAAGGGTTCACATAATGTACATGCATCATGTACGTTGACTCTCTAATCCCCCCCCCCCCCCCACGTGGTGCAAGAGCGCAGAAGCGTGGTCACCACATCTACGCCTCTATATAAGGAACTAAACAGGTGGCCTTCTCCACAAATCTGGCTGTCGCCTGATGAAGCTAGTTGTAATTACTGGCGAAACGTCGTACTCAGATTGTAAATGTTGTGGCTTGGCTCTCCAACACACCGGTGTGCTGTACTAGTACACTACACTATACACTACACTATACACTACACTACTATACACTACACTACTATACACTACACTACTATACTACTATACACTACACCACTATACACTACACTACACACTACTATACACGTCACTATACACTACACACGACTAAACACTACTATACACTTCACTATACACTACACACTACTATACACTACATTATACACGAGTGCTGTACTAGTGACGAATTGGCCACGTTCTGTTTACGTGACAACCCTTACTAGTTGGCTGTGTCGGGTGGTGGCGGGTTTTAATGACACAACATTTATATATTTACGCGATCGAACCAGAAAAACACCTCTATTATTAAAGAAATGTGTTGATGCGGCCACCTTGTTTCTCAACGTGCAGTACTAAGAGCGGGGTGAGACTCGTTCACCACTTTTCTCTCCGCAGCACCAAGCCATACCATTCCGAAATGGAGGTGCAGATGCTTAAAGCGTTGCAGTCGAAAGAGAAAAACAACAACTACGTCATCAAACTCCTCAACACCTTCACCTTCAGGGGCCATTTCAGTCTGGTCCTTGAGCTTTTGACGTGAGTTGTTGTGGGTGTCGCTCCTCCGCCCTCCCTTGTTGCTGGAGGGCGACTGCCTCCAACTGCCCAGTAGCAGCGTCCATCACGAGCCTCCTCCCCGCAACATACATACACATAACACAATGCATCTGCTTCATGATTATAAACAGCGATGGGAAACGGGAGCACTTGTCAGCCGTGCACGAGGACACTGTCCCCCACGGGGCCCTACATCACCGGCGTGGGGAATGTTTGTGAGCGACCGGCTACGGTAGAGTCGACATCCGGCTCTTGCGAGGAGCCTCGTCTCCAATACGCGCCGCATGCGCATTGGTCACGAAGAAGAAGAAGGGAGCGTAACCATGCGTGCCGCTCTCTCTCGCAGGGGAGACCTCAGACAGCAACTCAAGTTGGCTCCCACGGCCTTTACCCTGCCCGAGGCCAAGGTGTACGTGAGGTCCATTCTGAAGGCCCTGCAGAAACTCAAGAATAAAAAAATCATTCACGGAGACCTGAAGCCGGTGAGTGAATACAACGGCCTGCAGCGTCATTGACGTCCCACCCACAGCGCCCCACCCACCCACAGCGCCCCACCCACCCACAGCGCCCCACCCACCCACAGCGCCCCACCCACCCACAGCGCCCCACCCACCCACAGCGCCCCACCCACCCACAGCGCCCCACCCACCCACAGCGCCCCACCCACCCACAGCGCCCCACCCACCCACAGCGCCCCACCCACCCACAGCGCCCCACCCACCCACAGCGCCCCACCCACCCACAGCGCCCCACCCACCCACAGCGCCCCACCCACCCACAGCGCCCCACCCACCCACAGCGCCCCACCCACCCACAGCGCCCCACCCACCCACAGCGCCCCACCCACCCACAGCGCTTCGTGCATCTCAGTGGCAATGCTCTAAGCCTGTGGTTATACTGGTAGTAGGAGACGTAGTGGACTGGAAGCCCAACCGGGATTAATTCACAGGAGGCAGGGGATTAATTGTGTATGTCTGTGGATGTCTGTTCACGTGTATCCGGACACCCGGATAAAATGGGAGGAGTGGGGCTGGGTGGAGAGGGGAGGGTGGGGAGGGGCTGGGTGGGGAGGGGAAGGTGGGGAGGGGAAGGTGGGGAGGGTGGGGCTGGGTGGGGGGTGGGAGGGGTGGGGCTGGGTGGGGCTGGTCACCTCGTGGTGCCCTTATAAAACTAAACGTTTAACCTACTCACGCCGGCTTGTGCCCGCCCTCACAGTCGGGCATATTTGCGGAATACACCACGTGGTGCCGCCGTTGACCCTGGCCATTGACCGAGCAACCCAACGTTCCCACCAGCTCCCTGAATTTTGTTTCAACCGAGTACCCCCCTTGCCTGACCCAACATGGTCCTGATAAATAAATGTATGAATAATGAACATCAATACTTTAACTAATTGTCCATTTTGCGAAGTATGCTAACTGGCCAGTAACTGCAAGCGAATACAAACAAAAATCAACGGGCGCGCTTTGCACGCGTGACGTCATTTGTTATATCCTTATAGGTTACCATATGGATTTAAATGTTATCGTTATTTTATATCGGTAGATTTATACAACACGGTTGTTCACCAATGACTCTCTCGTCTGATATAATTTCACCTCACGTTTATAAATCACCTCACGTTCATAAATCACTTTACTTTATAAATCACCTCACAGTACCCCCAGGAGGTCTGCGTAGCAATAACTTTGACTTGCAACGTTCACACTTTTTGAGGAAACAAATTCACGATTTAAAAAATAGTTGAACCCTATCGTAAAACAGATGACCCATTAGTATTAGAACTGAAGTAGAGAGTCGCAATCCAGGAGTGTTTTTGAAACTATAACCTAAACTACTTTTTATTTAAGGCCCCACTGAGCTGTGTAGCTTTTTTTAGAAGCAACCTGGCTATCAAAAATGATAGCTGAACGCAGTGGCTAATCATCATGTGGAAACATATATCAGCCGAATACTCTCAGCGTCTGATGTTGATTCTAAATGTGGAGGGAGAAACCGGAAAAATCCATGCGACTACTGGGAAAACATGTAGACTCCAAATATACAGCAGCAGCAGGCATCAGGGTTGGGATCAAATCCACAGCCTCCTGCGTACCAGGCGAGGTATCTAACATCTTTGTCTTCTCCAGGAAAACATCCTCATCAAGGACCAAGACACCAGCGATGTCAGACTCGCAGATTTTGGTCTCAGCTTTCAAGAGTGTCCCAATTGTAAGTGAGCTCACATGAGTGGGTGTGTGTTGGGGAGACTGCCCCCCATCTCCCCGTTCTCCTGTGACCCACCGTTCTCCGACTCTCCCCCCCTCGCGGCTGCCCCTCGTGGCATGATTTAAATGGCTGCACTAACCACCTTGCGAATGCGCCGCTGTGCCCCTCTCGTACACGCCAACCACGAGCTGCCCAGTGGCGAGAGTATCCACGCGGGCAGAATACACGGGACACCACAACGCGCGGGCTCACAAGTTAACGTGCACAGCGAGCGTGCACGCGCGGGCAAAATATACGCTCGTGCGAAAACGCAGGAAACCACAACGAACAGGCTCAAAACACCAGGCACCCCCCTCCGTACTCACAGAGACAACACGACATGGTTTAATGTCTACTGGCGATTTATTCCTCGATTAATGAAGCCACCCAACCTGTGTCAGTGTGGACCAGCAGGGCAGATCTAACCTATCTCTCTACGGTCTAGGACCCAATTTGTCCCGTCTCTCCCTACTCACTCTCCTTAACGGATATTCCCTCTTAGACTTACCTCCCCTCTCTGTACTTACGATCCGCTCTCGAGGTGTAGGTAGTCACAGAGAGGCGAGGCTGCACGTGGCTTTTGCTGGGGGGCTGGACCTGGCTGCTCTGCCACCCGTTTCACGGACGTTCGAGTAGCAGGGGACGATCACTCCTCGGTCCCTCACTCCAAAAGACCCCGGGCAAAAGAGAGGCCTGCTTCTCATTTTCGACCCTTTTTATTACCCTACTTCAAAGCCCAGGCGCCGCCGATCCGCTGGTCTCTCATCCAATCAGGAGCCTCGGATTTCCCGCTCTCTGCCAATCAGATCATCCCTCCTCCCCGACGCCCGCCCTCTATTGTTTAACCAAGTGCACGGCATGCAGGACCTCCTGTACCGCCCCACCCCCCACCTGCCTGCCGATCCGCGTGTGTTTTGGGTGTTTCCTCATTGCGGTTCTCAGTGAGTTCGCCGTGGCCATACAATGTTAGGTTAATCCACGGTGCCGCAGTGTCGTTCGGCCTGGGGGGGGCTGCCAATTCCCTGGCCCTGAGAAACCGTGGAGCACCCCCACGAGGGGGGCTCTCGGGTAAAAACTCAGGGGCAGGTGACCCCCCCCCACACACAAGGCCCTACGTGAGTGCAGGTGTGTGTTCACGTGGAGGGTGGCGGGGGAAGCGCCGTGACGGAGGCCGGGTGGCTTCTCCACTGCAGCACCCCCGTTGCAGGCACGGCTCCCACGGGGCGGCTTCGCTGTCGTGGCACCACGAGTGTGTGTACTGTGTGTGTGTACTGTGTGTGTGTACTGTATGTGTGTACTGTGTGTGTACTGTGTGTGTACTGTGTGTGTGTACTGTGTGTGTACTGTGTATGTACTGTGTGTGTGTACCGTGTGTGTGTACCGTGTGTGTGTACTGTGTGTGTGTGTACTGTGTGTGTGTACTGTGTGTGTGTACTGTGTGTGTACTGTATGTGTGTACTGTGTGTGTACTGTGTGTGCGTACTGTATGTGTGTACTGTGTGTGTACTGTGTGTGTGTACTGTGTGTGTGTACTGTGTGTGTGTACTGTGTGTGGGTGTACTGTGTGTGTGTACTGTGTGTGTGTACTGTGTGTACTGTGTGTGTACTGTGTGTGTGTACTGTGTGTGTGTACTGTGTGTGCGTACTGTATGTGTGTACTGTGTGTGTACTGTGTGTGTGTACTGTGTGTGTGTACTGTGTGTGTACTGTATGTGTGTAATGTGTGTGTGTACTGTGTGTGTACTGTGCGTGTACTGTGTGTGTACTGTGTGTGTGTGTGTACTGTGTGTACTGTGTGTGTGTACTGTGTGTGTACTGTGTGTGTGTACTGTATGTGTGTACTGTGTGTGTACTGTGTGTGTACTGTGTGTACTGTGTGTGTGTACTGTGTGTGTACTGTATGTGTACTGTGTGTGTGTACTGTGTGTGTACTGTGTGTGTGTACTGTGTGTGTGTACTGTCCATAAGCTTAACCCTAATGATATTCTCGTAAGTTTGGATGTGACGTCTCTGTTCACGAGGGTTCCGGTCAACGGGCCAATTAAATTACTCGACACTCTGGTAACGAACAAAGGTTTAGCCAAAGATATCCCAAGACGAGCTGAACACTGTCTAAAGAACACTTACTTCTTGTGGCAAAGTGACTTCTATAAACAATAGGAAGGAGCAGCAATGGGCTCTCCTTTGTGTCCTGTGATAGCGAATTTGTACATGGGAGATTTTGAAACAAAAGCAATAGCTTCAAGCACACTAAAACCATCTGCTTGGTTGAGATATGTGGATGACACATTGGTGGTCTGGCCACACGTCAAAGATACACTGAACGCATTTATAAATCATCTCAAATCGCAAAACCCATCCATCCAGTTCACCATGGAAGTGGAAGCTGACAGAACTCTACCATTTCTGGATATTCTGCTCGGACGGGGTCGAAATAGTAAAATAACACACAGCGTTTGTCGAAAGAAAATGCATAGTGATGCCTATCTGAATGCAGAGTCACACCATCACCCCGCACAGAAATCTGCTCTTATCAAGACGCTCATTCGTCGAGCTAAGAAAGTGTCAGATGGTGACAGTCTGAGAAGTGAAATTCAACATGTTAAACAAGCGCTGCAAATGAACAGTTACAATGATGCACAAATCAACAGGGCATTGAATGCCAAAACCAAATCAAGTAACATGAGAATTGAAACTGCCCAAGTAATTAAAATGATCAAAAGAACGTACATTGCGGGAGTAACTTATAAACTAGCCAGATGTTTGGAACAAAAAAAACATCCGAGTCAGATATGGCACGGTACATAAAATACAACAGCAAAAAATCTGGTACAAAAGATACATTACCGAAGCTATCAACAGAAGAGGTGTCCAGGATTAACTGCACTTGTGGCAAATGTTGTTGGGCAAACAGGACGAATGATCAACACGAGACTAAAAGAACATAAGAGAAATATTAAATACTTCCAAATACAACTGTCAGCAGTAGCAGAACACGCGTGCCAACAAGGACACTCAATTGATTTTGATAATGTTGAAGTTCCGTGCAAAATTAGCTACAACACACGCGCCGACAAGGACACTCAATTGATTTTGATAATGTTGAAGTTCCGTGCAAAACTAGCTACTACTGGCTAAGACCTCCGTAATTAGATAATCTATCGAAATTGAAATAAATAAAAAATAATTTTAATCGTTCGGATAGCGACCGAATTAGTGCTGCGTGGAAGAGAATCATCAAATAATACATGATTTAAATGCACGCCTATAAAGGGCACCATACTGCAATAGGGATTACCGTTTGAACGGCTATTTTAATACACACAATGGACAGGAAGGACAAGATCAAAGGGCTCACATAATGTACATGCATCATGTACGTTGACTCAGTAATCCCCCCCCCCACGCAGAAGCGTGGTCACCACATCTACGCCTCTATATAAGGAAATAAACAGGTGGCCTTCTCCACAAACCTGGCTGTCGCCTGATGAAGCTAGTTGTAATTACTGGTGAAACGTCGTACTCAGATTGTAAATGTTGTGGCTTGGCTCTCCAACACAACCGGTGTGCTGTACTAGTATACTACACTATACACTACACTATACACTACACTACTATACACTACACTATACACTACACTATTATACACTACACTACTATACACTACACTATACACTAGTGCTGTACTAGTATACTGCACTATACACTACACTATACACTACACTACTATACACTACACTATACACTTCACTATACACTACACTATACACTGCACTACTATACACTACACTATACACTATACTACTATACACTACACCACTATACACTTCACTATACACTACACTATACATTATACTACTATACACTACACTAAACACTACACTATACACTTCACTATACACTACACTATACACTACACTACTATACACTACACTATACTACTATACACTACACCACTATACACTACACTATACACTACACTATACACTACTATACACTACTATACACTAGTGCTGTACTAGTGACGAATTGGCCACGTTCTGTTTACGTGACAACCCTTACTAGTTGGCTGTGTCGGGTGGTGGCGGGTTTAACGACACATTTATATATTCACGCGATCTAACCCCAAAAAAACTGTATTATGGATGATATTGGTCACGAAAGCCTACGTGGTAAACTGTGTGTACTGTGTGTGTGTACTGTGTGTGTACTGTGTGTACTCTGTGTGTGTACTGTGTGTACTCTGTGTGTGTACTGTGTGTACCGTGTGTGTGTACTGTGTGTGTACTGTTGTACCGTGTGTACCGTGTGTGTGTACTGTGTGTGTACTGTGTGTACTCTGTGTGTGTACCGTGTGTGTCTACTGTGTGTGTACTGTGTGTACTCTGTGTGTACTGTGTGTGTGTAGCGGTTAGTGTAGCGGTTAGTGCGCTGCGCTATAAGCCCCGGCGACCCGAGTTCGATTCCCACTCACGGCACACCAACACCGGTGACGATTATCTGAACCAGTCCTGGGCCTCACCTAGATCGACTCGGCCTCAAATGAGTACCTGGTGCGATGTGTAAACATTGCGACTGGGGAGACAAAGGCGGCCGGGCGTGGTGCTGTCCACCCACCCCGCCGTGTGCCGTGCCTGCCTTGAGAATAATCCACGCGACCACAGTGGGCATCAGGGTCGGTATCGAACCCACGGCCTCCCTGTGTACCAGGCGACATAGTTAACATCTCTCGCCCCCATGGCAAGAGATGCCAATGCAAGAGATATCGACATCTTTTGTTGTTGTCGTTCTTTTTTTGTAGACTTCAACACGTTTGGCACGGAGCAGTACACAGCGCCAGAGATGTACCTCAAGCTGCCCATCACGTGCTCCGTGGACATGTGGTCTCTGGGCTGCGTGGCTGCTGAGCTCGTGACTGGCCATCACCTCTTCAAGAGAAAGTTGGGATGTCACCATCTGGAGAGGGTCATCGAGGTATGCTCGAGGTCTTTCTAGGTCAACAACAACAACAACGACTAGAATCTGAATGTGTGTTTAATACTGGAGGAATCCGATGAGCCATGAAGCTCTTTGTCACAGGGTTTTTTTTCTACAAGTTACGTGTGGCGAGATGTTAACTACCTCGCCTGGTACGCAGGAGGTCGTGGGTTTGATTCGACGCCTGATGCTGCTGCTGTATATTTAGAGTCTGCGCGTTCTCTGTCTCTCTCCCCGTGGTCACTGCGTGGATTTTCCTCCGGGTCCTCGGGTTTTCCCCTCCACATTTAGAACAACAACATCACCACGCGTTTCACAGTATTTGGCTGCGGCTATACATTTCCACATGACGACAAGCCACACCGTTGAGCTATCAAGTGTGATAGGCCAGGTTGCTTCTGCAAAAGATGCTGCACAACTCAGTGAGGCCGTCACCTGAATGAAATAACAAGTCAGCTGCAGTTAGTTCAATATAAACGCGGTTTCATAACAGACCCACGTCATGTCACGAACCACGAAGCGAGTCACATGTGCGTCGCTCCGTGCGCCTCTCCGTGTGCGCAAACAGAGTATTTGGCTGCGAGAAGAAGTTATCACGTGATGGCAAGCCACTTCGTGAAGCTATCCATTGTGATGGCCAGGTTGCTTCTGAAAAAGAGCTACTGTATAGCTAAGTGGGGCATTACCTGGTAAAATAAAAAATAGTTGAGTAGTAATAGGGAATAGTAGTACTGTACTGCACAATGATGGTCGGTGTAGGTTGGTGAAGGGGAGCAGAGCATGGAAGCATATGAAGTACAACAATAGATTTTGTTGCACTGCCCAGTAATGCACACCACGTAATCCCGACAATCTGGTGTGGGCAATGGTCACTCATCCGAGCACTTTGCAGGCCAAAACCTGCTGAGCTTCTGAGATCCGACGAAAGTGGTCGAAGGTAAGTCGACCGGACGGACACACATAATCGCGTGTGCATCAACGACTAATCTCTCGACTGATCTCGCCCATGTCAACTCATCGCCGCTGTGGTGTGCGTGCGTGCAGATCCTGGGGGTGCCGCCAATGACTGTCATCGTAACCTCGAAAGCAAAGCTCATTTCCTTTGGTGAGTGGAGGAGGGGGCGGCGGTCGCTACTTGCGCAGGCACTTCTCCTAGAGCCGTGTGGCCATGCAGCCAGCGATATTGCCCTCTGTTTTAATCTGTTTTCCCTTTATCGGCCATGAGCCGACGGGGAATCTCCACGTGCAAGTGCATCTTTGAGTCTGAGATTTGACGTAGCCAACTGTGCTCATTGAAGGTGCAGGGGAAGGACAACAAATTTAACACAAAAAAGCTGTTTCAAGAGAAATTAGTTTTTTTAATCTCGACGATGATGATTTAAAAGTGCACAGCTCCCAGTGGCTTCCTAATATCGGAAGGAAGAGCGTTCCAGACGGCCGCAGAGGCGCATCTTAAAGCGCCGTGCGATGCGGTGACCTCCGTCTTTGTTCGATGGCGAGGTATAGTGGTTCATTTGCGGCAAGCGCTTTGTGTGCAACGAGCACGACCTCATCATGTATTCGTTCAGCAACACTGAAGCGACATTCAAGTCGTGCATAAAATGCGCACTGCGTTGCAGTCTTCATCCCAGCACTAATTCTCCGTGTCCTTGTTTGTTTCGTAAAACAGGTCACATGGGCGAGATCTTCGTCAAGAACAACAAAGTAACCCCGGAAAGCTTACCCCTCAACGAAGTGCTTGGGACGGAAAATATCCATTTCCTCAATTTCATCAAAGGATGCCTCACGTAAGTGGCACACCACCGCGCACTGCGCATTATCTTCGTTGATAATTCAATTCACATCTGCGATCGACACTCACCTGACAGATGCAATTTCGTTGAGATTGGGCAGCTGCTTGTCCTGTCAGGGGCAAAATGTTTTTGATGACGTCATCTGACAGTCAACCACGTGACGTGATACGGTTGTCGGTAAAACTGCGTGCAGCCTGTTTATCCTATCACGCGATAGTAGCTGTGTTCCTGAAGAACAAAATGTTTAGGAAAAATCGCATTATAATAAGCAATATATAACGTAGGGTAAAGCGCAGTCCGCGATAATGCGTGAGGTGCATACGCAGGCCGAACAAAGACCGAGGCGCGTGGTGGGCATGGTGGGCAGCATCCAGAAGCATCCACCAGCATCCCAATGTCCCTGCGTTACGTTGAGCCGAGGCGGCCGCACGACCGCTTGTCCCTACTCGCGCTGCGACGTAGTTCCGGTCGCTCGATGGTGTCGTGAAAGCACCATGCGGTGCTATTCGGAGAACAGACCGTACAGCTCGCGCCTACTCCATGTTTGAAGAGGAGTGGGCCTTCTTGACCGCTTTATTTAGTTATTTCCCTTCCCCTCTCTCCAGGTGGGATCCCATGTGGAGGTTCACGCCTGAGGACGCCCTCGAGCACGAGTGGATGGCGGACAGCTCCCTCTACCTGGATGCGGAAGCGTTCCCGACGCCGTCTAGCCAGGCCGAGGGAACCTTTTTTACCCGCGGCAATAATTGCGGCACGCTCAGCGAGATTGACGACGACTCCTCTTCCGGTGGATGCGGGTCACCCGATCCGGCGGCTTCCGCCCCGTTGCCGCCGGCGTCCTCCGAGAGTGTGGAGTCGTACCTGACGGCTTGCGAGTGGCTTCGCGAACCGTCGAGCGGGGCGATCCCCTCCGCGTCCGGCGAGAGGGGCACTGAGAAGGGCCTCAGAGAAGACAGCAGCTGGGACGGCAGCATTAGCTGGACCATGAGTCAGGGGAAGTGAGTCTTCGTGTGCGAGTGGTGCATTTGGTGAAGTTTTGGGGCTGGCTGGGTTGTTGAGTTAAAGTGCCTCCCCTTTTGGCAACAGGCGTAGAGAATCCATATTCTTTGGGTCTTTCGGTAAAGTCACGTAGATAGGTTCAAATTAAATAACAAAAAAATAACAAAAAACTGCGACGTTTCGATTGCAACGCAAGCGGTCGTCATCAGGAAAAGTGGGTTAGATTCTAAAGGCAAACTGTTTATAAAGGTTTGAAATGGGCGTGGCCCAAATGTCAGCAGCCAATGGTAATGTGAGTGGTGGGCAGCAACCATGACGGTGGTTGGTTTTCCACCAATCAAAGGGCTGCCAGGTGAAAATTGGCATGTTGATAGAAGATCGCAGAGCCACCGCCACCTCCAGGTCGGCACGCGAATTGGCTGTGGTAGTGTGAACCTGTTAATGAACAACGAACATCGTAAGGTGGTAGGATGGGAACATCACAGCCAGTTATGACTTAAACTGGTTGATAACGTCCTTCCAATGATTGCTCAGTTTGTACCCATCTTCTCGGTGGAAATTGTGTCTGTGTCTGTATATATGGATGGCTTCGTGAACGAATCTTTATTGATAGCCAGTGGGTTTGCAGAGTACCTTCGTCTTAGAGAAATCAATTCCGTGTGAGTTCACCGCATTAAAACAATGATCAGCCACGGCCGAGGTATTGGTCCTACTCACGAACACGGTCCGAGACATGTCGCTTAGTTTCCCCAATGTAACTACTGCCGCAGACACAAAATGTAATGACTGCCGCAGACACAAAACCATCACCTTGCCATACATAGCAGGGGTCACCAAAAAGATTCCAAAATCATGAGCAAACACAAGATCCAGGTTCGATTTAACACTGCATAAAATTCGTGATCTGATCCCATCTGTGAAAGATGTGATCCCTGACTTGCAATACCCCGGCGTCTACAAACTAAGCTGTGTCTGCGGCAGTAGTTAAATTGGGGAAACTAAGCAACATGTCTCGGAACGTGTTCGTGAACATAAGGCAGATCTGAAACACGGTAGTTACGTAGTTACTTTAGTTATTGACAGGGCCAGGGTTGTGTAGCACTATAATGGGTAGGTGTGGGGAGCGGTGGCGCAGCGGTTAGCACGTGGCAGTACGAACCCGGAAACCCGAGTTCCATTCCCGCTCACGGCCACCAACACCCAGTGACGATTATCTGAACCAGGTCCTGGGCCTCCCCTAGGTCGACTCAGCCTCAAATTAGTACTTGGTGCGATGTGTAAACATTGCGACTGGGGAGACAAAGGCGGCCGGGCGTGGTGCTGGCCACCCACCCCTCGTGTGCCATGCCGGCCTTCATAGGTGCTCGCTAACAGCACTTGCCCTCACAGGTGATATAAACGGGGGATCTATGCTATACGGGGGATCTTGCCCTGTGTTTCTTCATGTACGGTAGGCGTTACATTTTACATTTTATTCCTATATTTTAAAACTGTACGATAATTTGTACTTCTCATGTTAACGAAAAAAGTTGTTCGAGCGTGGAACATTTTGGGGCTGAAACGTCTCTTAGCTGTTAACACGGGCCAGGAGACCATGGGCGGTGTTTGACGCATCCCGCTCGTCGCCTCGCGAGACGCGCCCCCTGCAGTAAGTGGGTGCTGCCGTGAATGCCTCAAGTACGGATGAGGAGCATATCGATGTTACGGGCATTTTGTCTCTACCAGCTGGGTTCCGGTCCCCTGCACCAGCAAGGAACATCGCCGTCCTGACGACGGGAGGGATGAAGACGCCGCCGCCACCATCGCCGCCGCCACCACGGTCCCCACCATCTTCACCATCTCCACCGTCACTGCCACCACCGTCCCCACCATCTCCACCATCTCCACCATCGCCACCGCCACCACCGTCCCCACCATCTCCACCATCTCCACCGTCACTGCCACCACCGTCCCCACCATCTCCACCATCTCCACCATCGCCACCGCCACCACTGTCCCCACCATCTCCACCATCGCCACCGCCACCACCGTCCCCACCATCTCCAACATCCCCACCATCTCCACCATCACCACCGCCACCACCGTCCCCACCATCTCCACCATCTCCACCATCTCCACCGTCACTGCCACCACCGTCCCCACCATCTCCACCATCTCCACCATCTCCACTATCGCCACCGCCACCACCGTCCCCACCATCTCCACCATCTCCACCATCGCCACCGCCACCACCGTCCCCACCATCTCCACCATCTCCACCATCTCCACCGTCACTGCCACCACCGTCCCCACCATCTCCACCATCTTCACCGTCACTGCCACCACCGTCCCCACCGTCCCCACCATCTCCACCATCTCCACCATCTCCACCGTCACTGCCACCACCGTCCCCACCATCTCCACCATCTCCACCATCGCCACCGCCACCACCGTCCCCACCATCTCCACCATCTCCACCATCTCCACCGTCACTGCCACCACCCCCACCGCCCCCTCCACCACCACCTCCGTCGCCGATGATGATGATGTCGGCAGTGGGCCGACGGAAGCCCGGAGAACTCGGCGAAGATTCGCAGGCACTAGGAGGCGCTTCCGGAAATTTCTCTCTTTCGTTCGGAATCACTGTTGCTGTTGCACGAGCGAAGAGGACGATGATCCTGTCACAGGGCCGGCCATTCGCCGCCCTGGGGACAAAGTTTAGTTTTATTTCTGGGGGGGGGGGGGGGGACTTACATGGCTCGTGAGTGTGTCTCCCTATAAGGTGCTGTGTGTCTTACGGAATAAATGCTGGGGGGGATTCACCACGGCCTCGGGGAATCTTCCGGTGCCAGCATCTCGTGCGAATACTGGGAGAGAACCAAGCGGAGGAGTGGCGGGAGGATGGCTGCCCATCATCACCACCACACCACACGCATGGGACTAGCCCAGATCAACGATAATTGACATTCGGAGCTGTCACCTTGCATGGTGTCCTCCCAGCCAGCCTAGCTTGTAATCTCAGCCGTTGTCAAGAGGGGAGAGAGATGGAAAGCGATCATGTACTGTGTTCAACTGTTGTAAAATATAATGGGGTTCAATGAAAAAGGGAATCATTGTTAAGTATAAGATATATTGTAGATCTCCATGTATATATACTGTAAGGAAAAAATGTAGTTTTGTAAGAAAAGAAAAAAATCTGTTATTTTTCATATTACTTGAGTCCGGATGCTGTTTGAAGAAGCATAATGAGTCCCCGCAATTACACACAGACACACACACAGACACAACGACACATACACAGACACACACAGACACACACAGACACACACACAACGACACACATAGACACAACGACACAGACACAGATAAAACGACACGCACACAGACACAACGACACACACACACAGACACACACAGACACAACGACACACAGACACACACAGACACAACGACACAGACACACACAGACACACACACAGACACAACACACAGACACAACGACACACACACACAGACACACACACAGACAACAACAACCGCCATTCGCCACTAAGTGGCGGTGACGTCACCACGATGCTTGTGCCAGGCTATGTGCACCCTGATTCCACGTGAAATGTCGAACGCCCGCTGGCAGGAGGTCACGGGGCAGACCCAGGTGCCACGGGTCGACTGACTGAGATGACTGGCTGATGCACCACCTGTGTCCCCTACTGTGGCAACCTGCTGTTCTTTAGCCACCCGGCGCTCCGCTCGTTGTTGTGAGTGTCGCTCCTCCGCCCTCCGTTGTTGTTGGAGGGCGACTGCCTCCAACTGCCCAGTAGCGTCCTTCACGAGCCTCCTCCACATAGGCCGATCTTGACACCGCTGGTACCAGTCATCGGCAAGTCCACTCAGCTCCACGTCCTCCTGTACCACATCACTCCATCTCTTCTCTAGCCCGTGCCGCGCCCGCTTAGCCCCCTCAATCCGGCCGAACAAAAGCTGTTTCGGCATGCGGTGGCTGGGCATGCGGGCTACATGACCCAGCCATCGCAGCCTTCCCCGCTGGAGGAGCTCACCGATGGGACCTTGCCCAGATCTTTCAAGGATTTGTGAGCTCCTCACACAATCCAGTCTGGTTAAACCCAGGATGGATCGTAGGCAGGCCAGCCTAAATGTTTCTAACCGGCGAAGATGTTCCATTAGGGGGGTCCACGTTTCGCAAGCGTAGAGAAGGGAGGGAATGACCGTGGCCGAGAAGACCTGAAGCTTACACACAGACACACACAGACACACACACAGACACACGCAGACACACACAGACACAGCGACACAGACGACACAGACACAGCCAAACACAGACATAACGACACACACAGACACAACGACACACACACAGACACACACAGACACAACGACACACAGACACACAGACACACACACAGACACAACGACACAGACACACAGACACAACGACAGACACAAAGACACACGCATACATACAACGACACAAAGACACTTACAACAACGATCACACGTGTAGCGATAACAGACTGTTACAGAAAGTGTTGTTCGTGAGCACCTATGAAGGCAGTCACAACGCCCGGCCGCTTTTGTCTCCCCAGTGGCGATGTTTACACATCGCACCAGGTACTCATTTGAGGCTGAGTCGACCTAGGGGAGGCCGTGAACCCATTCCAATAATTGTGACTGGCGTTGGTCGTGAGTGGTAATTGAACTTGGATCTCCGGGTTGGTCTCGCCGTGCGTTAACCACTAATCACAAACAACAACAACCGCCAATAGCCACTAAGTGATGGTGACGTCACCACGGGCGCTTGTGCCAGGTCAGGTGCACTTTAAGGCCACGTAAAGTGTCGAGAGTCCGCTGGCAGAAGGTCACGGGACAGATCCAGCAAGTGCCACGGGTCGACTTAGATGACTACTGGTAGATACACCTGTGGGGCCCGACGTCCACCCCACCGCCCTCGCTAGGCAGGTGGGGCACGATGTCTGCCCGGTCCGCTCCACCGTGTCGGTTGGCTCCCGCCGAGCCCCCGCCGACCGAGTGATGGGGCCCTTCGCGCTAGCGCCCTCTCTGAGGGACATCCTCGTGCTGCTGGCTCGTAGCCGCAAGAGGTTAGACCACACACCCGTGCACTCCGCAGCTATCGCTAACACGGGGGAGCACGCACGCGCTCGCACCAGCGAGGGATTACCTCTTGACGCGCGCACCGCGGCCCCGCGTTCACTCTAGCCGCGCATTCCCCCACGCAGTCGCTCCACACAGAAATCACAGACACCGCACCAATGCTCTGTACTAACTTTTATTCTCTGCGCAAACCCCCGCACTACCTGGGGGGGGAATATTTTGCGAGAAGAGCCTACTGCTGCCCAAGTCCCCAGATACTCAAACGCCCCACCACGTACCTCATAGCTGTACTCACGGCGTCGCACAGACGCTGTGAGAGTCGGAGGCAAGAGGACAAAACGAACTTTGCCTATCGCTGCCTCGTGGCGGCACTCGCTGGCGTCACACGGATGTTGCGAGCGGCTCGAGGAGGCAGGCGGTGGGGTCTTGGCGACCAAGATGTTGAAGAAAAGATCTCCTTTCAACGGCCTCAGGCTCCCCTCTTTATCCCCCTGACTTCGTGCGCCTATCGGTGATTACTGCCCATTTTCCGCCTTTTTTTGTCCTTACATGGAGCGTTGCTGCTGGTGCTTCTGCGACCCATTGTCTGTACATTCGCACTCATTAATATTGTTAATCCAGAATGACACCCGACTGGCGAATACACACCCTGCGAGTGTGTATTCGGTATGGGGGTCGGGGGAGGTCGTGGCGCTGTGATCCCCCGTTCTCACGGTCTGCCCTTCTCGCTTATTCCACCCCAGCCCCTCCCGATGTCGTCAATGATTCATCAATGACTCATCAATGACTCGTCAATGACTCATCAATGACTCATCAATGACTCATTGCGGCTGGCCCAGTAAACCGTTTTCCGCCCATACACTATGAAGCCAACTCAGGGGCACCACAATGTACCCTGTCCTGCGAGGGTTGGCCAATCTCCTGGCACCGGGAAACCGTGGGACTTTCCTCATAGGGACCCTTCGGATCAAAACCCGTTGTGCCAGGCAATCCCCCGCCAGGACACTCCGTGTGTGCACTGCGTGTGAGTGCTCAGTGTGGTGGCCAGGGGGCGGGGGGGGGGGGATCGTGGCACTTGCAGAGTGGCTTTGATGCCGTGGCACCACACACCACCTGTGTCGCCTACTGTGCCACCTTGCTGTGTTTTAGCCACCCGGCGCTCCGCTCGTTGTTGTGAGGGTTGCTCCTCTGCCCTCCGCTGTTGCTGGAGAGCGACTGCCCCCAACTGATCAGTAGCAGCGTCCTTCACGATCCTCCTCCACAGAGACCGATCTTGGCACTGCTCGTACCACATCCTGTCGTGCGACATCAGCTCCATCTCTTCTCTATTCCGCTTCATGGCTCTCCAAACCTCTGAGCGAAGGTTGCGGTAAACCTCCTCATTCTCTCACGCGGGATGCTGTAGACGGTGAGAGTGGGCCTTTCACTTTTTCTCAGCCAGCCCGAACACCTCCTCTGTCAGCCAGGGTCTCTGGGGAGGTCTGGACCGTGTATCCAAAACAGCCATTGCAGCTGCATGAGCCACAGTTCTAAACCTCACCCATTTCTCTTCTACATCAGGAGAAGTGGGGGGGGGGGGGGGGGAGATGATGCCAACCTCAGCTGCAAACGATGATGAAATTCTTGCAACTTCCATCAGCTAGCTGAGACCAGGCCACTGTGGGTTTGCATGGGGTCCTAGATGGACACCCACCACCGGAGTGGAAGAATGGCAGGCGCATCTTACAGATCACAAGCCGATGGTAAGTGGACCGAACGCCTCCACAGTAGGTCCTGGTGTCATGGACATGGGCCCACATCCGCTGTTTTGTCACTATATAGTCCAGCAGATGTCCTTGCTTGGACCCGGCATGCATCCATAACGCGTGGATGCGCTGATGCCAGAACAGCGTTTTGGTCATTAATACAAGTGCATGGGCTGCACAGAAGTCTAGCAGCCTCCTATCGTTATTGTTGAGCTGATCTTGTCAATGTCTTCCAATCACTCCAGCCCAGTTGCCCGCATCATGACCCACTTGGGCATTAAGGTCACCCAACAGGATAACTATCCCGAGGGGCCCTTTTTGCGAGCATCTGTGACAGGAGGTCATAGAAGGCATCTATCTGACTCATCGGCCTTGCCTGCATCCCTCCACTGATGTTCATCTTCGGTGGGGGCGCAAGCAGCCACCACCACCATTCCTACATTTGCATAATAATTTCCTTAAGGAGGTCATGGTTTTAAACTTAAGACTGCTTGTCAGGTTTGCTTTAATTTGCATCATGGTGTTCCTACTTAAAAGGCCGTTCAGCCTGAAGTTGTGTGCCACGTGGACCAGTCACCATCTGTCTCCATCTGTACGGAGATCGAGCGTTGCCCCCTCGCGCAAGGCGTGGATTTTCTCCAGATAATAATAAACGTGACTCGGCATTGCTCAGCTGAAAACATCTTAAAATAAGAGCCCAACGGAGGATGGCTTCTGATAAACATTCACATTGAGTGCGTCTTTGAAATGCAGGGTGTTTCAAAAAAATATTAACACTCGAGTGTGACCATCGCTTGTAATGGGAAAGGAACGGATATTGCACTGTAACATGATAACAATTGTATGTTAATAGATGAAAAAAAGTCTCCACTTGTTCGTCACCGTTGTCAACGCATGACTGGAAACTTCTCCACCATGCCCATCAGGTCCCCACACGCCCTTGGGACACCGCCAAAAAGCCTCAAGAACAATTTACAGATCAGCTGACACGACTCGACAAATCCTTGCAAAGTTAATATTTAGAAGTGACTCCCACAGTGTCGCTGCGACTGCTGCCACCGCTCTCCGTTGCTTTCTCCTACGAGCGAGTCGGCCCCACTGCTCCGTCTGCACGGCGCATGGGGCCGTACATAAATGACGTCACGAGATTTTGGGCAATTTTTAACCCCCCCACCCCCCCTTGTCACACGGCGTCACGAAAAGTCAGACCCCCCCCCCCTCAAGTATGACGTCACAAAGCTCTGCCCCCGCCCCCCCCCAAAACCATATTTCCATTAAAAAAAACATGCTTCAAATCGCTTTAAACTATTGTCATTGTAGCGCGTATTTAATGTGGCGCTGCACTCTGATGTTGTAGGAGTGCTGTTATAACAATTCTATATGGATTTAAAGTTGCGCATTTCGATGTGACGTCACATTTCTCTCCCCCTCCTCGTCACACATCGTCACAAATGTCTGACCCCCCCCCCCCTAGGTGCGTGACGTCATTTATGGACGGCCCCAACCTCGGCTGGTGCCGCGGGCGCCTTCCCCACCATCGCAGCTGAGTGGGTCTCGCGCGGCGTGGCCACGATGCTGGAAGCTGCTCGCGATGGGTGGAGGGGGGAGAATCTCTCACTCGGAGGACGCCTTCACGGCCGCATCGACACACCAATCAGACGGTGGTGTTGCCGCAGCGGTTTATAATAGGGGACAACTTTAAAATGATATCTTCGTTGGGCAATTCACGTTGAAAGAATAAAAAAAATGTTTTAACACGGCAAAACAATTTTAATAAAAGTGTTTTTTAATGAACAAAAATCATTGCTCATCTCCAGCTGGCTGGTGGTGCTCCCTTCCCCCTCCTCCCTCCCCCTCCCTCCTCACCTCTCCCCCCCCTTCTCACCTCTCCCCCCCCTCCTCACCTCCCTCCTCACCTCCCCCTCCTCCCTCCCCCCCTCCTCACCTCCCTCCCCCCTCCTCACCTCCTTCCCCCTCCCTCCTCACCTCCTTCCCCCTCCCTCCTCACCTCCCTCCTCACCTCCCTCCCCCTCCCTCCTCACCTCTCCCCCCCCTCCTCACCTCCCCCTCCTCGCTCCCCCTCCCTCCTCACCTCCCCCCCCTTCTCACCTCCCCCCCCTCCTCACCTCCCTCCCCCTCCCTCCTCACCTTCCCTCCTCCCCCGTGAAGACGTCACGTGACCAGCTCACCTACCCGGAAGTGGCGTGCGAGCAGGCGGCCGTGGTCGCGAGAGAACCAAAATCCTCGCTCCCTCCTCCTGGCTCCCTCCTCCCTCCCTCCTCCCTCCTGGCTCCCTCTCGGCTCCCTCCTCGCTGTCTCTGCTCGACTCCGCGATGGATAAATACGAGAAAATAAAAGTCGTAGGCAGAGGAGCCTTCGGGTGAGTGAGCGACTTGTGAGTGTGAGTATGTGAGTGTGTGAGTATGTGAATGAGTGTGTGAGTATGTGAGTGAGTGTGTGTGAGTATGTGAGTGTGTGTGTATGTGTGTGTGAGTGAGTATGTGTGTGTGTATGTGTGTGTGAGTGAGTATGTGTGTGAGTATGTGAGTGTGTGTGTATGTGTGTGAGTATGTGAGTGTGTGAGTGACTGAGTCAGCCGACCCGTGGCACCTGGGTCTGCCCCGTGACCTCCTGCCAGCGGGCGTTGGACACTTCACGTGGCCTCAAGGTGCACATAGCCTGGCACAAGCGTCGTGGTGACGTCACCGCCACTTAGTGGCGAATGGCGGTTGTTGTTGTTGAGTGTGTGTGTAAGTGTGTGAGTATGTGTGTGTATATGTGTGTGAGTGAGTGTGTGAGTGTGTATGTGAGTATGTGTGTGAGTGTGTATGTGTGTGAGTGTGTGAGTGAGTGTGTATGTGAGTTTGTGTGTGTATGTGTGTGAGTGTGTGAGTGAGTGTGTGTGTATGTGTGTGAGTGAGTATGTGAGTGTGTGAGTATGTGAGTGAGTATGTGAGTGTGTGTATGTGAGTGTGTGTGTATGTATGTGTGTGTGTATGTGTGTGAGTGTGTGTGTGAGTGTTTGAGTGAGTGTGTGAGTGAGTGTGTGAGTGAGTGTGTGAGTGTGTGTGTATGTGTGTGAGTGTGTGTGTGAGTGTGTGAGTGAGTAATGTGCGTACGAGAGCGAGTCGACGTTAGGGTTGGTTACAGGTATGTGGTGTGAGCTAGCGGTGCCTCTCTGGTTGCTATGGTCGCTCTGGTTGCTATGGTTGCTCTGGTTGCTATGGTCGCTCTGGTTGCTATGGTCGCTCTGGTTGCTGTGTTCGCTCTGGTTGCTATGGTTGCTCTGGTTGCTATGGTTGCTCTGGTTGCTGTGTTCGCTCTGGTTGCTGTGTTCGCTCAGGTTGCTATGGTCGCTCTGGTTGCTGTGTTCGCTCTGGTTGCTATGGTTGCTCTGGTTGCTGTGTTCGCTCTGGTTGGTATGGTTGCTCTGGTTGCTGTGTTCGCTCTGGTTGCTGTGTTCGCTCTGGTTGCTATGGTTGCTCTGGTTGCTATGGTTGCTCTGGTTGCTATGGTTGCTCTAGTTGATATGGTTGCTCTGGTTGCTATGTTCGCTCTGGTTGCTGTGTTCGCTCTGGTTGCTATGGTTGCTCTGGTTGCTGTGTTCGCTCTGGTTGCTATGGTTGCTCTGGTTGCTATGGTTGCTCTGGTTGCTATGGTTGCTCTGGTTGCTCTGGTTGCTCTGGTTGCTATGGTTGCTCTGGTTGCTATGGTTGCTCTGGTTGCTATGGTCGCTCTGGTTGCTATGGTCGCTCTGGTTGCTGTGGTCGCTCTGGTTGCTGTGTTCGCTCTGGTTGCTGTGTTCGCCGCGTCGTGAGTAGCTGAGTAGTGATGGAGTGGTCGTGCAGCAGCATCATCGTCGTCGTCGCCGTGATGATCTCTCCTCGGTGGCTAGGGGCGTTGCGTCATCACGCGCTGTACCACGGCCTCTGCTCCGGATGACCACAGGCGCCACCGCTACTGGAGGGAGTTTGTAATCGTATCCATTTGTGCATCATCAGGGGTAACCGCATCTACTGCTGCCATGGTTTGTGCAGTGGCTGCGGTTTATGGTGGACCACGAACGGCTTCGTGGAAGCTGCTCGTGGAAGCTGCTCTATAAAAATGCATCGCAGCGCCCAGTGGCTTCTTCCTCACGTTGGACGCGAGAGCGTTCCAGACGGCCGCAGAAGTCGCGCATCTGAAAGCGCCGCGGGACGTTGCTTAGCAGCCAGAAGCCGCTGCTGCGAGGGTGACGAGCGGAGCGCCATGTGACGCTGCCTGTTCGTGACGCTCCTTGACAACATCAGGCGGATGAAGTAGTAATAATAATAAGTAGCAACACAAGCGGTCTGCATCAGGCGGATGAAGACTGCTTGTGTTGCGACCTGAAACGTCGTGGGGTTTTTGCTTTTATCTTTTTGTTTTCTATCCCCGTGACTTTACCGAAGGAACCAAGAAAATGAATTCCAGCAGTCACGAAAGTTTTAAATCTCAGCTCGGTCCGGCCCTGCGTCACCCCCGGCACGCTCTTGTGTCCCCCTCCTCCTCCTCCCTCCTATCCCGTCCTTCCTGCTGCCTCTTCCTCCTGCCCCTCCTCCTCCTCCCTCCTACCTCCTCCCCCCGCCTCCTTCCCCCTCCTCTCCACTCCCCCGCCCCACCGTCCCAGGATCGTCCACCTGTGCTTGCGGAGGGACGAGTCCAAGCAGGTGATACTCAAGCAGATCCCCGTGGAGCAGATGAGCCGTGACGAGCGGCAGGCGGCGCAGAACGAGTGCCAGGTCCTCAAGCTGCTCAGCCACCCCAACGTCATCAAGTACTTTGAGAACTTCCTGGCGGACAAAGCCCTCATGATCGCCATGGAGTACGCACCCGGTGAGGCCTTGTTGTCGTGGCGACGCCGTGCTACTGTTGGTAGTGTTGTTGTTGTTGTCGTCGTCGCTGTGATTGTTGTGGGTAGTCTGACACGCAAGTTAGATTTTATCGTAAAATAATTTGGATAGCGCCTTTACACGCCGGAGCTTTGCAAGGAAGTAACAGCGGCACAACGTTTGGTGTGACGGTGGCGCTGAGTGAAATAGATGAGTGGAAGCGATGGGGGCGAATCCGCGATTGCTGGAATCGGTGGAAACGGAATTGATGATGAATGGATCTAATGAATGGGGTTACTGAGTGGTAGCCGTGTAATGAGAATGTGAAGAGGGAACGGTAACGGTGGTGGTTATGAGGGGGAGATTAAGGGGGGGGTCGTGGGGTGAGCTCGGGGTAACAGTGAGTGAGGAGCGGAAACTTAGTGAGAGAAGGTGACCGCTTGATGTGGAGGGGAAAGTTTGTTCTAGGGAAGGGGAGGGCGAGAAGAGAGAGAGACGGCGTGGATTGAGCACCAGGAGGAGGAGGAACAGAGAGAGAGACGGCGTGGATTGGGCACCAGGAGGAGGAACAGAGAGAGACAACGTGGATTGAGCACCAGGAGAAGGAACAGAGAGAGAGAATGTGGATTGAGCACCAGGGGGAGGAACAGAGAGAGAGACAACGTGGATTGAGCACCAGGAGGAGGAACAGAGAGAGACAACGTGGATTGAGCACCAGGAGGAGGAACAGAGAGACGGCGTGGATTGAGCACCAGGAGGAGGAACAGAGAAAGAGACGGCGTGGATTGAGCACCAGGAGGAGGAACAGAGAGAGACGGCGTGGATTGAGCACCAGGAGAAGGAACAGAGAGAGACAACGTGGATTGAGCACCAAGAGGAGGAACAGAGAGACGGCGTGGATTGAGCACCAGGAGGAGGAACAGAGAGAGAGACGGCGTGGATTGAGCACCAGGAGGAGGAACAGAGAGAGAGACGGCGTGGATTGAGCACCAGGAGGAGGAGGAACAGAGAGAGAGACAACGTGGATTGAGCACCAGGAGGAGGAACAGAGAGAGAGACAACGTGGATTGAGCACCAGGAGGAGGAACAGAGAGAGACAACGTGGATTGAGCACGTGGGAGGGCGAGAAGGCGACAAAATCGATGGACACAAGCATGGCACGATACGGTGGGGCAAGACCACGAAGTGATTTGTAGACCAGGGTGTGAGGAATTTGAATGTTCAACGTTGTTTTCTGAGCATATCCCGTCTGCAAAGAAAGTTGCACATCATCTACGCTAATTTATTTGCGTGGAGAGCGCCTTCGCTCACGGCGCTTGGCCCGAGCTTGTGGATGGACGGTGACAGAATGGAACGGCTTTAAAGATGGCCCGGGGGGGGTGAGTTGAGGATTGAGGAAAGGAGTGGCAGCCATTAGCGGGGTGCTTGGGGGTCGCGGAAGGGTGAAGGGGAGGGACGGGGAGGAGTGGAGGGGAGGGAGGAAGAGGTTTGGGCGGTAACGGAGAAGAGGAGGTGAGGTTTTGAGAGAGGAATGGAAGGGTGTTCAGGAAGGGGGACTGCCTGCTCCCCGTGCAGGGCACGTAGATTCCAGCGGAGCAGTGCAGCCCTGCGGCGGGTTGCTCGCGCCGCCAAAACAACAACGACCACAACAACCACAACAACAACCACAACAACAACAACCACAACAACAACCACAACAACAACAAGAGGAGCCATTGTTTTCGAATTCGGTCAAACAAATGTCAATGTTTCAGGAGCCACACAACGCACTGTGGTGGTGGTGGTGGTGAATACGAGATGGCAGTGGTCATTCATAAATAAATAACGTCCTCACTAAGCGCATGTCCTTTAAGGAGCCCCAGGTTGCCCACCCCTGCCCATGGTAAACTGGACTTTCATGGTAAACTGGATTCCCATGGTAAACTGGATTCCCATGGTAAACTAGACTTCCATGGTAAACTGGACTCCCACTGTGAACTGTATTCCCATGGTAAACTGTATTCCCATGCTCTTTGGTTCTATTCGGTAAAGTCACGTAAAAAACAACCGAATAGAACCAAAGAGTATGGATCCTTGCAGTCACGAAACTTTAAATCTAGAATGGAATGTATTCCCATGGGAAACTGGACTTCCAGTGTAAACTGGACTTCCATGGTGTACACAATGCTATATATTACACTACACCACTATACTACATTGGTAACTCTTTTATCTTTAGAACTGCTTGTTGTGTTGAGGTTGTTGTCTTTCCCTCACACCTCCAATTCGCACGGTTGGCTACGTACGGTGCGAAAGAAGTTCAACATACAACAAACACACAGCAGACAACAAAGACAAATTTCCCCTGTATAGCCTGCACAGACTGTTAGGGCAAGTGCTGTTAGCGAGTAGCACCTATGAAGGTCGGCACGGCACACGAGGGGGTGGGTGGCCAGCACCACGCCCGACCGCCTTTGCCTCCCCAGTGGCGATGTTTACTACACACCGCACCAGGTACTCATTTGAGGCCGAGTCGACCCGGGGGAGGCCCAGGACCGGTTAAGATAATCGTCACTGCTGTTGGTGGCCGTGAGCGAGAATCGAACTTGGGTCACCCGGGTTCGTAGCTAACCGCTGCTCTACCGCTCCCCACACACGACATACGTACAACATACGTACAACATACGTACTACATTCGTACTACATTCGTACGCGGTGGGGAACCTTTGTCTCCGTGGTGGCGGGGCGCAGGGGGCACCCTCGCCGAGTACATCCAGAAGCGGGGCGGCTCGCTGCTGGATGAGGACACCATCCTGCACTTCTTCGTGCAGATCGCCCTGGCGCTGCACCACGTCCACTCGAACCACATCCTGCACCGCGACCTTAAGACGCACAACATCCTGCTGGACAAGCGGCAGACGGTCGTCAAGATCGGCGACTTCGGCATCTCCAAGATCCTGAGCAGCAAGAGCAAGGCGTACACGGTGAGCGGCCGCGGCGCGTCGGAATCGTTCCGGTTCGCTTCCCGGTGAGGAAGAGGTGGGGGTGGGTGGGTGGGTGGGGTGGGGGGGTGAAATCGTCATCATCGATCGTCCTCCATCGGCGATGTGAGGAAGGAATCGTCAACGGTCGCACCCCCACCGAGTCACGTGGCCGGAGGGTCGATCTGGCGACTGGTGGGTAAGGGACGAGGCGTTGGCCGTGTCCGTGCGGTACGTGGACAAAGGGGGCTCAATGCACGGAGCCCAATGGGCTGTACCCATCGCACGCCAGGCGGCCCGCGTCCACTTGGAGAAATTAAAATAAAAGTAAAATCATGCAGCAATTCTCGCCCCCCCCCCGGTCTGATTCGTCGTTCCTCGTGGAGTCTCACGTGCGAGCCGTGTTATCCCATTTTGACCGTGACGTCACCGCACACACGTGTGGCGTTCTGTTTTTTTTTTTATTACCTCGCAGGATCTTTGACGTCCGCAGACGGGTGCGTATCCACGATCCGTACACACACTCGTACTCACCAGGGCAGCCGCCGGGCTCAAATGGAGAATTAATTCTTGCAACAAGTGGAATATGCGTGCTCGCTCCAATGTTGTTGCTCGTAATAATAACTTTAAAAAAAATTCAAATGACAGAGTTTGGAAAGGCGGAATTATAATTCTGATAACAGTTCAGAAATTGTAGCGAGCACGGTTTTTTATGCCCTCCATGGTCTTGGCCCATCTTATCTGGTTTCTCTCGGGGCGCCACGGTGGCTAGGAGATGTTAACTACCTCGCCTGGTATGCAGGAGGTCGTGGGTTCGTTCCCGACCCTGACTCCTGCTGCTGTATATTTGAAGTTTGCACGTTCTCCCCATGGCCGCGTGGATTATTCTCTGGGCCCTCTGGTTTTCCCTCCACATTTAGAAGCAACATCACCACACGTTTATAGAGTTTGGCTGCTGCTATGCATTTCCACGTGATAAGCCACTTTATTGACCTATCATTTGTGATAGCCAAGTAAGTAATTGGCTGTGTTAGCCAACTGCCTTTAACCCGTGGGTGATTCGTTGGCCTGCAGGTGGTGGGCACCCCGTGCTACATCTCCCCGGAGCTGTGCGAGGGTAAACCCTACAACCAGAAGAGTGACATATGGGCCCTGGGCTGCATCCTGTACGAGCTGGCGAGCCTCAAGAGGGCGTTCGAGGCCGAGGTGAGCCACCCGGCTCCCCCCCCCCCCCCCCCGACGTGTCCCCTCCGCGCGTTCGTTTGGTAACGAGTTCGGAAGCGAGTCATCGTTCGCCTCCCTTGTACGTGCGCGCGTGTGTACGTACGTTGAACTTCTTTCGCGCCGTACGTAGCCAACCGTGCTCATCGGAGGTTGTATCGCCGCGTAGGTTCAAGCCAACATTTTGAGCTATGCCCTCCGCCACGCGACGGAGCCGATCGAGTTGAGTTGTCGCGGACGAATGCGCCACACCGATTTGGGTTTGTGTCCGCACACCGGAGTGTGGAAAGAGCAAGCAAGCTTTGTTGACGGGCGCGGGACGTCGTTGCATCGTGGCACGGCTCGGTTTCTGGTTATCAGCCGGTGGGAAAAGCCACGCGGTGCCGTGCCGGCCTCCCACGCTGGGAGCGGCTCGGACGCACGAGCGGATACAAGGTGGGGGGTACAAGGTGGGGGGGTACAAGGTGGGGGGGTACAAGGTGTGGGGGGTACAAGGTGTGGGGGGGTACAAGGTGTGGGGGGGTACAAGGTGGGGGGGTACAAGGTGTGGGGGGGTACAAGGTGTGGAGGGGTACAAGGAGTGGGGGGTACAAGGCGTGGGGGGGTACAAGGTGGGGGGGTACAAAGTGTGGGGGGTACAAGGTGGGGGGGTACAAGGTGTGGGGGGGTACAAGGTGTGGGGGGTACAAGGTGTGGGGGGTACAAGGTGTGGGGGGGTACAAGGTGTGGGGGGTACAAGGTGTGGGGGGGTACAAGGTGTGGGGGGTACAAGGTGTGGGGGGTACAAGGTGTGGGGGGTACAAGGTGTGGGGGGGTACAAGGTGTGGGGGGTACAAGGTGTGGGGGGTACAAGGTGTGGGGGGTACAAGGCGTGGGGGGGTACAAGGTGTGGGGGGTACAAGTTGTGGGGGGTACAAGGTGGGGGGGTACAAGGTGTGGGGGGGTACAAGGTGTGGGGGGGTACAAGGTGTGGGGGGGTACAAGGAGTGGGGGGGTACAAGGTGGGGGGGTACAAGGAGTGGGGGGGTACAAGGTGGGGGGGTACAAGGTGTGGGGGGGTACAAGGTGTGGGGGGTACAAGGTGGGGGGGTACAAGGTGGGGGGGTACAAGGAGTGGGGGGGTACAAGGTGGGGGGGTACAAGGTGTGGGGGGTACAAGGTGTGGGGGGTACAAGGTGTGGGGGGTACACGGAGTGGGGGGGTCAGAGTCGTCCGGCGCTTACGTGGCCGGCGGGGGCGCCGCTCTGCCGGCAGAATCTGCCGGCGCTGGTGCTGAAGATCATGAGTGGCAACTTCGCCCCCGTCTCGGACCGCTACAGCGGGGAGCTGCGCCAGCTGGTGGTCAGCCTGCTCAACCTGGACCCCAGCAAGAGGCCGCAGCTGAGCGAGGTGCTGTCTCACCCCGTGTGCATGAGCGCCATGATCCGCCTCTACATGGACATCGGCCGGGTGCCCGCCAGGTTTGTGTCCGGCGAGCCCGAGCTCGATCCACCGTGGCTAGGAGATGTTGACTACCTCGCCTGATTGACAGGAGGTCGTGGGTTCCATCCCTACCCTGACGCCTGCTGCTGTATATTTGGAGTTTGCGTCTCTCTCTCTTTCATTATCATCACGGTGCCTAGGAGATGTTGACTACCTCGCCTGATAGACAGGAGGTCGTGGGTTCGATCCCGACCCTGACGCCTGCTGCTGCTGCTGCTGTATATTTGGAGTTTGCGTGACTCTCTCTCTCCCCGTGGTCGCGTGGATTTTTCTCCGGGTCCTCCGGCTTTTACCCTCCACATTTCGAATCAACATCACCGCGCGTTTGGAGTATTTGGCTGCTAGAAATGTCTACTTGACGATAAGCCACTTTGTTGAGCTATCATTTGTGATATCCAGGAGGCTTCTGAGAAAGAAGATCTGTACAGCAGGCGTGTTCGTTAACATCTCCCAGCCACCGTGGCGCCCTCCACCACGTTCAGTCATCTCCCCCTCCTCGCCTCCCCGTTCACTCCCATCCAGCTCCTATGTTAAGGAATAGGATTTGTCGTCGTCATCGTCACCATCATTAGCCATGATCAATCCACTGCTGGACGAAGGCTCCCCAAGCGGGTTTCCTGTGCACGGGAGCCGTCGTCACCACGGGATTGCTCCTCCCTCTCCGTTGGTTTTGGCCACGGGTTTTTTTGTATTTGTAAAAAAAAAAAGTTTTTATTTAAATCGTACTGGCGATGTCGATTGCAGGATGGAAAAGCCGATGATGCTGCTGTCGCTGGACGCACAGGGCAGGGCGAGGCAAGTGTGTCGCCCCCGCTTCCCGCGTGAGTATCTTCACGCTCGCCCATCGTTCAACCGCACTCCCTTCGCCCCCTCTGTGCGGGAGCCGATTGGCTCAAGATTATTGCAAGGCCCTGGGATGAATGTTGCGTTGTGGCTTGGCTCTCCAGCACACGTCCGGCTAGTGCCGCACTCGTGACGAATTGGCACGTTCTGCGTACGTGACAACCCTTACCGGTTGGCCGTGTCGGGCGGTGGCGGGTTGAACGACACAACGTTTATATTTTTACGCGTCGTGAGTAACGTCGTGAGCAACCCGGACTGGTCTGGGTGCGAGCAACCAATCAAATCTCCCCCTCCGTCTCCGCGTCCCGGCCGACGGCGCCAGTGTCCGGGGACGGAGCGCCGGCCGGGAGCACCGGCAGGGCAGGGGCTGCCCCCCCGCCGCTCTCCTCCGTCTACATGTGGGGCAGCGGGACGCTGGCGCCCGTCAAGCTGGCCATGCCCAACACGGAGGTGCTGCAGGTGGCGGTGGGGCGCACGCAGAGGGCCGGCGTCACGCGCAGCGGCAGGCTCATCGTCTGGGAGGTGAGCACAACGTGGAACTCACCGAAGACTTAAGCTTGCTTGAATTGTCCAGAGCACCTCCGCGTGCCTCGCCATCGCATCGTCGTCGTCGTCATCGTCGTCATCAAGGCGCTCTGCTGCAGTTGCTCCCCGTGGGTGGGGGGCTGGGGGCCCCGGTGGCAGCTGTCTCTGTGCAGAACGAGGTGTCGCAATCACAATATTTATTCACGCCCGCGCGGGACGACCCGGAAACACGGGGTCACACAGTTTCACGCCAGGCTTCTTCATCTTTGTTATGATGACGGCGATGATGATGATGATGATGGCGATGATGATGGTGATAATGGTGATGATTGTGATGATGGTAATGATGATGGGTGATGATTGTGATGATGGTGATGATGATGATGATGAAGATTGTGATGATGGTGATGATGGTGATGATGGTGATGATGATGGTGATGATTGTGATGATGGTGATGATGACGATGGTGATGATTTTGGTGATTGTGACGATGCCAAAGATGGTGATGATTTTAATGATGGTGATGATTGTGATGATGGCGATGACCCCGATGACGATAACAGTGATAAGGCTGATGACGACGACGATGATCATGAGCCGAGTCTCTCCACCCTAAGAGTGGATCGCTGTGAGCACCGTGTCACTCAGCTCTTCCATCCTCCCCACTGTCTGCTACCTGCTGCACCCTGCCCGCTGCACCCTGCCCGCTGCACCCTGCCCACTCCCCATTCCCCGCTGCCCACTCCCCGCTGCCCCGCGGTCTGCGTGCGTGCAGGCCTCTCCGGGCACGGTGGGCGACGCTGCCCTCCCCGGCTCGGTTGGCAGCGTCCAGCCCCAGCTCGTGTCGCGCTTCCTGGAGGGCCAGTCCGGGGTCACCATTCAGCACGTCTCCTGCGGCGACCTCTTCACCGCATGCCTCACCGGTCCGCGTGTGTCTTCATGTGTGTCTTCATGTGTGTCTTCATGTGTGTCCCCGTGTGTTCCTGTGTGTTCGTGTGTGTTCGTGAGTGTTGGTGTGTGTTGGTGAGTTGGTGTGTGTTCGTGTGTGTGTTGTGTGTGTGCCTGTGTGTGTGTTCGTGTGTGTGCACTCGTGTGTGTTCGTGTGTGTGTTCGTGTGTGTGTTCGTGTGTGTGTTCGTGTGTGTGTCCGTGTGTGTGTCCGTGTGTGTTCCTGTGTGTTCCTGTGTGTTCCTGTGTGATCGTGTGTGTTCGTGTGTGTCCCTGTGTGTCCCTGTGTGTGCGCTCGTGTGTTCGTGTGTGTGCTCGTGTGTGCTCATGTGTGTGCGCTCGTGTGTGTTCGTGTGTGTTCGTGTGTGCGCTCGTGTGTGTTCATGTGTGTGCGCTCGTGTGTGTTCGTGTGTGTGCTCGTGTGTGTCGTGTGTGCTCGTGTGTGTGTTCGTGTGTCAGTGTGTGTGTTCGTGTGTGTCAATGTGTGCGTGGGGAGCGGTAGCATAGCGGTTAGAGCTGCACTGCACTACGGACCCGGCGACCCGAGTTCGATTCCTGCTCACGGCGACCACCGGTGACGATTATCTGAACTGGTCCTAGGCCTCCCCTAGGTCGACTTAGCCTCAAATGAGTACCTGGTGCGGTGTGTAGTAAACATCGCCACTGGGGAGACAAGGGCGGCCGGGCGTGGTGCTGGCCACCCACCCCCTCGTGTGCCACAGTGCCGGCCTTCATAGGCAGTGATGCTGGTTGTTGTTGTTGTCGTCGTTGTTGTTGTCTCCTGCCCTTGCGAGCTTTTGCATCTTGTCACCGTGCGAACCCGGGCCTTTTGTGTCGTTCTTTCCAGACAGGGGGATCCTCATGACTTACGGCAGCGGCAGCAGCGGCTGCCTTGGCCACGGCAGCTACAGCGACGTCGCACAGGTACCGTGGGGCATCGAGGGATTATGATGATGATGACGATGGGATAATGGGTTGAGAGAAATGGGATGGGATGATGGGATTTGTTACGGCGATGGGATGAGATCGGAAGGATGACGTCAGTGGACGAGATGATGGGATGACAATGAGTGGCTAGTCCAGGACGCCCGGTGTGTTGGAGAGTAAACCCACTACAACATTTACAATTCGAGTACCGTGACGTTTCGCTGATAATTACCACCAGCATCATCGGGCTGTGTCACCATGCTTGGTTGACGTGACAAACCTTACTCATTGGCCGTGGCGGGTGATGGCGGGTGGTGGCGGGTGTAACGACACCACGTTCATATTTACGCGACCTAACCCAAAAAATAAACCTCTGTTACGGTGTTTTTGTGCACTCTTATGGGACCACTCCTATTGGGTCCGGCCCATGACAAGTGCGTGCCGACGGCACGGAGTTCGCCCACCTGGAATAACAGCGCCGTTTCACGTCTGTTGCAAGAACTGGCTCAGGCTCGGGGATGGATCCTGAACATTTGCCGGGAACCAGTTCCTGGTCTTCGGGCCGACGTTTGGCGGATCGCCCAAATGTTGTGAACTCCCTTCCCGTGGGTGTCGAGGTGTCGAGAACCGTGGCTCGTCAGAAGGCGGCTCAGCAAATGTGGGCTCCACCTCTTCCGTCTGTGCGGGTGTGCGTTGAACTTCTTTCGCACCGTACTTACCCCACCGTGGCTAATTGGAGGTGCGGGGGAAAGGCAACAAACTAAACACAAAAAAGCAGTTCTAAAGAAATTAGTTTGTTGACCTAGATGATGATGATTTAAAAGCGCGTAGTGCCCAGTGCGCTTACTAATGTCGGAAGGAAGAGCGTTCCAGACGTCCGCAGAAGAAGCGCGTCTGAAAGCGCCGCGCGCGATGCGACGACCACCGACGTCTTTGTTCCATGGCCAGCCAGAAGCCGCCGCCGCCTCTGCGAGGATGAGCATAGTTGGCGTGCTGATGGTGGTTTATGCTCCTTGATTAGATCGGTGAGGTGTTGTGGTTAATTTGTGGCGAGCGCTTGGTGTGTAATGGGTGCCAACTTACAACGACGCTTTCGTTCGGCAACCGGAAGCCAATGGAGCTGAGCGAGCGCTGTGCGGACGCGTGTGATCGTGTTGCCCCCCTCGCTCCCATGTGTATAATGAACACTCGCTCATTGACCAGTGACACCTTCATATGTAGGGGATGGCAGAGCTCTGGTGTGAGGGGGGGGGACTTGACACCGGCTCCACACCGCATGGCTGTGGTTTCTCCTCCCGGCGCCTCTCAACGAGAGAGGGGGGGGGGGTGGGGCAGCGGTAGTGAGGGCTCCGATGAGGAGGTAGAAGGATTATGAGGAGATAGAGGAGGAGGAGGCGTTGAGCACCCCCTCGTCCTCCAAGTCCGACGACGATGACTGACGAGGAGACTGGAGCCAACTTCATCATCGCCATTGCCGCTCCATCGCCGCGTCATCGCCGCCGTAGCGTACATCAGCGCTCGCATCACTACGTCACGGTGCGATAGAAGCTCTGCACACACACACACGTGATGTGGGGTGCGAGCGAATGCTCTTGTTATTACTCTTTGTGTCGTTGGCAGCCCAAGATTGTGGAAGCGCTGCTGGGCTACGAGATTACCCAGATGTCCTGCGGGATGTCGCACGTCCTGGCGGTGAGCAATGAGCAAGAGGTGTTTGCCTGGGGCAGAGGAGACAACGGTAAGACTTCCAACCTCCCACGAAAACTGAACTCGTAAACTGGTTTTCTTTCAGCTTTACCAGGTAAGGCCCCCCCACTGAGCTATGTAGCTGTTTTTTCAGAAGCTGACCTAGCTATCACAACTTCATCATCGCCACAAATGTGATAGCTCAACAAAGTGGATTATCATTATGACGCGGCAATGTATATCAGCCCAAATACTCAATAACCCCCACTATTACCACCACCCCTCTCGGCGTTGGCGAGGCGCTCATCCAGCAGTGGAACGACAAATGGGGGTCTCGTTTTTTTTCCCGGCTTTTATTATTCGCTCGTCTCACTTCCTGCGTCGTCCACCGATGGCATCATCGCTCTTCAACTTTGAACAATTTTGTTATTTAGCGAACGCTATTTCACGCGACTTCCCACAGCCAAAACACCGCATGCATTAACGACGTAGATATAGCCAAGTAAAGATGTTGTTCCTCGGGTGGATGTCAGCCCCCGCATTGCCACAGAGCCGCTTTGCATCCCCTCCTCCGGCACGTGCACGGCGACCAGTCCGCCCGGCACGCCGCGCCGCACAGCTCCCCACTCTTCAACGGAACCACGGGGGCCGAGGCCTATACGTTGGGTTTTCTCGTGCGCACGGTGGGCGCGTGCAATTCCTCGTCGGTGCCGCCCTCCGCACGCGTTGCCGTCGTCCGTTACGCGTGGCACCTTCCCACGGGGGCAGGGACGGCTCGTGCGCGCCCCCGTCGCCTGATTACCCCGTCCTCTACCCACAATACCTCTTGTGTTTGTTTTTGTCACTTCCTCTGCACCCCGATGGGTGCCACTGATGGGAAGGAATGGAGGCGATCGCTGCTCACTTTTGGCAGAAAAATTGCCACAATGTCATGAACTCCCTTTGCTTTGAAGCCAATCTGAGGCAGCTCTGTAGTGTCCGCTTCCGTGGGCCGTTCCCTCCGCGCACGACGGATTGCGTTGCCGCACGAGACATGCGAAGAAGCGATTCTTTGTTACGTTCCGCAGTGCTGCCGGCGTCAAAGTAGGGTGCCACGGTGGCTAGGAGATGTTAACTCCCCCACCTGGTATGCAGGAGGTCATGGGTTCGATCCCGACCCTGATGCCTGCTGCTGCTGTATATTTGGAGTTTGCGTCTCTCTCTCTCTGCCCGTGGTCGTGTTGATTTTTCTCCGGGTCCTCCGGATTTTCGCTCCCCATTTATAATCAACATCGCCACGCATTTCAAAGTATTTGGCTGCTGCTATAAATGTCCACATGACGACAAGCCACATCGTTGAGCTATCATTTGTGATAGGCCAGGTTACTTCTGCCAAAGACGCTATATAGTTCAGTGGGCCTGGTACAATAAAAAAGTCAGTTGTAGTTCAATATGAATGCTTATTTATAATAAACAAACCCACACATGTCACGAAACTTTCCGTAACGACACCGGCACGCGGACTCAGCCCCGTGTGCATCTCTCGGCGTCTTCGTGCGTCTCTCTGTCTCTCTGTGAGTCTCTCTGTCTCTCTGTGCATCTCTCTGTCTCTCTGTGTGTCTCTCTGTCTCTCTGTGCGGCTCTCTGTCTGTGTGTATCTGTGTGTCTCTCTGTCTCTCTGTGTGTCTCTCTGTCTCTCTGTGCATCTCTCTGTCTCTCTGTGTGTCTCTCTGTCTCTCTGTGCGGCTCTCTGTCTGTGTGTATCTGTGTGTCTCTCTGTCTCTCTGTGTGTCTCTCTGTCTCTCTGTGTGTCTCCCTGTGTCTCTCTGTCTCTCTGTGTCTCTTTGTCTCTCTGTGTGTCTCTCTGTCTCTCTGTGTCTCTCTGTGTCTGTCTGTCTCTCTGTGCGTCTCTCTGTCCCTCCGTGCGCATCTTTCCATGCGTCTGCGCGTGTCTCTCCAATCCCCCAGGGCGCCTCGGGTTGGGCAATCAGGAGCTCCACCTGTGCCCGCAGCCGGTGGCCGTCCCTCCGCCCTACGAGCCGTGCACCGCGCACTGCGGCATCGACTGCTCCATGATCCTCACCTTCAGTGGCAAGCTCCTGGCCTGCGGCAGCAACCGGTACGAGCTGGGTTCAAAGTCTCATTTCTCTACCACTGCTCCTCTGTGGTTTGTTTATCGTCCTTCCCCCGCACCTCCGATTAGCGCGATTGGCTACGTACGGTGCGAAAGAAGTTCAACGGGCGAAACTAAAACTATTAAACCAAACAATTTTTTTATTTTACCAGGTAAGGCCCACTGAGCGATGTAGCTCTTCGTCAGAAGTGACCTGGCCACAAATGATAGCGCAACAAAATGGCTTAATACGATGTGGAAATGTATGGAGCCAAATACTCTAAACGCGTTTTTCTAAATGTGGAGGGAAAAACCGCAGGAACCGGAGAAAAATCCACGCGACCGTGGGGAGAGAAAGACGCGCAAATATACAGCAGCAGCAGGCATCAGGAATCGAACCCACGGCTCCTGCATGCCAGGCGAGGTAGTTAACATCTCCTAGCCACCACCTACATACAAAGACAAATGATCTCCCCCCCTTCCCGTCACGTGTAGCCTTAACAGACTTGGGGCAAGAGCTGTTAGCGAGCACCTATGAAGGCCGGCACTGTGGCACACGAGGGGGTGGGTGGCCAGCACCACGCCCGGCCGCCTTTGTCTCCCCAGTGGCGATGGTTTACTACACACCGCGCCCGGTACTCATTTGAGGCCGATTTGACAACTGCACCGGGACGTATGCCCACCCTGGCCCCCCGCCGCCCCCCCCCGCCCCCTCTACGTCTGCCCGACGCGAACCGCAGGTACAACAAACTGGGCCTGGATAAGATCTCGCACGACGGCGACGACGCCGCGTGCCCCGCGGAGCAGACGGAGGAGTCGCTGGTGCTCTCGCCGGTGCAGTCCAGCCCGCTGGACGGTGCCCGGGTGGTCCACGTGGCGCTGGGCACCGCTCACTCCGCCGCCGTCACAGGTGGGGCGCGAGTTGTGTTCAGATGCTTGAACAGCAAATATAAACCTTTTGCAAGGAATCAAGTTCCCGCATTAATCACACACGGTACTTGTTGTGAACGTGCAAATAAAAACACGCGCTGATAATTATACGTGGCGTTGTCTTTGAAACTGATTTGGCCGACACCAGAGACGGCCTTCGTTAGGGCATAGTCTCACCAGTGTCAGACCGGGGAACGACGCCAAAAGGCGAACATGATGTATGTCGACATTCTTTCGCACTGTACGTAGCCAACCGTGCTGATCAGATACTTAAATCTCCGTCTGCCTTGTCTTCGTCGCTCTCCTTCACCTCCGTCGTGTGCATCGTCCTCAAAATACCGAGCTGAGCAATTCTGCACGTAGCGCTCGTGCCATTGTGACGGACTCGGTCGTCAGTCGTGACGCGGTCAGTCGTGGCACGTTTGTAATCCACCAGGACGCACTCTCTCTGGTGTGTCCGTCTGTCCCGTCTCTCTTTGCCTCGTGTGTAGGGCGTCTCACTCCGCCTCCATCTCCCCCGTCTGTCTCGTCCTGTCCCTGCACCCCCCCGTCTTCCTCTCTTCGGTCACCGGCCCTGGCAAATTCTTTGCCGATCTCGCCGCGTCTCGTCGTGCAGACACGGGCACGTGCTACACGTTTGGAAGCAACCAGCACGGGCAGCTTGGCGGGGGAGCTCGCACGAGCAGCCGGGCGCCGCAGCCGGTGGACAGGCTCGGCGGGGTGAAGGTGGTGCAGGTCACGTGCGGCGACGCCTTCACCGTGGCCGTCGCCGAAGGTGACGACGACGGTGCCGCTGCTGCCGCCGCCATGTGCACGTGTGAACGTGCGCGTGTGAACGTGCGTGTGTGTGAACGCGCACGTGAACGTGCGCGTGTGAACGTGCGTGTGAACGTGCGTGTGTGGGGAGCAGTAGTGTAGCAGTAGTGTAGTGAGTGCGCTGCATTACGAACCCAGAGACACAAGTTCATTTTCCGCTCACGGCCACCAACACCGGTGACAATTATCTCAACCGGTCCTGGGCCTCTCCTAGGTTGCCATGAGGTGGTGCTGGCCACCCACCACCTCGTCTGTCGTGCCGGCCTAATATGGGGGATCTCTGTTATCTTTGTGTGTGTCTGTGCACTCCCCGCCTTCACCAACACGCACTGACCAGTGCGAAATAACCCTCACGGTGTGGGGGAGGCTCTCATCCAGCAGTTGAATGGTGAAAGGTCTGTAACCATGACCACCTTATGCTGGGGGGGTGGGGGCCTCTTTGCTCAGAGCACTTGGCTCAGACGCCCCATCATCAATATTGTCACTCCCGTGGTGATAAATTAAGTAACACTTTGTGTGGAGTCAGAGGTTGTTGTTTTTTGCACAGACTGGGCCCACCGCTGTAGGAATGGGGAATTTCCACCACCGGCAATGGAGATGAGCACTCAAGCAATGCTCCCTTGTCTCGCTGAAACATCCCCCGCTCGTGCGTGCGTGCGTCTCTCCGGTTTAGTTTCACGCAAGCCGCGCCAACGCGCGTTCACGCATGATGACTCGCGTTTGTGTCGTAAAAACCACGAGTTAACTTCGTTGCACAATGATAACCTGTGCAGATCCGTGCTCACGCGCGTGCAGCTCCAAGAGAGGTTCCCCTACGCGGTCACCTCCGTGTCCAGCCGGCACGGCAACACGCTGCTCTCCGTGCACTGTGCCTCACAGTGCCGCTGACACCGCCGCCGCTGCCGGCACGGCGTCGGCGTGACCGACGGTCCTGCGTCAACGCCCAAATTCCTCGCGGCGGCGGCGGCGGCGGTGCCGGTGGCTTGCCCAAGCTCCACTCACAATGTTGAACATTGTGATGCCTCTGGATCGACCATCCACCCATTGTTGATGTTACTGGGTGATTTTAATAATTTTGACCTTTGTTCTTAACTGCCAAACTGCTTGCCTCAATGTCACTAACATTACCAAGTTTGGTTATACCTAGAACTCCTCCTGGAAGGCCTCTCCATTGATGTTTGAGGGTTGTTTGACCATACCTCCCCACACTGGTCAATGTGGGTTAGTGAAGCGTGGGGCAGGACCACGTGGTGAGATATCCCTCGCCACGGATATCAGCCTGCGGCCAGGAATCGAACTCCGCTCACCGAACTCAGCGTGCCGACCGCTGCACCGCCGCTCCTCCCCAGGTTGGGCTAGGATGATCAAATGTGTGCTGGGATATATGTCGCGGGATGTGATACAAAATCACGAACAGTTCACTGTGCCACTGAACAAAACGTTCCGATTTTTTATTGTCAATACATTTGTATTTATATTTACGTGCGTGGGGCATTACTTACATACTACACGGGTGGCACATTGGTTTACCCCTCCCCCCCACACAACCCCCCCTCCTACTGCTTCCCCACACAGCCCCCCCCTCCTGCTCCCCCACACAGCCCCCCCTCCTCCTACTCCCTATAGCCCCCCACATTTCTCCCCACGGGAACAGATGCCCCAAATTGAATCGTTTTTTCTCATGTCGCGCGAATCCCCCTTCTTGACGTCGTCACTGCGCCTTCTGGTGGCACTGGTGCCACTGTGCCCGCCACTCGTCGGCCTGCAGGAGGCTTGCCGAGATGGCCCAGCCGGCGCTCCGCAGCCCGGCGAGCACCTCCGGGAAGAGGCGCGTCGCGAAATCTTGAGACGCCGACATGCAGGGGTCGCCGGCGGTTATTTCTGCGCAAACGAAACGAGAGCCAAAGTAAACATCGAGATTCTTAAGGTTGAAATTTAGCAACCGCCCGATGGGTTAGGTAAAAAAAACTGGTTGCCAATTTTTTCACGTATCATCATCATCAAGAACCATGGGGCAGATAGCCCCGCGGGTGTCCACTGCACGTTTCGTCATTTGTTCCCATTTTCCTCTCTGTCATGTAGTGCTAGTATGGTCAAGCAGGGCCACACCTATCTGGCACCAATCTCTTATTTTGTGGTCATGAGATTCGCTCTGTTAGGTCTTCCTCTCTTTCCGGTTCCTTCCATTCTTCCCGAACAACACCATTTTTTATTACTTCTCTTTTTGCCATACCTCTCAGGTTCATTGCCATTTACCCAGAGAATCCCTCTCACCGAGCGAGTCTTCGGAATTTCGGGACTTACTGCCAAGTATGGAAATTTAAATGGCAATTTTTTTTATTGGCAACCTTCTGATTGCGAGCGGCACGCTGGAGCTCGGAGACAACGCCACTGACACGAGGCCCCAAGGAGCCTGCGTCTCTCCCCGCGGTCACTGCGCGTGGATTTATCTCCGGGTCCCTCCGGTTTTCCCCTCCACATTTAGAATCAACGTCACCACGCATTTAGAGTAGTTGGCTGCGAGAAATCTCCACATGATGATCATGATGATAAGCCCACATATCATTTGTGGCCAGGTCACTTGTGAAAAAACAGCTAGACAGCTCAGTGGGGCCTTGCCTGGAATAAAGTGCCCCCACTGTCACGTGCTATGCATAAGGGCCGCTACGACTCGCCTCTCTGCAGCTGCAGGAAGCCGTCCCGGTGCTCCGCGGCCACCTCCACGGTGGCCCCGCGCGGCAGAGCGAGGCTCAACAGCTGTGCGTGGAAGCAGGCCCCGACGATGTCGCTCGCGCCGGACGAGTAGTGCAGGACGATCGAGACCGCTCCTGTACGACGCCCGCCCGAGAATCAGAGGCAGCCTCCACCCGTCTTGGCGAAGGTCGGGGCAAGGTGCCGTCTGTCGAGCGGCACCCGCCAAGGTCATCGACGGGGACGCGTGCGGCGGGAGGCCGCCCTGCCACGGGCCCCTGTTCTGGGTTAAGGGCTCCACGTCGAAACTCGCGAGAACCGTTTCCACCACGCCGCTCAGCGCGGGCTCACGAAGGTGCGGTGGTGGGTGGGGGTTCAGGTGTTGTACCGCGCGTACGTTGGAACTTCTTTCACACCGCATGTAGCCGACCGTGCTAATCGGAGGTGCGGGGGCAAGGACGACAAACTGAACACTGCAACACTCTAACAAGGTCAACGCTAATTAAAATTGCGAAGCGGTGAGAACGTTGACACGTGCTCCGTTCCTGGACACCGCTGAATCGACGGTCGGCACGGAGAACCGAGGTCTCCCTGGGCCGCCCCGTCCCGTGGGCTCCGGTGCAGTTACACCGCCTGCACACTCGACAGCCAAGCCACTGAGTTGCCTGTGGCACGGTCTGGCACGCAGCCGAACAAAGTCCCGGTCCCATGCAACCTGCCGCACTCACCGCGCGCTTTGTTTAGTCGGAGGAGGTACTTCCTGTTGCTTGCATCCTTCGGTAGTTCACTTGCCCTGCAACGCAACAAACGTAGTTCATTAGCCCTGCAACACAACAAACGTAGTTCATTAGCCCTGCAACGCAACAAACGTAGTTCATTAGCCCTGCAACGCAACAAACGTAGTTCACTTGCCCTGCAATGCAACAAACGTAGTTCATTAGCCCTGCAACGCCACAAAGGCCACACTGGCAAAGCGGACCGAACATGGAAACGGTCTCCAGCCAAGCGGAAACTGGGCTTTGTAAATGTTGGAAAGGGCCACGGTCAAGTCAAGTGTGGGAGCACACGCCCGGACGGCAGCATCCACTCTGGGTCGCTCAACCCCCAGGGGTCCCTTCCGGCAAAGCCCCCATAGCAAGCCCCCTTCCCCAGGGGTCCCTTCTGGCAAAGCCCCTCAAGCAAGCCCCCTTCCCCAGGGGTCCCTTCTGGCAAAGCCCCTCAAGCAAGCCCCCTTCCCCAGGGGTCCCTTCCGGCAAAGCTCCTCAAGCAAGCCCCCTTCCTATCCCCGAGTCTCGATCTGATGCAGCCTCGCGAGACCATGAGGCCATCCTCCTCGGCCTCTCCTCCAGCCCACGAGTTTCTCGAGCGCAGAGAATCCGGTGGGCAAGGGGTCAACGCGAAGGGGCAACTTCAACGCGAAGGGGCAGCGTCAATACAGAGGGGCAGCTTCAACACGGGGGGCAGCTTCAACACGGGGGGCAGCTTCAACACGGGGGGCAGCTTCAACTGGGAGGGGCAAGCGAGGAGCCACGTGCTCAAGGTGTGGAGAAGCCTCACGTGGTGATGACGTCGGCGAAGGGAACGCCAACGTTGACCGTGAGGGATTTGCCGAAGGCTGTGGGAATCACAAAGCAGGCGGTTGCCGTCCGAGCGTCTCGCGTGTGGCATCCCTCAAACATTCCATTTCGTCTCTTTCACCGTTTTATTGCACTTACGCTGCCGGTGTCGTGTACGTTTGTATGTGTAGAGGAGTAAAATGGGGACGTGACGTCATGTGTGCCGTCCAGTGCGATGACGTCACGGAACGTGGCATCATGCACGCTGGGGGGCTCGATGACGTCATGTCTCATCTAGTATTTAAGGGGGACCCCGTGACAAAAGCGGGGTCACTGTGGGAACGGGTAGAGTGAGAAGGGTGGAGAGGGAACCAGGGGTAGAGAGGGATCGACGAGAGTCAGGAGTGAAGCCGCTGGTAGCCGTAGGAGGTGCTGCTCTTCCCGGTCGGTGGGGTTGGCTAGTGCCCCCATCCGACTCGAGGGAGAGAGACCGGAGCTAGCCGGGCTGGACCAGGACTTAGTGTAGGACCCCTAACCCCTGGGAAGTTGTCCCACCCTTTGTGCTATTGTAATACACTTAATAAACCTTTGGCGAAAGCCCTTACCTTCAAGCCGTCTCCGAGTCGTCGCCGGGAACTCCTCAACACATGTATTACATTACGTGACTTCCGCACAGCTGTGATCGACGTAGCACTCAGAAATCTCTCCGGATTCGGTGTGCAGTGAAAGCGGTGGCCACCCTCTCCACACACCTGTTCACGCTCACACCTGTTCACACAGACAGCCGCTCACCTGTCCTCCTCTGCCTGCCAGGTATAAGGACCGGTCGCTGTGTTCCTTACAGCCCGGGCATACGCACCTGTGAGATCTCAGCCTGGTGCCCTGTGGAGAAGGCCACGGCCCCACGGTGAGGGGCACCTCACACACACACACCTGCGTGAACACCTGTATGAGCACCTGTATGGAGAGCTGCATGAACACCTTTACACACAGCAAGGATCCCCCGTTAGTAGCGAGTCGCAGCACCTGTGAAGGCCGCCGGCACAACACACGAGCGGGGTGGTGGGCAGTAACCACGCCCGGTTTGTCTCTCTCCCCGGGTTGGTGATGTTTACACTCCGCACCGGGTATACATTTAAGGCTGAGTAGACCTAGGGGAAGGCCCAGGATGGGTTGAGACGCCCGTCACCTGGCGTTGGCTGCGAGAGAGAACTGAACTCGGGGGGGGGGGGTTTGGTGGTTCGGAGCGCGGCGAGAAAGCCGCCACACAAAATAACCACGCGGCTCGGCAGAGGGGTCAGGCAGGAAGCTTCGCTGCTGCCAGCGGGATTACAGAGAGGATCCCTCGTGGGTTTTCACTGCCGTTCGCTTCGGGGACACAGTGAGGCGTAAGCGTAGATTGAGGAAAGTATTTAACGGGGTCGGCTGGTTAAACTAAACTTTTTACGTGGTCTAACCCAAAAAAAACGCATTATGGATTAAACTAAATTATCAACAATTTTTTTCAGAAGCGACCTGGCCACCCACAAATGATAGCTCAACGAAGTGTCGTCTCGTGTGGAGGAGATGCGTAGCCCCAGCGAGGAGGTTCTGTGAACTCGTGTGTGGTTACGAGCAAGCGTCGTCCCCGCTCTCTCCGCGTCTGTCCAGGAGGCCGGTGCTCGCCGGGGCTGAGAATTTCACAGTCTTCATCAAGAACACAATCAGGTTCCCCAAGTTTGACTTCAGCAAGTGAGACATTCGACACACGCATATATACACGCACGTATATATGCACAAAGACAAAGCTGCCCCAAATAGCCTTAACAGACTGTAGGGGCAAGTGCTGTTAGCGAGTCGCACCTGTGAAGGCCGGAACGGCGCACGAGGGGGTGAGTGGCCAGCACCACGCCCGACCGCCTTTGTCTCCCCAGTGGCGATGTTTACACACCGCACCAGGTATTCACCTGGGGCTGAGTCGTCCTACGTGTGATTGTACGTGCGGTCACTGCATTGCACGCTTTCAGATACGCTTCTGCGGCTATCTGGAACGCTCTTCACTCCCCTACCAGGAAGGCACTGGAGCGGTGCACTTTTAAATCATCATCGAGATTGACAAACTCATTTATTTAGAACTGATTTGTGTTCAATTTTGATTTAAAGCTTTCGTGACTGCAGTAATTCATATTCTTAGTTATTTCGGTAAAGTCACGTTGAAGGGAAACAACAAAATAATACTATATATAATTATTTTTATATTGCTATATATTTTATTATTTTGTTGCTTCCCTTCAACGTGACTTTACCGAAAGAACTAAGAATATGATTTGTGTTCAGTTTGTTGTCCTTCCCCCGCAACTCCCGATTAGCACAGTTGGCTACGTACAGTGCGAAGGAAGTTTAACACACACACATATACACATACATGCACATATACATACATACATGGTTTTTTTTGTTTTTTTCAGTTTATTTATTTTGGTATAGCCCTGTGAGCCATTCGGCTATTGAATCGGGTGCAACCACAACAAAAAAAAACCTAAAACACGAACAAGAAAACATCTTAAAGTGACCATGTGACTGTGCAAACAGAAAATCCATGACAAAAACGGCAAAATATTCCTGAAAAAAAGCACCGTACACCAACGCTGTGCAAAAAAAATCCCAGTGGGATGCAAGTCAAACAACAGCCACAATAAAACTTAGATTAAGGCCATCAGTCTAACTCCGTACTACAACAAAACAAACATGTCCAACCCAAAAAAACGTTTTCGAAAATCACCAAAAAATAAAGCCATAATTGCAACGTAACAGTGATCATAGGGACTGTGACCGAATTTTTACAATAAACTACGTAAATAACATGTAACACCAAATCCTAGAGCCATAGCTGGCTGCATGAGTTACTCCACAACAACAGAAGCATCAGTCGGAGTATCAAATTTTGCAATGCACCTTTAAGATCAGCACGCTAAATCAAAATACAGATAATACTTTGCAGCGTCATCCGGAGCGAAACATTTTATTTTATTTTACGCCAATGAATAGCAGTGGCAGCAAGGGGTGTACAACTCCTCTAGAGCAGTTTTGAGAGAAGATCTCATTGGTAGCGATTCAAGTTGCAGTTTTTGTACGCCAATAGGGAATGTGAAGCTGGTAAATGAGCGAAGACCTGAGGTCAAATTTGTTCTTTGAAACAGAGAGGAGATCCAGTAGGTAGTCTGCGGATTTTTTTGTAAGTACATCGTGAATAAATAAGATCTGGTGCACAAGCCGTCGAACATTACGAGATGTTAAGTTTGACCCAATGTAGAAATCATAGTGGTGAGTCCTATATGGGCAGTTCAATGTAAATCTTAAGGCCGAGTGATAGATGGAATCAAGCTTCTTCAGTACAGTACTTGAGGCTGATTTATACACGATGTCACAGTAGTCAAGTAGAGGCAGTATGGTAGCTTTTATCAATTCCAAACGGAACATTGGGGGGAAGCAGTGCTTGTGTCGATACAGAAAACCAATTTTTATTTTTGTCTTTTTACCAATATAGTCAATGTGATCTTCAAAATTCAGTAGTAGAATGCAAGCGATGGTAAGCGAGCACCTATTAAGGCCTCCATCACACACACACAGACCTACATCGCACACACCTACATCACACACACACACCTCCATCACACACACCTACATCACACACACCTACATCACACACACCTGTACTGCACATACACACCCACCTGCATTTTGCACACACACACCTCCATCAGACACACAAACACCTTTACTGCACACACACCTGTACTGCACGCACACACACCTGTACTGCACGCACACACACCTGTACTCCACGCACGCACACACACCTGTACTCCACACGCACACACACACACACCTGTACTGCACGCACACACACACACCTGTACTGCACGCACACACACACCTGTACTGCACACACACACACACCTGTACTGCACACACACACACACCTGTACTCCACACGCACACACCTGTACTGCACACACACACCTGTACTGCACACACACACACCTGTACTGCACACACACACACACCTGTACTGCACACACACACACCTGTACTACACACACACACCTGTACTGCACACACACCTGTACTGCACACACACACACCTGTACTGCACACACACACCTGTACTGCACACACACACACCTGTACTACACACACACCTGTACTGCACACACACACCTGTACTGCACACACACACACTGCACACACACACACACACACCTGTACTGCACACACACACACACCTGTACTATACACACACACACACCTGTACTACACACACACACACACCTGTACTGCACGGCACAGTGGTGCGGTACAGCAACTGCTCCGTCACTGTCACTGCCACCTCCACGTGACTCGAGGGAGCGCCAGAGGAGCCTCTTGTCTGGTGATATATAACAAAGGCAAAGATCCCCCGTGTAGCCTTCACGGACTGTTGGGGGCAAGTGCTGCTAGCGACGGCCGGCACGGCACCCTCGATGAGGCGTGGCCAGCACCACGCCCGGCCGCCTTTGTCTCCCCCAGTGTTAATGGTTACACTCCGCACCAGGCACTCACGGTACACCCTCACCCTGCCCTCGTCTCCGTGTGCCCCCGTGTCCACCCGTGTCCACCCGTGTGTCCGGCGTGCCAGGCGTAACGTGCTGGAGCGCGCCGAGGCGGACTACCTGAAGCGCTGCCGCTACAGCGCCACGGCCGCCCCCTACTGCCCGATCTTCCGCCTGGGCCAGCTGGTGCGCGCAGCCGGGGAGGACTTCCACAGCCTCGCCGTGGAGGTGGCGCCCTGCCTGGCAACACGCCGCGGACATGACTCACTACGTGTACACGGCGTGTACACCACGTACACACAGGGTGCATACTCCACCCCCTCCACTCCCAATGAGTGATGGGGCAGTTGTGGAGAGAATGGAGAGGTTTCTGTACCTGGGCAGTGTGCTTATGACCAGCTCCAGTTTGGCAGTCGATGTCTCACTTCGAATCAGTCCAGCGGCGTTATCTTTTCACTCAGCAGCTACAACACATTCCTGCGGAGGGAGCTGGTAGGAACGTTGGGTTGCTCGGTCAATGGCCAGGGTCAACGGCGGCACCACGTGGTGTATTCCGCAAATATGCCCGACTGTGAGGGCGGGCACAAGCCGGCGTGAGTAGGTTAAACGTTGAGTTTTATAAGGGCACCACGGGGTGACCAGCCCCTCCCCAACCAGCCCCACCCCTACCACCACCCACCCACCCAGCCCCTCCCCACCCTCCACTCCCCACTCAGCCCCTCCCTCCCCACCCAGCCCCTCCCCACCCTCCCCTCTCTACCCAGCCCCACACCTCCCATTTTTGTATGCACGACGGACGGACGGACACAATAATCCCCTGTGGGCTGGTGTAACCAGGAGGTTCCTACCAGTATAATGCTGCTGTGTGGAAGCTGCCTGGCTTGTTGCTCCGCAAGAATCTTTGGATCTTCGTGCCCACAGTGATATCCTTCCTTCTCTATGCTTACAAAACATGGAGCCCTGTAAAGAAACATCTTGGCTGGTTTGAAACATTCAGGCAAGCCTGTCCACGATCAATCCTGGGTTTAACCAGGCTGGATTGTGTGATGAGCTCACAGATCCTTTACTGATCTGGACAAAGTCCCATTGGTGAGATCCTCCATTGGCTGGGTCATGTAGCCCACATGCCAAACCACAGCATGCCCAAACAGCTTTTGTTCGGCCGGATAGAGAGGGCTAAACGAGCGTGGCATGGGCTAGAGAAGAGATGGCATTATGTGGTAACAGAGGATATGGAGCTGAGTGGACTTGAAACTTGAATTTGGAGTGGAGTTGCCAATGACTGGTACGAGCAGTGTCAAGATCGGCCTTTATGGAGACTTGTGAAGGACGCTGCTACTGGGCAGTTGGAGGCAGTCGCCCTCCAACACCACCGGAGGGCGGAGGAGCGACGCTCACAAAAACAAGTGTAACGTCGGGTGGCTAAAACACAGTGAGTTGGCACAGTGGGGGGCACAGCTGGTGCATCAACCAGTCGTCTCGGTCAGTCAAAACATGTCACCTGCTGGGTCTGTCCCGTGACCTCCCGTCAGCGAGCCTTCGACACTTCACGTGGCCACAAAGTGCACCTGGCCTGGCACAGGCGCCGTGGTGGCGTCACCTTCACTTAGTGGCGTATGGCGGGTATTGGTAATGCTGTGTTAATGCTGTGTGTGTGTAATGCTGTGTAATGCTGTGTGTCTGTGTAATGCTGCGTGTGTGTAATGCTGTGTGTGTGTAATGCTGCGTGTGTGTAATGCTGTGTGTGTGTAATGCTGTGTGTGTAATGCTGCGTGTACAGGGTGGCGTTATCGGGGTTCAGATCGAGTGGAGCTGTAACCTGGACCGCCCAGCGAGTGAGTGCCACCCCGTCGACTCCTTCAACCGCCTCGACGCAGCGCGACCCCACCTCAATGCCTCCTCCTCCTCCTCGGGGTACAACTTCAGGTGGGCCCCTTCACTCTCACCATCTTCCTTAACCCCTCACCGTAACATTAACCCTCACCGTAACTCTCACCATAGCATTAACCCTCACAGTAACATTAACCCTCACCGTAACATTAACCCTCACCGTAACTCTCACCGTAGCATTAACCCTCACAGTAACATTAACCCTCACCCTAACATTAACCCTCACCGTAACATTAACCCTCACCCTAACATTAACCCTCACCGTAACATTAACCCTCACCCTAACATGAACCCTCACCCTAACATTAACCCTCACCGTAACATTAACCCTCACCCTAACATTAACCCTCATCCTAACATTAATCCTCACCGTAACATTAACCCTCACCGTAACATTAACCCTCACCGTAACATTAACCCTCACCGTAGCATTAACCCTCACCGTAGCATTAACCCTCACCGTAACATTAACCCTCACCGTAACATTAACCCTCACCGTAACATTAACCCTCACCATAGCATTAACCCTCACCGTAACATTAACCCTCACCCTAACATTAACCCTCACCGTAGCATTAACCCTCACCGTAACATTAACTCTCACCGTAACATTAACCCTCACTGTAACATTAACCCTCACCGTAACATTAACCCTAACATTAACCCTCACCGTAACATTAACCCTCACCGTAACATTAACCCTCACCGTAGCATTAACTCTCACCGTAACATTAACCCTCACCGTAGCATTAACCCTCACCGTAGCATTAACCCTCACCGTAACAATAACCCTCACCATAGCATTAACCCTCACTGTAGCATTAACCCTCACCATAGCATTAACCCTCACCGTAACATTAACCCTAACATTAACCCTCACCGTAACATTAACCCTCACACTAACATTAACCCTCACCCTAACATTAACCCTCACCCTAACATTAACCCTCACCCTAACATTAACCCTCACCCTAACATTAACTCTCACCCTAACATTAACCCTCACCCTAACATTAACCCTCACCGTAACATTAACCCTCACCGTAACATTAACCCTCACCGTAGAATTAACCTCTACCGTAACATTAACCCTCACCTTAACATTAACCCTAACTGTAACATTAACCTTAACATCAATCCCGAACTGCAACATTCACCCTAACCCTACCGTTAAAAAAAACAAGAACCCCAACCAACGAACGTTACGCGCTGACCAACACCGCAACCCTTCAACCCGCACCCTTTCGGCCCATGCAGATTCGCCAAATACTACCGGTAGGCGGACGGCGGTGAGCAGCGGAAGCTCTTCAAGGTCTACGGCATCCGCTTTGACGTCCTGGTGTTCGGCAAGGTGAGCGCCACACGGGACATGCGACCTATTTTATTCACGTTTCCCTTTTATCTTAACTTTGCGTGAAGTGGCCTTGAACGTTGTGGTACGAAATGCGCTCTGCTCTTTAAATAAAGATCGTTATTAGTTTCTTATTATTGTTTGGCCAGGTGACATCGTGGTAATTCAGGCACGAGTTCACGAGAATGAGACTTGGCCAGTTGCCAAATCTCAGCCTCACTCACAGACCCTTCTGGGACAGTCAAAAAAAGAAACAGTGACTCACTGCGAGACATCGTTAATAGTTATCCTAGTGATGAACTCGTGGTTTCTCTCATAGAAATGTGGAATTTACAGCTCTGATTGAGATGGGAGTGCAGCAAAAGCCAGTGTTGCACTGTACTTACTATGCTGCCCGTAAGTATGCTCTAAAACTTAATCAACTCTGCTCTGACCAGCATGGTGAAGTATGGTCAAATAACCCCCCCCCCCCTCAAGACCCACATGGTGTGTGGCGTGGGAATATCCTCATCCAGAAGTGGATTGACCCTGAGCTGCAAACGAACATATACATAATGAACTAACCATGACCCTTGACCCAGGCGGGCAGGTTCAGCATCGTTCCCACGGCCGTGAACGTGGGATCAGGCCTGGCCCTGCTCGGAGCGGTGAGACACATCTCCCCCTTGCTCTCCCTTTCTCTCTCCTCACTCTCACAGCCCCCACACTCTCCCACTTGCTCCCCGTCTCACTCATTCCCCCTCACTCACTCATTCTCTCTCGCGTTTTGCAATGATTCAATCTGTGCATCATCCATTGTCCTAACCGCTCAGTCACAGGTAACAGCGTTCGCTAAATAGCACTCTTCCCCTCGCTCCCCCTCCCGCTCTTCCCATCTCATCTCCGCCCTCACATTTTCCTCTCCTTTCCCTCACTCTGCAGCTCCTTGCCAGCCTCACCCTCTCCTTGTCTCTCTCGCCCTCTCACCCCCATCTATTACGTCCTCCTTATCACACATCCTGACTGTACGTGTGAACAGTGGAACGTGTGTGCTACCCACGTGATCCGTATGTGTGTGACTGCATGGGCTACATGGTATATGTTAAGTTCAAGTTTATTTTGTTTCACCAGGTGTGAGCTCAAGAGGCAAGGACAAAGTCGCACTCGCAAGATTGTGTGAATGAGTGGGTGAGAGGAGATGGTGTGTGTGTGTGTGAACGAGTGGATGAGTGATCAGTTGAGTGAATGAATGAGTGGGTGACTGAGTGTTGATGAGTGGGTGGCTGAGTGGGTGAATGAGTGGGTAAATGAGTGGGTGAGATGGTGGGTGGGTGGGTGAATGAGTGGGTGATTGAGATGGTGGGTGGATGAATGAGTGGGTGCTTGAGATGGTACATGAGTGGGTTGGTGGGTGGGTGAGTGAGATGGTGGATGGGTGAATGAGTAATGGTGATTGAGATGGTACATGAGTGGGTGAGTGACTAGGTTGGCGAATGAGTGGTTCAGTGAGACTGTGAGTGAACGGGTAGTGAGTGAGATGATAAGCGAGCGAGCTAGTTTAAGTTAAAAGTTTTTTTGTTTCACCAGATGAACTCAAGAAACCAGGATGAGTCTCAATTGCCAGTGATGGGTTGCAGATATTACAAAATAAAAACAAAGTACTGCAATGAAGCACACAGAAATCAGTAGAAACACAACATGAGCAATAACAAAATATTGGACAGCGTAAAGCAATATTAAGTCTTTTTTTACTGTTCGCAGTACCCATAATAGAGGTTTTTGTGTTAGATTTTCGCCATCTAACCCAAAAACCTCTTAGAGTTAATATTGGTTGCGAATTCCTCCGTGTTAAACTGATCGCAGTACATTTACAATTAAGATACAGAGATGTGGAACAAATATAATACGTAAACAAACAAGGATATATGATGTCAAGTGCAATTGCAAATGAAGTTAAATCTCTACAACATGTATCTATGTGTTTGTGACAGGGCGTCGGGAGTTAAGTGTGGTTAGCGCACTGCGCTACGAACCCCGTGACCCGAATTCGATCCCAGCTCATGGCCAACATTGGTGACGAAAATCTGAACCGATCCTGGGCTTCCCCTAGGTCGACTCAGCCTTAACTTAGTATGTAAACATCGGCACATGGGAAACAAAGGCGGCTGGGCATGGTGCTGGCCACCCACCTCGTGTTGCCACCAGCCTTACTAGGTGCTCGCTAAAAGCACTTGCCCCGGCAGTCAATTAAAATGCTATATGGGGGATCTTTGTCTTTTTTTTCGGATATGGTAACGGTAGTAAGTAGGCGACCTCAGTTCGATTCCTGGCCACGGTTAACATCAGTGGTGAGTGATATCAGAAGCGGTTCTGGGCATCCCCAAGGTCGACTAAGCCTTCAAATGTAAAGGTTGCCACCTGTCCTGCAGGTAGCAGTGATTGATTTGTACCACCGCTGCTGATGGACCACAGTGCTGACTGAAGAACGGCGTCTGGGTTTGGTCCACGGTGGAAAAAGGGTGGCGACCCCCTACTCATATGACTAGTAATAATGTAAATGTATAAAGCGCCCTTAAACAATCGCTGTCAGGGCGCTATGCATGGCAAGGCGGAAAATAGTTAACGACAACCAGGAGAAGAAGAAGTGAGAAGGACGTTTTAAACATAGATGTTTTTAGTCGAGATTTGAAGATTTGTCGTCTGTCTCGGAAGTCCGGACCTCGAACGGCAACGAGAGTTCCAGAGTTTAGGTGCCGCAATTGCTAAGACGCCGTCACCACCCTCCAAGTGTGAAGCCTGGAGCCCGTGGGGCAGTGAGCAATGCCGAATCTGAAGACCTTAACCATCTTGTCGCGGTGTGCAAAATATCAGCACTGGGGAGACAAAGGTGGTGGGCGGGGCGCGGCGCTAGCCGCACCACCCGCTGGTGCGCCGGCCTCAACGGCAGCGCTTCGCCCAACGGTCCGCGTGCGCTGTGGAGGGGGGGGGGGGGGTGATCTTTGTCGTTGTGACTGTGCCACACAGGGGGCGTTTTTCTGTGACCTGGTGCTGCTGTACCTGAGCAAGCGGAGCCCCTTCTATCGGGAAAAGAAATACAAGGAAGCCAGGTGAGAGTGTGTGTGTGTGGTCTCTGCGTGCGGAGAACTATAAACTGAAACTGTTTATTTTACCAGGGTAAGTGCCCGCTGAGCTGTGTAGCTCTTTTTCAGAAGTGACCTGGCTATCGCAAATTATAGTTCAACAAAGTGGCTTGTCGCGTGCAAATTTATAGTGGCCAAATACTCTCGGCGCACGTTGATTGTAAATGTGGAGGGAAAAACGGGAGAACCCAGAGAAAAATCCACGCGGCCACGGGGAGAGCATGCAATCTCCAAATATATTGGCGTCAGGCTTGGGATCAAACCCACGACCTCCTGCATACCAGGCGAGAAAGATAACATTCCACCAGTCTCATTTGCAAGAGTGACATGGGGGGGGGGCGGCATCAGTCCGCTGCCAGTAGTGGGTAAAGATTACTTCTGCTCCCGTGTGTTTATGTGTAATTGTGTTGAGCGGTGGTGTAGCGGTTAGTGCACTGCAATATGTATGTTGAACTTTTTTCACACCGTATGTAGCCAACCACGCTCATCGGAGGTGCTGGAGGACAAGCTGGTGACCCGAGTTCGATTCTCACTCACAATCCATACCAGTGACGACAATCTGAACCGGTCCTGGGCCTCCCCTAGGTCGACCAGCCTCAAATGTGTACCTGGTGCGGTGTGTAGTAAACATCGCCACTGGGGAGACTAAGGCGACCGGACGTGGTGGTGGTGGCCACCCACCTCCTTGTGTGCCGTGCCAGCTTCCATAGGCGCTCGCGAACAGCACTTGCTCCTCCAGTCTGTTAAAGGCTATAAGGGGGAACTTTGTCTAATTCCAATGGAGTACTTTTCAGCGTCATTTTCGAATTTGCACCCTGACGTGGGCGGCACACAATGGCCTAACTCTTGTGAATAACGTCATGGGAATCGTCCACCGAGAGGCAGATGGCGGCGTACTATTATGGCCGACACATACCTCAAGTAATAACCAGGGTGGCCGCTGGATTCAAACCGTGAAATACCACCGTGCCAAGATGTTAACTACCTCGCCTGGTATGCAGGAGGTCGTGGATTCGATCCCGACCTTGACGCCTGCTGTATATTTGTAGTTTGCGTGTCTCTCTCTCTCCCCGTGGTAGCGTGAAATTTTCTCCAGATCCTGCGGTTTTTCCCTTGACATTTAGAATCAACATCACACGTATTGAGTATTTGGTTGCTATACATTTCCACACGATAAGCCACTTCGTTGAACTATCATTTGTGGCCAGGTCCCTTCTGAAAAAGAGCTGCATAGATAGCTCAGTGGGCCTTACCTGGTAAAAAAAAATAGTTTAAGATGGTAAATAGAACCTCTGCAACGAGCGGCAAACACGCTACTTCTGGCCCACATCACGAACCGATGTAGCACCGGTGCGGTATGGTCTCATAACCCGCACGGCGCGGGGAAGGCCCTCATCCAACAGTGGATTGACAAAAAGGGCTGCACGTGTCCTCAAGACACATCTCTTGTTTTTCTCCGGTGCACAGGTTTCAGAGAGGAGAGAGCGTGCAGATGGGGATGAAGCGAGACTCTGTCACCATCGCTACCATCATCTGACGGCAGGAGCGCGCGCTCACACACACACGGCTGCCGTTCGCCGCCGAGTGACGGTGCCATCATCCGCGCCACGTGGGCCAGGCTAGGTGCACTTTGAGGCCGTCACGTGAATGCAAAAGTGTGGAAGGCTAGCTGCAGGCAAGAAGGTCGTGGGACAGACCCAGGTGTTGTTGTGAGTTAACCAACATAAACGTCTGGCAGGTGCATCACCCGTGCTCCCCACTGCGCCAACTTGCTGCGATTTAGGCGCCCGGCATTCCACTCGTTATTGTGAGGGTCGCTGCTCTGCCCTGTGTTGTGGGTGGAGGGCAATTGCGTTGCAGCTGCCCAGTAGTGTCCTTCATGAGCCTCCTCCACAGAGGCCGATCTTGACAATGCTGGTACCAGTTATCTACAAATCGAATCAGCTCCACATCCTCCTGTACCGCATCAATCCATCTCTTCTCCAGCTCATGCCACCGCGGTTATTTTGCCCCCTCCATCTGGCCAAACAGCTGCTGCTTGGCCATGTGGTGGCTGGGCATGCGGGCTACATGACCGTGCAAACGCAGCCTCGCCTGTCAGAGGAGCTCACTGATGATGGGGACTGTGACCGGATCTTTCAAAGATCTGAGTTCCTCACACAATTCAGTCTGGTTAATCTAGGATGGATCGTAGGCAGGCCAGCCTAATTGTTTAAAACCAGCCCAAATGCTCCTCTAAAGGGCTCCACGTTTCGCAAGCATAGCGAAGAGAGGGCATAACGCTCATACACACACGCACACATGCATTTATAAAGATACACAAAATATCATACAGAAACAAAACATATTGTACATGTACACACAAATGATTCCGTGTGCAGCCTTATAGACTGTGCAGACAAGTGTTAGTGAGCACCTATTAAGACCAGCGTGACATGCAAGGAGGGTGGTGAGGCCAGCACCATGCCTGGCCGCCTTTGTCTCTCCAGTGTTGTTGTTTACACACCTCACCAGTTAATCACTCGAGGCCAAGCCAATCTAGGAGGAGACCCAGGACCGGTTCAGATAATTGTCATCATTATTGATCATGAGCTGGACTCGAACTCGGGTCGCCGGGTTCGTAGCGCAGCATGTTAACCACTGCACTACCGTTCCCCAAACAAAGATCCCCGTATAGCCTTAACAGACTATTGGGGCAAGTGCTGTTAGCGAGTAGCAGCGCCTATGAAGCCCGGCACGGCACACGAGGGGGTGGGCGACCAGCACCACGCCCGGCCGCCTTTGTCAAGACCGGTTCAGATGATCGTCACCGGTGTTGGCCGTGAGCGGGAATCGAACTCACGCATTGCCGGGTTCAGATTCAACTTGCTACCGCAGATGTCTGCGACGAGTAATTGCTGGGTTTGGGCTCGAGTGCAAAAAGTGCTATGACACAATACACATGGACGACCCCTTTTTAAATTCACCCTCTCATCTCACGCAGTAACTTATAGCGATAATATATACACATACGTGTGCAGCCTTTGAAAACAACTAATCCGTACTCGCAAGCAGGATAAAGATGCATCTGTTTTTGTATGTTCACGAATACATGTGTTTTAGAGTTACCATGACCGTATTCTCAGGAATATTAGACACTCCCACAAATGTAAGCCGCACCCCAAAACTTGTCCACTGTCAATAGAGTTCTAAAGATCTGGAAGTACGCACGTTTAAAAACGCGCAACTCTTAAAACCCAGGTTATCACGAGTAGGAACACAGCTACTGGATTATGAGAGACACCACCAAACTCTTCCTTTAAAAATTCGGGCGAACAAAACGGTGTCTTATTATCCGGAGAATACGGCAAAACTTTAATTCATATCGCGCCTACGTGCCACTGCATCTCAAGGCACGCTGCGCAAGAAACGGAGAACAGGGGCAGGGAGTCGACAGCATGGTCGGCCAGGGGTGGTCGGAGATCATTTCCAAACTGGGGGCGGCAGAGGAGAGAGCGAGTGACGTCTCACCGAGCGACTGGGAGAATGCGACCCTCTCTAGGACATTGACAAGCAAGGGGATGTGAGATGATAGGGATATTTCAGGGACACTGCAGGTGGGGGGGGTCCAGCATTTGTTTATTTCAGGACAGGATAAAAAGCTATGCGCGCGTGACATTCCATACCATTAGCTGTCACACGAAGGCCGGAAACGTATAAAGGGCAAGCAGTTAACGGGTTTTTTTTAAATCGTGAAATATCAACATCAATTATCTTTGCGGTGGTGCGAAGGTTTACTCTGTTGGACACTGAAGTTACTTATGCTTCTGTATTATGTTTTTCTCTGGCTTAAGCGGTGGGCTGCCACACCTTGGATTTGAGTAAGCGGGCTCACAGCAAATGCTGTCGACAATTTACTTGTTCACGTTATTGTCGTGTTGCACGTGCGCACAAGAACACGCGTGATTGGCCGAATGAGGTCACACGGCGTTGACAAGGTTGCCCAGGTAACGCAAAGAAAACAACACGGTGGAAAGTTGCTGTGTTTTTATTAATGTGTTGAGGTGTACAGATGTTAAATAATAATAATAATCAGGTGACTTTACCACGGTACATATATACAGACAGTTGAACCTATTGCCATTCCACTTTGGTTCGGGTTAACCCAAAACCGAAATAAATATTTAAGGTTTCAGTAGGTTCAAGATAGGCTCATAGGTCTGCACAGATATGTTTCATGAACCCATGCACTTGTAGTACTGCAATCTCTTGGCCAACTTGCATCACAGTGGCATCATGGAGATTCAACAAATACTCTTTGGTTCTATTCGGTAAAGTCACGTAGGTAAAAAAATAAAACAAAAATCACGACGTTTCGGCCACAACACAAGCGGCCTTCATCAGGTGAAGGGACCAGCCTGTCTCGAAGACTGCGCTGGAGTGAAACGGAGCCAAGCTCAGACTGCGACCTTTAAGCTGTGTGAAGGCCGCTTGTGTTGTGGCCGAAACGTCGTGATTTTTTTTTTTTTTACCTACGTGACTTTACCGAATAGAACCAAAGAGTATGGATCCTTGCAGTCACGAAAGCTTCAAATCTAGAATAGATTGAACAAATCTCTGCTTTATTCACCAACCCTTTCCTCTATATATCTACTTCTGAGGAAGCTCAAGCCTCCCGTAAATCACGTGACTTCTGTGTGGCCACCCTCACTCTGAATCCCTCTCCTCACCGCCCCCTGTGGCAACGGATACCTCTCCGTGCAACGACATCGAGGCCCTTGTCGCCTCTGTTTCCTAACCACGTTGCTAGACATCTGCGGAAAAATACTGGAAATTTATTTTAAAAAAAATAGCTTCACAGCTTTCTCCAGGATAAATAAAGATTCTGATTCTGTTTCCTGACCCTTTGCTCCCGTTTTTTCCATTTCTTCTCCAACCTTTTCCTCTTATTTCCCATTATTTACCTTTCCCATTCTCTTTGCCATTCCGTTTTAACTTATTACACATTACACAGTCCTTGACTCTACTTCTTTCCCGTGGTTGTGCCCCACTGGTCAAGAGACGCGTGTCTTTGGCGTGCTAACCCCCAGCTCTCTCTGCTATCGCGCGATCCGCCCCGTTGAGATTTATGATCACCTCATTCTCAAGCGAGAGGCGTTTGTGGTTTTATACGCCAGAAAAACCGCCAGGTGGCAATCGCCTTCTTGGGTGCCCCTTGACCACTTGGTGGAAACTCCACATTCCCCTGGCAGTGTCCACGCGTATTTACATTGACGGGAAAATGGCTATGTTGTGAGTGGACGGGAGTGCGGTGATATCTATTGTTGTGCAGTACATCTATGCTCCCGCGTCTTTGCTCCCTCACCTTCACCAGTGCCACCTGTGATGGTGTAATGGGTTAGCACACGGAGACCGGACTTGCAATCACCGAAGGCCGCTGGTTCAATTCGACCTCCTGGCGGCGGGAGTTGGAACAATGGTGGAGGTTTATTAAATCCCCTCCACCTACACCACCCAGCAGTGGTGAAAGGGTTCTGTACCACAGTTCGGTGAGTCGAATCGGCAGGTCTGGGTGTGGTGGATGCAGGTGAAAGTGTGGTGGATACTCCTACCTCTGTCAAGATGTCTGGATACTCCCACCTCTTCCGAGACGTCTGGCACAGCGTGGAAGAGCCGGACAAAATCGCCTCCTCATGATGGTGTATGAGCTCTGCAGTAGCCACCCGCAATCCGCTCTCGTTGGAGGCCCTGCCTTCCGCCAGCAGGCACGTGAACCAGTGATTGCAGGGGTCTGCGCCTTCACAAGGGGGTTCGAGTTCAGAGGAGGACATTTCAGGAGCTATCCGGGCTCCTGTGGTGACCACTGATTTTTTCCCCCCTCACGTTGCCTATATTTACATGCAATTGAAGTATAAGATAATAGGTTTTCCCATTTTTTTTTCTGGCAACAAAACAGGTGTTAAGATGTTTTAACATTGTTAAGATGCCAGAAAAAAGGGGAAAACCTATTATCATATTTTGGTACTGGCAAAGGAGGTCCCATGATGTAATTGAAGTATCATTTCCCATTGTTTTTAAAGTATTGTAACGTGCCAACTTTAAAATGACATTTATACGTAATGCGCACTTTGGTTACTCAGAAACTCGTACTTGAAGCTGTCTAAAAGTTGTGTCGCGATGATAATCATAATAATAATAAACGCATTTGATGAAAAGGTTGATATCGATTGCACCTTTGTGAACCATCTTAAATGCTTCGTATTATCTTTGGTACTCTTTGGTTAAATTTCGATTTAAAGCTTTCGTGACTGCAAGGATTAATCTTCTTTGATGAAGGCCGCTTGTGTTGTGGCCGAAACGTCGTGAGAATATTATTGTGTTATTTTATCAATTTATTATTTTATTCTCATTCTACGTGACTTTACCGAAAGAACCAAAGAAGACTCTTTGGTTCTTTCAGTAAAGTCACGTAGGTATAAAATAAAAATAAATTACAACGTTTCGGGCGCAACACAAGCGTCCATCATCAGCTGGGAAAGCTTCAAATCAAGATTATTATCTTTAGTATTGGAAAAGCCCTTGATCCAGCAGTGTATAGATGATGGAAGCCGATGATGCATTGCGTATACAAAACTCAACAAAGAATTAACATCATTGAGAACATGTCATCAAATACAAGTAGGTAGCAAGCAAGACAGTATGGCTCCCTCATAGCTATCTGTCCCTTATGTGTAATAAAAACTCTATAACAAATGGTATTCTACTCCACAGTAGTTCTCAGCCGGGAGTATGCGGACTCCTGGGGGTACGTGGTGAATGTGGGTGGCCAGCACCATGTCGCCTCTGTCTCCCCAGTGGTGTTAACTACCTCACCCAGGAGATGTTAACTACCTCACCCAGGAGATGTTAACTACCTCACCCAGGAGATGTTAACTACCTCACCTAGGAGATGTTAACTACCTCACCCAGGAGATGTTAACCACCTCACCTAGGAGATGTTAACTACCTCACCTAGGAGATGTTAACTACCTCACCTAGGAGATGTGAACTACCTCACCTAGGAGATGTTAACTATCTCACCCAGGAGATGTTAACCACCTCACCCAGGAGATGTTAACTATCTCACCTAGGAGATGTTAACTACCTCACCTAGGAGATGTTAACTACCTCACCTAGGAGATGTTAACTATCTCACCCAGGAGATGTTAACCACCTCACCCAGGAGATGTTAACTACCTCACCCAGGAGATGTTAACTACCTCACCTAGGAGATGTTAACTACCTCACCTAGGAGATGTTAACCACCTCACCCAGGAGATGTTAACCACCTCACCAAGGAGATGTTAACCACCTCACCTAGGAGATGTTAACCACCTCACCTAGGAGATGTTAACCATCTCACCCAAGAGATTTTAACTACCTCACCTAGGAGATGTTAACTACCTCACCTGGTTTCGATTTAAAGCTTTCGTGACTGCAAGGATTCATCTTCTTTGATGAAGGCCGCTTGTGTTGTGGCCGAAACGTCGTGAGAATATTATTGCGTTATTTTATCAATTTATTATTTTATTCTCATTCTACGTGACTTTACCGAAAGAACCAAAGAAGACTCTTTGGTTCTTTCAGTAAAGTCACGTAGGTATAAAATAAAAAATAAATCACAACGTTTCGGGCGCAACACAAGCGTCCATCATCAGGTGGGAAAGCTTCAAATCAAGATTATTATCTTTGGTACTGGGAAAGCCCTTGATCCAGCAGTGTATAGATGATGGAAGCCGATGATGCATTGCGTATACAAAACTCAACAAAGAATTAACATCATTGAGAACATGTCATCAAATACAAGTAGGTAGCAAGCAAGACAGTATGGCTCCCTCATAGCTATCTGTCCCTTATGTGTAATAAAAACTCTATAACAAATGGTATTCTACTCCACAGTAGTTCTCAGCCGGGAGTATGCGGACTCCTGGGGGTACGTGGTGAATGTGGGTGGCCAGCACCATGTCGCCTCTGTCTCCCCAGTGGTGTTAACTACCTCACCCAGGAGATGTTAACTACCTCACCCAGGAGATGTTAACTACCTCACCCAGGAGATGTTAACCACCTCAACGAGGAGATGTTAACTACCTCACCGAGGAGATGTTAACTAACTCACCTAGGAGATGTTAACTACCTCACCCAGAAGATGTTAACTACCTCACCTAGGAGATGTTAACTACCTCACCTAGGAGATGTTAACTACCTCACCCAGGAGATGTTAACCACCTCACCTAGGAGATGTTAACTAACTCACCTAGGAGATGTTAACTACCTCACCCAGAAGATGTTAACTACCTCACCTAGGAGATGTTAACTACCTCACCCAGGAGATGTTAACTACCTCACCCAGGAGATGTTAACCACCTCACCTAGGAGATGTTAACCACCTCACCTGGGAGATGTTAACTACCTCACCTAGGAGATGTTAACTATCTCACCCAGGAGATGTTAACCACCTCACCCAGGAGATGTTAACTATCTCACCTAGGAGATGTTAACTACCTCACCTAGGAGATGTTAACTACCTCACCTAGGAGATGTTAACTATCTCACCCAGGAGATGTTAACCACCTCACCCAGGAGATGTTAACTACCTCACCCAGGAGATGTTAACTACCTCACCTAGGAGATGTTAACTACCTCACCTAGGAGATGTTAACCACCTCACCCAGGAGATGTTAACTACCTCACCCAGGAGATGTTAACTACCTCACCTAGGAGATGTTAACCACCTCACCTAGGAGACGTTAACCATCTCACCTAGGAGATGTTAACCATCTCACCTAAGAGATTTTAACTACCTCACCTAGGAGATGTTAACTACCTCACCTAGGAGATGTTAGCTACCTCACCTAGGAGATGTTAACTATCTCACCCAGGAGATGTTAACCACCTCACCCAGGAGATGTTAACTATCTCACCTAGGAGATGTTAACTACCTCACCTAGGAGATGTTAACTACCTCACCTAGGATATGTTAACTATCTCACCCAGGAGATGTTAACCACCTCACCCAGGAGATGTTAACTACCTCACCCAGGAGATGTTAACTACCTCACCTAGGAGATGTTAACTACCTCACCTAGGAGATGTTAACCACCTCACCCAGGAGATGTTAACTACCTCACCCAGGAGATGTTAACTACCTCACCAAGGAGATGTTAACCACCTCACCTAGGAGATGTTAACCACCTCACCTAGGAGATGTTAACCATCTCACCTAAGAGATTTTAACTACCTCACCTAGGAGATGTTAACTACCTCACCTGGTTTCGATTTAAAGCTTTCGTGACTGCAAGGATTCATCTTCTTTGATGAAGGCCGCTTGTGTTGTGGCCGAAACGTCGTGAGAATATTATTGCGTTATTTTATCAATTTATTATTTTATTCTCATTCTACGTGACTTTACCGAAAGAACCAAAGAAGACTCTTTGGTTCTTTCAGTAAAGTCACGTAGGTATAAAATAAAAATAAATCACAACGTTTCGGGCGCAACACAAGCATCCATCATCAGCTGGGAAAGCTTCAAATCAAGATTATTATCTTTGGTATTGGGAAAGCCCTTGATCCAGCAGTGTATAGATGATGGAAGCCGATGATGCATTGTGTATACAAAACTCAACAAAGAATTAACATCATTGAGAACATGTCATCAAATACAAGTAGGTAGCAAGCAAGACAGTATGGCTCCCTCATAGCTATCTGTCCCTTATGTGTAATAAAAACTCTATAACAAATGGTATTCTACTCCACAGTAGTTCTCAGCCGGGAGTATGCGGACTCCTGGGGGTACGTGGTGAATGTGGGTGGCCAGCACCATGTCGCCTCTGTCTCCCCAGTGGTGTTAACTACCTCACCCAGGAGATGTCAACTACCTCACCCAGGAGATGTTAACTACCTCACCCAGGAGATGTTAACTACCTCACTCAGGAGATGTTAACCACCTCAACGAGGAGATGTTAACTACCTCACCGAGGAGATGTTAACTAACTCACCTAGGAGATGTTAACTACCTCACCCAGAAGATGTTAACTACCTCACCTAGGAGATGTTAACTACCTCACCTAGGAGATGTTAACTACCTCACCCAGGAGATGTTAACCACCTCACCTAGGAGATGTTAACTAACTCACCTAGGAGATGTTAACTACCTCACCCAGAAGATGTTAACTACCTCACCTAGGAGATGTTAACTACCTCACCTAGGAGATGTTAACTACCTCACCCAGGAGATGTTAACCACCTCACCTAGGAGATGTTAACCACCTCACCTAGGAGATGTTAACTACCTCACCTAGGAGATGTTAACTATCTCACCCAGGAGATGTTAACCACCTCACCCAGGAGATGTTAACTATCTCACCTAGGAGATGTTAACTACCTCACCTAGGAGATGTTAACTACCTCACCTAGGAGATGTTAACTATCTCACCCAGGAGATGTTAACCACCTCACCCAGGAGATGTTAACTACCTCACCCAGGAGATGTTAACTACCTCACCTAGGAGATGTTAACTACCTCACCTCGGAGATGTTAACCACCTCACCCAGGAGATGTTAACTACCTCACCCAGGAGATGTTAACTACCTCACCTAGGAGGTGTTAACCACCTCACCTAGGAGATGTTAACCATCTCACCTAGGAGATGTTAACCATCTCACCTAAGAGATTTTAACTACCTCACCTAGGAGATGTTAACTACCTCACCTGGTTTCGATTTAAAGCTTTCGTGACTGCAAGGATTCATCTTCTTTGGTTCTTTCGGTAAAGTCACGTAGAATGAGAATAAAATAATAAATTGATCAAATAAATAACACAATAATATTCTCACGACGTTTCGGCCACAACACAAGCGGCCTTCATCAGGTGAAGGGACGAGACGGTCTGGAGGACAGCACTGGAGTGAAAAAGCCACGCTCAGATCACTTAAAGGTCGTGAGAATATTATTGTGTTATTTTATTTTATCAATTAGGAGGTCGTGGGTTCTATCCCGACTGACGCCTGCTGCTGCTGCTGTATATTTGGAGTTTGCGTCTCTCCCCGTAGTCGCGTGGATTTTTTCCCAGGTCCTCCGATTTACCCTCCACATTTAGAATAAACGTCACCACGCGTTTAGAGTGTTTGGCTGCTGCTATAAATGTCCACGTGATAAGCTACCTCACCTTCGTTGAGCTATAATTTGTGATAGACAAGTCGCTTCAAAAAATTGTTCTCAAGCTCAGTGGGGCCTTATCCGGTAAAATAAAAAGTACTTTAGTATTATAGTTTAAAAAACACTCCTGGAGTGCCACTCTCTACTTCAGTCCTCGTACCAATAGGTCATCTGTTTCACCATTGGGGTCAATAATTTTTAAAATCGTGAATTTGTTTTCCTCAAAAAGCGTGAACTTTGCAAGTCAAAGTTATTGCTTAGAGCGGTGGTTCTTAAACCGGGGGGCTACGGGGACCCCTGCGGGGTACCGTGAGGTGATTTATAAACTTGAGATGATTAATAAACTTGATAATTTATAAACGTGAGGTGATTTATAAACGTTAGGTGATTTATAAACTTGATAATTTATAAACGTGAGGTGATTTATAAACGTGAGGTGATTTATAAACGTGCGAAATTATATCAGATGTGAAAGTCAATGGTGAACAATCGTGTGGTATGAATCTGCCGATATAAAATAACTAGGAATAACATTTACATCCATCTGGTAATCCAGAGTAATGTTGGTTCCCAATGGTAAACACATTTACCTCACGCGTGCACAGCGCGTCCGTTGATTATTTTTAAACTTCTCGTCGCTTTACAGTGGCTAGCCAGTTAGGATATCACCGCACAGACGTGCACAATCGGTTAAAAGTATTGATGTTCATTAATTCGTAACATGTGGGAGGCGGGATTGGAGGCTGTTGGTTAATAGAATTTGCGAGTTATCTGCGAGCTATAATTGTGGTTTGCCTACGTTTTCAACCACTGTACATACGACTTTTCAAGAATAAAATATAAACTTACGCCTATAAAAGATATAATATACTCGTTTACAGAGGCGCTGTACTCACCAGTCGGTTGTTGTGATTTTTTTAACTTTATTGTAGAGAAGCAGTGGCGTCGGTCTACATTACAGTCGACATCGAGTACAAAGATCCCCCGTGTAGCCTTTACAGGCTGTAGGGGCAAGTGGCGTTAGCGAGTAACAGCAGCGCCTATGAAGGTCGCTACAGGAGAGGTGGGTGGCCAGCACCACGCCCGGCCGCCTTTGTCTCCCCAGTGGCGATGTTTACTACACACCGCTACACCAGCTACTCATTTGAGGCCGAGTTAATCTAGCGGAGGCCCAGCACCCGGTTCAGATAATCGTCACTGGTGGTGTTGGTGGCCGTGAGCGGGAATCGAACTCGCGGGTGGCCGGGTTCGTAGCGTGTGCACTGTACAGACTGCCGATAGCGCCACCACTCGGCAGCAGCGTCTCCACGCAACATCACACAAAAACTTTCCTGATCTCACACACACACACCTTTGAATGTCATGACACGTGTGTGTGTGTGCGTAATGAGTCGTAACACGTGTGTGTGTGCCATGAGTGTGTAAACATCGCCACTAGGGAGACAAAGGCGGCCGGACGTGTTGCTGGCCACCCACCCCCTCCTGTAGCGACCTTCATAGGCGCTGCTACTCGCTAAGGCCACTTGACCCAACCGTGTGTCACGGAGATCTTTGCCTCTGTGTACCACGACATCGACGGCGTGTGTGGTGCACGTGGTGCTCAAGCGGCTGAAAGCTATGCGGCGAACATTTCACATCAGAACCCGCGGCCCACGTGGTCCCCCTCTGACGTCACCGAGCGCACAGGCTTCCCGCGTTGCATTCTGGGATTGAATTCGTCGAGAGCAGTCGCACGGTAGGTGGAGCTCCTGCTCCTTAGGTGATGTCTCTTTAATTTGTGTGATATCTCGTCACGAAAGTGGGATTATTTGTCTTTCACATTTCTTAAATAATCCGGGAACATTTTACAAATGTTCAATAAAAGGCGTACACCTTTTGGCGTCATGTGGTCGAGCACCAATTGGGTCGAGGCTCAAAAGAAAGCCGTCCCTTGGTGTGGACCAATCAGTTTCAAGGGCAATGCATCATATATTATCAAAGTATGTTTTTGTTTGCATTTTGACTTCAGGTATTGTGGTTAATGCAGACATGAATCCTTGTTAAAAGGTTTCAGTTTTGTTGCCAGAAAAAAAGGGGAAAAACCCTATTATTACATTTTGGTACTGGCAAAGGTCTAATGATGAAGTGTCCTACTTCTTGGTTATTTCGGTAAAGTCACGTAGAAGGGAAATAATATAATTAAATAATAAAAATAAAACAAAATAAAATTATCACAATATTTTATTTTATAATTTTTATTGTTATTATTTTATTATTTACCTTCTACGTGACTTTACCGAAAGAACCAAGAAGATTAATCCCTGCAGTCGCGAAAGCTTTAAATCGAAAGTTTCCTACTTGTAGGCATGCAGTCACCAAAAAGCTGACATTCATAATAAAGGTTTTTGGGTTAGATCGCGTAAGTAAGTCATGACAAACCACAGGGTCTACTTAGCCATGAATGTGATTTCAAAGTGGACAGTCTGAATAGGATCATTGGTGGGGGTTTTCACATCTACGTTATGGTGTACATGCGTAGATGCGTGCGTTTGGCCGTGTGACGCTGAGTGATGTCCTTATGCTCTAACGGACGCAAACCCAAATCCCAGTTGTAGATTTACTCAGCTCACCATTCCTTTGGTGTTGACAAAATTAGGACCGTTTTTTTTGTTTCCCGTAAATGCAATGTCTATTTAACACGTAGGCTTTCGCGACCAATATTATTCATAATAAAGGTTTTTGGGTTAGATCGCGTTTATTTATAAATGTGTCGTAACCCTCCACCACCCGACACGGCCAATCAGCAAAAAAAGTGTCACGTTGACAAAAGACAAATAATTCACTACTTCAGCCCACCGGTGTCACGTTGACAAAAGACAAATAATTCACTACTTCAGCCCACCGGTGGGCTGAAGTAGTGAATTATTTCACTACTTCAGCCCACCGGTGTCACGTTGACAAAAGACAAATAATTCACTACTTCAGCCCACCGGTGGGCTGAAGTAGTGAATTATTTGTCTTTTGTCAACGTGACACTTTTTTGCTGATTGGCCGTGTCGGGTGGTGGAGGGTTACGACACATTTATAAATAAACGCGATCTAACCCAAAAACCTTTATTATGCAATGTCTATGTATGTTGAACCTCTTTGGCACCGTACGTAGCCAAACGTGCGAATGGGAGGTGCGGGGTGAGGGACAAAAAACTAAACACAACAAGGGGCCATCCATTTAGTAGGCACGCAAAAGTCCGTCAAAACTTGACCCCTCCCCCCCCACCCTGTACGCACGCATACTTTTTACACCCCCCCCGCCCCACCTGCGTACATACGCTTGAAGCACCCCTCCCCCCCCCCCGAATCCTATAGAACGGCTGATATTGAATCCACGCAGAAACGATCAAGGACTATCTAACTATTTTGAAGGCCAATATAGACAAATTATTATCGAGACTTCACCCCCCCCCCCCCCCCCCCGTTTCCTATGCGTACGTACATTGTCAGTCGACCCCCCATACACAAGCATACGCATTTGGGTTAACCGCCCCCTCCTCCCTCCATGCGTACGTACTAAATGGATGGCCCCCAACAAGCAGTTCTAAATAAATTTGCTTTCAATCTAGATGAGTTCAAAGTGCATCATTGAGGTCATCCTGTGCGGAGACAACCTGCCAAGGGACTTCGGGCATTTCCACTAATTTTATTTGGTATTTATTTGGTGCTTATTTCATCAACCCTGAGAGATGATGGGCTGAGGTGATGTTAATACCTAATACATGCTCGCCTGACAGTCCAATGCTACAAACTCACATCACAAAACAGTGACACAAGCTCAATTGACAGCATGGACAACGGCTCATGTGAAAGTATAAGCACAGATATCAGTTCCCCTAACATCAAAAACACTGACGTTTTATTTCACAAGCCCTCTGCACAGTACAGACATGGGTACAATCTCTATTGAGGTCCAGGATAATCGATGCCACATAAACACCTTAAGTGATCACATATCCCTTAGCTAAAACTGATTTATATTAAATGATCCGTTTAACACGTGGGCTTTCGCGACCAATATCATCCATAAGAGGTTTTTTTGGGTTAGATCGCGTAGATATATAAATTTGTCGTTATTTTACGTCGTACTCAGATTGTAAATGTTGTGGCTTGGCTCTCCAACACACCGGTGTGCTGTGCTAGTGACGAATTGGCCACGTTCTGTTTACGTGACAACCCTTACTAATTGGCTGTGTCGGGTGGTGGTGGGTTTTAACGACACATTTATATATTTACGCGATCTAACCCAAAAAAACCTCGATCATGGATTAAATTATCCACTTGTCGTTTTGTTGCATTTGTTTACCCAGGAGGGCCCCACCGTGTGTCTCATGGCTGTTTTTCAAGAGAATGCTGCCAAATTTTCGTCATGGGGCAATCATGTCATAGGGCGATGATGTCATAGGGGCGATGATGTCGTAGGGGTGATGATGTCGTAGGGGTGATGATGACAAAGGGGTAATAATGTCGTAGGGGTGATGATGTCGTAGGGGCGATGATGTCGTAGGGGCGATGATGACAAAGGGGTGATGATGTCGTAGGGGCGATGATGTCGTAGGGGTAATGATGTCGTAGGGGTGATGATGTCATAGGGGCGACGTTTGCCTTTTGGCGTTGTTCTCTGCTCTATATCACTGGTGAGACAAGGCCACAAAGGAAGCTCTCTCTGGTGAGGGCCAGTCAGTTTCTAGCACAATGCTTACGTTATTATCAAAGCGTGTTTCTTTGCATGTTTTACCACAAGTATGTGTGGTTAATGCAGGTTCGATGCCTTGCAATAGGGGTCTATTTGGTGAGTGAACATTTTAACACCTTGTGTTATTCCCAAAAATGGTAAAACCTTTTTTCTTATTTATTTATCAGTCGGGGGCAATGATTGCTTTCTACTTTCCAATTGAGTAATTTACTCAATTTGGATCAAGACGCCGGCACATAATCGGCTACTCTTGCACTTATTTGTGTCACGGGACCTTGAACGTTTGCCGCGAAGCAAACGGCACGTGCGTCCACGTCGCGTTCGCATCATAGATACACACTGCAGCATTATCCAGGGCGGCCGCTGGAGTCTAACCGCGAACCTCTTCTTGCAACGATCGGCGAACGTGCGGCCACGCCGTCAGGTTGCCTTGGCAGCAATCCACTGGCCCACGACGCATGAATGTGTGCGTCGCGTTGTACGTGATGAAGGCGTTACTGATATATCTGTGCGTTTGTGTGTCCGCGCGTGACTAGCAGCAATGGATGAACCTGTCGTCATCGCAGAGGCAGGGATGCACTTCACGCCTGCCGGTACTACTCCATTCACTACAGTATAATCGTAGCGCCCGATCCACTGCTACGTCTCTGCATCTAGCGCACACACGCACAACTCGAGTTCACTGCATTATCAACAGCCACGATCAAAGACAGTGGTCACCGCATCGCGCACTTTCAGATATGCTTTTGCGGCCGTCTGGAACGCTCTTCCTTCCGATATTAGGAAGCCACTGGAGCTATGCACTTTTAAATCATCTAGATTGACAAACTAATTTCTTTAAAACTTATTTTTGTGTTAGTTTTGTGTCTTTCCCCGCACCTCTGATTAGAACATCTCCATAATGGCATGATCCCGCCATACAACAGTCCTAGAACCTGCACACGTTCTTATTTCATTTCTCCGTTTGCGTAATTACATCAAAAACACTGACGTTTTATTTCACAAGCCCTCTGCACAGTACAGACATGGGTACAATCTCTATTGAGGTCCAGGATAATCGATGCCACAAACACCTTAAGTGATCACATATCCCTTAGCTAAAACTGATTTATATTAAATGATCCGTTTAACACGTGGGCTTTCGCAACCAATATCATCCATAAGAGGTTTTTTTGGGTTAGATCGCGTAAATATATAAATTTGTCGTTATTTTACGTCGTACTCAGATTGTAAATGTTGTGGCTTGGCTCTCCAACACACCGGCGTGCTGTACTCGTGACGAATTTGCACGTTCTGTTTACGTGACAGCCCTACTAGTTGGCTGTGTCGGGTGGTGGCGGGTTTTAAGGACACATTTATATATTTACGCGATCTAACCCAAAAAAAACCTCTATCATGGATTAAATTATCCACTTGTCTGTGTCGTTTTGTTGCATTTGTTTACCCAGGAGGGCCCCACCGTGTGTCTCATGGCTATTTTTCAAGAGAATGCTGCTAAATTTTCGTCATGGGGCAATCATGTGTGCGTCGCGTTGTACTTGATGAAGGCGTTACTGATATATCTGTGCGTTTGTGTGTCCGCGCGTGACTAGCAGCAATGGATGAACCTGTCGTCATTGCAGAGGCAGGGATGCACTACACGCCTACCGGTACTACTCCATTCACTACAGTATAATCGAAGCGCCCGATCCACTGCTACGTCTCTGGAGCTATGCACTTTTAAATCATCTAGATTGACAAACTAATTTCTTTAAAACTGATTTTTGTGTTAGTTTTTTGTCCTTCCCCGCACCTCTGATTAGAACACCTCCATAATCGCATGATCCCGCCATACAACAGTCCTAGAACCTGCACACGTTCTCATTTCATTTCTCCGATTGCGTAATTTCTTCTTGGGCGTGTTCCTCCTTTGGCTTCCATTCCATGATTAAGTCTCATCCCTCAACGATGCTATACCCCTCAATAGAAGACACGTAAGAGGTTAGACTGAGCTCTTGTAAGTGATGCTCTCCTTGTTGATGCTTACTCTGCTTTCAATGCACATACACGTTCTTGGTACGTACGTGTATGTGTGCGTGTATGGACAGCGCTAGTGTAGCAGTTAGTTCACCGCGCTACAAACCCGGTTACCCGAGTTCGATTCCCGCTCACGCCCGCCAACACCAGTGACGATTATCTGAAACGGTCTTGGGCCTCCCCTAGGTAGACTCGGTCTCAAATGACTAACAGGTGTGATGTGTGAACGTCGCCACTGGGGAGCCAAAGGCGACCGGGCGTGGTGTTGGCCACCCACCTCCCTTGTGTGCCACAGCGCCGACGTTCATAGGTGCTACTCGCTCACAGCACTTGTTCCAACAGTCCATTAAAGGATATACGGGGGATCTTTGTCTTTGTTTTTGTGTGTGTGTGCATGCAGATATCCTCTGGAAATTCGGAAGTAGAATGACACCGTTTGAGCATGATGAACTCACACGCTACAAGCGCATCTATTATTTCAAGATCCGTCAGCCATCACAGAGTTCTTTCAACGATGTCCATGATTTCACAAGTCACCACTACAATTTGGTACGTACCCTCAACCAAGGTTCATGTGGTTTCCAACCAATTCACATCTCACTGTAAACATAACACCCCTGGTTTAACACATAGGATTTCTCTTCTTGGTTCTTTCGGTAAAGTCACGTAGAATGGAAATAAAATAATAAAAATAAAACATGATAAAATTCTCACGATGTTTCGGCCACAACACAAGTAGCCTTCTTCAGGTGAAGGAACAGAACTGTCGGGACGACAGCGCTTCAATGAACACTGCTAAGCTTGGCAGCGTCTTTTAAGCTGGGTGGGAGGAGCAAAGCGCCTTGACAAAGGAGTTTACATATCAACAGAAGAATTTAGCGTTGAAGTAGCTGTGTTAATGTGTTGGATTAGCAACACACTGCTAATCCAATAGCCTGCTGTATATTTGGAGTTTGCATGTTCTCCCCTTGGTCCCGTGGATTTTGCTCCTGGGTTTTCCCTCAACACTTAGAATCAACGTCACGCATTTAGAGTATTTGGCTGCTATAAATTTCCAAGTGATAAGTCACTTCGTTGAGCGATATCATTTGTGATAGCCAGGTCGCTTCTGAAAAAGAGCTATATAGCTCAGCGGGTCTTACCTGGCAAAATAAAAATAACAGTTTGGTTTGAAAATGTTGTTTTATCTGAGTGTAAATCGAATTCTTTTGTAATGTTTTCCAGGTCCAGGATGAGCATCTGGCATATAGGTACCAGTTCCTGAGTGTGCTCGGAGCGGGAGGATTTGGCCAGGTGATCCGATGCCTGGATCACAAACATAAGCGGGAAGTAGCTGTGAAAATGCTGCAGCACGAATCATAGTGAGTTTATATCTGGAATTGTGAAGAGAAGAGTTTGAAGAGATTGCGTGAATATAAATGTGCCGATTAGCGATTACTTCAGCACGCCGGTGCGATGAAGAGTAAACCCACAGCATTTACAGTTGAATATGACGTTTTCGCTGGTGATTACAACCAGCATCATCAGGCGATTTTCCAGAATTGTGAAGACGTCTTCCTCATTCCGGTCGTTAATTGAGCAAGATGACATCATCACCGTAAGCCTATCAGGCGCAAAGATCAGAGGGGGGTTTATTCTACTGTAATATAAGTCACAATGGAATATGTTAATCTGAAAATATGCAGGACATATTACCAGATGGGTTAATCATAATGAATCAATATATGATGTCTTGAATAGCCAATTGTGAATGTTGTGGGTTTACTCGCCATCACACCGATGTGCTTAAATAATAGATAATTGGCACGTTTTGTTCACGCGACAAACCTTACTGATTGGCTGTGTCGGCTGGTGGTGGGTTAACGATACATTCACATTTATGCGATCCTACCCAAAATCCTTTTATTATTAATAATATTAGTCACGAAATCCTGCGTGTTAAATCAACTCGCATCGGTGTATATTTATAGGAGACAATGCTGAAAAATCTAGATAGTGATCAGCAGTCGATGTTTCCTCTCTGAATAGTATTATAGATAAAACATCATCAGGAAAGAAAATGTTCGAAGTGGAATTCCTTTTATATGAGTGGTCCCTGTAATATTTAGAAATTTCCATCGCTAGCTCAGGTGCAGTTATGGGGAGGAGTGCTTACCCAAATTGCTGGGTTGCACTGTTAAGGCATTCCACCTTCCTGCGATGGGGATGTATATATGTTTAACTTCTTTCGTGCCGTACGTAGCCAACCGTGTTAATCGGAGGTGCGTGGGGGAATCATCAAATAATACATGATTTAAATGCATGCCTATAAAGGGCACCATACTTCAATAGGGATTACCGTTGGTACGGCTATTTTAATACACACAATGGACAGGAAGGACAAGATCAAAGGGCTCGCATAATGTACATGCATCATGTATGTTAACTCAGTAATCCCCCCCCCCCCCACGTGGTGCAAGAGCGCAGAAGCGTGGTCACCACATCTACGCCTCTATATAAGGAACTAAACAGGTGGCCTTCTCCACAAATCTGGCTGTCGCCTGATGAAGCTAGTTGTAATTACTGGCGAAACGTCGTACTCAGATTGTAAATGTTGTGGATTGGCTCTCCAACACACCGGTGTGCTGTACTAGTACACTACACTATACACTACACACTACACTACTATACACTACACTACTATACACTATACTATACACTACACCACTATACACTACACTATACACTACTATACACGTCACTATACACTACACACGACTAAACACTACTATACACTTCACTATACACTACACACTACTATACACTACATTATACACGAGTGCTGTACTAGTGACGAATTGGCCACGTTCTGTTTACGTGACAACCCTTACTAGTTGGCTGTGTCGGGTGGTGGCGGGTTTTAATGACACATTTATATATTTACGCGATCGAACCAGAAAAAACACCTCTATTATTAAAGAAATGTGTTGATGCGGCCACCTTGTTTCTCAACGTGCAGTACTAAGAGCGGGGTAAGACTCGTTCACCACTTTTCTCTCCGCAGCACCAAGCCATACCATTCCGAAAGGGAGGTGCAGATGCTTAAAGCGTTGCAGTCGAAAGAGAAAAACAACAACTACGTCATCAAACTCCTCAACACCTTCACCTTCAGGGGCCATTTCAGTCTGGTCCTTGAGCTTTTGACGTGAGTTGTTGTGGGTGTCGCTCCTCCGCCCTCCCTTGTTGCTGGAGGGTGACTGCCTCCAACTGCCCAGTAGCAGCGTCCATCACGAGCCTCCTCCCCGCAACATGCATACACATAACACAATGCATCTGCTTCATGATTATAAACAGCGATGGGAAACGGGAGCACTTGTCAGCCGTGCACAAGGACACTGTCCCCCACGGGGCCCTACGTCACCGACGTGGGGAATGTTTGTGAGTGACCGGCTACGGTAGAGTCGACATCCGACGGTAGAGTCGACATCCGGCTCTTGCGAGGAGCCTCGTCTCCAATACGCGCCGCATGCGCATTGGTCACGAAGAAGAAGAAGAAGGGAGCGTAACCATGCGTGCCGCTCTGTCTCGCAGGGGAGACCTCAGACAGCAACTCAAGTTGGCTCCCACGGCCTTTACACTGCCCGAGGCCAAGGTGTACGTGAGGTCCATTCTGAAGGCCCTGCAGAAACTCAAGAATAAAAAAATAATTCACGGAGACCTGAAGCCGGTGAGTGAATACAACGGCCTGCAGCGTCATTGACATCCCACCCAGAGTGCCCCACCCACCCACAGCGCCCCACCCACAGCGCTTCGTGCATCTCAGTGACAATGCTCTAAGCCAGTGGTTATACTGGTAGTAGGAGACGTAGTGGACTGGAAGCCCAACCGGGATTTATTCACAGGAGGCAGGGGATTAATTGTGTATGTCTGTGGATGTCTGTTCACGTGTATCCGGACACCCGGATAAAATGGGAGGGGTGGGGCTGGGTGGAGAGGGGAGGGTGGGGAGGGGCTGGGTGGGGAGGGGAGGGTGGGGAGGGGCTGGGGAGGGTGGGGAGGGTGGGGAGGGGCTGGGTGGGGCCTGGTGGGGGGTGGGAGGGGTGGGGCTGGGTGGGGCTGGTCACCTCGTGGTGCCCTTATAAAACTCAACGTTTAACCTACTCACGCCGGCTTGTGCCCGCCCTCACAGTCGGGCATATTTGCGGAATACACCACGTGGTGCCGCCTTTGACCCTGGCCATTGACCGAGCAACCCAACGTTCCCACCAGCTCCCTGAATTTTGTTTCAACCGAGTACCCCCCTTGCCTGACCCAACATGGTCCTGATAAATGAATGTATGAATAATGAACATCAATACTTTAACTAATTGTCCATTTTGCGAAGTATGCTAACTGGCCAGTAACTGCAAGCGAATACAAACAAAAATCAACGGGCGCGCTTTGCACGCGTGACGTCATTTGTTATATCCTTATAGGCTACCATATGGATTTAAATGTTATCGTTATTTTATATCGGTAGATTTATACAACACGGTTGTTCACCAATGACTCTCTCGTCTGATATAATTTCACCTCACGTTTATAAATCACCTCACGTTCATAAATCACTTTACTTTATAAATCACCTCACGGTACCCCCAGGAGGTCTGCGTAGCAATAACTTTGACTTGCAACGTTCACACTTTTTGAGGAAACAAATTCACGATTTAAAAAATAGTTGAACCCTATCGTAAAACAGATGACCCATTAGTATTAGAACTGAAGTAGAGAGTCGCAATCCAGGAGTGTTTTTGAAACTATAACCTAAACTACTTTTTATTTAAGGCCCCACTGAGCTGTGTAGCTTTTTTTAGAAGCAACCTGGCTATCAAAAATGATAGCTGAACGCAGTGGCTAATCATCATGTGGAAACATATATATCAGCCGAATACTCTCAGCGTCTGATGTTGATTCTAAATGTGGAGGGAGAAACCGGAAAAATCCATGCGACTACTGGGGAAACATGTACACTCCAAATATACAGCAGCAGCAGCAGGCATCAGGGTTGGGATCAAATCCACGGCCTCCTGCGTACCAGGCGAGGTATCTAACATCTTTGTCTTCTCCAGGAAAACATCCTCATCAAGGACCAAGACACCAGCGATGTCAGACTCGCAGATTTTGGTCTCAGCTTTCAAGAGTGTCCCAATGGTAAGTGAGCTCACATGAGTGGGTGTGTGTTGGGGAGACTGCCCCCCATCTCCCCGTTCTCCTGTGACCCACCGTTCTCCGACTCTCCCCCCCTCGCGGCTGCCCCTCGTGGCATGATTTAAATGGCTGCACTAACCACCTTGCGAATGCGCCGCTGTGCCCCTCTCGTACACGCCAACCACGAGCTGCCCAGTGGCGAGAGTACCCACGCGGGCAGAATACACGGGACACCACAACGCGCGGGCTCACACGTTAACGTGCACAGCGAGCGTGCACGCGCGGGCAAAATATACGCTCGTGCGAAAACGCAGGAAACCACAACGAACAGGCTCACAACACCAGGCACCCCCCTCCGTACTCACAGAGACAACACGACACGGTTTAATGTCTACTGGCGATTTATTCCTCGATTAATGAAGCCACCCAACCTGTGTCAGTGTGGACCAGCAGGGCAGATCTAACCTATCTCTCTATGGTCTAGGACCCAATTTGTCCCGTCTCTCCCTACTCACTCTCCTTAACGGATATTCCCTCTTAGACTTACCTCCCCTCTCCGTACTTACGATCTGCTCTCGAGGTGTAGGTAGTCGCAGAGAGACGAGGCTGCACGTGGCTTTTGCTGGGGGGCTGGACCTGGCTGCTCTGCCACCCGTCTCACGGACGTTCGAGTAGCAGGGGACGATCACTCCTCGGTCCCTCACTCCAAAAGACCCCGGGCAAAAGAGAGGCCTGCTTCTCATTTTCGACCCTTTTTATTCCCCTACTTCAAAGCCCAGGCGCCGCTGATCCGCTGGTCTCTCATCCAATCAGGAGCCTCGGATTTCCCGCTCTCTGCCAATCAGATCAGCCCTCCTCCCCGACGCCCGCCCTCTATTGTTTAACCAAGTGCACGGCATGCAGGACCTCCTGTACCGCCCCACCCCCCACCTGCCTGCCGATCCGCGTGTGTTTTGGGTGTTTCCTCATTGCGGTTCTCAGTGAGTTCGCCGTGGCCATACAATGTTAGGTTAATCCACGGCGCCGCAGTGTCGTTCGGCCTGGGGGGGGCTGCCAATTCCCTGGCCCTGAGAAACCGTGGAGCACCCCCACGAGGGGGGCTCTCGGGTAAAAACTCAGGGGCAGGTGACCCCCCCCCCCCCCCCACGAGGCCCTACGTGAGTGCAGGTGTGTGTTCACGTGGAGGGTGGCGGGGGAAGCGCCGTGACGGAGGCCGGGTGGCTTCTCCGCTGCAGCACCCCCGTTGCAGGCACGGCTCCCACGGGGCGGCTTCGCTGTCGTGGCACCACGTGTGTGTGTACTGTGTGTACTGTGTGTGTACTGTGTGTGTGTGTACTGTGTGTGTACTGTGTGTGTGTACTGTGTGTACTGTGTGTACTGTGTGTGTGTACTGTGTGTGTACTGTGTGTGCACTGTGTGTGTACTGTGTGTGTACTGTCTGTGTGTACTGTGTGTGTGTACTGTGTGTACTGTGTGTGTGTACTGTGTGTGTGTACTGTGTGTGTACTGTGTGTGTGTACTGTGTGTGTACTGTGTGTGTGTACTGTGTGTGTACTGTGTGTGTGTACTGTGTGTGTGTACTGTGTGTGTACTGTCTGTGTACTGTGTGTGTGTACTGTGTGTACTGTGTGTACTGTGTGTGTGTACTGTGTGTGTGTACTGTGTGTATACTGTATGTGTGTACTGTGTGTGTACTGTGTGTGTACTGTGTGTGTGTACTGTGTGTGTGTACTGTGTGTACTGTGTGTGTACTGTGTGTGTACTGTGTGTGTGTACTGTGTGTACTGTGTGTGTGTACTGTGTGGGTGTACTGTGTGTATACTGTATGTGTGTACTGTGTGTGTACTGTGTGTGTACTGTGTGTGTGTACTATGTGTACTGTGTGTGTGTACTGTGTGTGTACTGTGTGTGTACTGTGTGTGTACTGTATGTGTGTACTGTGTGTGTGTACTGTGTGTGTACTGTGTGTGTACTGTGTGTGTGACCTGTGTGTGTACTGTGTGTGTGTACTGTGTGTGTGTAATGTGTGTGTACTGTGTGTGTGTACTGTGTGTGTGTACTGTGTGTGTGTACTGTGTGTGTGACCTGTGTGTGTACTGTGTGTGTGTACTGTGTGTGTGCACTGTATGTGTACTGTGTGTGTGTACTGTGTGTGTACTGTGTGTGTACTCTGTGTGTGTACTGTGTGTGTGTACTGTGTGTGTACTGTGTGTGTGTACTGTATGTGTGTACTGTGTGTGTACTGTATGTGTGTACTGTGTGTGTACTGTGTGTGTGTACTGTATGTGTGAACTGTGTGTGTACTGTATGTGTGTACTGTGTGTGTGTACTGTGTGTGTGACCTGTGTGTGTACTGTGTGTGTGTACTGTGTGTGTGTGCACTGTGTGTGTACTGTGTGTGTGTACTGTGTGTGTGTGTACTGTGTGTGTGTACTGTGTGTGTACTGTGTGTGTGTACTGTGTGTGTGTACTGTGTGTGTACTGTGTGTGTGTACTCTGTGTGTGTACTGTGTGTGTGTACTGTGTGTGTGTGTAGCGGTTAGTGTAGCGGTTAGTGCGCTGTGTTATAAACCCCGGCGACCCGAGTTCGATTCCCACTCACGGCACACCAACACCGGTGACGATTATCTGAACCGGTCCTGGGCCTCACCTAGATCGACTCGGCCTCAAATCAGTACCTGGTGCGATGTGTAAACATTGCGACTGGGGAGACAAAGGCGGCCGGGCGTGGTGCTGTCCACCCACCCCGCCGTGTGCCGTGCCTGCCTTGAGAATAATCCACGCGACCACAGTGGGCATCAGGGTCGGTATCGAACCCACGACCTCCCTGTGTACCAGGCGACATAGTTAACATCTCTCGCCCCCATGGCAAGAGATGCTAATGCAAGATATATCGACATCTTTTGTTGTCGTTCTTTTTTTGTAGTCTTCAAGAGGTTTGGCACGGAGCAGTACACAGCGCCAGAGATGTACCTCAAGCTGCCCATCACGTGCTCCGTGGACATGTGGTCCCTGGGCTGCGTGGCTGCTGAGCTCGTGACTGGCCATCACCTCTTCAACAGAAAGTTGGAATGTCACCATCTGGAGAGGGTCATCGAGGTATGTTCGAGGTCTTTCTAGGTCAACAACAGCAACAACGATTAGAATCTGAATGTGTTTAATACTGGAGGAATCCGATGAGCCATGAAGCTCTTTGTCACAGGGTTTTTTTTCTACAAGTTACGTGTGGCGAGATGTTAACTACCTCGCCTGGTACGCAGGAGGTCGTGGGTTTGATTCCGACACTGACGCCTGCTGCTGCTGCTGTATATTTAGAGTCTGCGCATTCTCTGTCTCTCTCCCCGTGGTCACTGGGTGGATTTTCCTCCGGGTCCTCGGGTTTTCCCCTCCACATTTAGAACAACAACATCACCACGCGTTTCAGAGTATTTGGCTGCGGCTATACATTTCCACATGACGACAAGCCACACCGTTGAGCTATCAAGTGTGATAGGCCAGGTTGCTTCTGCAAAAGATGCTGCATAACTCAGTGAGGCCGTCACCTGAAAGAAATAACAAGTCAGCTGCATATTCTTAGTTTTTTCGGTAAAGTCACGTTGAAGAGAAACAACAAAATAACAAAATATATATAAAACAATAAAAAATTCTCACGACGTTTCGACCATAACTCAAACGGTCATCATCAGGTGTGTCGGTTTGCATAAATTTATTTTGAAAACGGCATATTTATTTATATATATAAAAATAACGTTTGCAAACGTTATTTTTTGCAAACGTTATTTTTATATATATAAATAAATATGCCGTTATTTTTTGCAAACGTTATTTTTATATATATAAATAAATATGCCGTTTTCAAAATAAATTTATGCAAACCGACACACCTGATGATGACCGTTTGAGTTATGGTCGAAACGTCGTGAGAATTTTTTATTGTTTTATATATATTTTGTTATTTTGTTGTTTCTCTTCAACGTGACTTTACCGAAAAAACTAAGAATATGAATTACTGCAGTCACGAAAGCTTTAAATCAAAATTTAAGTCAGCTGCAGTTAGTTCAATATAAACGCGGTTTCATAACAGACCCACGACATGTCACGAACCGCGAAGCGAGTCACATGTGCGTCGCTCCGTGCGTCTCTCCGTGTGCGCAAACAGAGTATTTGGCTGCGATAAGTTATCACGTGATGGCAAGCCACTTCGTGAAGCTATCCATTGTGATGGCCAGGTTGCTTCTGAAAAAGAGCTACTGTATAGCTAAGTGGGGCATTACCTGGTAAAATAAAAAATAGTTGAGTAGTAATAGGGAATAGTAGTACTGTACTGCACAATGATGGTCGGTGTAGGTTGGTGAAGGGGAGCAGAGCATGGAAGCATATGAAGTACAACAATAGATTTTGTTGCACTGCCCAGTAATGCACACCACGTAATCCCGACAATCTGGTGTGGGCAATGGTCACTCATCCGAGCACTTTGCAGGCCAAAACCTGCTGAGCTTCTGAGATCCGACGAAAGTGGCCGAAGGTAAGTCGACCGGACGGACACACGTAATCGCGTTCATAATAAAGGTTTTTGGGTTAGATCGCGTTTATTTATAAATGTGTCGTAACCCTCCACCACCCGACACGGCCAATCAGCAAAAAAGTGTCACGTTGACAAAAGACAAATAATTCACTACTTCAGCCCACCGGTGTGTTGAAGAGTTAATCCACATTTACAGTTTGAGTACGACGTTTCGCTGGTAAATACATCCAGCATCATCGGGCAATTCGCCAGAATGGTGGCGAATTGCCCGATGATGCTGGATGTATTTACCAGCGAAAAGTCGTACTCAAACTGTAAATGTGGATTAACTCTTCAACACACCGGTGGGCTGAAGTAGTGAATTATTTGTCTTTTGTCAACGTGACACTTTTTTGCTGATTGGCCGTGTCGGGTGGTGGAGGGTTACGACACATTTATAAATAAACGCGATCTAACCCAAAAACCTTTATTATGAATATTGGTCGCGAAAGCCTACGTGTTAAACTGACGTAATCGCGTGTGCATCAACGACTAATCTCTCGACTGATCTCGCCCACGTCAACTCATCGCCGCTGTGGTGTGCGTGCGTGCGTGCAGATCCTGGGGGTGCCGCCAATGACTGTCATCGTAACCTCGAAAGCGAAGCTCATTTCCTTTGGTGAGTGGAGGAGGGGGCGGCGGTCGCTACTTGCGCTGGCACTTCTCCTAGAGCCGTGTGGCAATGCAGCCAGCGATATTGCCCTCTGTTTTAATCTGTTTTCCCTTTATCGGCCATGAGCCGACGGGGAATCTCCACGTGCAAGTGCATCTTTGAGTCTGAGATTTGACGTAGCCAACCGTGCTCATTGAAGGTACAGGGGAAGGACAACAAATTAAACACAAAAAAGCTGTTTCAAGATAAATTAGTTTTTTAATCTCGACGATGATGATTTAAAAGTGCACAGCTCCCAGTGGCTTCCTAATATCGGAAGGAAGAGCGTTCCAGACGGCCGCAGAGGCGCATCTTAAAGCTTCGTGCGATGCGGTGACCTCCGTCTTTGTTCGATGGCGTGGTATAGTGGTTCATTTGCGGCAAGCACTTTGTGTGCAACGAGCACGACCTCATCATGTATTCGTTCGGCAACACTGAAGCGACATTCAAGTCGTGCATAAAGTGCGCACTGCGTTGCAGTCTTCATCCCAGCACTAATTCTCCGTGTCCTTGTTTGTTTCGTAAAACAGGTCACATGGGCGAGATCTTCGTCAAGAACAAGAAAGTAACCCCGGAAAGCTTACCCCTCAACGAAGTGCTTGGGACGGAAAATATCCATTTCCTCAATTTCATCAAAGGATGCCTCACGTAAGTGACACACCACCGCCCACTGCGCATTATCTTCGTCGATAATTCAATTCACATCTGTGATCGACACTCACCTGACAGATGCAATTTCGTTGAGATTGGGCAGCTGCTTGTCCTGTCAGGGGCAAAATGTTTTTGATGACGTCATCTGACGGTCAACCACGTGACGTGATACGGTTGTCGGTAAAACTGCGTGCAGCCTGTTTATCCTATCACGCGATAGTAGCTGTGTTCCTGAAGAACAAAATGTTTAGGAAAAATCGCATTATAATAAGCAATATATAACGTAGGGTAAAGCGCAGTCCGCGATAATGCGTGAGGTGCATACGCAGGCCGAACAAAGACCGAGGCGCGTGGTGGGCATGGTGGGCAGCATCCAGAAGCATCCACCAGCATCCCAATGTCCCTGCGTTACGTTGCGCCGAGGCGGCCGCACGACCGCTTGTCCCTACGCGCGCTGCGACGTAGTTCCGGTCGCTCGATGGTGTCGTGAAAGCACCATGCGGTGCTATTCGGAGAACAGATCGTACAGCTCGCGCCTACTCCATATTTGTAGAGGAGTGGGCCTTCTTGACCGCTTTATTTATTTCCCTTCCCCTCTCTCCAGGTGGGATCCCATGTGGAGGTTCACGCCTGAGGACGCCCTCGAGCACGAGTGGATGGCGGACAGCTCCCTCTACCTGGATGCGGAAGCGTTCCTGACGACGTCTAGCCAGGCCGAGGGAACCTTTTTTACCCCCGGCAATAATTGCGGCACGCTCAGCGAGATTGACGACGACTCCTCTTCCGGTGGATGCGGGTCACCCGATCCGGCGGCTTCCGCCCCGTCGCCGCCGGCGTCCTCCGAGAGTGTGGAGTCGTACGTGACGGCTTGCGAGTGGCTTCGCGAACCGTCGGGCGGGGCGATCCCCTCCGCGTCCGGCGAGAGGGGCACTGAGAAGGGCCTCAGAGAAGACAGCAGCTGGGACGGCGACATTAGCCGGACCATGAGTCAGGGGAAGTGAGTCTTCGTGTGCGAGTGGTGCATTTGGTGAAGTTTTGGGGCTGGCTGGGTTGTTGAGTTAAAGTGCCTCCCCTTTTGGCAACGGGCGTAGAGAATCCATATTCTTTGGGTCTTTCGGTAAAGTCACGTAGATAGGTTCAAATTAAATAACAAAAAAATAACAAAAAACTGCGACGTTTCGATCGCAACGCAAGCGGTCGTCATCAGGAAAAGTGGGTTAGATTCTAAAGGCAAACTGTTTATAAAGGTTTGAAATGGGCGTGGCCCAAATGTCAGCAGCCAATGGTAATGTGAGTGGTGGGCAGCAACCATGACGGTGGTTGGTTTTCCACCAATCAAAGGGCTGCCAGGTGAAAATTGGCATGTTGATAGAAGATCGCAGAGCCACCGCCACCTCCAGGTCGGCACGCGAATTGGCTGTGGTAGTGTGAACCTGTTAATGAACAACGAACATCGGAAGGTGGTAGGATGGGAACATCACAGCCAGTTATGACTTAAACTGGTTGATAACGTCCTTCCAATGATTGCTCAGTTTGTACCCATCTTCTCGGTGGAAATTGTGTCTGTGTCTGTATATATGGATGGCTTCGTGAACGAATCTTTGTTGATAGCCAGTGGGTTTGCAGAGTACCTTCGTCTTAGAGAAATCAATTCCGTGTGAGTTCACCGCATTAAAACAATGATCAGCCACGGCCGAGGTATTGGTCCTACTCACGAACACGGTCCGAGACATGTCGCTTAGTTTCCCCAATGTAACTACTGCCGCAGACACAAAATGTAATGACTGCCGCAGACACAAAACCATCACCTTGCCATACATAGCACGGGTCACCAAAAAGATTCCAAAATCATGAGCAAACACAAGATCCAGGTTCGATTTAACACTGCATAAAATTCGTGATCTGATCCCATCTGTGAAAGATGTGATCCCTGACTTGCAATACCCCGGCGTCTACAAACTAAGCTGTGTCTGCGGCAGTAGTTAAATTGGGGAAACTAAGCAACATGCCTCGGAACGTGTTCGTGAACATAAGGCAGATCTGAAACACGGTAGTTACGTAGTTACTTTATTGTTATTGACAGGGCCAGGGTTGTGTAGCACTATAATGGGTAGGTGTGGGGAGCGGTGGCGCAGCGGTTAGCACGTGGCAGTACGAACCCGGAAACCCGAGTTCCATTCCCGCTCACGGCCACCAACACCCAGTGACGATTATCTGAACCGGTCCTGGGCCTCCCCTAGGTCGACTCAGCCTCAAATTAGTACCTGGTGCGATGTGTAAACATTGCGACTGGGGAGACAAAGGCGGCCGGGCGTGGTGCTGGCCACCCACCCCTCGTGTGCCATGCCGGCCTTCATAGGTGCTCGCTAACAGCACTTGCCCTCACAGGTGATATATACGGGGGATCTATGCTATACGGGGGATCTTGCCCTGTTTCTTCATTTACGGTAGGCGTTACATTTTACATTTTATTCCTATATTTTAAAACTGTACGATAATTTGTACTTCTCATGTTAACGAAAAAAGTTGTTCGAGCGTGGAACATTTTGGGGCTGAAACGTCTCTCAGCTGTTAACACGGGCCAGGAGACCATGGGCGGTGTTTGACGCATCCCGCTCGTCGCCTCGCGAGACGCGCCCCCTGTAGTAAGTGGGTGCTGCCGTGAATGCCTCAAGTACGGATGAGGAGCATATCGATGTTACGGGCATTTTGTCTCTACCAGCTGGGTTCCGGTCCCCTGCACCAGCAAGGAACATCGCCGTCCTGACGACGGGAGGGATGAAGACGCCGCCGCCACCATCGCCGCCGCCACCACGGTCCCCACCATCTCCACCATCTCCACCATCTCCACCGTCACTGCCACCACCGTCCCCACCATCTCCACCATCTCCACCATCGCCACCGCCACCACCGTCCCCACCATCTCCACCATCTCCACCGTCACTGCCACCACCGTCCCCACCATCTCCACCATCTCCACCATCGCCACCGCCACCACCGTCCCCACCATCTCCACCATCTCCACCGTCACTGCCACCACCGTCCCCACCATCTCCACCATCTCCACCATCACTGCCACCACCGTCCCCACCATCTCCACCATCGCCACCGCCACCACCGTCCCCACCATCTCCACCATCTCCACCGTCACTGCCACCACCCCCACCGCCCCCTCCACCACCACCTCCGTCGCCGATGATGATGATGATGTCGGCAGTGGGCCGCCGGAAGCCCGGAGAACTCGGCGAAGATTCGCAGGCACTAGGAGGCGCTTCCGGAAATTTCTCTCTTTCGTTCGGAATCACTGTTGCTGTTGCACGAGCGGAGAGGACGATGATCCTGTCACAGGGCCGGCCATTCACCGCCCTGGGGACAAAGTTTAGTTTTATTTCTGGGGGGGGGGGGGGGGGGGACTTACATGGCTCGTGAGTGTGTCTCTCTATTAGGTGCTGTGTGTCTTACGGAATAAATGCTGGGGGGGATTCACCACGGCCTCGGGGAATCTTCCGCTGCCAGCATCTCGTGCGAAGACTGGGAGAGAACCAAGCGGAGGAGTGGCGGGAGGATGGCTGCCCATCATCACCACCACACCACACGCATGGGACTAGCCCAGATCAACGCTAATTGACATTCGGAGCTGTCACCTTGCATGGTGTCCTCCCAGCCAGCCTAGCTTGTAATCTCAGCCGTTGTCAAGAGGGGAGAGAGATGGAAAGCGATCATGTACTGTGTTCAAATGTTGTAAAATATAATGGGGTTCAATGAAAAAGGGAATCATTGTTAAGTATAAGATATATTGTAGATCTCCATGTATATATACTGTAAGGAACAAATTTAGTTTTGTAAGAAAAGAAAAAAAATCTGTTATTTTTCATATTACTTGTGTCCGGATGCTGTTTGAAGAAGCGCAATGAGTCCCCGCAATTACACACAGACACACACACAGACACAACGACACACAGACACACACAGACACACACACAGACACAACGACACACACAGACACACACAGACACAACGACACATACACAGACACACACACAGACACAACGACACACATAGACACAACGACACAGACAAAACGACACAGACACGACACACACAGACACACGCACAGACACACACACAGACACAACGACACACACAGACACAACGACACACATAGACACGACACAGACAAAACGACACACACACAGACACAACGACACACACAGACACACACAGACACAACGACACATACACACACAGACACACACACAGACACAACGACACACATAGACACAACGACACAGACAAAACGACACACACAGACACAACGACACACAGACACACGCACAGACACAACGACACAGACACACACAGACACAACGACACATAGACACAACGACACAGACAAAACGACACACACACAGACACATACAGACACGACACACACAGACACACACAGACACACACAGACACAACGACACATACACACACAGACACACACACATACACAACGACACACATAGACACAACGACACAGACAAAACGACACACACAGACACAACGACACACAGACACACGCACAGACACAACGACACAGACACAACGACACATATAGACACAACGACACAGACAAAACGACACACACACAGACACATACAGACACGACACACACAGACACAACGACACACACAGACACGACAGACACACATACACGACACACACAGACACAACGACACAGACAAAACGACACACAGACATATACAGACACGACACACACAGACACAACGACACACACACAGACACGACACAGACACAACGACACACACACAGACACGACACAGACACAACGACACACACACGACACACACAGACACAACGACACACACACAGACACAACGACACAGACACACAGACACAACGACACACACAGACACACAGACACACAGACACAACGACACACACAGACACAACGACACAGACACACAGACACAACGACACACACACAGACACACACATACATACAAAGACACAAAGACACACAACAACGATCCCACGTGTAGCGATAACAGACTGTTACAGAAAGTGTTGTTCGTGAGCACCTATGAAGGCAGTCACAACGCCCGGCCGCCTTTGTCTCCCCAGTGGCGATGTTTACACATCGCACCAGGTACTCATTTGAGGCTGAGTCGACCTAGGGGAGGCCCTGAACCCATTCCAATAATTGTGACTGGCGTTGGTCGTGAGTGGTAATTGAACTTGGATCTCCGGGTTGGTCTCGCCGTCGTTAACCACTAATCACAAACAACAACAACCGCCAATCGCCACTAAGTGATGGTGACGTCACCACAGGCGCTTGTGCCAGGCCAGGTGCACTTTAAGGCCACGTAAAGTGTCGAGAGTCCGCTGGCAGGAGGTCACGGGACAGACCCAGCAGGTGCCACGGGTCGACTTAGATGACTACTGGTAGATACACCTGTGGGGCCCGACGTCCACCCCACCGCCCTCGCTAGGCAGGTGGGGCACGATGTCCGCCCGGTCCGCTCCACCGTGTCGGTTGGCTCCCGCCGAGCCCTCGCCGACCGAGTGACGGGGCCCTCCGCGCTAGCGCCCTCTCCGAGGGACATCCTCGTGCTGCTGGCTCGTAGCCGCAAGAGGTTAGACCACACACCCGTGCACTCCGCACGTGCACGGCGACCAGTCCGCCCGGCACGCCGCGCCGCACAGCTCCCCACTCTTCAACGGAACCACGGGGGCCGAGGCCTATACGTTGAGTTTTCTCGTGCGCACGGTGGGCGCGTGCAATTCCTCGTCGGTACCGCCCTCCGCACGCGTTGCCGTCGTCCGTTACGCGTGGCACCTTCCCACGGGGGCAGGGACGGCTCGTGCGCGCCCCCGTCGCCTGATTACCCCGCCCTCTACCCACAATACCTCTTGTGTTTGTTTTTGTCACTTGCTCTGCACCCCGACGGGTGCCACTGATGGGAAGGAATGGAGGCGATCGCTGCTCACTTTTGGCAGAAAAATTGCCACAATGTTATGAACTCCCTTTGCTTTGAAGGCAATCTGAGGCAGCTCTGTAGTGTCCGCTTCCGTGGGCCGTTCCCTCCGCGCACGACGGATTGCGTTGCCGCACGAGACATGCGAAGAAGCGATTCTTTGTTACGTTCCGCAGTGCTGCCGGCGTGAAAGTAGGATGCCACGGTGGCTAGGAGATGTTAACTCCCCCACCTGGTATGCAGGAGGTCATGGGTTCGATCCCGACCCTGACGCCTGCTGCTGCTGTATATTTGGAGTTTGCGTCTCTCTCTCTCTCTGCCTGTGGTCGCGTGGATTTTTCTCCGTGTCCTCCGGATTTTCGCTCCCCATTTATAATCAACATCGCCACGCATTTCAGAGTATTTGGCTGCTGCTATAAATGTCCACATGACGACAAGCCACATCGTTGAGCTATCATTTGTGATAGGCCAGGTTACTTCTGCCAAAGACGCTATATAGTTCAGTGGGCCTGGTACAATAAAAAAGTCAGTTGTAGTTCAATATGAATGCTTATTTATAATAAACAAACCCACACATGTCACGAAACTTTCCGTAACGACACCGGCACGCGGACTCAGCCCCGTGTGCATCTCTCGGCGTCTTCGTGCGTCTCTCTGTCTCTCTGTGTGTCTCTCTGTCTCTCTGTGTGTCTCTCTGTCTCTCTGTGCGTCTCTCTGTCTCTCTGTGTGTCTCTCTGTCTCTCTGTGAGTCTCTCTGTCTCTCTGTGTGTCTCTCTGTGTGTCTCTCTGTCTCTCTGTGCGTCTCTCTGTCTCTCTGTGTGTCTCTCTGTCTCTCTGTGAGTCTCTCTGTCTCTCTGTGTGTCTCTGTGTCTCGCTGTCTCTCTGTGCGTCTCTCTGTCTGTGTGTCTCTCTGTCTCTCTGTGTGTCTCTCTGTCTCTCCGTGCGTGTCTCTGTCTCTCTGTGCGTCTCTCTGTCTCTGTGTGTCTCTCTGTGTGTCTCTCTGTCTCTCTGTGCGTCTCTCTGTGTGTCTGTCTCTCTGTGTCTCTGTGTGTCTCTCTGTGCGTCTCTCTGTCTGTGTGTCTCTGTGTCTCTCTGTGCGTCTCTTTGTGTGTCTCTCTGTCGCTCTGTGCGTCTCTCTGTCTGTGTGTCTCTCTGTCTCTCTGTGTGTCTCTCTGTGTGTCTCTCTGTGCGTCTCTGTCTCTCTGTGTGTCTCTCTGTCTCTCTGTGTCTATGTGTGTCTCTCTGTCTCTCTTAGCGTCTCTCTGTCTCTCTGTGCGTCTCTCTGTCTCTCCATGCGCATCTCTGTCTCTCCATGCGTCTGCGCGTGTCTCTCCAATCCCCCAGGGCGCCTCGGGTTGGGCAATCAGGAGCTCCACCTGTGCCCGCAGCCGGTGGCCGTCCCTCCGCCCTACGAGCCGTGCACCGCGCACTGCGGCATCGACTGCTCCATGACGTCACCTTCAGTGGCAGGCTCCTGGCCTGCGGCAGCAGCCGGTACGAGCTGGGTTCAAAGTCTCATTTCTCTACCACTGCTCCTCTGTGGTTTGTTTATCGTCCTTCCCCCGCACCTCCGATTAGCGCGATTGGCTACGTACGGTGCGAAAGAAGTTCAACGGACGAAACTAAAACTATTAAACCAAACAATTTTTTTATTTTACCAGGTAAGGCCCACTGAGCGATGTAGCTCTTCGTCAGAAGTGACCTGGCCACAAATGATAGCGTAACAAAATGGCTTAATACGATGTAGAAATGTATGGAGCCAAATACTCTAAACGCGTTTTTCTAAATGTGGAGGGAAAACCCGCAGGAACCGGAGAAAAATCCACGCGACCGCGGTGAGAGAAAGACGCGCAAATATACAGCAGCAGCAGACATCAGGAATCGAACCCAAGGCTCCTGCATGCCAGGCGAGGTAGTTAACATCTCCTAGCCACCGCCTACATACAAAGACAAATGATCTCCCCCCCTTCCCGTCACGTGTAGCCTTAACAGACTTGGGGCAAGAGCTGTTAGCAAGCACCTATGAAGGCCGGCACTGTGGCACACGAGGGGGTGGGTGGCCAGCGCCACGCCCGGCCGCCTTTGTCTCCCCAGTGACGATGGTTTACGCACCATGCCAGGTACTCATTTGAGGCCGAGTTGACAACTGCACCGGGACGTATGCCCCCCTGGCCCCCCCCCCCCGCCCCCTCTACGTCTGCCCGACGCGAACCGCAGGTACAACAAACTGGGCCTGGATAAGATCTCGCACGACGGCGACGACGCCGCGTGCCCCGCGGAGCAGACGGAGGAGTCGCTGGTGCTCTCGCCGGTGCAGTCCAGCCCGCTGGACGGTGCCCGGGTGGTCCACGTGGCGCTGGGCACCGCTCACTCTGCCGCCGTCACAGGTGGGGCGCGAGTTGTGTTCAGATGCTTGAACAGCAAATATAAACCTTTTGCAAGGAATCAAGTTCCCGCATTAATCACACACGGTACTTGTTGTGAACGTGCAAACAAAAACATGCGCTGATAATTATACGTGGCGTTGTCTTTGAAACTGATTTGGCCGACACCAGAGACGGCCTTCGTTAGGGCATAGTCTCACCAGTGTCAGACGGAGGAACGACGCCAAAAGGCGAACATGATGTATGTCGACATTCTTTCGCACTGTACGTAGCCAACCGTGCTGATCAGATACTTAAATCTCCGTCTGCCTTGTCTTCGTCGCTCTCCTTCACCTCCGTCGTGTGCATCGTCCTCAAAATACCGAGCTGAGCAATTCTGCACGTAGCGCTCGTGCCATTGTGACGGACTCGGTCGTCAGTCCTGACGCGGTCAGTCGTGGCACGTTTGTAATCCACCAGGACGCACTCTCTCTGGTGTGTCCGTCTGTCCCGTCTCTCTTTGCCTCGTGTGTAGGGCGTCTCACTCCGCCTCCATCTCCCCCGTCTATCTCGTCCTGTCCCTGAACCCCCCCGCCTTCCTCTCTTCGGTCACCAGCCCTGGCAAATTCTTTGCCGATCTCGCCGCGTCTCGTCGTGCAGACACGGGCACGTGCTACACGTTTGGAAGCAACCAGCACGGGCAGCTTGGCGGGGGAGCTCGCACGAGCAGCCGGGCGCCGCAGCCGGTGGACGGGCTCGGCGGGGTGAAGGTGGTGCAGGTCACGTGCGGCGACGCCTTCACCGTGGCCGTCGCCGAAGGTGACGACGACGGTGCCGCTGCTGACGCCGCCGTGTGCACGTGTGAACGTGCGTGTGTGTGAACACGCGCGCGTGTGAACACGCGCGTGTGTGCGTGTGTGAATGTCCGTGTGTGAACGTGCGCGTGTGAACGTGCGTGCGTAGGGAGCAGTAGTGTAGCAGTTGTGTAGTGAGCGCGTTGCGTTACGAACCCAGAGACCCAAGTTCATTTTCAGCTCAGGCCACCAACACCGGTGACGATTATCTCAACCGGTCCTGGGCCTCTCCTAGGTCGCCATGAGGTGGTGCTGGCCACCCACCACCTCGTCTGCCGTGCCGGCCTAATATGGGGGATCTCTGTTATCTTTGTGTGTGTCTGTGCACTCCCCGCCTTCACCAACACGCACTGACCAGTGCGAAATAACCCTCACGGTGTGGGGGAGGCTCTCATCCAGCAGCTGAATGGTGAAAGGTCTGTAACCATGACCACCTTATGCTAGGGAGGTGGGGGCCTCTTTGCTCAGAGCACTTGGCTCAGACGCCCCACCATCAATATTGTCACTCCCGTGGTGATAAATTAAGTAACACTTTGTGTGGAGTCAGAGGTTGTTGTTTTTTGCACAGACTGGGCCCACCGCTGTAGGAATGGGGAATTTCCACCACCGGCAATGGAGATGAGCACTCAAGCAATGCTCCCTTGTCTCGCTGAAACATCCCCCGCTCGTGCGTGTGTGCGTCTCTCCGGTTTAGTTTCACGCAAGCCGCGCCAACGCGCGTTCACGCACGATGACTCGCGTTTGTGTCTTAAAAACCACGAGTTAACTTCGTTGCACAATGATAACCTGTGCAGATCCGTGCTCACGCGCGTGCGTGATTCTCTCGTGTGCTCGTGCCAGGAGGGCAAGTGTTCACGTGGGGGAAGGCCGCGCGGGGGAGGCTGGGCCGGACCGACGGCGAGGCCTGCGTCCCTGGGCCCGTGCAGCTCCAAGAGACGTTCCCCTACGCGGTCACCTCCGTGTCCAGCCGGCACGGCAACACGCTGCTCTCCATGCACTGCGCCTCACAGTGCCGATGACAACGCCGGCACGGCGTCGGCGTGACCGACGGTCCTGCGTCAACGCCCAAATTCCTCGCGGCGGCGGCGCCGGTGGCTTGCCCAAGCCCCACTCACAATGTTGAACATTGTGATGCCTCTGGATCGACCATCCACCCATTGTTGATGTTACTGGGTGATTTTACTAATTTTGACCTTTGTTCTTAACTGCCAAACTGCTTGCCTCAATGTCACTAACATTACCAAGTTTGGTTATACCTACAACTCCTCCTGGAAGGCCTCCCCATTGATGTTTGAGGGTTGTTTGACCATACCTCCCCACACTGGTCAATGTGGGTTAGTGAAGCGTGGGGCAGGACCACGTGGTGAGATATCCCTCGCCACGGATATCAGCCTGCGGCCAGGAATCGAACTCCGCTCACCCAACTCAGCGTGCCGACCGCTGCACCGCCGCTCCTCCCCAGGTTGGGCTAGGATGGTCAAATGTGTGCTGGGATATATGTCGCGGGATGTGATACAAAATCACGAACAGTTCACTGTGCCACTGAACAAAACGTTCCGATTTTTTATTGTCAATACATTTGTATTTATATTTACGTGCGTGGAGCATTACTTACATACTCCACGGGTGGCACATTGGTTTACTCCTCCCCCCCCACACAGCCCCCCCCCCTCCTGCTCCCCCACACAGCCCCCCCCTCCTGCTCCCGCACACAGCCCCCCCCCCCCCTCCTGCTCTCCCACACAGCCCCCCCTCCTCCTACTCCCCATAGCCCCCCACATTTCTCCCCACGGGAACAGATGCCCCAAATTGAATCGTTTTTTCTCATGTCGCGCGAATCCCCCTTCTTGACGTCGTCACTGCGCCTTCTGGTGGCACTGGTGCCACTGTGCCCGCCACTCGTCGGCCTGCAGGAGGCTTGCCGAGATGGCACAGCCGGCGCTCCGCAGCCTGGCGAGCACCTCCGGGAAGAGGCGCGTCGCGAAATCTTGAGACGCCGACACGCAGGGGTCGCCGGCGGTTATTTCTGCGCAAACGAAACGAGAGCCAAAGTAAACATCGAGATTCTTAAGGTTAAAATTTAGCAGCCGCCCGATGGGTTAGGTAAAAAAAACTGGTTGCCAATTTTTTCACGCATCATCATCATCATCAAGAACCATGGGGCAGATAGCCCCGCGGGTGTCCACTGCACGTTTCGTCATTTGTTCCCATTTTCCTCTCTGTCATGTAGTGCTAGTATGGTCAAGCAGGGCCACACCTATCTGGCACCAATCTCTTATTTTGTGGTCATGAGATTCGCTCTGTTAGGTCTTCCTCTCTTTCCGGTTCCTTCCATTCTTCCCGAACAACACCATTTTTTATTACTTCTCTTTTTGCCATACCTCTCAGGTTCATTGCCATTTACCCAGAGAATCCCTCTCACCGAGCGAGTCTTCGGAATTTCGGGACTTACTGCCAAGTATGGAAATTTAAATGGAAAAAAATTTAATTGGCAACCTTCTGATTGCGAGCGGCACGCTGGAGCTCGGAGACAACGCCACTGACACGAGGCCCCAAGGAGCCTGCGTCTCTCCCCGCGGTCACTGCGTGGATTTATCTCCGGGTCCCTCCGGTTTTCCCCTCCACATTTAGAATCAACGTCACCACGCATTTAGAGTAGTTGGCTGCGAGAAATCTCCACATGATGATCATGATGATAAGCCCACATATCATTTGTGGCCAGGTCACTTGTGAAAAAACAGCTAGACAGCTCAGTGGGGCCTTGCCTGGAATAAAGTGCCCCCACTGTCACGTGCTATGCAGAAGGGCCGCTACGACTCGCCTCTCTGCAGCTGCAGGAAGCCGTCCCGGTGCTCCGCGGCCACCTCCACGGTGGCCCCACGCGGCAGAGCGAGGCTCAACAGCTGTGCGTGGAAGCAAGCCCCGACGATGTCGCTCGCGCCGGACGAGTAGTGCAGGACGATCGAGACCGCTCCTGTACGACGCCCGCCCGAGAATCAGAGGCAGCCTCCACCCGTCTTGGCGAAGGTCGGGGCAAGGTGGCGTCTGTCGAGCGGCACCCGCCAAGGTCATCGACGAGGACGCGTGCGGCAGGAGGCCGCCCTGCCACGGGCCCCTGTTCTGGGTTAAGGGCTCCACGTCGAAACTCGCGAGGACCGTTTCCACCACGCCGCTCAGCGCGGGCTCACGAAGGTGCGGTGGTGGGTGGGGGTTCAGGTGTTGTACCGCGCGTACGTTGGAACTTCTTTCACACCTCATGTAGCCGACCGTGCTAATCGGAGGTGCAGGGGCAAGGACGACAAACTGAACACTGCAACACTCTAACAAGGTCAACGCTAATTAAAATTGCGAAGCGGTGAGAACGTTGACACGTGCTCCGTTCCTGGACACCGCTGAATCGACGGTCGGCACGGAGAACCGAGGTCTCCCTGGGCCGCCCCGTCCCGTGGGCTCCGGTGCAGTTACACCGCCTGCACACTCGACAGCCAAGCCACTGAGTTGCCTGTGGCACGGTCTGGCACGCAGCCGAACAAAGTCCCGGTCCCATGCAACCTGCCGCACTCACCGCACGCTTTGTTTAGTCGGAGGAGGTACTTCCTGTTGCTTGCATCCTTCGGTAGTTCACTTGCCCTGCAACGCAACAAACGTAGTTCATTAGCCCTGCAACGCAACAAACGTAGTTCATTAGCCCTGCAACGCAACAAACGTAGTTCATTAGCCCTGCAACGCAACAAACGTAGTTCACTTGCCCTGCAATGCAACAAAAGTAGTTCATTAGCCCTGCAACGCCACAAAGGCCACACTGGCAAAGCGGACCGAACATGGAAACGGTCTCCAGCCAAGCGGAAACTGGGCTTTGTAAATGTTGGAAAGGGCCACGGTCAAGTCAAGTGTGGGAGCACATGCCCGGACGGCAGCATCCACTCTGGGTCGCTCAACCCCCAGGGGTCCCTTCCGGCAAAGCCCCCATAGCAAGCCCCCTTCCCCAGGGGTCCCTTCTGGCAAAGCCCCTCAAGCAAGCCCCCTTCCCCAGGGGTCCCTTCTGGCAAAGCCCCTCAAGCAAGCCCCCTTCCCCAGGGGTCCCTTCCGGCAAAGCTCCTCAAGCAAGCCCCCTTCCTATCCCCGAGTCTCGATCTGATGCAGCCTCGCGAGACCATGAGGCCATCCTCCTCGGCCTCTCCTCCAGCCCACGAGTTTCTCGAGCGCAGAGAATCCGGTGGGCAAGGGGTCAACGCGAAGGGGCAACTTCAACGCGAAGGGGCAGCGTCAATACGGAGGGGCAGCTTCAACACGGGGGGCAGCTTCAACACGGGGGGCAGCTTCAACACGGGGGGCAGCTTCAACACGGAGGGGCAGCGTCAACACGGGGGGCAGCTTCAACACGGGGGGCAGCGTCAACTGGGAGGGGCAAGCGAGGAGCCACGTGCTCAAGGTGTGGAGAAGCCTCACGTGGTGATGACGTCGGCGAAGGGAACGCCAACGTTGACCGTGAGGGATTTGCCGAAGGCTGTGGGAATCACAAAGCAGGTGGTTGCCGTCCGAGCGTCTCGCGTGTGGCATCTCTCAAACATTCCATTTTGTCTCTTTCACCGTTTTATTGCACTTACGCTGCCGGTGTCGTGTACGTTTGTATGTGTAGAGGAGTAAAATGGGGACGTGACGTCATGTGTGCCGTCCAGTGCGATGATGTCACGGAACGTGGCATCATGCACGCTGGGGGGCTCGATGACGTCATGTCTCGTCTAGTATTTAAGGGGGACCCCGTGACGAAAGCGGGGTCACTGCGGGAACGGGTAGAGTGAGAAGGGTGGAGAGGGAACCAGGGGTAGAGAGGGATCGACGAGAGTCAGGAGTGAAGCCGGTGGTAGCCGTAGGAGGTGCTGCTCTTCCCGGTCGGTGGGGTTGGCTAGTGCCCCCATCCGACTCGAGGGAGAGAGACCGGAGCTAGCCGGGCTGGACCAGGACTTAGTGTAGGACCCCTAACCCCTGGGAAGTTGTCCCACCCTTTGTGCTATTGTAATACACTTAATAAACCTTTGGCGAAAGCCCTTACCTTCAAGCCGTCTCCGAGTCGTCGTCGGGAACTCCTCAACACATGTATTAATTTACGTGACTTCCGCACAGCTGTGATCGACGTAGCACTCAGAAATCTCTCCGGATTCGGTGTGCAGTGAAAGCGGTGGCCACCCTCTCCACACACCTGTTCACGCTCACACCTGTTCACACAGACAGCCGCTCACCTGTCCTCCTCTGCCTGCCAGGTATAAGGACCGGTCGCTGTGTTCCTTACAGCCCGGGCATACGCACCTGTGAGATCTCAGCCTGGTGCCCTGTGGAGAAGGCCACGGCCCCACGGTGAGGGGCACCTCACACACACACACCTGCGTGAACACCTGTATGAGCACCTGTATGGAGAGCTGCATGGACACCTTTACACACAGCAAGGATCCCCCGTTAGTAGCGAGTCGCAGCACCTGTGAAGGCCGCCGGCACGACGCACGAGCGGGGTGGTGGGCAGTAACCACGCCCGGTTTGTCTCTCTCCCCGGCAGGTTGGTGATGTTTACACTCCGCACCGGGTAGACATTTAAGGCTGAGTAGACCTAGGGGAAGGCCCAGGATGGGTTGAGACGCCCGTCACCTGGCGTTGGCTGCGAGAGAGAACTGAACTCGGGGGGGGGGGGGTTTGGTGGTTCGGAGCGCGGCGAGAAAGCCGCCACACAAAATAACCACGCGGCTCGGCAGAGGGGTCAGGCAGGAAGCTTCGCTGCTGCCAGCGGGATTACAGAGAGGATCCCTCGTGGGTTTTCACTGCCGTTCGCTTCGGGGACACAGTGAGGCGTAAGCGTAGATTGAGGAAAGTATTTAACGGGGTCGGCTGGTTAAACTAAACTTTTTACGTGGTCTAACCCAAAAAAAACGCATTATGGATTAAACTAAATTATCAAAAAAAATTTTCAGAAGCGACCTGGCCACCCACAAATGATAGCTCATCGAAGTGTCGTCTCGTGTGGAGGAGATGCGTAGCCCCAGCGAGGAGGTTCTGTGAACTCGTGTGTGGTTACGAGCAAGCGTCGTCCCCGCTCTCTCCGCGTCTGTCCAGGAGGCCGGTGCTCGCCGGGGCTGAGAATTTCACAGTCTTCATCAAGAACACAATCAGGTTCCCCAAGTTTGACTTCAGCAAGTGAGACATTCGACACACGCATATATACACGCACGTATATATGCACAAAGACAAAGCTGCCCCAAATAGCCTTAACAGACTGTAGGGGCAAGTGCTGTTAGCGAGTCGCACCTGTGAAGGCCGGAACGGCGCACGAGGGGGTGAGTGGCCAGCACCACGCCCGACCGCCTTTGTCTCCCCAGTGGCGATGTTTACACACCGCACCAGGTATTCACCTGGGGCTGAGTCGTCCTACGTGTGATTGTACGTGCGGTCACTGCATTGCACGCTTTCAGATACGCTTCTGCGGCTATCTGGAACGCTCTTCACTCCCCTACCAGGAAGCCACTGGAGCGGTGCACTTTTAAATCATCATCGAGATTGACAAACTCATTTATTTAGAACTGATTTGTGTTCAATTTTGATTTAAAGCTTTCGTGACTGCAGTAATTAATATTCTTAGTTCTTTCGGTAAAGTCACGTTGAAGGGAAACAACAAAATAATACTATATATAATTATTTTTATATTGCTTTATATATATTTTATTATTTTGTTGCTTCCCTTCAACGTGACTTTACCGAAAGAACTAAGAATATGATTTGTGTTCAGTTTGTTGTCCTTCCCCCGCAACTCCCGATTAGCACAGTTGGCTACGTACAGTGCGAAGGAAGTTTAACACACACACATATACACATACATGCACATATACATACATACATGGTTTTTTTGTTTTTTTCAGTTTATTTATTTTGGTATAGCCCTGTGAGCCATTCGGCTATTGAATCGGGTGCAACCACAACAAAAAAAACCTAAAACACGAACAAGAAAACATCTTAAAGTGACCATGTGACTGTGCAAACAGAAAATCCATGACAAAAACGGCAAAATATTCCTGAAAAAAAGCACCGTACACCAACGCTGTGCAAAAAAAATCCCAGTGGGATGCAAGTCAAACAACAACAACAGCCACAATAAAACTTAGATTAAGGCCATCAGTCTAACTCCGTACTACAACAAAACAAACATGTCCAACCCAAAAAAACGTTTTCGAAAATCACCAAAAAATAAAGCCATAATTGCAACGTAACAGTGATCATAGGGACTGTGACCGAATTTTTACAATAAACTACGTAAATAACATGTAACACCAAATCCTAGAGCCATAGCTGGCTGCATGAGTTACTCCACAACAACAGAAGCATCAGTCGGAGTATCAAATTTTGCAATGCACCTTTAAGATCAGCACGCTAAATCAAAATACAGATAATACTTTGCAGCGTCATCCGGAGCGAAACATTTTATTTTATTTTACGCCAATGAATAGCAGTGGCAGCAAGGGGTGTACAACTCCTCTAGAGCAGTTTTGAGAGAAGATCTCATTGGTAGCGATTCAAGTTGCAGTTTTTGTACGCCAATAGGGAATGTGAAGCTGGTAAATGAGCGAAGACCTGAGGTCAAATTTGTTCTTTGAAACAGAGAGGAGATCCAGTAGGTAGTCTGCGGATTTTTTTGTAAGTACATCGTGAATAAATAAGATCTGGTGCACAAGCCGTCGAACATTACGAGATGTTAAGTTTGACCCAATGTAGAAATCATAGTGGTGAGTCCTATATGGGCATTTCAATGTAAATCTTAAGGCCGAGTGATAGATGGAATCAAGCTTCTTCAGTACAGTACTTGAGGCTGATTTATACACGATGTCACAGTAGTCAAGTAGAGGCAGTATGGTAGCTTTTATCAATTCCAAACGGAACATTGGGGGGAAGCAGTGCTTGTGTCGATACAGAAAACCAATTTTTATTTTTGTCTTTTTACCAATATAGTCAATGTGATCTTCAAAATTCAGTAGTAGAATGCAAGCGATGGTAAGCGAGCACCTATTAAGGCCTCCATCACACACACACAGACCTACATCGCACACACCTACATCACACACACACCCCTCCATCACACACACCTACATCACACACACCTACATCACACACACCTGTACTGCACATACACACCCACCTGCATTTTGCACACACACACCTCCATCAGACACACACACACCTTTACTGCACACACACACACTGCACACACACCTGTACTGCACGCACACACACCTGTACTGCACGCACACACACCTGTACTCCACGCACGCACACACACCTGTACTCCACACGCACACACACACACCTGTACTGCACGCACACACACACACACCTGTACTGCACGCACACACACACCTGTACTGCACACACACACACACCTGTACTGCACACACACACACACCTGTACTCCACACGCACACACCTGTACTGCACACACACCTGTACTGCACACACACACACCTGTACTGCACACACACACACACCTGTACTGCACACACACACACCTGTACTACACACACACACCTGTACTGCACACACACCTGTACTGCACACACACACACCTGTACTGCACACACACCTGTACTGCACACACACACACACCTGTACTACACACACACCTGTACTGCACACACACACCTGTACTGCACACACACACACTGCACACACACACACCTGTACTGCACACACACACACACCTGTACTATACACACACACACACCTGTACTACACACACACACACACCTGTACTGCACGGCACAGTGGTGCGGTACAGCAACTGCTCCGTCACTGTCACTGCCACCTCCACGTGACTCGAGGGAGCGCCAGAGGAGCCTCTTGTCTGGTGATATATAACAAAGGCAAAGATCCCCCGTGTAGCCTTCACGGACTGTTGGGGGCAAGTGCTGCTAGCGACGGCCGGCATGGCACCCTCGATGAGGCGTGGCCAGCACCACGCCCGGCCGCCTTTGTCTCCCCCAGTGTTAATGGTTACACTCCGCACCAGGCACTCACGGTACACCCTCACCCTGCCCTCGTCTCCGTGTGCCCCCGTGTCCACCCGTGTCCACCCGTGTGTCCGGCGTGCCAGGCGTAACGTGCTGGAGCGCGCCGAGGCGGACTACCTGAAGCGCTGCCGCTACAGCGCCACGGCCGCCCCCTACTGCCCGATCTTCCGCCTGGGCCAGCTGGTGCGCGCAGCCGGGGAGGACTTCCACAGCCTCGCCGTGGAGGTGGCGCCCTGCCTGGCAACACGCCGCGGACATGACTCACTACGTGTACACGGCGTGTACACCACGTACACACAGGGTGCATACTCCACCCCCTCCACTCCCAATGAGTGATGGGGCAGTTGTGGAGAGAATGGAGAGGTTTCTGTACCTGGGCAGTGTGCTTATGACCAGCTCCAGTTTGGCAGTCGATGTCTCACTTCGAATCAGTCCAGCGGCGTTATCTTTTCACTCAGCAGCTACAACACATTCCTGCGGAGGGAGCTGGTAGGAACGTTGGGTTGCTCGGTCAATGGCCAGGGTCAACGGCGGCACCACGTGGTGTATTCCGCAAATATGCCCGACTGTGAGGGCGGGCACAAGACGGCGTGAGTAGGTTAAACGTTGAGTTTTATAAGGGCACCACGGGGTGACCAGCCCCTCCCCACCCAGCCACACCCCTACCACCACCCACCCACCCAGCCCCACCCTCCCCACCCAGCCCCTCCCCACCCTCCACTCCCCACTCAGCCCCTCCCTCCCCACCCAGCCCCTCCCCACCCTCCCCTCTCTACCCAGCCCCACACCTCCCATTTTTGTATGCACGACGGACGGACGGACACAATAATCCCCTGTGGGCTGGTGTAACCAGGAGGTTCCTACCAGTATAATGCTGCTGTGTGGAAGCTGCCTGGCTTGTTGCTCCGCAAGAATCTTTGGATCTTCGTGCCCACAGTGATATCCTTCCTTCTCTATGCTTACAAAACATGGAGCCCTGTAAAGAAACATCTTGGCTGGTTTGAAACATTCAGGCAAGCCTGTCCACGATCAATCCTGGGTTTAACCAGGCTGGATTGTGTGATGAGCTCACAGATCCTTTACTGATCTGGACAAAGTCCCATTGGTGAGATCCTCCATTGGCTGGGTCATGTAGCCCACATGCCAAACCACAGCATGCCCAAACAGCTTTTGTTCGGCCGGATAGAGAGGGCTAAACGAGCGTGGCATGGGCTAGAGAAGAGATGGCATTATGTGGTAACAGAGGATATGGAGCTGAGTGGACTTGAAACTTGAATTTGGAGTGGAGTTGCCAATGACTGGTACGAGCAGTGTCAAGATCGGCCTTTATGGAGACTTGTGAAGGACGCTGCTACTGGGCAGTTGGAGGCAGTCGCCCTCCAACACCACCGGAGGGCGGAGGAGCGACGCTCACAAAAACAAGTGTAACGTCGGGTGGCTAAAACAGTGAGTTGGCACAGTGGGGGGCACAGCTGGTGCATCAACCAGTCGTCTCGGTCAGTCAAAACATGGCACCTGCTGGGTCTGTCCCGTGACCTCCCGTCAGCGAGCCTTCGACACTTCACGTGGCCGCAAAGTGCACCTGGCCTGGCACAGGTGCCGTGGTGACGTCACCTTCACTTAGTGGCGTATGGCGGGTATTGGTAATGCTGTGTTAATGCTGTGTGTGTGTAATGCTGTGTGTGTGTAATGCTGTGTGTGTGTAATGCTGTGTCTGTGTAATGCTGTGTAATGCTGTGTAATGCTGTGTCTGTGTAATGCTGCGTGTGTGTAATGCTGTGTGTGTGTAATGCTGCGTGTGTGTAATGCTGTGTGTGTGTAATGCTGTGTGTGTAATGCTGCGTGTACAGGGTGGCGTTATCGGGGTTCAGATCGAGTGGAGCTGTAACCTGGACCGCCCAGCGAGTGAGTGCCACCCCGTCGACTCCTTCAACCGCCTCGACGCAGCGCGACCCCACCTCAATGCCTCCTCCTCGGGGTACAACTTCAGGTGGGCCCCTTCACTCTCACCATCTTCCTTAACCCCTCACCGTAACATTAACCCTCACCGTAACTCTCACCATAGCATTAACCCTCACAGTAACATTAACCCTCACAGTAACATTAACCCTCACCGTAACATTAACCCTCACCGTAACTCTCACCGTAGCATTAACCCTCACAGTAACATTAACCCTCACCCTAACATTAACCCTCACCGTAACATTAACCCTCACCCTAACATGAACCCTCACCCTAACATTAACCCTCACCGTAACATTAACCCTCACCCTAACATTAACCCTCACCGTAACATTAACCCTCACCCTAACATGAACCCTCACCCTAACATTAACCCTCACCGTAACATTAACCCTCACCCTAACATTAACCCTCACCGTAACATTAACCCTCACCGTAACATTAACCCTCACCGTAGCATTAACCCTCACCGTAACATTAACCCTCACCGTAACATTAACCCTCACCATAGCATTAACCCTCACCGTAACATTAACCCTCACCCTAACATTAACCCTCACCGTAGCATTAACCCTCACCGTAACATTAACTCTCACCGTAACATTAACCCTCACTGTAACATTAACCCTCACCGTAACATTAACCCTAACATTAACCCTCACCGTAACATTAACCCTCACCGTAACATTAACCCTCACCGTAGCATTAACTCTCACCCTAACATTAACCCTCACCCTAACATTAACCCTCACCGTTACATTAACCCTCACCGTAGCATTAACCCTCACTGTAGCATTAACCCTCACCATAGCATTAACCCTCACCGTAACATTAACCCTAACATTAACCCTCACCGTAACATTAACCCTCACACTAACATTAACCCTCACCCTAACATTAACCCTCACCCTAACATTAACCCTCACCCTAACATTAACCCTCACCCTAACATTAACTCTCACCCTAACATTAACCCTCACCCTAACATTAACCCTCACCGTTACATTAACCCTCACCGTAACATTAACCCTCACCGTAGAATTAACCTCTACCGTAACATTAACCCTCACCTTAACATTAACCCTAACTGTAACATTAACCTTAACATCAATCCCGAACTGCAACATTCACCCTAACCCTACCGTTAAAAAAACAAGAACCCCAACCAACGAACGTTACGCGCTGACCAACACCGCAACCCTTCAACCCGCACCCTTTCGGCCCATGCAGATTCGCCAAATACTACCGGTAGGCGGACGGCGGTGAGCAGCGGAAGCTCTTCAAGGTCTACGGCATCCGCTTTGACGTCCTGGTGTTCGGCAAGGTGAGCGCCACACGGGACATGCGACCTATTTTATTCACGTTTCCCTTTTATCTTAACTTTGCGTGAAGTGGCCTTGAACGTTGTGGTACGAAATGCGCTCTGCTCTTTAAATAAAGATCGTTATTAGTTTCTTATTATTGTTTGGCCAGGTGACATCGTGGTAATTCAGGCACGAGTTCACGAGAATGAGACTTGGCCAGTTGCCAAATCTCAGCCTCACTCACAGACCCTTCTGGGACAGTCAAAAAAAGAAACAGTGACTCACTGCGAGACATCGTTAATAGTTATCCTAGTGATGAACTCGTGGTTTCTCTCATAGAAATGTGGAATTTACAGCTCTGATTGAGATGGGAGTGCAGCAAAAGCCAGTGTTGCACTGTACTTACTATGCTGCCCGTAAGTATGCTCTAAAACTTAATCAACTCTGCTCTGACCAGCATGGTGAAGTATGGTCAAATAACCCCCCCCCCCTCAAGACCCACATGGTGTGTGGCGTGGGAATATCCTCATCCAGAAGTGGATTGACCCTGAGCTGCAAACGAACATATACATAATGAACTAACCATGACCCTTGACCCAGGCGGGCAGGTTCAGCATCGTTCCCACGGCCGTGAACGTGGGATCAGGCCTGGCCCTGCTCGGAGCGGTGAGACACATCTCCCCCTTGCTCTCCCTTTCTCTCTCCTCACTCTCACAGCCCCCACACTCTCCCACTTGCTCCCCGTCTCACTCATTCCCCCTCACTCACTCACTCATTCTCTCTCGCGTTTTGCAATGATTCAATCTGTGCATCATCCATTGTCCTAACCGCTCAGTCACAGGTAACAGCGTTCGCTAAATAGCACTCTTCCCCTCGCTTCCCCTCCCGCTCTTCCCATCTCATCTCCGCCCTCACATTTTCCTCTCCCTTCCCTCACTCTGCAGCTCCTTGCCAGCCTCACCCTCTCCTTGTCTCTCTCGCCCTCTCACCCCCATCTATTACGTCCTCCTTATCACACATCCTGACTGTACGTGTGAACAGTGGAACGTGTGTGCTACCCACGTGATCCGTATGTGTGTGACTGCATGGGCTACATGGTATATGTTAAGTTCAAGTTTATTTTGTTTCACCAGGTGTGAGCTCAAGAGGCAAGGACAAAGTCGCACTCGCAAGATTGTGTGAATGAGTGGGTGAGAGGAGATGGTGTGTGTGTGTGAACGAGTGGATGAGTGATCAGTTGAGTGAATGAATGAGTGGGTGACTGAGTGTTGATGAGTGGGTGAATGAGTGGGTAAATGAGTGGGTGAGATGGTGGGTGGGTGAATGAGTGGGTGATTGAGATGGTGGGTGGATGAATGAGTGGGTGCTTGAGATGGTACATGAGTGGGTTGGTGGGTGGGTGAGTGAGATGGTGGATGGGTGAATGAGTAATGGTGATTGAGATGGTACATGAGTGGGTGAGTGACTAGGTTGGCGAATGAGTGGTTCAGTGAGACTGTGAGTGAACGGGTAGTGAGTGAGTGAGATGATAAGCGAGCGAGCTAGTTTAAGTTAAAAGTTTTTTTTTCACCAGATGAACTCAAGAAACCAGGATGAGTCTCAATTGCCAGTGATGGGTTGCAGATATTACAAAATAAAAACAAAGTACTGCAATGAAGCACACAGAAATCAGTAGAAACACAACATGAGCAATAACAAAATATTGGACAGCGTAAAGCAATATTAAGTCTTTTTTTTACTGTTCGCAGTACCCATAATAGAGGTTTTTGTGTTAGATTTTCGCCATCTAACCCAAAAACCTCTTAGAGTTAATATTGGTTGCGAATTCCTCCGTGTTAAACTGATCGCAGTACATTTACAATTAAGATACAGAGATGTGGAACAAATATAATACGTAAACAAACAAGGATATATGATGTCAAGTGCAATTGCAAATGAAGTTAAATCTCTACAACATGTATCTATGTGTTTGTTACAGGGCGTCGGGAGTTAAGTGTGGTTAGCGCACTGCGCTACGAACCCCGTGACCCGAATTCGATCCCAGCTCATGGCCAACATTGGTGACGAAAATCTGAACCGATCCTGGGCTTCCCCTAGGTCGACTCAGCCTTAACTTAGTATGTAAACATCGGCACATGGGAAACAAAGGCGGCTGGGCATAGTGCTGGCCACCCACCTCCTCGTGTTGCCACCAGCCTTACTAGGTGCTCGCTAAAAGCACTTGCCCTGGCAGTCAATTAAAATGCTATATGGGGGATCTTTGTCTTTTTTTTCGGATATGGTAACGGTAGTAAGTAGGCGACCTCCGTTCGATTCCTGGCCACGGTTAACATCAGTGGTGAGTGATATCAGAAGCGGTTCTGGGCATCCCCAAGGTCGACTAAGCCTTCAAATGTAAAGGTTGACACCTGTCCTGCAGGTAGCAGTGATTGATTTGTACCACCGCTGCTGATGGACCACAGTGCTGACTGAAGAACGGCGTCTGGGTTTGGTCCACGGTGGAAAAAGGGTGGCGACCCCCTACTCATATGACTAGTAATAATGTAAATGTATAAAGCGCCCTTAAACAATCGCTGTCAGGGCGCTATGCATGGCAAGGCGGAAAATAGTTAACGACAACCAGGAGAAGAAGAAGTGAGAAGGACGTTTTAAACATAGATGTTTTTAGTCGAGATTTGAAGATTTGTCGTCTGTCTCGGAAGTCCGGACCTCGAACGGCAACGAGAGTTCCAGAGTTTAGGTGCCGCAATTGCTAAGACGCCGTCACCACCCTCCAAGTGTGAAGCCTGGAGCCCGTGGGGCAGTGAGCAATGCCGAATCTGAAGACCTTAACCATCTTGTCGCGGTGTGCAAAATATCAGCACTGGGGAGACAAAGGTGGTGGGCGGGGCACGGCGCTAGCCGCACCACCCGCTGGTGCGCCGGCCTCAACGGCAGCGCTTCGCCCAACGGTCCGCGTGCGCTGTGGAGGGGGGGGGGGTGATCTTTGTCGTTGTGACTGTGCCACACAGGGGGCGTTTTTCTGTGACCTGGTGCTGCTGTACCTGAGCAAGCGGAGCCCCTTCTATCGGGAAAAGAAATACGAGGAAGCCAGGTGAGAGTGTGTGTGTGTGGTCTCTGCGTGCGGAGAACTATAAACTGAAACTGTTTATTTTACCAGGTTAAGTGCCCGCTGAGCTGTGTAGCTCTTTTTCAGAAGTGACTTGGCTATCGCAAATTATAGTTCAACAAAGTGGCTTGTCGCGTGCAAATTTATAGTGGCCAAATACTCTCGGCGCACGTTGATTGTAAATGTGGAGGGAAAAACGGGAGAACCCAGAGAAAAATCCACGCGGCCACGGGGAGAGCATGCAATCTCCAAATATATTGGCGTCAGGCTTGGGATCAAACCCACGACCTCCTGCATACCAGGCGAGAAAGATAACATTCCACCAGTCTCATTTGCAAGAGTGACATGGGGGGGGGGGGCGGCATCAGTCCGCTGCCAGTAGTGGGTAAAGATTGCTTCTGCTCCCGTGTGTTTATGTGTAATTGTGTTGAGCGGTGGTGTAGCGGTTAGTGCGCTGCAGTATGTATGTTGAACTTTTTTCGCACCGTATGTAGCCAACCACGCTCATCGGAGGTGCTGGAGGACAAGCTGGTGACCCGAGTTCGATTCTCACTCACAATCCATACCAGTGACGACAATCTGAACCGGTCCTGGGCCTCCCCTAGGTCGACCAGCCTCAAATGTGTACCTGGTGCGGTGTGTAGTAAACATCGCCACTGGGGAGACTAAGGCGACCGGACGTGGTGGTGGCCACCCACCCCCTTGTGTGCCGTGCCAGCTTCCATAGGCGCTCGCGAACAGCACTTGCTCCTCCAGTCTGTTAAAGGCTATAAGGGGGAACTTTGTCTAATTCCAATGGAGTACTTTTCAGCGTCATTTTCGAATTTGCACCCTGACGTGGGCGGCACACAATGGCCTAACTCTTGTGAATAACGTCATGGGGATCGTCCACCGAGAGGCAGATGGCGGCGTACTATTATGGCCGACACATACCTCAAGTAATAACCAGGGTGGCCGCTGGGTTCAAACCGTGAAATACCACCGTGCCAAGATGTTAACTACCTCGCCTGGTATGCAGGAGGTCGTGGATTCGATCCCGACCTTGACGCCTGCTGTATATTTGTAGTTTGCGTGTCTCTCTCTCTCCCCGTCGTAGCGTGAAATTTTCTCCAGATCCTGCGGTTTTTCCCTTCACATTTAGAATCAACATCACACGTATTGAGTATTTGGTTGCTATACATTTCCACACGATAAGCCACTTCGTTGAACTATCATTTGTGGCCAGGTCCCTTCTGAAAAAGAGCTGCATAGATAGCTCAGTGGGCCTTACCTGGTAAAAAAAAATAGTTTAAGATGGTAAATAGAACCTCTGCAACGAGCGGCAAACACGCTACCTCTGGTCCACATCACGAACCGATGTAGCACCGGTGCGGTATGGTCTCATAACCCGCACGGCGCGGGGAAGGCCCTCATCCAACAGTGGATTGACAAAAAGGGCTGCACGTGTCCTCAAGACACATCTCTTGTTTTTCTCCGGTGCACAGGTTTCAGAGAGGAGAGAGCGTGCAGATGGGGATGAAGCGAGACTCTGTCACCATCGCTACCATCATCTGACGGCAGGAGCGCGCGCTCACACACACACGGCTGCCGTTCGCCGCCGAGTGACGGTGCCATCATCCGCGCCACGTGGGCCAGGCTAGGTGCACTTTGAGGCCGTCACGTGAATGCAAAAGTGTGGAAGGCTAGCTGCAGGCAAGAAGGTCGTGGGACAGACCCAGGTGTTGTTGTGAGTTAACCAACATAAACGTCTGGCAGGTGCATCACCCGTGCTCCCCACTGCGCCAACTTGCTGCGATTTAGGCGCCCGGCATTCCACTCGTTATTGTGAGGGTCGCTGCTCTGCCCTGTGTTGTGGGTGGAGGGCAATTGCGTTGCAGCTGCCCAGTAGTGTCCTTCATGAGCCTCCTCCACAGAGGCCGATCTTGACAACGCTGGTACCAGTTATCTACAAATCGAATCAGCTCCACATCCTCCTGTACCGCATCAATCCATCTCTTCTCCAGCTCATGCCACCGCGGTTATTTTGCCCCCTCCATCTGGCCAAACAGCTGCTGCTTGGCCATGTGGTGGCTGGGCATGCGGGCTACATGACCGTGCAAACGCAGCCTCGCCTGTCAGAGGAGCTCACTGATGATGGGGACTGTGACCGGATCTTTCAAAGATCTGAGTTCCTCACACAATTCAGTCTGGTTAATCTAGGATGGATCGTAGGCAGGCCAGCCTAATTGTTTAAAACCAGCCCAAATGCTCCTCTAAAGGGCTCCACGTTTCGCAAGCATAGCGAAGAGAGGGCATAATGCTCATACACACACGCACACATGCATTTATAAAGATACACAAAATATCATACAGAAACAAAACATTGTACATGTACACACAAATGATTCCGTGTGCAGCCTTATAGACTGTGCAGACAAGTGTTAGTGAGCACCTATTAAGACCAGCGTGACATGCAAGGAGGGTGGTGAGGCCAGCACCATGCCTGGCCGCCTTTGTCTCTCCAGTGTTGTTGTTTACACACCTCACCAGTTAATCACTCGAGGCCAAGCCAATCTAGGAGGAGACCCAGGACCGGTTCAGATAATTGTCATCATTATTGATCATGAGCTGGACTCGAACTCGGGTCGCCGGGTTCGTAGCGCAGCATGTTAACCACTGCACTACCGTTCCCCAAACAAAGATCCCCGTATAGCCTTAACAGACTATTGGGGCAAGTGCTGTTAGCGAGTAGCAGCGCCTATGAAGCCCGGCACGGCACACGAGGGGGTGGGCGACCAGCACCACGCCCGGCCGCCTTTGTCAAGACCGGTTCAGATGATCGTCACCGGTGTTGGCCGTGAGCGGGAATCGAACTCACGCATTGCCGGGTTCAGATTCAACTTGCTACCGCAGATGTCTGCGACGAGTAATTGAACTCGGGTTTACTGGGTTTGGGCTCGAGTGCAAAAAGTGCTATGACACAATACACATGGACGACCCCTTTTTAAATTCACCCTCTCATCTCACGCAGTAACTTATAGCGATAATATATACACACGTGTGCAGCCTTTGAAAACAACTAATCCGTACTCGCAAGCAGGATAAAGATGCATCTGTTTTTGTATGTTCACGAATACATGTGTTTTAGAGTTACCATGACCGTATTCTCAGGAATATTAGACACTCCCACAAATGTAAGCCGCACCCCAAAACTTGTCCACTGTCAATAGAGTTCTAAAGATCTGGAAGTACGCACGTTTAAAAACGCGCAACTCTTAAAACCCAGGTTATCACGAGTAGGAACACAGCTACTGGATTATGAGAGGCACCACCAAACTCTTCCTTTAAAAATTCGGGCGAACAAAACGGTGTCTTATTATCCGGAGAATACGGCAAAACTTTAATTCATATCGCGCCTACGTGCCACTGCATCTCAAGGCACGCTGCGCAAGAAACGGAGAACAGGGGCAGGGAGTCGACAGCACGGTCGGCCAGGGGTGGTCGGAGATCATTTCCAAACTGGGGGCGGCAGAGGAGAGAGCGAGTGACGTTTCACCGAGCGACTGGGAGAATGCGACCCTCTCTAGGACATTGACAAGCAAGGGGATGTGAGATGATAGGGATATTTCAGGGACACTGCAGGTGGGGGGGGTCCAGCATTTGTTTATTTCAGGACAGGATAAAAAGCTATGCGCGCGTGACATTCCATACCATTAGCTGTCACACGAAGGCCGGAAACGTATAAAGGGCAAGCAGTTAACGGGTTTTTTTTAATCGTGAAATATCAACATCAATTATCTTTGCGGTGGTGCGAAGGTTTACTCTGTTGGACACTGAAGTTACTTATGCTTCTGTATTATGTTTTTCTCTGGCTTAAGCGGTGGGCTGCCACACCTTGGATTTGAGTAAGCGGGCTCACAGCAAATGCTGTCGACAATTTACTTGTTCACGTTATTGTCGTGTTGCACGTGCGCACAAGAACACGCGTGATTGGCCGAATGAGGTCACACGGCGTTGACAAGGTTGCCCAGGTAACGCAAAGAAAACAACACGGTGGAAAGTTGCTGTGTTTTTATTAATGTGTTGAGGTGTACAGATGTTAAATAATAATAATCAGGTGACTTTACCACGGTACATATATACAAACAGTTGAACCTATTGCCATTCCACTTTGGTTCGGGTTAACCCAAAACCGAAATAAATATTTAAGGTTTCAGTAGGTTCAAGATAGGCTCATAGGTCTGCACAGATATGTTTCATGAACCCATGCACTTGTAGTACTGCAATCTCTTGGCCAACTTGCATCACAGTGGCATCATGGAGATTCAACAAATACTCTTTGGTTCTATTCGGTAAAGTCACGTAGGTAAAAAAATAAAACAAAAATCACGACGTTTCGGCCACAACACAAGCGGCCTTCATCAGGTGAAGGGACCAGCCTGTCTCGAAGACTGCGCTGGAGTGAAACGGAGCCAAGCTCAGACTGCGACCTTTAAGCTGTGTGAAGGCCGCTTGTGTTGTGGCCGAAACGTCGTGATTTTATTTTTATTTATTTTTTACCTACGTGACTTTACCGAATAGAACCAAAGAGTATGGATCCTTGCAGTCACGAAAGCTTCAAATCTAGAATAGATTGAACAAATCTCTGCTTTATTCACCAACCCTTTCCTCTATATATCTACTTCTGAGGAAGCTCAAGCCTCCCGTAAATCATGTGACTTCTGTGTGGCCACCCTCACTCTGAATCCCTCTCCTCACCGCCCCCTGTGGCAACGGATACCTCTCCGTGCAACGACATCGAGGCCCTTGTCGCCTCTGCTTCCTAACCACGTTGCTAGACATCTGCGGAAAAATACTGGAAATTTGTAAAAAAAAAAAAATAGCTTCACAGCTTTCTCCAGGATAAATAAAGATTCTGATTATGTTTCCTGACCCTTTGCTCCCGTTTTTTCCATTTCTTCTCCAACCTTTTCCTCTTATTTCCCATTATTTACCTTTCCCATTCTCTTTGCCATTCCGTTTTAACTTATTACACATTACACAGTCCTTGACTCTACTTCTTTCCCGTGGTTGTGCCCCACTGGTCAAGAGACGCGTGTCTTTGGCGTGCTAATTTTATGATCACCTCATTTTATGATCACCTCATTCTCAAGCGAGAGGCGTTTGTGGTTTTATACGCCAGAAAAACCGCCAGGTGGCAATCGCCTTCTTGGGTGCCCCTTGACCACTTGGTGGAAACTCCACATTCCCCTGGCAGTGTCCACGCGTATTTACATTGACGGGAAAATGGCTATGTTGTGAGTGGACGGGAGTGCGGTGATATCTATTGTTGTGCAGTACATCTATGCTCCCGCGTCTTTGCTCCCTCACCTTCACCAGTGCCACCTGTGATGGTGTAATGGGTTAGCACACGGAGACCGGACTTGCAATCACCGAAGGCCGCTGGTTCAATTCGACCTCCTGGCGGCGGGAGTTGGAACAATGGTGGAGGTTTATTAAATCCCCTCCACCTACACCACCCAGCAGTGGTGAAAGGGTTCTGTACCACAGTTCGGTGAGTCGAATCGGCAGGTCTGGGTGTGGTGGATGCAGGTGAAAGTGTGGTGGATACTCCTACCTCTGTCAAGATGTCTGGATACTCCCACCTCTTCCGAGACGTCTGGCACAGCGTGGAAGAGCCGGACAAAATCGCCTCCTCATGATGGTGTATGAGCTCTGCAGTAGCCACCCGCAATCCGCTCTCGTTGGAGGCCCTGCCTTCCGCCAGCAGGCATGTGAACCAGTGATTGCAGGGGTCTGCGCCTTCACAAGGGGGTTCGAGTTCAGAGGAGGGCATTTCAGGAGCTATCCGGGCTCCTGTGGTGACCACTGATTTTTTTCTCTCCTCATGTTGCCTATATTTACATGCAATTGAAGTATAAGATAATAGGTTTTCCCATTTTTTTCTGGCAACAAAACAGGTGTTAAGATGTTTTAACATTGTTAAGATGCCAGAAAAAAGGGGAAAACCTATTATCATATTTTGGTACTGGCAAAGGAGGTCCCATGATGTAATTGAAGTATCATTTCCCATTGTTTTTAAAGTATTGTAACATGCCAACTTTAAAATGACATTTATACGTAATGCGTACTTTGGTTACACAGAAACTCGTACTTGAAGCTGTCTAAAAGTTGTGTCGTGATGATAATCCTAATAATAAACGCATTTGATGAAAAGGTTGATATCGATTGCACCTTTGTGAACCATCTTAAATGCTTCGTACTATCTTTGGTACTCTTTGGTTAAATTTCGATTTAAAGCTTTCGTGACTGCAAGGATTAATCTTCTTTGATGAAGGCCGCTTGTGTTGTGGCCGAAACGTCATGAGAATGTTATTGTGTTATTTTATCAATTTATTATTTTATTCTCATTCTACGTGACTTTACCGAAAAGAAGACTCTTTGGTTCTTTCAGTAAAGTCACGTAGGTATAAAATAAAAATAAATTACAACGTTTCGGGCGCAACACAAGCGTCCATCATCAGGTGGGAAAGCTTCAAATCAAGATTATTATCTTTAGTATTGGAAAAGCCCTTGATCCAGCAGTGTATAGATGATGGAAGCCGATGATGCATTGCGTATACAAAACTCAACAAAGAATTAACATCATTGAGAACATGTCATCAAATACAAGTAGGTAGCAAGCAAGACAGTATGGCTCCCTCATAGCTATCTGTCCCTTATGTGTAATAAAAACTCTATAACAAATGGTATTCTACTCCACAGTAGTTCTCAGCCGGGAGTATGCGGACTCCTGGGGGTACGTGGTGAATGTGGGTGGCCAGCACCATGTCGCCTCTGTCTCCCCAGTGGTGTTAACTACCTCACCCAGGAGATGTTAACTACCTCACCCAGGAGATGTTAACTACCTCACCCAGGAGATGTTAACCACCTGAACGAGGAGATGTTAACTACCTCACCGAGGAGATGTTAACTAACTCACCTAGGAGATGTTAACTACCTCACCCAGGAGATGTTAACTACCTCACCTAGGAGATGTTAACTACCTCACCTAGGAGATGTTAACTACCTCACCCAGGAGATGTTAACCACCTCACCTAGGAGATGTTAACTACCTCACCTAGGAGATGTTAACTACCTCACCTAGGAGATGTTAACTATCTCACCCAGGAGATGTTAACCACCTCACCCAGGAGATGTTAACTATCTCACCTAGGAGATGTTAACTACCTCACCTAGGAGATGTTAACTACCTCACCTAGGAGATGTTAACTATCTCACCCAGGAGATGTTAACCACCTCACCCAGGAGATGTTAACTACCTCACCCAGGAGATGTTAACTACCTCACCTAGGAGATGTTAACTACCTCACCTAGGAGATGTTAACCACCTCACCCAGGAGATGTTAACTACCTCACCCAGGAGATGTTAACTACCTCACCTAGGAGATGTTAACCACCTCACCTAGGAGATGTTAACCACCTCACCTAGGAGATGTTAACCATCTCACCTAAGAGATTTTAACTACCTCACCTAGGAGATGTTAACTACCTCACCTGGTTTCGATTTAAAGCTTTCGTGACTGCAAGGATTCATCTTCTTTGATGAAGGCCGCTTGTGTTGTGGCCGAAACGTCGTGAGAATATTATTGCGTTATTTTATCAATTTATTATTTTATTCTCATTCTACGTGACTTTACCGAAAGAACCAAAGAAGACTCTTTGAACCAAAGAAGACTCTTTGGTTCTTTCAGTAAAGTCACGTAGGTATAAAATAAAAATAAATTACAACGTTTCGGGCGCAACACAAGCGTCCATCATCAGGTGGGAAAGCTTCAAATCAAGATTATTATCTTTGGTATTGGGAAAGCCCTTGATCCAGCAGTGTATAGATGATGGAAGCCGATGATGCATTGCATATACAAAACTCAACAAAGAATTAACATCATTGAGAACATGTCATCAAATACAAGTAGGTAGCAAGCAAGACAGTATGGCTCCCTCATAGCTATCTGTCCCTTATGTGTAATAAAAACTCTATAACAAATGGTATTCTACTCCACAGTAGTTCTCAGCCGGGAGTATGCGGACTCCTGGGGGTACGTGGTGAATGTGGGTGGCCAGCACCATGTCGCCTCTGTCTCCCCAGTGGTGTTAACTACCTCACCCAGGAGATGTTAACTACCTCACCCAGGAGATGTTAACTACCTCACCCAGGAGATGGTAACTACCTCACCCAGGAGATGTTAACCACCTCAACGAGGAGACGTTAACTACCTCACCGAGGAGATGTTAACTACCTCACCTAGGAGATGTTAACTACCTCACCCAGGAGATGTTAACCACCTCACCTAGGAGATGTTAACTACCTCACCTAGGAGATGTTAACTACCTCACCTAGGAGATGTTAACTACCTCACCTAGGAGATGTTAACTACCTCACCTAGGAGATGTTAACTATCTCACCCAGGAGATGTTAACCACCTCACCCAGGAGATGTTAACTATCTCACCTAGGAGATGTTAACTACCTCACCTAGGAGATGTTAACTACCTCACCTAGGAGATGTTAACTATCTCACCCAGGAGATGTTAACCACCTCACCCAGGAGATGTTAACTACCTCACCCAGGAGATGTTAACTACCTCACCCAGGAGATGTTAACTACCTCACCTAGGAGATGTTAACTACCTCACCTAGGAGATGTTAACCACCTCACCCAGGAGATGTTAACTACCTCACCCAGGAGATGTTAACTACCTCACCTAGGAGATGTTAACCACCTCACCTATCAGAATCAGAATCAGAAAGGGTTTTATTCGCCATGTAAGTTCACACCGACACGGAATTTACTTTGGCAGGATGGTGCATACATTCAACATATAGGAATCTAAAATCTTAAATAAGTTTTAAACAAGTCTTACTATAATAAGGGTTAAAAGTCTAACACTAAGGGGCTGAAGTATATAAAATTAAATAAATATCGAATATAAAATAGCTTTAAGATATAATTTAAAAATACAAATAGGGAAACATAGTTAATATCAGCAACGCGTCGTTATGTAGATCAAATGTTAAAAACAGTGTTAGCCCTTGGCCTTGTTTAACAGGCCAGCAGCAGATGGGAAGAAACTGTTTTTATGGCGTGAGGTTTTGGTCCTGATGGACCGAAGCCTTCTGCCGGAGGGGAGTAGCTGAAACAGAGAGTGTCCAGGGTGGGAGAAATCGGCCATAATCTTCCTCGCTCGCCTCATAGACCTTGTCGTGTGCAGGTCCTCGAGGGTCGGTAGATTGCAGGCAATTACCTTCTCAGCAGTGTGGATGATACGCTGCAGTCTGCTCTTGTCCTTGGCAGTGGCAGCAGCGTACCAGACGGTTATGGAGGAGGTGAGGATGGATTCAATGATCGCTGTATAGAATTGCACCATCATTGTCTTTGGCAGGTTGAATTTCTTCAGCTGCCGTAGAAAGTACATCCTCTGTTGAGCTTTCTTGGTGAGGGAGCTGATGTTCAATTCCCACTTGAGGTCCCGGGAGAGAATAGTGCCCAGGAAGCGGAAGGACTCTACAATTTTTACTGGGGAGTCTAACAGGGTGATGGGGGTGAGTGGTGCTGTATTCTTCCTGAAGTCCACAACCATCTCAACTGTCTTTAGAGCATTTAGCTCTAAGTTGTTCTGGCTACACCAGGTCACCAGATTGTCAGCTTCCCACCTATAGTCAGACTCATCCCCACCAGAGATCAGCCCAATGAGGGTGGTGTCATACGCAAACTTCAATAGTTTGACGGACAGATGATTGGAGGTGCAGCTGTTGGTATACAGGGAGAAGAGCAGAGGGGAAAGGACGCAGCCCTGAGGAGTTCCGGTGCTGATGGACCTGGAGCCAGAGACTTGTGTTCCCAGCTTAACGCACTGCTTCCTGTCAGACAGGAAGTCTGTGATCCATTTACAGGTGGTGTATGGCACGTTCAGCTGGAAGAGCTTGTCCTGAAGCAGGGCAGGGATGATGGTGTTGAAGGCAGAGCTGAAGTCCACAAACAGGATCCTGGCGTAGGATGCTGAGGCGTCCAGATGCTGTAGGGTGAAGTGGAGGGCCATGTTAACTGCATCGTCCACAGACCTGTTGGCTCTGTAGGCAAACTGAAGGGGGTCCAGGAGAGGGTCTGTGATGGCTTTGAGGTGTGCCAGGACCAGGCGCTCAAAAGACTTCATTACCACAGATGTAAGGGCGACCGGTCTGTAATCATTTAGTCCTGTTGGCCTTAGCTTTTTGGGCACAGGGATGATGGTGGAGGACTTGAGACAGGCTGGTACATGGCATGTCTCCAGGGAGGTGTTAAAGATGTTGGTGAACACCGGAGACAGCTGGTCAGCGCAGTGCCTGAGGGTGGCTGGAGAGACAGAGTCCGGCCCGGCTGCTTTGCGTGGATTCTGCCTCTTGAAAAGTCTATTAACTTCTCCCTCCTGAAAGGAGATAGTCGTCTCTGTAGTATTGGTGGGGGATGGGGCCTCTTGGGTTGGAAGGGGTGGTTCAGGACAGTCCAATTGTCTTTCAAATCTACAGTAGAACTCGTTCAGGTCGTTGGCTAGGCGGGAGTCGTTAGTGGTGTGGGGGGCTCTGGGTTTGTAGTTGGTGATCTGCCTGAGCCCTCTCCAGACAGAAGCAGCGTCGTTTGTAGAGAACTGGTGTTCTAGTCTCTCTGAGTACAGTCGTTTAGCCTCTCTCACCGCTTTGCTAAACCTGTTCTTCGACTCCTTGAATCTGTCTCTATCTCCACTCCTAAACGCTTCCTCCTTCTCCAACCTCAACCTTCTGAGCTTTGCTGAGAACCAGGGCTTATTGTTGTTAAAGTTCACCCTGGTACGTGTTGGGATACAGCAGTCCTCACAGAAGCTGATGTAGGACGTCACAGCCTCTGTGAGTTCATCCAGACTATTGGTAGCAGTCGTGAACATATCCCAGTCAGTACAGTCTAAGCACGCCCGCAAATCTTCCACAGCCTCACTGGTCCACTGTTTAGATGTCCTCACAGCAGGTTTACAGAGTTTTAGTTTCTGCCTGTATGCAGGAATCAGGTGGACCATGGCATGGTCAGAGTGTCCTAGTGCTGCTCGGGGGACGGCGTGGTAGGCTCTACTGACTGTAGTGTAACAGTGATCCAGAGTGTTCCCTTCTCTGGTTGGGCATTTAATGAATTGTATGTATTTGGGGAGTTCGTGGCTGAGATTACCTTTGTTAAAGTCGCCAAGTACGATAACCAACGAATCTGGATTTGCTCGCTCCACACTCAGAATCTGATCGGCGAGCATGCGTTGGGCCTCTTTAACCTGAGGACAAGGCGGCAAATAAACTCCGACCAAAATGAGCGACGCGAACTCGCGAGGCGAGTAAAACGGTTTACAGGTTATAAAAATTGATTCAAGGAGTGGAGAACAATGTTGCAGAATCACTGTGACATCTACACACCAGCCACTGTTAATGTAAAAACAAATACCACCGCCTTTCGTCTTGCCGGAGAGTGCTATGTCACGATCCGATCTTACAAGATGGAATCCTGCTAGTTGTAGCGAAGTGTCCGGAATCAAATCACACAGCCATGTTTCCGTGAAGCACAATGCAGAAGCTGAAAGAAAGTCTTTGTTTTTTACCATCAGTAGCTGAAGTTCATCCATTTTGTTGTACAGTGAACGTACGTTGGAGAGGAAAAAGCTCGGAAGCACTGTTCGGATCCCGCGTCTGCGTAGCCGTACGAGAGCCCCCGACCGTTTACCCCTTGGGCGGCGTTTCGTTGCTTGAGCAAAGCCTAGCGCGGCATTGACTAGAATGCCTACTAATTCTGCCGCTGGAAGCAGAAAAGTAGGAATTAAATCCACAGGAGTTGTTTCCCTGATATTTAAAAGTTCGTCTCTTGTTAGAGAACTCCGAAAATCTTGGCAAAACACTGAATTGACAGACAAAACAAGACAAAACAGGGCGCACCGACCGGCTGAGGCTACCATCATCAGCGCCATCTTCGCACCAGCACGGGTGTGCTGAACAGCAGGACTCTCTCACCAGCACTGGTGTGTTGAACAGTAGGCCTCTCTCACCAGCATGGAAGTGAACAGCAGGCCCCTCTCACCAACACGGGGGTGATGAACAGCACGCCCCTCACACCAGCACGGGTGTGATGAATAGTAGGCCTCTCTCACCAGCACGGGTGTGATGAACAGCAGGCCCCTCTCACCAGCACGGGTGTGTTGAACAGCAGGCCCCTCTCACCAGCACGGGTGTGTTGAACAGCAGGCCCCTCTCACCAGCACGGGTGTGTTGAACAGCAGGCCCCTCTCACCAGCACGGGTGTGCTGAACAGTAGGCCCCTCTCACCAGCACGGGTCTGTTGAACAGCAGGCCCCTCTCACCAGCACGGGTGTGCTGAACAGTAGGCCCCTCAACACGGGTGTGCTGAACAGCAGGCCTCTCTGACCAACACGGGTGTGCTGAACAGTAGGTCCCTCAACAGCAGGCCCCTCTCACCAGCACGGGTGTGCTGAACAGCAGGCCCCTCAACACGGGTGTGCTGAACAGCAGGCCTCTCTCACCAGCACCGGTGTGCTGAACAGCAGGCCCCTCTCACCAACACGGATGTGATGAACAGCAGGCCCCTCTCAGCAGCACGGGTGTGCTGAACAGCAGGCCCCTCAACACGTGTGAGCTGAACAGCAGGCCTCTCTCACCAGCACGGGTGTGCTGAACAGCAGGCCCCTCTCACCAGCACGGGTGTGCTGAAAAGCAGGCCCCTCTCACCAGCACGGGTGTGTTGAACAGCAGGCCTCTCTCACCAGCACGGGTGTGCTGAAAAGCAGGCCCCTCTCACCAGCACGGGTGTGTTGAACAGCAGGCCTCTCTCACCAGCAAGGGTGTGCTGAACAGCAGGCCCCTCAACACGGGTGTACTGAACAGCAGGCCTCTCTCACCAGCACGGGTGTGATGAACAGCAGGCCCCAAAACAGCAGGCCTCTCTCACCAGCACGGGTGTGATGAACAGCAGGCCTCTCTCACCAGCACGAGTGTGTTGAACAGCAAGCCCCTCTCAAGACAAAACAAGACAAAACTGGACAAAACAGGGCGCACCAACCGGCCGAGGCTGCCATCATCGGCGCCATATGAGATGTTAACCACCTCACCTAGGAGATGTTAACCATCTCACCTAAGAGATTTTAACTACCTCACCTAGGAGATGTTAACTACCTCACCTGATTTCGATTTAAAGCTTTCGTGACTGCAAGGATTCATCTTCTTTGATGAAGGCCGCTTGTGTTGTGGCCGAAACGTCGTGAGAATATTATTGCGTTATTTTATCAATTTATTATTTTATTCTCATTCTACGTGACTTTACCCAAAGAACCAAAGAAGACTCAAAGAAGACTCTTTGGTTCTTTCAGTAAAGTCACGTAGGTATAAAATAAAAATAAATTACAACGTTTCGGGCGCAACACAAGCGTCCATCATCAGGTGGGAAAGCTTCAAATCAAGATTATTATCTTTGGTATTGGGAAAGCCCTTGATCCAGCAGTGTATAGATGATGGAAGCCGATGATGCATTGCGTATACAAAACTCAACAAAGAATTAACATCATTGAGAACATGTCATCAAATACAAGTAGGTAGCAAGCAAGACAGTATGGCTCCCTCATAGCTATCTGTCCCTTATGTGTAATAAAAACTCTATAACAAATGGTATTCTACTCCACAGTAGTTCTCAGCCGGGAGTATGCGGACTCCTGGGGGTACGTGGTGAATGTGGGTGGCCAGCACCATGTCGCCTCTGTCTCCCCAGTGGTGTTAACTACCTCACCCAGGAGATGTTAACTACCTCACCCAGGAGATGTTAACTACCTCACCCAGGAGATGTTAACTACCTCACCCAGGAGATGTTAACCACCTCAACAAGGAGATGTTAACTACCTCACCGAGGAGATGTTAACTAACTCACCTAGGAGATGTTAACTACCTCACCTAGGAGATGTTAACTACCTCACCCAGGAGATGTTAACCACCTCACCTAGGAGATGTTAACTACCTCACCTAGGAGATGTTAACTACCTCACCTAGTAGATGTTAACTACCTCACCTAGGAGATGTTAACTATCTCACCCAGGAGATGTTAACCACCTCACCCAGGAGATGTTAACTACCTCACCCAGGAGATGTTAACTACCTCACCCAGGAGATGTTAACTACCTCACCTAGGAGATGTTAACTACCTCACCTAGGAGATGTTAACCACCTCACCCAGGAGATGTTAACTACCTCACCCAGGAGATGTTAACTACCTCACCTAGGAGATGTTAACCACCTCACCTATCAGAATCAGAATCAGAAAGGGTTTTATTCGCCATGTAAGTTCACACCGACACGGAATTTACTTTGGCAGGATGGTGCATACATTCAACATATAGGAATCTAAAATCTTAAATAAGTTTTAAACAAGTCTTACTATAATAAGGGTTAAAAGTCTAACACTAAGGGGCTGAAGTATATAAAATTAAATAAATATCGAATATAAAATAGCTTTAAGATATAATTTAAAAATACAAATAGGGAAACATAGTTAATATCAGCAACGTGTCGTTATGTAGATCAAATGTTAAAAACAGTGTTAGCCCTTGGCCTTGTTTAACAGGCCAGCAGCAGATGGGAAGAAACTGTTTTTATGGCGTGAGGTTTTGGTCCTGATGGACCGAAGCCTTCTGCCGGAGGGGAGTAGCTGAAACAGAGAGTGTCCAGGGTGGGAGAAATCGGCCATAATCTTCCTCGCTCGCCTCATAGACCTTGTCGTGTGCAGGTCCTCGAGGGTCGGTAGATTGCAGGCAATTACCTTCTCAGCAGTGTGGATGATACGCTGCAGTCTGCTCTTGTCCTTGGCAGTGGCAGCAGCGTACCAGACGGTTATGGAGGAGGTGAGGATGGATTCAATGATCGCTGTATAGAATTGCACCATCATTGTCTTTGGCAGGTTGAATTTCTTCAGCTGCCGTAGAAAGTACATCCTCTGTTGAGCTTTCTTGGTGAGGGAGCTGATGTTCAATTCCCACTTGAGGTCCCGGGAGAGAATAGTGCCCAGGAAGCGGAAGGACTCTACAATTTTTACTGGGGAGTCTAACAGGGTGATGGGGGTGAGTGGTGCTGTATTCTTCCTGAAGTCCACAACCATCTCAACTGTCTTTAGAGCATTTAGCTCTAAGTTGTTCTGGCTACACCAGGTCACCAGATTGTCAGCTTCCCACCTATAGTCAGACTCATCCCCACCAGAGATCAGCCCAATGAGGGTGGTGTCATCCGCAAACTTCAATAGTTTGACGGACAGATGATTGGAGGTGCAGCTGTTGGTATACAGGGAGAAGAGCAGAGGGGAAAGGACGCAGCCCTGAGGAGTTCCGGTGCTGATGGACCTGGAGCCAGAGACTTGTGTTCCCAGCTTAACGCACTGCTTCCTGTCAGACAGGAAGTCTGTGATCCATTTACAGGTGGTGTATGGCACGTTCAGCTGGAAGAGCTTGTCCTGAAGCAGGGCAGGGATGATGGTGTTGAAGGCAGAGCTGAAGTCCACAAACAGGATCCTGGCGTAGGATGCTGAGGCGTCCAGATGCTGTAGGGTGAAGTGGAGGGCCATGTTAACTGCATCGTCCACAGACCTGTTGGCTCTGTAGGCAAACTGAAGGGGGTCCAGGAGAGGGTCTGTGATGGCTTTGAGGTGTGCCAGGACCAGGCGCTCAAAAGACTTCATTACCACAGATGTAAGGGCGACCGGTCTGTAATCATTTAGTCCTGTTGGCCTTAGCTTTTTGGGCACAGGGATGATGGTGGAGGACTTGAGACAGGCTGGTACATGGCATGTCTCCAGGGAGGTGTTAAAGATGTTGGTGAACACCGGAGACAGCTGGTCAGCGCAGTGCCTGAGGGTGGCTGGAGAGACAGAGTCCGGCCCGGCTGCTTTGCGTGGATTCTGCCTCTTGAAAAGTCTATTAACTTCTCCCTCCTGAAAGGAGATAGTCGTCTCTGTAGTATTGGTGGGGGATGGGGCCTCTTGGGTTGGAAGGGGTGGTTCAGGACAGTCCAATTGTCTTTCAAATCTACAGTAGAACTCGTTCAGGTCGTTGGCTAGGCGGGAGTCGTTAGTGGTGTGGGGGGCTCTGGGTTTGTAGTTGGTGATCTGCCTGAGCCCTCTCCAGACAGAAGCAGCGTCGTTTGTAGAGAACTGGTGTTCTAGTCTCTCTGAGTACAGTCGTTTAGCCTCTCTCACCGCTTTGCTAAACCTGTTCTTCGACTCCTTGAATCTGTCTCTATCTCCACTCCTAAACGCTTCCTCCTTCTCCAACCTCAACCTTCTGAGCTTTGCTGAGAACCAGGGCTTATTGTTGTTAAAGTTCACCCTGGTACGTGTTGGGATACAGCAGTCCTCACAGAAGCTGATGTAGGACGTCACAGCCTCTGTGAGTTCATCCAGACTATTGGTAGCAGTCGTGAACATATCCCAGTCAGTACAGTCTAAGCACGCCCGCAAATCTTCCACAGCCTCACTGGTCCACTGTTTAGATGTCCTCACAGCAGGTTTACAGAGTTTTAGTTTCTGCCTGTATGCAGGAATCAGGTGGACCATGGCATGGTCAGAGTGTCCTAGTGCTGCTCGGGGGACGGCGTGGTAGGCTCTACTGACTGTAGTGTAACAGTGATCCAGAGTGTTCCCTTCTCTGGTTGGGCATTTAATGAATTGTATGTATTTGGGGAGTTCGTGGCTGAGATTACCTTTGTTAAAGTCGCCAAGTACGATAACCAACGAATCTGGATTTGCTCGCTCCACACTCAGAATCTGATCGGCGAGCATGCGTTGGGCCTCTTTAACCTGAGGACAAGGCGGCAAATAAACTCCGACCAAAATGAGCGACGCGAACTCGCGAGGCGAGTAAAACGGTTTACAGGTTATAAAAATTGATTCAAGGAGTGGAGAACAATGTTGCAGAATCACTGTGACATCTACACACCAGCCACTGTTAATGTAAAAACAAATACCACCGCCTTTCGTCTTGCCGGAGAGTGCTATGTCACGATCCGATCTTACAAGATGGAATCCTGCTAGTTGTAGCGAAGTGTCCGGAATCAAATCACACAGCCATGTTTCCGTGAAGCACAATGCAGAAGCTGAAAGAAAGTCTTTGTTTTTTACCATCAGTAGCTGAAGTTCATCCATTTTGTTGTACAGTGAACGTACGTTGGAGAGGAAAAAGCTCGGAAGCACTGTTCGGATCCCGCGTCTGCGTAGCCGTACGAGAGCCCCCGACCGTTTACCCCTTGGGCGGCGTTTCGTTGCTTGAGCAAAGCCTAGCGCGGCATTGACTAGAATGCCTACTAATTCTGCCGCTGGAAGCAGAAAAGTAGGAATTAAATCCACAGGAGTTGTTTCCCTGATATTTAAAAGTTCGTCTCTTGTTAGAGAACTCCGAAAATCTTGGCAAAACACTGAATTGACAGACAAAACAAGACAAAACAGGGCGCACCGACCGGCTGAGGCTACCATCATCAGCGCCATCTTCGCACCAGCACGGGTGTGCTGAACAGCAGGACTCTCTCACCAGCACTGGTGTGTTGAACAGTAGGCCTCTCTCACCAGCATGGAAGTGAACAGCAGGCCCCTCTCACCAACACGGGGGTGATGAACAGCACGCCCCTCACACCAGCACGGGTGTGATGAATAGTAGGCCTCTCTCACCAGCACGGGTGTGATGAACAGCAGGCCCCTCTCACCAGCACGGGTGTGTTGAACAGCAGGCCCCTCTCACCAGCACGGGTGTGTTGAACAGCAGGCCCCTCTCACCAGCACGGGTGTGTTGAACAGCAGGCCCCTCTCACCAGCACGGGTGTGCTGAACAGTAGGCCCCTCTCACCAGCACGGGTCTGTTGAACAGCAGGCCCCTCTCACCAGCACGGGTGTGCTGAACAGTAGGCCCCTCAACACGGGTGTGCTGAACAGCAGGCCTCTCTGACCAACACGGGTGTGCTGAACAGTAGGTCCCTCAACAGCAGGCCCCTCTCACCAGCACGGGTGTGCTGAACAGCAGGCCCCTCAACACGGGTGTGCTGAACAGCAGGCCTCTCTCACCAGCACCGGTGTGCTGAACAGCAGGCCCCTCTCACCAACACGGATGTGATGAACAGCAGGCCCCTCTCAGCAGCACGGGTGTGCTGAACAGCAGGCCCCTCAACACGTGTGAGCTGAACAGCAGGCCTCTCTCACCAGCACGGGTGTGCTGAACAGCAGGCCCCTCTCACCAGCACGGGTGTGCTGAAAAGCAGGCCCCTCTCACCAGCACGGGTGTGTTGAACAGCAGGCCTCTCTCACCAGCACGGGTGTGCTGAAAAGCAGGCCCCTCTCACCAGCACGGGTGTGTTGAACAGCAGGCCTCTCTCACCAGCAAGGGTGTGCTGAACAGCAGGCCCCTCAACACGGGTGTACTGAACAGCAGGCCTCTCTCACCAGCACGGGTGTGATGAACAGCAGGCCCCAAAACAGCAGGCCTCTCTCACCAGCACGGGTGTGATGAACAGCAGGCCTCTCTCACCAGCACGAGTGTGTTGAACAGCAAGCCCCTCTCAAGACAAAACAAGACAAAACTGGACAAAACAGGGCGCACCAACCGGCCGAGGCTGCCATCATCGGCGCCATATGAGATGTTAACCACCTCACCTAGGAGATGTTAACCATCTCACCTAAGAGATTTTAACTACCTCACCTAGGAGATGTTAACTACCTCACCTGATTTCGATTTAAAGCTTTCGTGACTGCAAGGATTCATCTTCTTTGATGAAGGCCGCTTGTGTTGTGGCCGAAACGTCGTGAGAATATTATTGCGTTATTTTATCAATTTATTATTTTATTCTCATTCTACGTGACTTTACCCAAAGAACCAAAGAAGACTCAAAGAAGACTCTTTGGTTCTTTCAGTAAAGTCACGTAGGTATAAAATAAAAATAAATTACAACGTTTCGGGCGCAACACAAGCGTCCATCATCAGGTGGGAAAGCTTCAAATCAAGATTATTATCTTTGGTATTGGGAAAGCCCTTGATCCAGCAGTGTATAGATGATGGAAGCCGATGATGCATTGCGTATACAAAACTCAACAAAGAATTAACATCATTGAGAACATGTCATCAAATACAAGTAGGTAGCAAGCAAGACAGTATGGCTCCCTCATAGCTATCTGTCCCTTATGTGTAATAAAAACTCTATAACAAATGGTATTCTACTCCACAGTAGTTCTCAGCCGGGAGTATGCGGACTCCTGGGGGTACGTGGTGAATGTGGGTGGCCAGCACCATGTCGCCTCTGTCTCCCCAGTGGTGTTAACTACCTCACCCAGGAGATGTTAACTACCTCACCCAGGAGATGTTAACTACCTCACCCAGGAGATGTTAACTACCTCACCCAGGAGATGTTAACCACCTCAACAAGGAGATGTTAACTACCTCACCGAGGAGATGTTAACTAACTCACCTAGGAGATGTTAACTACCTCACCTAGGAGATGTTAACTACCTCACCCAGGAGATGTTAACCACCTCACCTAGGAGATGTTAACTACCTCACCTAGGAGATGTTAACTACCTCACCTAGTAGATGTTAACTACCTCACCTAGGAGATGTTAACTATCTCACCCAGGAGATGTTAACCACCTCACCCAGGAGATGTTAACTATCTCACCTAGGAGATGTTAACTACCTCACCTAGGAGATGTTAACTATCTCACCCAGGAGATGTTAACCACCTCACCCAGGAGATGTTAACTATCTCACCTAGGAGATGTTAACTACCTCACCTAGGAGATGTTAACTACCTCACCTAGGAGATGTTAACTATCTCACCCAGGAGATGTTAACCACCTCACCCAGGAGATGTTAACTACCTCACCCAGGAGATGTTAACTACCTCACCTAGGAGATGTTAACTACCTCACCTAGGAGATGTTAACCACCTCACCCAGGAGATGTTAATTACCTCACCAAGGAGATGTTAACCACCTCACCTAGGAGATGTTAACCACCTCACCTAGGAGATGTTAACCATCTCACCTAAGAGATTTTAACTACCTCACCTAGGAGATGTTAACTACCTCACCTGGTTTCGATTTAAAGCTTTCGTGACTGCAAGGATTCATCTTCTTTGATGAAGGCCGCTTGTGTTTTGGCCGAAACGTCGTGAGAATATTATTGCGTTATTTTATCAATTCATTATTTTATTCTCATTCTACATGACTTTACCGAAAGAACCAAAGAAGACTCTTTGGTTCTTTCGGTAAAGTCACGTAGGTATAAAATAAAAATAAATCACAACGTTTCGGGCGCAACACAAGCGTCCATCATCAGGTGGGAAAGCTTCAAATCAAGATTATTATCTTTGGTATTGGGAAAGCCCTTGATCCAGCAGTGTATAGATGATGGAAGCCGATGATGCATTGCGTATACAAAACTCAACAAAGAATTAACATCATTGAGAACATGTCATCAAATACAAGTAGGTAGCAAGCAAGACAGTATGGCTCCCTCATAGCTATCTGTCCCTTATGTGTAATAAAAACTCTATAACAAATGGTATTCTACTCCACAGTAGTTCTCAGCCGGGAGTATGCGGACTCCTGGGGGTACGTGGTGAATGTGGGTGGCCAGCACCATGTCGCCTCTGTCTCCCCAGTGGTGTTAACTACCTCACCCAGGAGATGTTAACTACCTCACCCAGGAGATGTTAACTACCTCACCCAGGAGATGTTAACTACCTCACCCAGGAGATGTTAACCACCTCAACGAGGAGATGTTAACTACCTCACCGAGGAGATGTTAACTAACTCACCTAGGAGATGTTAACTACCTCACCTAGGAGATGTTAACTACCTCACCTAGGAGATGTTAACCACCTCACCTAGGAGATGTTAACTACCTCACCTAGGAGATGTTAACTACCTCACCCAGGAGATGTTAACTACCTCACCCAGGAGATGTTAACTACCTCACCCAGGAGATGGTAACTACCTCACCCAGGAGATGTTAACCACCTCAACGAGGAGATGTTAACTACCTCACCGAGGAGATGTTAACTAACTCACATAGGAGATGTTAACTACCTCACCCAGGAGATGTTAACTACCTCACCTAGGAGATGTTAACTACCTCACCTAGGAGATGTTAACTAACTCACCCAGGAGATGTTAACTACCTCACCTAGGAGATGTTAACCACCTCACCCAGGAGATGTTAACTACCTCACCTAGGAGATGTTAACTACTTCACCTAGGAGATGTTAACCACCTCACCTAGGAGATGTTAACCATCTCACCTAGGAGATGTTAACCATCTCACCTAAAAGATTTTAACTACCTCACCTAGGAGATGTTAAATACCTCACCTAGGAGATGTTAACTACCTCACCTAGGAGATGTTAACTATCTCACCCAGGAGATGTTAACCACCTCACCCAGGAGATGTTAACTATCTCACCTAGGAGATGTTAACTACCTCACCTAGGAGATGTTAACTACCTCACCTAGGAGATGTTAACTATCTCACCCAGGAGATGTTAACCACCTCACCCAGGAGATGTTAACTATCTCACCTAGGAGATGTTAACTACCTCACCTAGGAGATGTTAACTACCTCACCTAGGAGATGTTAACTATCTCACCCAGGAGATGTTAACCACCTCACCCAGGAGATGTTAACTACCTCACCCAGGAGATGTTAACTACCTCACCTAGGAGATGTTAACTACCTCACCTAGGAGATGTTAACCACCTCACCCAGGAGATGTTAACTACCTCACCCAGGAGATGTTAACTACCTCACCTAGGAGATGTTAACCACCTCACCTAGGAGATGTTAACCACCTCACCTAGGAGATGTTAACCATCTCACCTAAGAGATTTTAACTACCTCACCTAGGAGATGTTAACTACCTCACCTGGTTTCGATTTAAAGCTTTCGTGACTGCAAGGATTCATCTTCTTTGATGAAGGCCGCTTGTGTTGTGGCCGAAACGTCGTGAGAATATTATTGCGTTATTTTATCAATTTATTATTTTATTCTCATGCTACGTGACTTTACCGAAAGAACCAAAGAAGACTCTTTGGTTCTTTCAGTAAAGTCACGTAGGTATAAAATAAAAATAAATCACAACGTTTCGGGCGCAACACAAGCGTCCATCATCAGGTGGGAAAGCTTCAAATCAAGATTATTATCTTTGGTATTGGGAAAGCCCTTGATCCAGCAGTGTATAGATGATGGAAGCCGATGATGCATTACGTATACAAAACTCAACAAAGAATTAACATCATTGAGAACATGTCATCAAATACAAGTAGGTAGCAAGCAAGACAGTATGGCTCCCTCATAGCTATCTGTCCCTTATGTGTAATAAAAACTCTATAACAAATGGTATTCTACTCCACAGTAGTTCTCAGCCGGGAGTATGCGGACTCCTGGGGGTACGTGGTGAATGTGGGTGGCCAGCACCATGTCGCCTCTGTCTCCCCAGTGGTGTTAACTACCTCACCCAGGAGATGTTAACTACCTCGCCCAGGAGATGTTAACTACCTCACCCAGGAGATGTTAACTACCTCACCCAGGAGATGTTAACCACCTCAACGAGGAGATGTTAACCACCTCAACGAGGAGATGTTAACTACCTCACCGAGGAGATGTTAACTAACTCACCTAGGAGATGTTAACTACCTCACCTAGGAGATGTTAACTACCTCACCCAGGAGATGTTAACCACCTCACCTAGGAGATGTTAACTACCTCACCTAGGAGATGTTAACTACCTCACCTAGTAGATGTTAACTACCTCACCTAGGAGATGTTAACTATCTCACCCAGGAGATGTTAACCACCTCACCCAGGAGATGTTAACTATCTCACCTAGGAGATGTTAACCACCTCACCCAGGAGATGTTAACTACCTCACCCAGGAGATGTTAACTACCTCGCCTAGGAGATGTTAACCACCTCACCTAGGAGATGTTAACCATCTCACCTAGGAGATGTTAACCATCTCACCTAAGAGATTTTAACTACCTCACCTAGGAGATGTTAACTACCTCACCTAGGAGATGTTAACTACCTCACCTAGGAGATGTTTACTATCTCACCCAGGAGATGTTAACCACCTCACCCAGGAGATGTTAACTATCTCACCTAGGAGATGTTAACTACCTCACCTAGGAGATGTTAACTACCTCACCTAGGAGATGTTAACTATCTCACCCAGGAGATGTTAACCACCTCACCCAGGAGATGTTAACTACCTCACCCAGGAGATGTTAACTACCTCACCTAGGAGATGTTAACTACCTCATCTAGGAGATGTTAACCACCTCACCCAGGAGATGTTAACTACCTCACCCAGGAGATGTTAACTACCTCACCAAGGAGATGTTAACCACCTCACCTAGGAGATGTTAACCACCTCACCTAGGAGATGTTAACCATCTCACCTAAGAGATTTTAACTACCTCACCTAGGAGATGTTAACTACCTCACCTGGTTTCGATTTAAAGCTTTCGTGACTGCAAGGATTCATCTTCTTTGATGAAGGCCGCTTGTGTTGTGGCCGAAACGTCGTGAGAATATTATTGCGTTATTTTATCAATTTATTATTTTATTCTCATTCTACGTGACTTTACCGAAAGAACCAAAGAAGACTCTTTGGTTCTTTCAGTAAAGTCACGTAGGTATAAAATAAAAATATATCACAACGTTTCGGGCGCAACACAAGCGTCCATCATCAGGTGGGAAAGCTTCAAATCAAGATTATTATCTTGGTATTGGGAAAGCCCTTGATCCAGCAGTGTATAGATGATGGAAGCCGATGATGCATTGCGTATACAAAACTCAACAAAGAATTAACATCATTGAGAACATGTCATCAAATACAAGTAGGTAGCAAGCAAGACAGTATGGCTCCCTCATAGCTATCTGTCCCTTATGTGTAATAAAAACTCTATAACAAATGGTATTCTACTCCACAGTAGTTCTCAGCCGGGAGTATGCGGACTCCTGGGGGTACGTGGTGAATGTGGGTGGCCAGCACCATGTCGCCTCTGTCTCCCCAGTGGTGTTAACTACCTCACCCAGGAGATGTTAACTACCTCACCCAGGAGATGTTAACTACCTCACCCAGGAGATGTTAACTACCTCACCCAGGAGATGTTAACCACCTCAACGAGGAGATGTTAACTACCTCACCGAGGAGATGTTAACTAACTCACCTAGGAGATGTTAACTACCTCACCCAGAAGATGTTAACTACCTCACCTAGGAGATGTTAACTACCTCACCTAGGAGATGTTAACTACCTCACCCAGGAGATGTTAACCACCTCACCTAGGAGATGTTAACTAACTCACCTAGGAAATGTTAACTACCTCACCCAGAAGATGTTAACCACCTCACCTAGGAGATGTTAACCACCTCACCTAGGAGATGTTAACTACCTCACCTAGGAGATGTTAACTATCTCACCCAGGAGATGTTAACCACCTCACCCAAGAGATGTTAACTATCTCACCTAGGAGATGTTAACTACCTCACCTAGGAGATGTTAACTACCTCACCTAGGAGATGTTAACTATCTCACCCAGGAGATGTTAACCACCTCACCCAGGAGATGTTAACTACCTCACCCAGGAGATGTTAACTACCTCACCTAGGAGATGTTAACTACCTCACCTAGGAGATGTTAACCACCTCACCCAGGAGATGTTAACTACCTCACCCAGAAGATGTTAACTACCTCACCTAGGAGATGTTAACCACCTCACCTAGGAGATGTTAACCATCTCACCTAGGAGATGTTAACCATCTCACCTAAGAGATTTTAACTACCTCACCTAGGAGATGTTAACTACCTCACCCGGTTTCGATTTAAAGCTTTCGTGACTGCAAGGATTCATCTTCTTTGGTTCTTTCGGTAAAGTCACGTAGAATGAGAATAAAATAATAAATTGATAAAATAAATAACACAATAATATTCTCACGACGTTTCGGCCACAACACAAGCGGCCTTCATCAGGTGAAGGGACGAGACGGTCTGGAGGACAGCACTGGAGTGAAAAAGCCACGCTCAGATCACTTAAAGGTCGTGAGAATATTATTGTGTTATTTTATTTTATCAATTAGGAGGTCGTGGGTTCTATCCCGACTGACGCCTGCTGCTGCTGCTGTATATTTGGAGTTTGCGTCTCTCCCCGTAGTCGCGTGGATTTTTCCCAGGTCCTCCGATTTACCCTCCACATTTAGAATAAACGTCACCACGCGTTTAGAGTGTTTGGCTGCTGCTATAAATGTCCACGTGATAAGCTACCTCACCTTCGTTGAGCTATAATTTGTGATAGACAAGTCGCTTCAAAAAATTGTTCTCAAGCTCAGTGGGGCCTTATCCGGTAAAATAAAAAGTACTTTAGTATTATAGTTTAAAAAACACTCCTGGAGTGCCACTCTCTACTTCAGTCCTCGTACCAATAGGTCATCTGTTTCACCATTGGGGGCAATAATTTTTAAAATCGTGAATTTGTTTTCCTCAAAAAGCGTGAACTTTGCAAGTCAAAGTTATTGCTTAGAGCGGTGGTTCTTAAACCGGGGGGCTACGGGGACCCCTGCGGGGTACCGTGAGGTGATTTATAAACTTGAGATGATTAATAAACTTGATAATTTATAAACGTGAGGTGATTTATAAACGTTAGGTGATTTATAAACTTGATAATTTATAAACGTGAGGTGATTTATAAACGTGAGGTGATTTATAAACGTGCGAAATTATATCAGATGTGAAAGTCATTGGTGAACAATCGTGTGGTATGAATCTGCCGATATAAAATAACTAGGAATAACATTTACATCCATCTGGTAATCCAGAGTAATGTTGGTTCCCAATGGTAAACACATTTACCTCACGCATGCACAGCGCGTCCGTTGATTATTTTTAAACTTCTCGTCGCTTTACAGTGGCTAGCCAGTTAGGATATCACCGCACAGACGTGGACAATCGGTTAAAAGTATTGATGTTCATTAATTCGTAACATGTGGGAGGCGGGATTGGAGGCTGTTGGTTAATAGAATTTGCGAGTTATCTGCGAGCTGTAATTGTGGTTTGCCTACGTTTTCAACCACTGTACATACGACTTTTCAAGAATAAAATATAAACTTACGCCTATAAAAGATATAATATACTCGTTTACAGAGGCGCTGTACTCACCAGTCGGTTGTTGTGATTTTTTAAACTTTATTGTAGAGAAGCAGTGGCGTCGGTCTACATTACAGTAGACATCGAGTACAAAGATCCCCCGTGTAGCCTTTACAGGCTGTAGGGGCAAGTGCCTACAGGAGAGGTGGGTGGCCAGCACCACGCCCGGCCGCCTTTGTCTCCCCAGTGGCGATGTTTACTACACACCGCTACACCAGCTACTCATTTGAGGCCGAGTTAATCTAGCGGAGGCCCAGCACCCGGTTCAGATAATCGTCACTGGTGGTGTTGGTGGCCGTGAGCGGGAATCGAACTCGCGGGTGGCCGGGTTCGTAGCGTGTGCACTGTACAGACTGCCGATAGCGCCACCACTCGGCAGCAGCGTCTCCACGCAACATCACACAAAAACTTTCCTGATCACACACACACACCTTTGAATGTCATGACACGTGTGTGTGTGTCATGAGTCGTGACACGTGTGTGTGTCATGAGTCGTGACACGTGTGTGTGTGTGTGCCATCAGTGTGTAAACATCGCCACTAGGGAGACAAAGGCGGCCGGACGTGTTGCTGGCCACCCACCCCCTCCTGTAGCGACCTTCATAGGCGCTGCTACTCGCTAACGCCACTTGACCCAACCGTGTGTCACGGAGATCTTTGCCTCTGTGTACCACGACATCGACGGCGTGTGTGGTGCACGTGGTGCTCAAGCGGCTGAAAGCTATGCGGCGAACATTTCACATCAGAACCCGCGGCCCACGTGGTCCCCCTCTGACGTCACCGAGCGCACAGGCTTCCCGCGTTGCATTCTGGGATTGAATTCGTCGAGAGCAGTCGCACGGTAGGTGGAGCTCCTGCTCCTTAGGTGATGTCTCTTTAATTTGTGTGATATCTCGTCACGAAAGTGGGATTATTTGTCTTTCACATTTCTTAAATAATCCGGGAACATTTTACAAATGTTCAATAAAAGGCGTACACCTTTTGGCGTCATGTGGTCGAGCACCAATTGGGTCGAGGCTCAAAAGAAAGCCGTCCCTTGGTGTGGACCAATCAGTTTCAAGGGCAATGCATCATATATTATCAAAGTATGTTTTTGTTTGCATTTTGACTTCAGGTATTGTGGTTAATGCAGACATGAATCCTTGTTAAAAGGTTTCAGTTTTGTTGCCAGAAAAAAAGGGGAAAAACCCTATTATTACATTTTGGTACTGGCAAAGGTCTAATGATGAAGTGTCCTACTTCTTGGTTATTTCGGTAAAGTCACGTAGAAGGGAAATAATATAATTAAATAATAAAAATAAAACAAAATAAAATTATCACAATATTTTATTTTATAATTTTTATTGTTATTATTTTATTATTTACCTTCTACGTGACTTTACCGAAAGAACCAAGAAGATTAATCCCTGCAGTCGCGAAAGCTTTAAATCGAAAGTTTCCTACTTGTAGGCATGCAGTCACCAAAAAGCTGACATTCATAATAAAGGTTTTTGGGTTAGATCGCGTAAGTAAGTCATGACAAACCACAGGGTCTACTTAGCCATGAATGTGATTTCAAAGTGGACAGTCTGAATAGGATCATTGGTGGGGGTTTTCACATCTACGTTATGGTGTACATGCGTAGATGCGTGCGTTTGGCCGTGTGACGCTGAGTGATGTCCTTATGCTCTAACGGACGCAAACCCAAATCCCAGTTGTAGATTTACTCAGCTCACCATTCCTTTGGTGTTGACAAAATTAGGACCGTTTTTTTTGTTTCCCGTAAATGCAATGTCTATTTAACACGTAGGCTTTCGCGACCAATATTATTCATAATAAAGGTTTTTGGGTTAGATCGCGTTTATTTATAAATGTGTCGTAACCCTCCACCACCCGACACGGCCAATCAGCAAAAAAGTGTCACGTTGACAAAAGACAAATAATTCACTACTTCAGCCCACCGGTGTCACGTTGACAAAAGACAAATAATTCACTACTTCAGCCCACCGGTGGGCTGAAGTAGTGAATTATTTGTCTTTTGTCAACGTGACACTTTTTTTGCTGATTGGCCGTGTCGGGTGGTGGAGGGTTACGACACATTTATAAATAAACGCGATCTAACCCAAAAACCTTTATTATGCAATGTCTATGTATGTTGAACCTCTTTGGCACCGTACGTAGCCAAACGTGCGAATAGGAGGTGCGGGGTGAGGGACAAAAAACTAAACACAACAAGGGGCCATCCATTTAGTAGGCACGCAAAAGTCTGTCAAAACTTGACCCCTCCCCCCACCCTGTACGCACGCATACTTTTTACCCCCCCCCGCCCCACCTGCGTACATACGCTTGAAGCACCCCTCCCCCCCCCCCCGAATCCTATAGAACGGCTGATATTGAATCCACACAGAAACGATCAAGGACTATCTAACTATTTTGAAGGCCAATATAGACAAATTATTATCGAGGCTTCACCCCCCCCCCCCCCCGTTTCCTATGCGTACGTACATTGTCAGTCGACCCCCCATACACAAGCATACGCATTTGGGTTAACCGCCCCCTCCCCCCTCCATGCGTACGTACTAAATGGATGGCCCCCAACAAGCAGTTCTAAATAAATTTGCTTTCAATCTAGATGAGTTCAAAGTGCATCATTGAGGTCATCCTGTGCGGAGACAACCTGCCAAGGGACTTCGGGCATTTCCACTAATTTTATTTGGTATTTATTTGGTGCTTATTTCATCAACCCTGAGAGATGATGGGCTGAGGTGATGTTAATACCTAATACATGCTCGCCTGACAGTCCAATGCTACAAACTCATCACAAAACAGTGACACAAGCTCAATTGACAGCATGGACAACGGCTCATGTGAAAGTATACGCACAGATATCAGTTCCCCTTACATCAAAAACACTGACGTTTTATTTCACAAGCCCTCTGCACAGTACAGACATGGGTACAATCTCTAGAGGTCCAGGATAATCGATGCCACATAAACACCTTAAGTGATCACATATCCCTTAGCTAAAACTGATTTATATTAAATGATCCGTTTAACACGTGGGCTTTCGCGACCAATATCATCCATAAGAGGTTTTTTTGGGTTAGATCGCGTAGATATATAAATTTGTCGTTATTTTACGTCGTACTCAGATTGTAAATGTTGTGGCTTGGCTCTCCAACACACCGGTGTGCTGTACTAGTGACGAATTGGCCACGTTCTGTTTACGTGACAACCCTTACTAATTGGCTGTGTCGGGTGGTGGTGGGTTTTAACGACACATTTATATATTTACGCGATCTAACCCAAAAAAACCTCGATCATGGATTAAATTATCCACTTGTCTACTTGTTGCATTTGTTTACCCAGGAGGGCCCCACCGTGTGTCTCATGGCTGTTTTTCAAGAGAATGCTGCCAAATTTTCGTCATGGGGCAATCATGGCATAGGGCGATGATGTCATAGGGGCGATGATGTCGTAGGGGTGATGATGTCGTAGGGGCGATGATGACAAAGGGGTAATGATGTCGTAGGGGTGATGATGTCGTAGGGGCGATGATGTCGTAGGGGCGATGATGACAAAGGGGTGATGATGTCGTAGGGGCGATGATGTCGTAGGGGTAATGATGTCGTAGGGGTGATGATGTCGTAGGGGCGACGTTTGCCTTTTGGCGTTGTTCTCTGCTCTATATCACTGGTGAGACAAGGCCACAAAGGAAGCTCTCTCTGGTGAGGGCCAGTCAGTTTCTAGCACAATGCTTACGTTATTATCAAAGCGTGTTTCTTTGCATGTTTTACCACAAGTATGTGTGGTTAATGCAGGTTCGATGCCTTGCAATAGGGGTCTATTTGGTGAGTGAACATTTTAACACCTTGTGTTATTCCCAGAAATGGTAAAACCTTTTTTCTTATTTATTTATCAGTCGGGGGCAATGATTGCTTTCTACTTTTCAATTGAGTAATTTACTCAATTTGGATCAAGACGCCGGCACATAATCGGCTACTCTTGCACTTATTTGTGTCACGGGACCTTGAACGTTTGCCGCGAAGAAAACGGCACGTGCGTCCACGTCGCGTTCGCATCATAGATACACACTGCAGCATTATCCAGGGCGGCCGCTGGAGTCTAACCGCGAACCTCTTCTTGCAACGATCGGCGAACGTGCGGCCACGCCGTCAGGTTGCCTTGGCAGCAATCCACTGGCCCACGACGCATGAATGTGTGCGTCGCGTTGTACGTGATGAAGGCGTTACTGATATATCTGTGCGTTTGTGTGTCCGCGCGTGACTAGCAGCAATGGATGAACCTGTCGTCATCGCAGAGGCAGGGATGCACTTCACGCCTGCCGGTACTACTCCATTCACTACAGTATAATCGTAGCGCCCTATCCACTGCTACGTCTCTGCATCTAGCGCACACACGTACAACTCGAGTTCACTGCATTATCAACAGCCACGATCAAAGACAGTGGTCACCGCATCGCGCACTTTCAGATATGCTTTTGCGGCCGTCTGGAACGCTCTTCCTTCCGATATTAGGAAGCCACTGGAGCTATGCACTTTTAAATCATCTAGATTGACAAACTAATTTCTTTAAAACTGATTTTTGTGTTAGTTTTGTGTCTTTCCCCGCACATCTGATTAGAACATCTCCATAATGGCATGATCCCGCCATACAACAGTCCTAGAACCTGCACACGTTCTCATTTCATTTCTCCGTTTGCGTAATTACATCAAAAACACTGACGTTTTATTTCACAAGCCCTCTGCACAGTACAGACATGGGTACAATCTCTATTGAGGTCCAGGATAATCGATGCCACATAAACACCTTAAGTGATCACATATCCCTTAGCTAAAACTGATTTATATTAAATGATCCGTTTAACACGTGGGCTTTCGCAACCAATATCATCCATAAGAGGTTTTTTTGGGTTAGATCGCGTAAATATATAAATTTGTCGTTATTTTACGTCGTACTCAGATTGTAAATGTTGTGGCTTGGCTCTCCAACACACCGGCGTGCTGTACTCGTGACGAATTTGCACGTTCTGTTTACGTGACAGCCCTACTAGTTGGCTGTGTCGGGTGGTGGCGGGTTTTAAGGACACATTTATATATTTACGCGATCTAACCCAAAAAAAACCTCTATCATGGATTAAATTATCCACTTGTCTGTGTCGTTTTGTTGCATTTGTTTACCCAGGAGGGCCCCACCGTGTGTCTCATGGCTATTTTTCAAGAGAATGCTGCTAAATTTTCGTCATGGGGCAATCATGTGTGCGTCGCGTTGTACGTGATGAAGGCGTTACTGATATATCTGTGCGTTTGTGTGTCCGCGCGTGACTAGCAGCAATGGATGAACCTGTCGTCATTGCAGAGGCAGGGATGCACTACACGCCTACCGGTACTACTCCATTCACTACAGTATAATCGTAGCGCCCGATCCACTGCTACGTCTCTGGAGCTATGCACTTTTAAATCATCTAGATTGACAAACTAATTTCTTTAAAACTGATTTTTGTGTTAGTTTTTTGTCCTTCCCCGCACCTCTGATTAGAACATCTCCATAATCGCATGATCCCGCCATACAACAGTCCTAGAACCTGCACACGTTCTCATTTCATTTCTCCGATTGCGTAATTTCTTCTTGGGCGTGTTCCTCCTTTGGCTTCCATTCCATGATTAAGTCTCATCCCTCAACGATGCTATACCACTCAATAGAAGACACGTAAGAGGTTAGACTGAGCTCTTGTAAGTGATGCTCTCCTTGTTGATGCTTACTCTGCTTTCAATGCACATACACGTTCTTGGTACGTACGTGTATGTGTGCGTGTATGGACAGCGCTAGTGTAGCAGTTAGTTCACCGCGCTACAAACCCGGTTACCCGAGTTCGATTCCCGCTCACGCCCGCCAACACCAGTGACGATTATCTGAAACGGTCTTGGGCCTCCCCTAGGTAGACTCGGTCTCAAATGACTAACAGGTGTGATGTGTGAACGTCGCCACTGGGGAGCCAAAGGCGACCGGGCGTGGTGTTGGCCACCCACCTCCCTTGTGTGCCACAGCGCCGACGTTCATAGGTGCTACTCGCTCACAGCACTTGTTCCAACAGTCCATTAAAGGATATACGGGGGATGTTTGTCTTTGTTTGTGTGTGTGTGTGCATGCAGATATCCTCTGGAAATTCGGAAGTAGAATGACACCGTTTGAGCATGATGAACTCACACGCTACAAGCACATCTATTATTTCAAGATCCGTCAGCCATCACAGAGTTCTTTCAACGATGTCCATGATTTCACAAGTCACGACTACAATTTGGTACGTACCCTCAACCAAGGTTCATGTGGTTTCCAACCAATTCACATCTCACTGTAAACATAACACCCCTGGTTTAACACATAGGATTTCTCTTCTTGGTTCTTTCGGTAAAGTCACGTAGAATGGAAATAAAATAATAAAAATAAAACATGATAAAATTCTCACGACGTTTCGGCCACAACACAAGTAGCCTTCTTCAGGTGAAGGAAAAGAACTGTCGGGACGACAGCGCTTCAATGAACACTGCTAAGCTTGGCAGCGTCTTTTAAGCTGGGTGGGAGGAGCAAAGCGCCTTGACAAAGGAGTTTACATATCAACAGAAGAATTTAGCGTTGAAGTAGCTGTGTTAATGTGTTGGATTAGCAACACACTGCTAATCCAACACAGCTTAAAAGACGCTGCCAAGCTTAGCAGTGTTCATTGAAGCGCTGTCGTCCCGACAATTCTGTTCCTTCACCTGAAGGAGGCTACTTGTGTTGTGGCAGAAACGTCGTGAGAATTTTATTTTATTATGTTTTATTTTGTTATTTCCATTCTACGTGGTGACTTTACCGAAAGAACCAAGAAGATGAATCCCTGCAGTCACGAAAGCTTTAAATCGAAACATAGGATTTCGTGACCAATATCCAAAATGAAAAAATGTTTTGGGTCAGAACACATAAATATAAATGTGTTGTTAACCCACCGCCACCCGACACAGCCAATTAGTATCGGGGTTTGTCACGTAAATAAAACGTGCCAATTAGTGACTGCTTCAGCACACCAGTGTGTTGACGAGTAAATCCACAACATTTACCATTTGAGTACTTTGTGGGTTTACTCTCCAACACACTAGTGGGCTGAAGCAGTTACTAATTGGCACGTTTTATTCCCGTGACAAAACCTCTTACTAATTGGCTGTCAGGTGGTGGTGGGTTAACAACACATTTATATTTACGCGATCTAACAAAAAAAAACCTTCATTATGAATAACACCCCAAAAACACTGCACGCTTACTTACACTTTGTCTGAGTGACGTACTGGATTGCTACTGCAAGTGTATAGAGAAATTGTATTACGGGAAATGTTGTTGCCAGTATCAACATGATGAAGAGAAAAGAAGACGCTCCACCTTTTCCTGGCAACAACAACGCAGGAGGTGTTCAGACACCCAAGTAGACACCCAGATATTATCAGAACGAGCTTGCTTGGGTCTCTTACCACGATGGTGTGTGGTTAATGCATACCTGATGCCTTACAGTGGGTGTCTATTTGGTGTTTAAACATCTTCACACTTCCTGTACTGTTGCCTATTTTTTTTCATCAGGTAATTTTTTTTTTACCTCAACCTTACAGAATAAAAAAAAAAATTGGGGCTTTTAGATGTTCGAGTAAAAAAAGCAACGATTTGAGGCCCTGTGCCGCATGTCAGAGTAATGCCTCTTGTAGCAGTGCCAGTTAACTTACATTCCCCATTTCACGTAGCCCACATGGTGGCAATGTTCACGTCAGGATTGTAGACTTTGCCACCCAACACTCGGGATCTTCTCTGGAGGCTGACAAATCTTTTGGTCTGCGTCCCGTAAAATGTGTTCACGAATCACAGCCACTGGTGCTCATAGACAGATCGGTATACGGACAGACAAAAATCATGATTCCAATACTTTTTAATAATTTTCTCTGAAAAATATGAATGCGAGCACTGTACCGATTGAGCACTGGTTAAATGAGTGCTAAGTTGTGATTGAGCACTGACTGAATGGTGCCGAAATGTTAACTACCTCGCCTGGTCTACAGGATGTCGTGGGTTCAATAGCCTGCTGTATATTTGGAGTTTGCATGTTCTCCCCTTGGTCCCGTGGATTTTGCTCCGGGTCCTCTGGGTTTTCCCTCAACACTTAGAATCAACGTCACGCATTTAGAGTATTTGGCTGCTATAAATTTCCACGTGATAAGTCACTTCGTTGAGCGATATCATTTGTGATAGCCAGGTCGCTTCTGAAAAAGAGCTATATAGCTCAGCGGGTCTTACCTGGCAAAATAAAAATAACAGTTTGGTTTGAAAATGTTGTTTTAACTGAGTGTAAATCGAATTCTTTTGTAATGTTTTCCAGGTCCAGGATGAGCATCTGGCATATAGGTACCAGTTCCTGAGTGTGCTCGGAGCGGGAGCATATGGCCAGGTGATCCGATGCCTGGATCACAAACATAAGCGGGAAGTAGCTGTGAAAATGCTGCAGCACGAATCATAGTGAGTTTATATCTGGAATTGTGAAGAGAAGAGTTTGAAGAGATTGCGTGAATATAAATGTGCCGATTAGCGATTACTTCAGCACGCCGGTGCGATGAAGAGTAAACCCACAGCATTTACAGTTGAATATGACGTTTTCGCTGGTGATTACAACCAGCATCATCAGGCGATTTTCCAGAATTGTGAAGACGTCTTCCTCCTTCCGGTCGTTAATTGAGCAAGATGACATCATCACCGTAAGCCTATCAGGCGCAAAGATCAGAGGGGGGTTTATTGTACTGTAATCATATAAATCACAATGGAATATGTTAATCTGAAAATATGCAGGACATATTACCAGATGGGTTAATCATAATGAATCAATATATGATGTCTTGAATAGCCAATTGTGAATGTTGTGGGTTTACTCGCCATCACACCGATGTGCTTAAATAATAGATAATTGGCACGTTTTGTTCACGCGACAAACCTTACTGATTGGCTGTGTCGGCTGGTGGTGGGTTAACGATACATTCACATTTATGCGATCCTACCCAAAATCCTTTTATTATTAATAATATTAGTCACGAAATCCTGCGTGTTAAATCAACTCGCATCGGTGTATATTTATAGGAGACAATGCTGAAAAATCTAGATAGTGATCAGCAGTCGATGTTTCCTCTCTGAATAGTATTATAGATAAAACATCATCAGGAAAGAAAATGTTCGAAGTGGAATTCCTTTTATATGAGTGATCCCTGTAATATTTAGAAATTTCCATCGCTAGCTCAGGTGCAGTTATGGGGAGGAGTGCTTACCCAAATTGCTGGGTTGCGCTGTTAATGCATTCCACCTTCCTGCGATGGGGATGTATATATGTTGAACTTCTTTCGTGCCGTACGTAGCCAACCGTGTTAATCGGAGGTGCGTGGGGGAATCATCAAATAATACATGATTTAAATGCATGCCTATAAAGGGCACCATACTTCAATAGGGATTACCGTTGGTACGGCTATTTTAATACACACAATGGACAGGAAGGACAAGATCAAAGGGTTCACATAATGTACAATCATCATGTATGTTAACTCAGTAATCCCCCCCCCCCCCCCCACGTGGTGCAAGAGCGCAGAAGCGTGGTCACCACATCTACGCCTCTATATAAGGAACTAAACAGGTGGCCTTCTCCACAAATCTGGCTGTCGCCTGATGAAGCTAGTTGTAATTACTGGCGAAACGTCGTACTCAGATTGTAAATGTTGTGGCTTGGCTCTCCAACACACCGGTGTGCTGTACTAGTACACTACACTATACACTACACTACTATACACTACACTACTATACACTACACTACTATACACTACACCACTATACACTACACTATACACTACACTATACACTACTATACACGTCACTATTAACTACACACGACTAAACACTACTATACACTTCACTATACACTACACACTACTATACACTACATTATACACGAGTGCTGTACTAGTGACGAATTGGCCACGTTCTGTTTACGTGACAACCCTTACTAGTTGGCTGTGTCGGGTGGTGGCGGGTTTTAATGACACAACATTTATATATTTACGCGATCGAACCAGAAAAACACCTCTATTATTAAAGAAATGTGTTGATGCGGCCACCTTGTTTCTCAACGTGCAGTACTAAGAGCGGGGTGAGACTCGTTCACCACTTTTCTCTCCGCAGCGCCAAGCCATACCATTCCAAAAGGGAGGTGCAGATGCTTAAAGCGTTGCAGTCGAAAGAGAAAAACAACAACTACGTCATCAAACTCCTCAACACCTTCACCTTCAGGGGCCATTTCAGTCTGGTCCTTGAGCTTTTGACGTGAGTTGTTGTGGGTGTCGCTCCTCCGCCCTCCCTTGTTGCTGGAGGGCGACTGCCTCCAACTGCCCAGTAGCAGCATCCATCACGAGCCTCCTCCCCGCAACATACATACACATAACACAATGCATCTGCTTCATGATTATAAACAGCGATGGGAAACGGGAGCACTTGTCAGCCGTGCACGAGGACACTGTCCCCCACGGGGCCCTACATCACCGGCGTGGGGAATGTTTGTGAGCGACCGGCTACGGTAGAGTCGACATCCGGCTCTTGCGAGGAGCCTCGTCTCCAATACGCGCCGCATGCGCATTGGTCACGAAGAAGAAGAAGGGAGCGTAACCATGCGTGCCGCTCTCTCTCGCAGGGGAGACCTCAGACAGCAACTCAATTTGGCTCCCACGGCCTTTACCCTGCCCGAGGCCAAGGTGTACGTGAGGTCCATTCTGAAGGCCCTGCAGAAACTCAAGAATAAAAAAATCATTCACGGAGACCTGAAGCCGGTGAGTGAATACAACGGCCTGCAGCGTCATTGACATCCCACCCAGAGTGCCCCACCCACCCACAGCGCCCCACCCACAGCGCTTCGTGCATCTCAGTGGCAATGCTCTAAGCCAGTGGTTATACTGGTAGTAGGAGACGTAGTGGACTGGAAGCCCAACCGGGATTAATTCACAGGAGGCAGGGGATTAATTGTGTATGTCTGTGGATGTCTGTTCACGTGTATCCGGACACCCGGATAAAATGGGAGGGGTGGGGCTGGGTGGAGAGGGGAGGGTGGGGAGGGGCTGGGTGGGGAGGGGAAGGTGGGGAGGGGCTGGGGAGGGGAGGGTGGGGAGGGGCTGGGTGGGGAGGGTGGGGCTGGGTGGGGGGTGGGAGGGGTGGGGCTGGGTGGGGCTTGTCACCTCGTGGTGCCCTTATAAAACTCAACGTTTAACCTACTCACGCCGGCTTGTGCCCGCCCTCACAGTCGGGCATATTTGCGGAATACACCACGTGGTGCCGCCGTTGACCCTGGCCATTGACCGAGCAACCCAACGTTCCCACCAGCTCCCTGAATTTTGTTTCAACCGAGTACCCCCTTGCCTGACCCAACATGGTCCTGATAAATAAATGTATGAATAATGAACATCAATTCTTTAACTAATTGTCCATTTTGCGAAGTATGCTAACTGGCCAGTAACTGCAAGCGAATACAAACAAAAATCAACGGGCGCGCTTTGCACGCGTGACGTCATTTGTTATATCCTTATAGGTTACCATATGGATTTAAATGTTATCGTTATTTTATATCGGTAGATTTATACAACACGGTTGTTCACCAATGACTCTCTCGTCTGATATAATTTCACCTCACGTTTATAAATCACCTCACGTTCATAAATCACTTTACTTTATAAATCACCTCACGGTACCCCCAGGAGGTCTGCGTAGCAATAACTTTGACTTGCAACGTTCACACTTTTTGAGGAAACAAATTCACGATTTAAAAAATAGTTGAACCCTATCGTAAAACAGATGACCCATTAGTATTAGAACTGAAGTAGAGAGTCGCAATCCAGGAGTGTTTTTGAAACTATAACCTAAACTACTTTTTATTTAAGGCCCCACTGAGCTGTGTAGCTTTTTTTTAGAAGCAACCTGGCTATCAAAAATGATAGCTGAACGCAGTGGCTAATCATCATGTGGAAACATATATATCAGCCGAATACTCTCAGCGTCTGATGTTGATTCTAAATGTGGAGGGAGAAACCGGAAAAATCCATGCAACTACTGGGAAAACATGTACACTCCAAATATACAGCAGCAGCAGACATCAGGGTTGGGATCAAATCCACGGCCTCCTGCGTACCAGGCGAGGTATCTAACATCTTTGTCTTCTCCAGGAAAACATCCTCATCAAGGACCAAGACACCAGCGATGTCAGACTCGCAGATTTTGGTCTCAGCTTTCAAGAGTGTCCCAATTGTAAGTGAGCTCACATGAGTGGGTGTGTGTTGGGGAGACTGCCCCCCATCTCCCCGTTCTCCTGTGACCCACCGTTCTCCGACTCTCCCCCCCTCGCGGCTGCCCCTCGTGGCATGATTTAAATGGCTGCACTAACCACCTTGCGAATGCGCCGCTGTGCCCCTCTCGTACACGCCAACCACGAGCTGCCCAGTGGCGAGAGTACCCACGCGGGCAGAATACACGGGACACCACAACGCGCGGGCTCACAAGTTAACGTGCACAGCGAGCGTGCACGCGCGGGCAAAATATACGTACGTGCGAAAACGCAGGAAACCACAACGAACAGGCTCACAACACCAGGCACCCCCCTCCGTACTCACAGAGACAACACGACACGGTTTAATGTCTACTGGCGATTTATTCCTCGATTAATGAAGCCACCCAACCTGTGTCAGTGTGGACCAGCAGGGCAGATCTAACCTATCTCTCTACGGTCTAGGACCCAATTTGTCCCGTCTCTCCCTACTCACTCTCCTTAACGGATATTCCCTCTTAGACTTACCTCCCCTCTCCGTACTTACGATCCGCTCTCGAGGTGTAGGTAGTCGCAGAGAGGCGAGACTGCACGTGGCTTTTGCTGGGGGGTTGGACCTGGCTGCTCTGCCACCCGTCTCACGGACATTCGAGTAGCAGGGGACGATCACTCCTCGGTCCCTCACTCCAAAAGACCCCGGGCAAAAGAGAGGCCTGCTTCTCATTTTCGACCCTTTTTATTCCCCTACTTCAAAGCCCAGGCGCCGCCGATCCGCTGGTCTCTCATCCAATCAGGAGCCTCGGATTTCCCGCTCTCTGCCAATCAGATCATCCCTCCTCCCCGACGCCCGCCCTCTATTGTTTAACCAAGTGCACGGCATGCAGGACCTCCTGTACCGCCCCACCCCCCACCTGCCTGCCGATCCGCGTGTGTTTTGGGTGTTTCCTCGTTGCGGTTCTCAGTGAGTTCGCCATCGCCATACAATGTTAGATTAATCCACGGCGCCGCAGTGTCGTTCGGCCTGGGGGGGGGCTGCCAATCCCCTGGCCCTGAGAAACCGTGGAGCACCCCCACGAGGGGGGCTCTCGGGTAAAAACTCAGGGGCAGGTGACCCCCCCCCCACCCCCACGAGGCCCTACGTGAGTGCAGGTGTGTGTTCACGTGGAGGGTGGCGGGGGAAGCGCCGTGACGGAGGCCGGGTGGCTTCTCCGCTGCAGCACCCCCGTTGCAGGCACGGCTCCCACGGGGCGGCTTCGCTGTCGTGGCACCACGTGTGTGTGTACTGTGTGTGTGTGTACTGTGTGTGTGTACTGTGTGTGTGTACCGTGTGTGTGTACCGTGTGTGTGTACCGTGTGTGTGTACCGTGTGTGTGTACTGTGTGTGTACTATGTGTGTACTGTGTGTGTGTACTGTGTGTGTGTACTGTGTGTACTGTGTGTGTGTACTGTGTGTGTACTGTGTGTGTGTACTGTGTGTGTACTGTGTGTGTACTGTATGTGTGTGCTGTGTGTGTACTGTGTGTGTACTGTGTGTGTGTACTGTGTGTACTGTATGTGTGTACTGTATGTGTGTACTGTGTGTGTACTGTGTGTGTACTGTGTGTGTGTACTGTGTGTGTCTACTGTATGTGTGTACTGTGTGTGTGTACTGTCCATAAGCTTAACCCTAATGATATTCTCATAAGTTTGGATGTGACGTCTCTGTTCACGAGGATTCCGGTCAACGGGCCAATTAAATTACTCGACACTCTGGTAACGAACAAAGGTTTAGCCAAATATATCCCAAGACGAGCTGAACACTGTCTAAAGAACACTTACTTCTTGTGGCAAAGTGACTTCTATAAACAATAGGAAGGAGCAGCAATGGGCTCTCCTTTGTGTCCTGTGATAGCGAATTTGTACATGGGAGATTTTGAAACAAAAGCAACAGCTTCAAGCACACTAAAACCATCTGCTTGGTTGAGATATGTGGATGACACATTGGTGGTCTAGCCACAAGGCAAATATACACTGAACGCATTTCTAAATCATCTCAAATCGCAAAACCCATCCATCCAGTTCACCATGGAAGTGGAAGCTGACAGAACTCTACCATTTCTGGATATTCTGCTCGGACGGGGTCGAAATAGTAAAATAACACACAGCGTTTGTCGAAAGAAAATGCATAGTGATGCCTATCTGAATGCAGAGTCACACCATCACCCCGCACAGAAATCTGCTCTTATCAAGACGCTCATTGAATCGAGCTAAGAAAGTGTCAGATGGTGACAGTCTGAGAAGTGAAATTCAACATGTTAAACAAGCGCTGCAAATGAACAGTTACAATGATGCACAAATCAACAGGGCATTGAATGCCAAAACCAAATCAAGTAACATGAGAATTGAAACTGCCCAAGTAATTAAAATGATCAAAATAACGTACATTGCGGGAGTAACTTATAAATAAGCCAGATGTTTGGAAAAAAAAACATCCGAGTCAGATATGGCACGGTACATAAAATACAACAACAAAAAATCTGGTACAAAAGATACATTCCCGAAGCTATCAACAGAAGGGGTGTACAGGATTAACTGCACTTGTGGCAAATGTTATGTTGGGCAAACAGGACGAATGATCAACACGAGACTAAAAGAACATCAGAGAAATATTAAATACTTCCAAATACAACTGTCAGCAGTAGCAGAACACGCGTGCCAACAAGGACACTTAATTGATTTTGATAATGTTGAAGTTCCGTGCAAAACTAGCTACTACTGGCCAAGACTACCGTAATTAGATAGTCTATCGAAATTGAAATAAATAAAAAATAATTTTAATCGTTCGGATAGCGACCGCATTAGTGCTGCGTGGAAGAGAATCATCAAATAATACATGATTTAAATGCACGCCTATAAAGGGCACCATACTTCAATAGGGATTACCGTTGGTACGGCTATTTTAATACACACAATGGACAGGAAGGACAAGATCAAAGGGTTCACATAATGTATATGCATCATGTACGTTGACTCTGAAATCCCCCCCCCCCCCCACGTGGTGCAAGAGCGCAGAAGCGTGGTCACCACATCTACGCCTCTATATAAGGAACTAAACAGGTGGCCTTCTCCACAAATCTGGCTGTCGCCTGATGAAGCTAGTTGTAATTACTGGCGAAACGTCGTACTCAGATTGTAAATGTTGTGGCTTGGCTCTCCAACACAACCGGTGTGCTGTACTAGTATACTACACTATACCCTACACTATACACTACACTATACACTACACTACTATACACTACACTATACACTACACTACTATACACTACACTATACACTATACTACTATACATTACACCACTATACACTTCACTATACACTACACTATACACTACACTATACACTACTATACACTACATTATACACTGTGTGTACTCTGTGTGTGTACTGTATGTGTGTACCGTGTGTGTGTACTGTGTGTGTACTGTATGTGTGTACTGTGTGTGTACTGTGTGTGTACTTTATGTGTGTACCGTGTGTGTGTACTGTGTGTGTGTACTGTGTGTGTACTGTGTGTGTGTACTGTGTGTGTACTGTATGTGTGTGCTGTGTGTGTGTACTGTGTGTGTGTACTGTGTGTGTACTGTGTGTGTGTACTGTGTGTGTACTGTGTGTGTGTACTCTGTGTGTGTACTGTGTGTGTGTAGCGGTTAGTGTAGCGGTTAGTGCGCTGCGCTATAAACCCCGGCGACCCGAGTTCGATTCCCACTCACGGCACGCCAACACCGGTGACGATTATCTGAACCGGTCCTGGGCCTCACCTAGATCGACTCGGCCTCAAATTAGTACCTGGTGCGATGTGTAAACATTGCGACTGGGGAGACAAAGGCGGCCGGGCGTGGTGCTGTCCACCCACCCCGCCGTGTGCCGTGCCTGCCTTGAGAATAATCCACGCGACCACAGTGGGCATCAGGGTCGGTATCGAACCCACGACCTCCCTGTGTACCAGGCGACATAGTTAACATCTCTCGCCCCCATGGCAAGAGATGCCAATGCAAGATATATCGACATCTTTTGTTGTTGTCGTTCTTTTTTTGTAGTCTTCAAGAGGTTTGGCACGGAGCAGTACACAGCGCCAGAGATGTACCTCAAGCTGCCCATCACGTGCTCCGTGGACATGTGGTCCCTGGGCTGCGTGGCTGCTGAGCTCGTGACTGGCCATTACCTCTTCAACAGAAAGTTGCAATGTCACCATCTGGAGAGGGTCATCGAGGTATGCTCGAGGTCTTTCTAGGTCAACAACAACAACGATTAGAATCTGAATGTGTGTTTAATACTGGAGGAATCCGATGAGCCATGAAGCTCTTTGTCACAGGGTTTTTTATTCTACAAGATACGTGTGGCGAGATGTTAACTGCCTCGCCTGGTACGCAGGAGGTCGTGGGTTTGATTCCGACACTGACGCCTGCTGCTGCTGCTGTATATTTAGAGTCTGCGCGTTCTCTGTCTCTCTCCCCGTGGTCACTGGGTGGATTTTCCTCCGGGTCCTCGGGTTTTCCCCTCCACATTTAGAACAACAACAACAACACCACGCGTTTCAGAGTATTTGGCTGTGGCTATACATTTCCACATGACGACAAGCCACACCGTTGAGCTATCAAGTGTGATAGGCCAGGTTGCTTCTGCAAAAGATGCTGCACAACTCAGTGAGGCCGTCACCTGAATGAAATAACAAGTCAGCTGCAGTTAGTTCAATATAAACGCGACATGTCACGAACTGGGAAGCGAGTCCCATGTGCGTCGCTCCGTGCGTCTCTCCGTGTGCGCAAACAGAGTATTTGGCTGCGAGAAGAAGTTATCACGTGATGGCAAGCCACTTCGTGAAGCTATCCATTGTGATGGCCAGGTTGCTTAGAGCTACTGTATAGCTAAGTGGGGCATTACCTGGTAAAATAAAAAAATAGTTGAGTAGTAATAGGGAATAGTAGTACTGTACTGCACAATGATGGTCGGTGTAGGTTGGTGAAGGGGAGCAGAGCATGGAAGCATATGAAGTACAACAATAGATTTTGTTGCACTGCCCAGTAATGCACACCACGTAATCCCGACAATCTGGTGTGGGCAATGGTCACTCATCCGAGCACTTTGCAGGCCAAAACCTGCTGAGCTTCTGAGATCCGACGAAAGTGGTCGAAGGTAAGTCGACCGGACGGACACACGTAATCGCGTGTGCATCAACGACTAATCTCTCGACTGATCTCGCCCACGTCAACTCATCGCCGCTGTGGTGTGCGTGCGTGCGTGCAGATCCTGGGGGTGCCGCCAATGACTGTCATCGTAACCTCGAAAGCGAAGCTCATTTCCTTTGGTGAGTGGAGGAGGGGGCGGCGGTCGCTACTTGCGCTGGCACTTCTCGTAGAGCCGTGTGGCAATGCAGCCAGCGATATTGCCCTCTGTTTTAATCTGTTTTCCCTTTATCGGCCATGGGCCGACGGGGAATCTCCACGTGCAAGTGCATCTTTGAGTCTGAGATTTGACGTAGCCAACCGTGCTCATTGAAGGTGCAGGGGAAGGACAACAAATTAAACACAAAAAAGCTGTTTCAAGAGAAATTAGTTTTTTAATCTCGACGATGATGATTTAAAAGTGCACAGCTCCCAGTGGCTTCCTAATATCGGAAGGAAGAGCGTTCCAGACGGCCGCAGAGGCGTATCTTAAAGCGCCGTGCGATGCGGTGACCTCCGTCTTTGTTCGATGGCGAGGTATAGTGGTTCATTTGCAGCAAGCGCTTTGTGTGCAACGAGCACGACCTCATCATGTATTCGTTCAGCAACACTGAAGCGACATTCAAGTCGTGCGTAAAGTGCGCACTGCGTTGCAGTCTTCATCCCAGCACTAATTCTCCGTGTCCTTGTTTGTTTCGTAAAACAGGTCACATGGGCGAGATCTTCGTCAAGAACAAGAAAGTAATCCCGGAAAGCTTACCCCTCAACGAAGTGCTTGGGACGGAAAATATCCATTTCCTCAATTTCATCAAAGGATGCCTCACGTAAGTGGCACACCACCGCCCACTGCGCATTATCTTCGTCGATAATTCAATTCACATCTGCGATCGACACTCACCTGACAGATGCAATTTCGTTGAGATTGGGCAGCTGCTTGTCCTGTCAGGGGCAAAATGTTTTTGATGACGTCATCTGACGGTCAACCACGTGACGTGATACGGTTGTTGGTAAAACTGCGTGCAGCCTGTTTATCCTATCACGCGATAGTAGCTGTGTTCCTGAAGAACAACATGTTTAGGAAAAATCGCATTATAATAAGCAATATATAACGTAGGGTAAAGCGCAGTCCGCGATAATGCGTGAGGTGCATACGCAGGCCGAACAAAGACCGAGGCGCGTGGTGGGCATGGTGGGCAGCATCAGAAGCATCCACCAGCATCCCAATGTCCCTGCGTTACGTTGCGCCGAGGCGGCCGCACGACCGCTTGTCCCTACTCGCACTGCGACGTAGTTCCGGTCGCTCAATGGTGTCGTGAAAGCACCATGCGGTGCTATTCGGAGAACAGACCGTACAGCTCGCGCCTACTCCATGTTTGAAGAGGAGTGGGCCTTCTTGACCGCTTTATTTATTTCCCTTCCCCTCTCTCCAGGTGGGATCCCATGTGGAGGTTCACGCCTGAGGACGCCCTCGAGCACGAGTGGATGGCGGACAGCTCCCTCTACCTGGATGCGGAAGCGTTCCTGACGCCGTCTAGCCAGGCCGAGGGAACCTTTTTTACCCCCGGGAATAATTGCGGCACGCTCAGCGAGATTGACGACGACTCCTCTTCCGATGGATGCGGGTCACCCGATCCGGCAGCTTCCGCCCCGTCGCCGCCGGCGTCCTCCGAGAGTGTGGAGTCGTACGTGACGGCTTGCGAGTGGCTTCGCGAACCGTCGGGTGGGGCGATCCCCTCCGCGTCCGGCGAGAGGGGCACTGAGAAGGGCCTCAGAGAAGACAGCAGCTGGGACGGCGGCATTAGCTGGACCATGAGTCAGGGGAAGTGAGTCTTCGTGTGCGAGTGGTGCATTTGGTGAAGTTTTGGGGCTGGCTGGGTTGTTGAGTTAAAGTGCCTCCCCTTTTGGCAACGGGCGTAGAGAATCCATATTCTTTGGGTCTTTCGGTAAAGTCACGTAGATAGGTTCAAATTAAATAACAAAAAAATAACAAAAAACTGCGACGTTTCGATCGCAACGCAAGCGGTCGTCATCAGGAAAAGTGGGTTAGATTCTAAAGGCAAACTGTTTATAAAGGTTTGAAATGGGCGTGGCCCAAATGTCAGCAGCCAATGGTAATGTGAGTGGTGGGCAGCAACCATGACGGTGGTTGGTTTTCCACCAATCAAAGGGCTGCCAGGTGAAAATTGGCATGTTGATAGAAGATCGCAGAGCCACCGCCACCTCCAGGTCGGCACGCGAATTGGCTGTGGTAGTGTGAACCTGTTAATGAACAACGAACATCGGAAGGTGGTAGGATGGGAACATCACAGCCAGTTATGACTTAAACTGGTTGATAACGTCCTTCCAATGATTGCTCAGTTTGTACCCATCTTCTCGGTGGAAATTGTATCTGTGTCTGTATATATGGATGGCTTCGTGAACGAATCATTGTTGATAGCCAGTGGGTTTGCAGAGTACCTTCGTCTTAGAGAAATCAATTCCGTGTGAGTTCACCGCATTAAAACAATGATCAGCCACGGCCGAGGTATTGGTCCTACTCACGAACACGGTCCGAGACATGTCGCTTAGTTTCCCCAATGTAACTACTGCCGCAGACACAAAATGTAATGACTGCCGCAGACACAAAACCATCACCTTGCCATACATAGCAGGGGTCACCAAAAAGATTCCAAAATCATGAGCAAACACAAGATCCAGGTTCGATTTAACACTGCATAAAATTCGTGATCTGATCCCATCTGTGAAAGATGTGATCCCTGACTTGCAATACCCCGGCGTCTACAAACTAAGCTGTGTCTGCGGCAGTAGTTAAATTGGGGAAACTAAGCAACATGTCTCGGAACGTGTTAGTGAACATAAGGCAGATCTGAAACACGGTAGTTACGTAGTTACTTTAGTTATTGACAGGGCCAGGGTTGTGTAGCACTATAATGGGTAGGTGTGGGGAGCGGTGGCGCAGCGGTTAGCACGTGGCAGTACGGACCCGGAAACCCGAGTTCCATTCCCGCTCACGGCCACCAACACCCAGTGACGATTATCTGAACCAGGTCCTGGGCCTCCCCTAGGTCGACTCTGCCTCAAATTAGTACTTGGTGCGATGTGTAAACATTGCGACTGGGGAGACAAAGGCGGCCGGGCGTGGTGCTGGCCACCCACCCCTCGTGTGCCATGCCGGCCTTCATAGGTGCTCGCTAACAGCACTTGCCCTCACAGGTGATATAAACGGGGGATCTATGCTATACGGGGGATCTTGCCCTGTGTTTCTTCATGTACGGTAGGCGTTACATTTTACATTTTATTCCTAGATTTTAAAACTGTACGATAATTTGTACTTCTCATGTTAACGAAAAAAGTTGTTCGAGCGTGGAACATTTTGGGGCTGAAACGTCTCTCAGCTGTTAACACGGGCCAGGAGACCATGGGCGGTGTTTGACGCATCCCGCTCGTCGCCTCGCGAGACGTGCCCCCTGCAGTAAGTGGGTGCTGCCGTGAATGCCTCAAGTACGGATGAGGAGCATATCGATGTTACGGGCATTTTGTCTCTACCAGCTGGGTTCCGGTCCCCTGCACCAGCAAGGAACATCGCCGTCCTGACGACGGGAGGGATGAAGACGCCGCCGCCACCATCGCCGCCGCCACCACGGTCCCCACCATCTTCACCATCTCCACCGTCACTGCCACCACCGTCCCCACCATCTCCACCATCTCCACCATCGCCACCGCCACCACCGTCCCCACCATCTCCACCATCTCCACCATCTCCACCGTCACTGCCACCACCGTCCCCACCATCTCCACCATCTCCACCGTCACTGCCACCACCGTCCCCACCATCTCCACCATCTCCACCATCGCCACCGCCACCACCGTCCCCACCATCTCCACCATCTCCACCATCTCCACCGTCACTGCCACCACCGTCCCCACCATCTCCACCATCGCCACCGCCACCACCGTCCCCACCATCTCCAACATCTCCACCATCTCCACCATCACCACCACCGTCCCCACCATCTCCACCATCGCCACCGCCACCACCGTCCCCACCATCTCCACCATCTCCACCATCTCCACCGTCACTGCCACCACCGTCCCCACCATCTCCACCATCTCCACCGCCACCACCGTCCCCACCATCTCCACCATCTCCACCATCTCCACCGTCACTGCCACCACCGTCCCCACCATCTCCACCATCGCCACCGCCACCACCGTCCCCACCATCTCCACCATCTCCACCATCGCCACCATCACTGCCACCACCGTTCCCACCATCTCCACCATCTCCACCATCGCCACCGCCACCACCGTCCCCACCATCTCCACCATCTCCACCATCTTCACCGTCACTGCCACCACCGTCCCCACCGTCCCCACCATCTCCACCATCTCCACCATCTCCACCGTCACTGCCACCACCGTCCCCACCATCTCCACCATCTCCACCATCGCCACCGCCACCACCGTCCCCACCATCTCCACCATCGCCACCGCCACCACCGTCCCCACCATCTCCACCATCTCCACCATCTCCACCGTCACTGCCACCACCGTCCCCACCATCTCCACCATCTCCACCATCCCCACCGTCCCCACCATCTCCACCATCTCCACCATCGCCACCGCCACCACCGTCCCCACCATCTCCACCATCTCCACCATCTTCACCGTCACTGCCACCACCATTCCCACCGTCCCCACCATCTCCACCATCTCCACCGTCACTGCCACCACCGTCCCCACCATCTCCACCATCTCCACCATCGCCACCGCCACCACCGTCCCCACCATCTCCACCATCTCCACCATCTCCACCGTCACTGCCACCACCCCCACCGCCCCCTCCACCACCACCTCCGTCGCCGATGATGATGATGTCGGCAGTGGGCCGACGGAAGCCCGGAGAACTCGGCGAAGATTCGCAGGCACTAGGAGGCGCTTCCGGAAATTTCTCTCTTTCGTTCGGAATCACTGTTGCTGTTGCACGAGCGGAGAGGACGATGATCCTGTCACAGGGCCGGCCATTCGCCGCCCTGGGGACAAAGTTTAGTTTTATTTCTGGGGGGGGGGGGGGGGGGGACTTACATGGCTCGTGAGTGTGTCTCCCTATTAGGTGCTGTGTGTCTTACGGAATAAATGCTGGGGGGGATTCACCACGGCCTCGGGGAATCTTCCGGTGCCAGCATCTCGTGCGAATACTGGGAGAGAACCAAGCGGAGGAGTGGCGGGAGGATGGCTGCCCATCATCACCACCACACCACACGCATGGGACTAGCCCAGATCAACGATAATTGACATTCGGAGCTGTCACCTTGCATGGTGTCCTCCCAGCCAGCCTAGCTTGTAATCTCAGCCGTTGTCAAGAGGGGAGAGAGATGGAAAGCGATCATGTACTGTGTTCAACTGTTGTAAAATATAATGGGGTTCAATGAAAAAGGGAATCATTGTTAAGTATAAGATATATTGTAGATCTCCATGTATATATACTGTAAGGAAAAAATGTAGTTTTGTAAGAAAAGAAAAAAATCTTATTTTTCATATTACTTGAGTCCGGATGCTGTTTGAAGAAGCGTAATTAGTCCCCGCAATTACACACAGACACAGACACAACGACACATACACAGACACACACAGACACACACAGACACACACACAACGACACACATAGACACAACGACACAGACACAGACAAAACGACACGCACACAGACACAACGACACACACACACAGACACACACACAGACACAACGACACACAGACACACACAGACACACACAGACACAACGACACAGACACACACAGACACACACAGACACAACAACACACAGACACAACGACACACACACAGACACACACACAGACAACAACAACCGCCATTCGCCACTAAGTGGCGGTGACGTCACCACGATGCTTGTGCCAGGCTATGTGCACCCTGATTCCACGTGAAATGTCGAACGCCCGCTGGCAGGAGGTCACGGGGCAGACCCAGGTGCCACGGGTCGACTGACTGAGATGACTGGCTGATGCACCACCTGTGTCCCCTACTGTGGCAACCTGCTGTTCTTTAGCCACCCGGCGCTCCGCTCGTTGTTGTGAGTGTCGCTCCTCCGCCCTCCGTTGTTGTTGGAGGGCGACTGCCTCCAACTGCCCAGTAGCGTCCTTCACGAGCCTCCTCCACATAGGCCGATCTTGACACCGCTGGTACCAGTCATCGGCAAGTCCACTCAGCTCCACGTCCTCCTGTACCACATCACTCCATCTCTTCTCTAGCCCGTGCCGCGCCCGCTTAGCCCCCTCAATCCGGCCGAAACAAAAGCTGTTTCGGCATGCGGTGGCTGGGCATGCGGGCTACATGACCCAGCCATCGCAGCCTTCCCCGCTGGAGGAGCTCACCGATGGGACCTTGCCCAGATCTTTCAAGGATTTGTGAGCTCCTCACACAATCCAGTCTGATTAAACCCAGTATGGATCGTAGGCAGGCCAGCCTAAATGTTTCTAACCGGCGAAGATGTTCCATTAGGGGGGTCCATGTTTCGCAAGCGTAGAGAAGGGAGGGAATGACCGTGGCCGAGAAGACCTGAAGCTTACACACAGACACACACAGACACACACACAGACACACGCAGACACACACAGACACACACAGACACAACGACACACACAGACACAACGACACAGACAAAACGACACACACACAGACACATACAGACACAACGACACACACAGACACAGCGACATAGACGACACAGACAGCCAAACACAGACATAACGACACACACAGACACAACGACACACACACAGACACACACAGACACAACGACACACACAGACACACACACAGACACAACGACACAGACACACAGACACAACGACAGACACAAAGACACACGCATACATACAAAGACACAAAGACACACTTACAACAACGATCACACGTGTAGCAATAACAGACTGTTACAGAAAGTGTTGTTCGTGAGCACCTATGAAGGCAGTCACAACGCCCGGCCGCTTTTGTCTCCCCAGTGGCGATGTTTACACATCGCACCAGGTACTCATTTGAGGCTGAGTCGACCTAGGGGAGGCCGTGAACCCATTCCAATAATTGTGACTGGCGTTGGTCGTGAGTGGTAATTGAACTTGGATCTCCGGGTTGGTCTCGCCGTGCGTTAACCACTAATCACAAACAACAACAACAACAACCGCCAATCGCCACTAAGTGATGGTGACGTCACCACGGGCGCTTGTGCCAGGCCAGGTGCACTTTAAGGCCACGTAAAGTGTCGAGAGTCCGCTGGCAGGAGGTCACGGGACAGATCCAGCAAGTGCCACGGGTCGACTTAGATGACTACTGGTAGATACACCTGTGGGGCCCGACGTCCACCCCACCGCCCTCGCTAGGCAGGTGGGGCACGATGTCTGCCCGGTCCGCTCCACCGTGTCGGTTGGCTCCCGCCGAGCCCCCGCCGACCGAGTGATGGGGCCCTCCGCGCTAGCGCCCTCTCTGAGGGACATCCTCGTGCTGCTGGCTCGTAGCCGCAAGAGGTTAGACCACACACCCGTGCACTCCGCAGCTATCGCTAACACGGGGGAGCACGCACGCGCTCGCACCAGCGAGGGATTACCTCTTGACGCCCGCACCGCGGCCCCGCGTTCACTCTCGCCGCGCGTTCCCCCACGCAGTCGCTCCACACAGAAATCACAGACACCGCACCAATGCTCTGTGCTAACTTTTATTCTCTGCGCAAACCCCCGCACTACCTGGGGGGGGGAATATTTTGTGAGAAGAGCCTACTGCTGCCCAAGTCCCCAGATACTCAAACGCCCCACCACGTACGTCATAGCTGTACTCACGGCGTCGCACGGACGCTGTGAGAGTCGGAGGCAAGAGGACAAAACGAACTTTGCCTATCGCTGCCTCGTGGCGGCACTCGCTGGCGTCACACGGATGTTGCGAGCGGCTCGAGGAGGCAGGCGGTGGGGTCTTGGCGACCAAGATGTTAAAGAAAAGATCTCCTTTCAACGGCCTCAGGCTCCCCTCTTTATCCCCCTGACTTCGTGCGCCTATCGGTGATTACTGCCCATTTTCCGCCTTTTTTTGTCCTTACATGGAGCGTTGCTGCTGGTGCTTCTGCGACCCATTGTCTGTACATTCGCACTCATTAATATTGTTAATCCAGAATGACACCCGACTGGCGAATACACACCCTGCGAGTGTGTATTCGGTATGGGGGTCGGGGGAGGTCGTGGCGCTGTGATCCCCCGTTCTCACGGTCTGCCCTTCTCGCTTATTCCACCCCAGCCCCTCCCGATGTCGTCAATGACTCATCAATGACTCATCAATGACTCGTCAATGACTCATCAATGACTCATCAATGACTCATTGCGGCTGGCCCAGTAAACCGTTTTCCGCCCATACACTATGAAGCCAACTCAGGGGCACCACAATGTACCCTGTCCTGCGAGGGTTGGCCAATCTCCTGGCACCGGGAAACCGTGGGACTTTCCTCATAGGGACCCTTCGGATCAAAACCCGTTCCCCGCCAGGACACTCCGTGTGTGCACTGCGTGTGAGTGCTCAGTGTGGTGGCCAGGGGGCGGGGGGGGGGGGGGGGGGATCGTGGCACTTGCAGAGTGGCTTTGATGCCGTGGCACCACACACCACTTGTGCCGCCTACTGTGCCACCTTGCTGTGTTTTAGCCACCCGGCGCTCCGCTCGTTGTTGTGAGGGTTGCTCCTCTGCCCTCCGCTGTTGCTGGAGAGCGACTGCCCCCAACTGATCAGTAGCAGCGTCCTTCACGATCCTCCTCCACAGAGACCGATCTTGGCACTGCTCGTACCACATCCTGTCGTGCGACATCAGCTCCATCTCTTCTCTATTCCGCTTCATGGCTCTCCAAACCTCTGAGCGAAGGCTGCGGTAAACCTCCTCATTCTCTCACGCGGGATGCTGTAGACGGTGAGAGTGGGCCTTTCACTTTTTCTCAGCCAGCCCGAACACCTCCTCTGTCAGCCAGGGTCTCTGGGGAGGTCTGGACCGTGTATCCAAAACAGCCATTGCAGCTGCATGAGCCACAGTTCTAAACCTCACCCATTTCTCTTCTACATCAGGAGAAGGGGGGGGGGGGGAGACGATGCCAACCTCAGCTGCAAACGATGATGAAATTCTTGCAACTTCCATCAGCTAGCTGAGACCAGGCCACTGTGGGTTTGCATGGGGTCCTAGATGGACACCCACCACCGGAGTGGAAGAATGGCAGGCGCATCTTACAGATCACAAGCCGATGGTAAGTGGACCGAACGCCTCCACAGTAGATCCTGGTGTCATGGACATGGGCCCACATCCGCTGTTTTGTCACTATATAGTCCAGCAGATGTCCTTGCTTGGACCCGGCATGCATCCATAACGCGTGGATGCGCTGATGCCAGAACAGCGTTTTGGTCATTAATACAAGTGCATGGGCTGCACAGAAGTCTAGCAGCCTCCTATCGTTATTGTTGAGCTGATCTTGTCAATGTCTTCCAATCACTCCAGCCCAGTTGCCCGCATCATGACCCACTTGGGCATTAAGGTCACCCAACAGGATAACTATCCCGAGGGGCCCTTTTTGCGAGCATCTGTGACAGGAGGTCATAGAAGGCATCTATCTGACTCATCGGCCTTGCCTGCATCCCTCCACTGATGTTCATCTTCGGTGGGGGCGCAAGCAGCCACCACCACCATTCCTACATTTGCATAATAATTTCCTTAAGGAGGTCATGGTTTTAAACTTAAGACTGCTTGTCAGGTTTGCTTTAATTTGCATCATGGTGTTCCTACTTAAAAGGCCGTTCAGCCTGAAGTTGTGTGCCACGTGGACCAGTCACCATCTGTCTCCATCTGTACGGAGATCGAGCGTTGCCCCCTCGCGCAAGGCGTGGATTTTCTCCAGATAATAATAAACGTGACTCGGCATTGCTCAGCTGAAAACATCTTAAAATAAGAGCCCAACGGAGGATGGCTTCTGATAAACATTCACATTGAGTGCGTCTTTGAAATGCAGGGTGTTTCAAAAAAATATTAACACTCGAGTGTGACCATCGCTTGTAATGGGAAAGGAACGGATATTGCACTGTAACATGATAACAATTGTATGTTAATAGATGAAAAAAAGTCTCCACTTGTTCGTCACCGTTGTCAACGCATGACTGGAAACTTCTCCACCATGCCCATCAGGTCCCCACACGCCCTTGGGACACCGCCAAAAAGCCTCAAGAACAATTTACAGATCAGCTGACACGACTCGACAAATCCTTGCAAAGTTAATATTTAGAAGTGACTCCCACAGTGTCGCTGCGACTGCTGCCACCGCTCTCCGTTGCTTTCTCCTACGAGCGAGTCGGCCCCACTGCTCCGTCTGCACGGCACATGGGGCCGTACATAAATGACGTCACGAGATTTTGGGCAATTTTTTACCCCCCCCCCTCGTCACACAGCGTCACGAAAAGTCAGACCCCCCCCCTCAAGTATGACGTCACAAAGCTCTGCCCCGCCCCCCCCCCAAACACCATATTTCCATTTTTAAAAAAACCATGCTTCAAATCGCTTTAAACTATTGTCATTGTAGCGCGTATTTAATGTGGCGCTGCACTCTGATGTTGTAGGAGTGTTGTTATAACAATTCTATATGGATTTAAAGTTGCGCATTTCGATGTGACGTCACATTTCTCTCCCCCACCTCGTCACACATCGTTACCAATGCCTGACCCCCCCCCCCTAGGTGCGTGGACGTCATTTATGGACGGCCCCAACCTCGGCTGGTGCCGCGGGCGCCTTCCCCACCATCGCAGCTGAGTGGGTCTCGCGCGGCGTGGCCACGATGCTGGAAGCTGCTCGCGATGGGTGGAGGGGGGAGAATCTCTCACTCGGAGGACGCCTTCACGGCCGCATCGACACACCAATCAGACGGTGGTGTTGCCGCAGCGGTTTATAATAGGGGGCAACTTTAAAATGATATCTTCGTTGGGCAATTCACGTTGAAAGAATAAAAAAAAACAATGTTTTAACACGGCAAAACAATTTTAATAAAAGTGTTTTTTAATGAACAAAAATCATTGTTCATCTCCAGCTGGCTGGTGGTGCTCACCTCCCCCCCCTCACCTCCCTCCTCACCTCCCTCCTCACCTCCCCCTCCTCCCTCCCCCCTCCTCACCTCCCTCCCCCCTCCTCACCTCCTTCCCCCTCCCTCCTCACCTCCTTCCCCCTCCCTCCTCACCTCCCTCTCACCTCCCTCCCCCTCCCTCCTCACCTCTCCCCCCCTCCTCACCTCCCCCCCCTCCTCACCTCCCCCTCCCTCCTCACCTCCCCCCCCCTTCTCACCTCCCCCCCCCCCTTCTCACCTCCCCCCCCTCCTCACCTCTCTCCCTCCTCACCTCCCTCCCCCTCCCTCCTCACCTCCCCCCCCCCTCCTCACCTCCCCCCCCCCTCCTCACCTCCCCCCCCTCCTCACCTCCCTCCCCCTCCCTCCTCACCTTCCCTCCTCCCCCGTGGAGACGTCACGTGACCAGCTCACCTACCCGGAAGTGGCGTGCGAGCAGGCGGCCGTGGTCGCGAGAGAACCAAAATCCTCGCTCCCTCCTCCTGGCTCCCTCGTCCCTCCCTCCTCCCTCCTGGCTCCCTCTCGGCTCCCTCCTCTCTCCTCGCTGTCTCTGCTCGACTCCGCGATGGATAAATACGAGAAAATAAAAGTCGTAGGCAGAGGAGCCTTCGGGTGAGTGAGCGACTTGTGAGTGTGAGTATGTGAGTGTGTGAGTATGTGAATGAGTGTGTGAGTATGTGAGTGAGTGTGTGTGAGTATGTGAGTGTGTGTGTATGTGTGTGTGAGTGAGTATGTGTGTGTGTATGTGTGAGTGAGTATGTGTGTGAGTATGTGAGTGTGTGTGTATGTGTGTATGTGAGTGTGTGAGTGACTGAGTCAGCCGACCCGTGGCACCTGGGTCTGCCCCGTGACCTCCTGCCAGCGGGCGTTGGACACTTCACGTGGCCTCAAGGTGCACATAGCCTGGCACAAGCGTCGTGGTGACGTCATCGCCACTTAGTGGCGAATGGCGGTTGTTGTTGTTGAGTGTGTGTGTAAGTGTGTGAGTATGTGTGTGTATATGTGTGTGAGTGAGTGTGTGAGTGTGTATGTGAGTATGTGTGTGAGTGTGTGTATGTGTGTGAGTGTGTGAGTGAGTGTGTATGTGAGTTTGTGTGTGTGTGTATGTGTGTGAGTGTGTGAGTGAGTGTGTGTGTATGTGTGTGAGTGAGTGTGTGAGTATGTGAGTGAGTATGTGAGTGTGTGTATGTGAGTGTGTGTGTATGTATGTGTGTGTGTATGTGTGTGAGTGTGTGTGTGAGTGTTTGAGTGAGTGTGTGAGTGAGTGTGTGAGTGAGTGTGTGTGTATGTGTGTGAGTGTGTGTGTGAGTGTGTGAGTGAGTAATGTGCGTACGAGAGCGAGTCGACGTTAGGGTTGGTTACAGGTATGTGGTGTGAGCTAGCGGTGCCTCTCTGGTTGCTATGGTCGCTCTGGTTGCTATGGTTGCTCTGGTTGCTATGGTCGCTCTGGTTGCTATGGTCGCTCTGGTTGCTGTGTTCGCTCTGGTTGCTATGGTTGCTCTGGTTGCTATGGTTGCTCTGGTTGTTGTGTTCGCTCTGGTTGCTGTGTTCGCTCTGGTTGCTATGGTCGCTCTGGTTGCTGTGTTCGCTCTGGTTGCTATGGTTGCTCTGGTTGCTGTGTTCGCTCTGGTTGCTATGGTTGCTCTGGTTGCTGTGTTCGCTCTGGTTGCTGTGTTCGCTCTGGTTGCTATGGTTGCTCTGGTTGCTATGGTTGCTCTGGTTGCTATGGTTGCTCTGGTTGATATGGTTGCTCTGGTTGCTATGTTCGCTCTGGTTGCTGTGTTCGCTCTGGTTGCTATGGTTGCTCTGGTTGCTGTGTTCGCTCTGGTTGCTATGGTTGCTCTGGTTGCTATGGTTGCTCTGGTTGCTATGGTTGCTCTGGTTGCTATGGTTGCTCTGGTTGCTATGGTCGCTCTGGTTGCTATGGTCGCTCTGGTTGCTGTAGTCGCTCTGGTTGCTGTGTTCGCTCTGGTTGCTGTGTCGCCGCGTCGTGAGTAGCTGAGTAGTGGTGGAGTGGTCGTGCAGCAGCATCATCGTCGTCGTCGCCGTGATGATCTCTCCTCGGTGGCTAGGGGCGTTGCGTCGTCACGCGCTGTACCACGGCCTCTGCTCCGGATGACCACAGGCGCCACCGCTACTGGAGGGAGTTTGTAATCGTATCCATTTGTGCATCATCAGGGGTAACCGCATCTACTGCTGCCATGGTTTGTGCAGTGGCTGCGGTTTATGGTGGACCACGAACGGCTTCGTGGAAGCTGCTCGTGGAAGCTGCTCTATAAAAATGCATCGCAGCGCCCAGTGGCTTCTTCCTCACGTCGGACGCGAGAGCGTTCCAGACGGCTGCAGAAGTCGCGCATCTGAAAGCGCCGCGGGACGTTGCTTAGCAGCCAGAAGCCGCTGCTGCGAGGGTGACGAGCGGAGCGCCATGTGACGCTGCCTGTTCGTGACGCTCCTTGACAACAACAGGCGGATGAAGTAGTAGTAATAATAAAAAGTAGCAACACAAGCGGTCTGCATCAGGCGGATGAAGTAGTAATAATAATAATAAGTAGCAACACAAGCAGTCTGCATCAGGCGGATGAAGACTGCTTGTGTTGCGACCTGAAACGTCGTGGGGTTTTTGCTTTTATCTTTTTGTTTTCTATCCCCGTGACTTTACCGAAGGAACCAAGAAAATGAATTCCAGCAGGCACGAAAGTTTTAAATCTCAGCTCGGTCCGGCCCTGCGTCACCCCCGGCATGCTCTTGTGTCCCCCTCCTCCTCCTCCCTCCTATCCCGTCCTTCCTCCTGCCTCTTCCTCCTGCCTCTTCCTCCTGCCCCTCCTCCTCCTCCCTCCTACCTCCTCCCCCCGCCTCCTTCCCCCTCCTCTCCACTCCCCCGCCCCACCGTCCCAGGATCGTCCACCTGTGCTTGCGGAGGGACGAGTCCAAGCAGGTGATACTCAAGCAGATCCCCGTGGAGCAGATGAGCCGTGACGAGCGGCAGGCGGCGCAGAACGAGTGCCAGGTCCTCAAGCTGCTCAGCCACCCCAACGTCATCAAGTACTTTGAGAACTTCCTGGCGGACAAAGCCCTCATGATCGCCATGGAGTACGCGCCCGGTGAGGCCTTGTTGTCGTGGCGACGCCGTGGTACTGTTGGTAGTGTTTGTTGTTGTTGTTGTCGTCGTCGCTGTGATTGTTTGTGGGTAGTCTGACACGCAAGTTAGATTTTATCGTAAAATAATTTGGATAGCGCCTTTACACGCCGGAGCTTTGCAAGGAAGTAACAGCGGCACAACGTTTGGTGTGACGGTGGCGCTGAGTGAAATAGATGAGTGGAAGCGATGGGGGCGAATCCGCGATTGCTGGAATCGGTGGAAACGGAATTGATGATGAATGGATCTAATGAATGGGGTTACTGAGTGGTAGCCGTGTAATGAGAATGTGAAGAGGGAACGGTAACGGTGGTGGTTATGAGGGGGAGATTAAGGGTGGGGTCGTGGGGTGAGCTCGGGGTAACAGTGAGTGAGGAGCGGAAACTTAGTGAGAGAAGGTGACCGCTTGATGTGGAGGGGAAGGTTTGTTCTAGGGAAGGGGAGGGCGAGAAGAGAGAGAGACGGCGTGGATTGAGCACCAGGAGGAGGAACAGAGAGAGACAACGTGGATTGAGCACCAGGAGGAGGAACAGAGAGAGGGACGGCGTGGATTGAGCACCAGGAGGAGGAGGAACAGAGAGAGAGACGGCGTGGATTGGGCACCAGGAGGAGGAACAGAGAGAGACAACGTGGATTGAGCACCAGGAGGAGGAACAGAGAGAGAGACGGCGTGGATTGAGCACCAGGAGAAGGAACAGAGAGAGACAATGTGGATTGAGCACCAGGAGGAGGAACAGAGAGAGAGACAACGTGGATTGAGCACCAGGAGGAGGAACAGAGAGAGACAACGTGGATTGAGCACCAGGAGGAGGAACAGAGAGACGGCGTGGATTGAGCACCAGGAGGAGGAACAGAGAGAGACAACGTGGATTGAGCACCAGGAGGAGGAACAGAGAGAGGGACGGCGTGGATTGAGCACCAGGAGGAGGAGGAACAGAGAGAGACGGCGTGGATTGGGCACCAGGAGGAGGAACAGAGAGAGACAACGTGGATTGAGCACCAGGAGGAGGAACAGAGAGAGAGACGGCGTGGATTGAGCACCAGGAGAAGGAACAGAGAGAGACAATGTGGATTGAGCACCAGGAGGAGGAACAGAGAGAGAGACAACGTGGATTGAGCACCAGGAGGAGGAACAGAGAGAGACAACGTGTATTGAGCACCAGGAGGAGGAACAGAGAGACGGCGTGGATTGAGCACCAGGAGGAGGAACAGAGAGACGGCGTGGATTGAGCACCAGGAGGAGGAACAGAGAGAGAGACGGCGTGGATTGAGCACTAGGAGGAGGAACAGAGAGACGGCGTGGATTGAGCACCAGGAGAAGGAACAGAGAGAGACAACGTGGATTGAGCACCAAGAGGAGGAACAGAGAGACGGCGTGGATTGAGCACCAGGAGGAGGAACAGAGAGAGAGACAACGTGGATTGAGCACCAGGAGGAGGAACAGAGAGAGACAACGTGGATTGAGCACCAGGAGGAGGAACAGAGAGAGGGACGGCGTGGATTGAGCACCAGGAGGAGGAGGAACAGAGAGAGAGACGGCGTGGATTGGGCACCAGGAGGAGGAACAGAGAGAGACAACGTGGATTGAGCACCAGGAGGAGGAACAGAGAGAGAGACGGCGTGGATTGAGCACCAGGAGAAGGAACAGAGAGAGACAATGTGGATTGAGCACCAGGAGGAGGAACAGAGAGAGAGACAACGTGGATTGAGCACCAGGAGGAGGAACAGAGAGAGACAACGTGGATTGAGCACCAGGAGGAGGAACAGAGAGACGGCGTGGATTGAGCACCAGGAGGAGGAACAGAGAGACGGCGTGGATTGAGCACCAGGAGGAGGAACAGAGAGAGAGACGGCGTGGATTGAGCACCAGGAGGAGGAGGAACAGAGAGAGAGACAACGTGGATTGAGCACCAGGAGGAGGAACAGAGAGAGAGACAACGTGGATTGAGCACCAGGAGGAGGAACAGAGAGAGACAACGTGGATTGAGCACCAGGAGGAGGAACAGAGAGAGGGACGGCGTGGATTGAGCACCAGGAGGAGGAGGAACAGAGAGAGAGACGGCGTGGATTGGGCACCAGGAGGAGGAACAGAGAGAGACAACGTGGATTGAGCACCAGGAGGAGGAACAGAGAGAGAGACGGCGTGGATTGAGCACCAGGAGAAGGAACAGAGAGAGACAATGTGGATTGAGCACCAGGAGGAGGAACAGAGAGAGAGACAACGTGGATTGAGCACCAGGAGGAGGAACAGAGAGAGACAACGTGGATTGAGCACCAGGAGGAGGAACAGAGAGACGGCGTGGATTGAGCACCAGGAGGAGGAACAGAGAGACGGCGTGGATTGAGCACCAGGAGGAGGAACAGAGAGAGAGACGGCGTGGATTGAGCACCAGGAGGAGGAACAGAGAGAGACGGCGTGGATTGAGCACCAGGAGAAGGAACAGAGAGAGACAACGTGGATTGAGCACCAAGAGGAGGAACAGAGAGACGGCGTGGATTGAGCACCAGGAGGAGGAACAGAGAGAGAGACGGCGTGGATTGAGCACCAGGAGGAGGAACAGAGAGAGAGACGGCGTGGATTGAGCACCAGGAGGAGGAGGAACAGAGAGAGAGACAACGTGGATTGAGCACCAGGAGGAGGAACAGAGAGAGAGACAACGTGGATTGAGCACCAGGAGGAGGAACAGAGAGAGACAACGTGGATTGAGCACGTGGGAGGGCGAGAAGGCGACAACATCGATGGACACAAGCATGGCACGATACGGTGGGGCAAGACCACGAAGTGATTTGTAGACCAGGGTGTGAGGAATTTGAATGTTCAACGTTGTTTTCTGAGCATATCCCGTCTGCAAAGAAAGTTGCACATCATCTACGCTAATTTATTTGCGTGGAGAGCGCCTTCGCTCACGGCGCTTGGCCCGAGCTTGTGGATGGACGGTGACAGAATGGAACGGCTTTAAAGATGGCCCGGGGGGGGTGAGTTGAGGATTGAGGAAAGGAGTGGCAGCCATTAGCGGGGTGCTTGGGGGTCGCGGAAGGGTGAAGGGGAGGGACGGGGAGGAGTGGAGGGGAGGGAGGAAGAGGTTTGGGCGGTAACGGAGAAGAGGAGGTGAGGTTTTGAGAGAGGAATGGAAGGGTGTTCAGGAAGGGGGACTGCCTGCTCCCCGTGCAGGGCACGTAGATCCCAGCGGAGCAGTGCAGCCCTGCGGCGGGTTGCTCGCGCCGCCAAAACAACAACGACCACAACAACCACAACAACAACAACAACCACAACAACAACCACAACAACAACAAGAGGAGCCATTGTTTTCGAATTCGGTCAAACAAATGTCAATGTTTCAGGAGCCACACAACGCACTGTGGTGGTGGTGGTGGTGGTGAATACGAGATGGCAGTGGTCATTCATAAATAAATAACGTCCTCACTAAGCGCATGTCCTTTAAGGAGCCCCAGGTTGCCCACCCGTGCCCATGGTAAACTGGACTTTCATGGTAAACTGGATTCCCATGGTAAACTAGACTTCCATGGTAAACTGGACTCCCACTGTGAACTGTATTCCCATGGTAAACTGTATTCCCATGCTCTTTGGTTCTATTCGGTAAAGTCACGTAAAAAACAACCGAATAGAACCAAAGAGTATGGATCCTTGCAGTCACGAAACTTTAAATCTAGAATGGAATGTATTCCCATGGGAAACTGGACTTCCAGTGTAAACTGGACTTCCATGGTGTACACAATGCTATATATTACACTACACCACTATACTACATTGGTAACTCTTTTATCTTTAGAACTGCTTGTTGTGTTGAGGTTGTTGTCTTTCCCTCACACCTCCAATTCGCACGGTTGGCTACGTACGGTGCGAAAGAAGTTCAACATACAACAAACACACAGCAGACAACAAAGACAAATTTCCCCTGTATAGCCTGCACAGACTGTTAGGGCAAGTGCTGTTAGCGAGTAGCACCTATGAAGGTCGGCACGGCACACGAGGGGGTGGGTGGCCAGCACCACGCCCGACCGCCTTTGCCTCCCCAGTGGCGATGTTTACTACACACCGCACCAGGTACTCATTTGAGGCCGAGTCGACCTGGGGGAGGCCCAGGACCGGTTAAGATATTTTGGCACTGCTGTTGGTGGCCGTGAGCGAGAATCGAACTTGGGTCACCCGGGTTCGTAGCTAACCGCTGCTCTACCGCTCCCCACACACGACATACGTACAACATACGTACAACATACGTACTACATTCGTACTACATTCGTACGCGGTGGGGAACCTTTGTCTCCGTGGTGGCGGGGCGCAGGGGGCACCCTCGCCGAGTACATCCAGAAGCGGGGCGGCTCGCTGCTGGACGAGGACACCATCCTGCACTTCTTCGTGCAGATCGCCCTGGCGCTGCACCACGTCCACTCGAACCACATCCTGCACCGCGACCTTAAGACGCACAACATCCTGCTGGACAAGCGGCAGACGGTCGTCAAGATCGGCGACTTCGGCATCTCCAAGATCCTGAGCAGCAAGAGCAAGGCGTACACGGTGAGCGGCCGCGGCGCGTCGGAATCGTTCCGGTTCGCTTCCCGGTGAGGAAGAGGTGGGTGGGTGGGTGGGTGGGGTGGGGGGGTGAAATCGTCATCATCGATCGTCCTCCATCGGCGATGTGAGGAAGGAATCGTCAACGGTCGCACCCCCACCGAGTCACGTGGCCGGAGGGTCGATCTGGCGACTGGTGGGTAAGGGACGAGGCGTTGGCCGTGTCCGTGCGGTACGTGGACAAAGGGGGCTCAATGCACGGAGCCCAATGGGCTGTACCCATCGCACGCCAGGCGGCCCGCGTCCACTTGGAGAAATTATAATAAAAGTAAAATCATGCAGCAATTCTCGCCCCCCCCCCCGGTCTGATTCTGCGGCGTCGTTCCTCGTGGAGTCTCACGTGCGAGCCGTGTTATCCCATTTTGACCGTGACGTCACCGCACACACGTGTGGCGTTCTGTTTTTTTTTTAAATAACCTCGCAGGATCTTTGACGTCCGCAGACGGGTGCGTATCCACGATCCGTACACACACTTGTACTCACCAGGGCAGCCGCCGGGCTCAAATGGAGAATTAATTCTTGCAACAAGTGGAATATGCGTGCTCGCTCCAATGTTGTTGCTCGTAATAATAACTTTAAAAAAAATTTAAATGACAGAGTTTGGAAAGGCGGAATTATAATTATGATAACTATTCAGAAATTGTAGCGAGCACGGTTTTTTATGCCCTCCATGGTCTTGGCCCATCTTATCTGGTTTCTCTCGGGGCGCCACGGTGGCTAGGAGATGTTAACTACCTCGCCTGGTATGCAGGAGGTCGTGGGTTCGTTCCCGACCCTGACTCCTACTGCTGTATATTTGAAGTTTGCACGTTCTCCCCATGGCCGCATGGATTATTCTCTGGGTCCTCTGGTTTTCCCTCCACATTTAGAAGCAACATCACCACGCGTTTATAGAGTTTGGCTGCTGCTATACATTTCCACGTGATAAGCCACTTTGTTGACCTATCATTTGTGATAGCCAAGTAAGTAATTGGCTGTGTTAGCCAACTGCCTTTAACCCGTGGGTGATTCGTTGGCCTGCAGGTGGTGGGCACCCCGTGCTACATCTCCCCGGAGCTGTGCGAGGGTAAACCCTACAACCAGAAGAGTGACATATGGGCCCTGGGCTGCATCCTGTACGAGCTGGCGAGCCTCAAGAGGGCGTTCGAGGCCGAGGTGAGCCACCCGGCTCCCCCCCCCCCCCCGACGTGTCCCCTCCGCGCGTTCGTTTGGTAACGAGTTCGGAAGCGAGTCATCGTTCGCCTCTCTTGTACGTGCGCGCGTGTGTACGTACGTTGAACTTCTTTCGCGCCGTACGTAGCCAACCGTGCTCATCGGAGGTTGTATCGCCGCGTAGGTTCAAGCCAACATTTTGAGCTATGCCCTCCGCCACGCGACGGAGCCGAGCGAGTTGAGTTGTCGCGGACGAATGCGCCACACCGATTTGGGTTTGTGTCCGCACACCGGAGTGTGGAAAGAGCAAGCAAGCTTTGTTGACGGGCGCGGGACGTCGTTGCATCGTGGCACGGCTCGGTTTCTGGTTATCAGCCGGTGGGAAAAGCCACGCGGTGCCGTGCCGACCTCCCACGCTGGGAGCGGCTCGGACGCACGAGCGGATACAAGGTGGGGGGTACAAGGTGGGGGGGTACAAGGTGGGGGGGTACAAGGTGGGGGGGTACAAGGTGTGGGGGGGTACAAGGTGGGGGGGTACAAGGTGGGGGGGTACAAGGTGGGGGGGTACAAGGTGTGGGGGTACAAGGTGGGGGGGGTACAAGGTGGGGGGGTACAAGGTGGGGGGGTACAAGGAGTGGGGGGGTACAAGGAGTGGGGGGGTACAAGGTGGGGGGGTACAAGGAGTGGGGGGGTACAAGGTGTGGGGGGGTACAAGGTGTGGGGGGTACAAGGTGTGGGGGGGTACAAGGTGTGGGGGGTACAAGGTGGGGGGGTACAAGGTGGGGGGGTACAAGGAGTGGGGGGGTACAAGGAGTGGGGGGGTACAAGGTGGGGGGGTACAAGGTGTGGGGGGTACAAGGTGTGGGGGGGTACAAGGTGTGGGGGGGTACAAGGTGTGGGAGGTACAAGGAGTGGGGGGGTACAAGGTGGGGGGGTACAAGGTGTGGGGGGGTACAAGGTGTGGGGGGGTACAAGGTGTGGGGGGGTACAAGGAGTGGGGGGGTACAAGGTGGGGGGGTACAAGGAGTGGGGGGGTACAAGGTGGGGGGGTACAAGGTGTGGGGGGGTACAAGGTGTGGGGGGTACAAGGTGGGGGGGTACAAGGTGGGGGGGTACAAGGAGTGGGGGGGTACAAGGTGGGGGGGTACAAGGTGTGGGGGGTACAAGGTGTGGGGGGTACACGGAGTGGGGGGGTCAGAGTCGTCCGGCGCTTACGTGGCCGGCGGGGGCGCCGCTCTGCCGGCAGAATCTGCCGGCGCTGGTGCTGAAGATCATGAGTGGCAACTTCGCCCCCGTCTCGGACCGCTACAGCGGGGAGCTGCGCCAGCTGGTGGTCAGCCTGCTCAACCTGGACCCCAGCAAGAGGCCGCAGCTGAGCGAGGTGCTGTCTCACCCCGTGTGCATGAGCGCCATGATCCGCCTCTACATGGACATCGGCCGGGTGCCCGCCAGGTTTGTGTCCGGCGAGCCCGAGCTCGATCCACCGTGGCTAGGAGATGTTGACTACCTCGCCTGATAGACAGGAGGTCGTGGGTTCGATCCCGACCCTGACGCCTGCTGCTGCTGTATATTTGGAGTTTGCGTGTCTCTCCCTCTCCCCGTGGTCCCGTGGATTTTTCTCCGGGTCCTCCGGCTTTTACCCTCCACATTTAGAATCAACATCACCGCGCGTTTGGAGTATTTGGCTGCTAGAAATGTCTACTTGACGATAAGCCACTTTGTTGAGCTATCATTTGTGATATCCAGGAAGCTTCTGAGAAAGAAGATCTGTACAGCAGGTGTGTTCGTTAACATCTCCCAGCCACCGTGGCGCCCTCCACCACGTTCAGTCATCTCCCCCTCCTCGCCTCCCCGTTCACTCCCATCCAGCTCCCATGTTAAGGAATAGGATTTGTCGTCGTCATCGTCACCATCATTAGCCATGATCAATCCACTGCTGGACGAAGGCTCCCCAAGCGGGTTTCCTGCGCACGGGAACCGTCGTCACCACGCGATTGCTCCTCCCTCTCCGTTAGTTTTGGTCACGGGTTTTTTTGTATTTGTAAAAAAAAATTGTTTTTATTTAAATCGTACTGGCGATGTCGATTGCAGGATGGAAAAGCCGATGATGCTGCTGTCGCTGGACGCACAGGGCAGGGCGAGGCAAGTGTGTCGCCCCCGCTTCCCGCGTGAGTATCTTCACGCTCGCCCATCGTTCAACCGCACTCCCTTCGCCCCCTCTGTGCGGGAGCCGATTGGCTCAAGATTATTGCAAGGCCCTGGGATGAATGTTGCGTTGTGGCTTGGCTCTCCAGCACACGACCGGCTAGTGCCGCACTCGTGACGAATTGGCACGTTCTGCGTACGTGACAACCCTTACCGGTTGGCCGTGTCGGGCGGTGGCGGGTTGAACGACACAACGTTTATATTTTTACGCGTCGTGAGTAACGTCGTGAGCAACCCGGACTGGTCTGGGTGCGAGCAACCAATCAAATCTCCCCCTCCGTCTCCGCGTCCCGGCCGACGGCGCCAGTGTCCGGGGACGGAGCGCCGGCCGGGAGCACCGGCAGGGCAGGGGCTGCCCCCCCGCCGCTCTCCTCCGTCTACATGTGGGGCAGCGGGACGCTGGCGCCCGTCAAGCTGGCCATGCCCAACACGGAGGTGCTGCAGGTGGCGGTGGGGCGCACGCAGAGGGCCGGCGTCACGCGCAGCGGCAGGCTCATCGTCTGGGAGGTGAGCACAACGTGGAACTCACCGAAGACTTAAGCTTGCTTGAATTGTCCAGAGCACCTCCGCGTGCCTCGCCATCGCATCGTCGTCGTCGTCGTCGTCATCGTCGTCATCAAGGCGCTCTGCTGCAGTTGCTCCCCGTGGGTGGGGGGCTGGGGGCCCCGGTTGCAGCTGTCTCTGTGCAGAACGAGGTGTCGCAATCACAATATTTATTCACGCCCGCGCGGGACGACCCGGAAACGTGGGGTCACACAGCTTCACGCCAGGCTTCTTCATCTTTATTATGATGATGGCGATGATGATGATGGCGATGATGGTGATGATGGTGATGATTGTGATGATGGCGATGATGATGGCGATGATGATGATTTTGGTGATTGTGACGATGCCGAAGATGGTGATGATTTAATAATGGTGATGATTGTGATGATGGCGATGACCCCGATGACGTTAACAGTGATAAGGCTGATGACGACGACGATGATCATGAGCCGAGTCTCTCCACCCTAAGAGTGGATCGCTGTGAGCACCGTGTCACTCAGCTCTTCCATCCTCCCCACTGTCTGCTACCTGCTGCACCCTGCCCGCTGCACCCTGCCCGCTGCACCCTGCCCACTCCCCATTCCCCGCTGCCCACTCCCCGCTGCCCCGCGGTCTGCGTGCGTGCAGGCCTCTCCGGGCACGGTGGGCGACGCTGCCCTCCCCGGCTCGGTTGGCAGCGTCCAGCCCCAGCTCGTGTCGCGCTTCCTGGAGGGCCAGTCCGGGGTCACCATTCAGCACGTCTCCTGCGGCGACCTCTTCACCGCATGCCTCACCGGTCCGCGTGTGTGTTCATGTGTGTCTTCATGTGTGTCTTCATGTGTGTCTTCATGTGTGTCCCCGTGTGTATCCGTGTGTGTGTCCCTGTGTGTCCCTGTGTGTCACCGTGTGTTCGTGTGTGTTCATGTGTGTGTTCGTGTGTGTTCGTGTGTTTTCGTGTGTGTCCCTGTGTGTTCGTGTGTGTTCATGTGTGTTCGTGTGTGTTCGTGTGTCCCCCTGTGTGTCCCTGTGTGTGCGCTCGTGTGTGTTCGTTTGTGTGCTCGTGTGTGTCGTGTGTGTTCGTGTGTGTCAGTGTGTGCATGTGTGTGTTCGTGTGTGTGTTCGTGTGTGTGCTCGTGTGTGTTCGCGTGTGTCATTGTGTGCTCGTGTGTGTCAGTGTGTGTTCGTGTGTGTCAGTGTGTGTTCGTGTGTGTCAATGTGTGCGTGGGGAGCGGTAGCGTAGCGGTTAGCGCTACACTGCACTGCGGACCCGGCGACCCGAGTTCGATTCCTGCTCACGGCCACCACCAGTGACGATTATCTGAACTGGTCCTAGGCCTCCCCTAGTTCGACTTAGCCTCAAATGAGTACCTGGTGCGGTGTGTAGTAAACATCGCCGCTGGGGAGACAAAGGTGGCCGGCCGTGGTGCTGGCCACCCACCCCCTCGTGTGTCACAGTGCCGGCCTTCATAGGCAGTGATGCTGGTTGTTGTTGTTGTTGTCGTCGTTGTTGTTGTCTCGTGCCCTTGCGAGCTTTTGCATCTTGTCACCGTGCGAACCCGGGCCTTCTGTGTCGTTGTTTCCAGACAGGGGGATCCTCATGACCTACGGCAGCGGCAGCAGCGGCTGCCTTGGCCACGGCAGCTACAGCGACGTCGCACAGGTACCGTGGGGCATCGTGGGATGATGATGATGATGGGATAATGGGTTGAGAGAAATGGGATGGGATGATGGGATTTGTTACGGCGATGGGATGAGATTGGAAAGATGACGTCAGTGGACGAGATGATGGGATGACAATGAGTGGCTAGTCCAGGACGCCCAGTGTGTTGGAGAGTAAACCCACTACAACATTTACAATTTGAGTACCGTGACGTTTCGCTGATAATTACCACCAGCATCATCGGGCTGTGTCACCATGCTTGGTTGACGTGACAAACCTTACTCATTGGCCGTGGCGGGTGGTGGCGGGTGGTGGCGGGTGTAACGACACCACGTTCATATTTACGCGACCTAACCCAAAAAATAAACCTCTGTTACGGTGTTTTTGTGCACTCTTATGGGACCACTCCTATTGGGTCCGGCCCATGACAAGTGCGTGCCGACGGCACGGAGTTCGCCCACCTGGAATAACAGCGCCGTTTTACGTCTGTTGCAAGAACTGGCTCAGGCTCGGGGATGGATCCTGAACATTTGCCGGGAACCAGTTCCTGGTCTTCGGGCCGACGTTTGGCGGATCGCCCAAATGTTGTGAACTCCCTTCCCGTGGGTGTCGAGGTGTCGAGAACCGTGCCTCGTCAGAAGGCGGCTCAGCAAATGTGGGCTCCACCTCTTCCGTCTGTGCGGGTGTGTGTTGAACTTCTTTCGCACCGTACTTACCCCACCGTGGCTAATTGGAGGTGCGGGGGAAAGGCAACAAACTAAACACAAAAAGCAGTTCTAAAGAAATTAGTTTGTTGATCTAGATGATGATTTAAAAGTGCGTAGCGCTCAGTGCGCTTACTAATGTCGGAAGGAAGAACGTTCCAGACGTCCGCAGAAGAAGCGCGTCTGAAAGCGCCGCGCGCGATGCGACGACCACCGACGTCTTTGTTCCATGGCCAGCCAGAAGCCGCCGCCGCCTCTGCGAGGATGAGCGGAGTTGGCGTGCTGATGGTGGTTTATGCTCCTTGACGAGATCGGTGAGGTGTGGTGGTTAATTTGTGGCGAGCGCTTGGTGTGTAATGGGTGCCAACTTACAACGACGCTTTCGTTCGGCAACCGGAAGCCAATGGAGCTGAGCGAGCGCTGTGCGGACGCGTGTGATCGTGTTGCCCCCCTCGCTCCCACGTGTATAATGAACATTCGCTCATTGACCAGTGACACCTTCATATGTAGGGGATGGCAGAGCTCTGGTGTGAAGGGGGGGGACTTGACATCGGCTTCACACCGCATGGCTGTGGTTCCTCCTCCCGGCGCCTCTCAACGAGAGAGGGGGGGGGGGGGGGGTGGGGCAGCGGTAGTGAGGGCTCCGATGAGGAGGTAGAAGGATTATGAGGAGATAGAGGAGGAGGAGGCGTTGAGCACCCCCTCGTCGTCCAAGTCCGACGACGATGACTGACGAGGAGACTGGAGCCAACTTCGTCATCGCCATCGCCGCTCCATCGCCGCGTCAGCGCCGCCGTAGCGTACATCAGCGCTCGCATCACTACGTCATGGTGCGATAGAAGCTCTGCACACACACACACACGTGACGTGGGGTGCGAGCGAATGCTCTTGGTATTACTCTTTGTGTCGTTGGCAGCCCAAGATTGTGGAAGCGCTGCTGGGCTACGAGATTACCCAGATGTCCTGCGGGATGTCGCACGTCCTGGCGGTGAGCAATGAGCAAGAGGTGTTTGCCTGGGGCAGAGGAGACAACGGTAAGACTTCCAACCTCCCACGAAAACTGAACTCGTAAACTGGTTTTCTTTCAGTTTTACCAGGTAAGGCCCCCCCACTGAGCTATGTAGCTGTTTTTTCAGAAGCTGACCTAGCTATCACAACTTCATCATCGCCACAAATGTGATAGCTCAACAAAGTGGATTATCATTATGACGCGGCAATGTATATCAGCCCAAATACTCAATAACCCCCACTATTACCACCACCCCTCTCGGCGTTGGCGAGGCGCTCATCCAGCAGTGGAACGACAAATGGGGGTCTCGTTTTTTTTCCCGGCTTTTATTATTCGCTCGTCTCACTTCCTGCGTCGTCCACCGATGGCATCATCGCTCTTCAACTTTGAACAATTTTGTTATTTAGCGAACGCTATTTCACGCGACTTCCCACAGCCAAAACACCGGATGCATTAACGACGTAGATATAGCCAAGTAGAGATGTTGTTCCTCGGGTGGATGTCAGCCCCCGCATTGCCACAGAGCCGCTTTGCATCCCCTCCTCCGGCACGTGCACGGCGACCAGTCCGCCCGGCACGCCGCGCCGCACAGCTCCCCACTCTTCAACGGAACCACGGGGGCCGAGGCCTATACGTTGAGTTTTCTCATGCGCACGGTGGGCGCGTGCAATTCCTCGTCGGTGCCGCCCTCCGCACGCGTTGCCGTCGTCCGTTACGCGTGGCACCTTCCCACGGGGGCAGGGACGGCTCGTGCGCGCCCCCGTCGCCTGATTACCCCGCCCTCTACCCACAATACCTCTTGTGTTTGTTTTTGTCACTTGCTCTGCACCCCGACGGGTGCCACTGATGGGAAGGAATGGAGGCGATCGCTGCTCACTTTTGGCAGAAAAATTGCCACAATGTCATGAACTCCCTTTGCTTTGAAGCCAATCTGAGGCAGCTCTGTAGTGTCCGCTTCCGTGGGCCGTTCCCTCCGCGCACGACGGATTGCGTTGCCGCACGAGACATGCGAAGAAGCGATTCTTTGTTACGTTCCGCAATGCTGCCGGCGTCAAAGTAGGGTGCCACAGTGGCTAGGAGATGTTAACTCCCCCACCTGGTATGCAGGAGGTCATGGGTTCGATCCCAACCCTGACGCCTGCTGCTGCTGTATATTTGGATTTTGCGTCTCTCTCTCTCTGCCCGTGGTCGTGTTGATTTTTCTCCGGGTCCTCCGGATTTTCGCTCCCCATTTATAATCAACATCGCCACGCATTTCAAAGTATTTGGCTGCTGCTATAAATGTCCACATGACGACAAGCCACATCGTTGAGCTATCATTTGTGATAGGCCAGGTTACTTCTGCCAAAGACGCTATATAGTTCAGTGGGCCTGGTACAATAAAAAAGTCAGTTGTAGTTCAATATGAATGCTTATTTATAATAAACAAACCCACACATGTCACGAAACTTTCCGTAACGACACCGGCACGCGGACTCAGCCCCGTGTGCATCTCTCGGCGTCTTCGTGCGTCTCTCCGTCTCTCTGTGTGTCTCTCTGTCTCTCTGTGCATCTCTCTGTCTCTCTGTGTGTCTCTCTGTCTCTCTGTGCGGCTCTCTGTCAGTGTGTCTCTGTGCATCTCTCTGTCTCTCTGTGCGTCTCTCTGTCTCTCTGTGTCTCTCTGTCTCTCTGTGCATCTCTCTGTCTCTCTGTGTGTCTCTCTGTCTCTCTGTGCGTCTCTCTGTCTGTGTGTCTCTGTGTGTCTCTCTGTCTCTCTGTGTCTCTCTGTCTCTCTGTGCGTCTCTGTGTCTCTCTGTCTCTGTGTCTCTTTGTCTCTCTGTGTGTCTCTCTGTCTCTCTGTGTCTCTCTGTGTCTGTCTGTCTCTCTGTGCGTCTCTCTGTCTCTCCGTGCGCATCTCTGTCTCTCCATGCGTCTGCGCGTGTCTCTCCAATCCCCCAGGGCGCCTCGGGTTGGGCAATCAGGAGCTCCACCTGTGCCCGCAGCCGGTGGCCGTCCCTCCGCCCTACGAGCCGTGCACCGCGCACTGCGGCATCGACTGCTCCATGACGTCACCTCCAGCGGCAGGCTCCTGGCCTGCGGCAGCAACCGGTACGAGCTGGGTTCAAAGTCTCATTTCTCTACCACTGCTCCTCTGTGGTTTGTTTATCGTCCTTCCCCCGCACCTCCGATTAGCGCGATTGGCTACGTACGGTGCGAAAGAAGTTCAACGGACGAAACTAAAACTATTAAACCAAACAATTTTTTTATTTTACCAGGTAAGGCCCACTGAGCGATGTAGCTCTTCGTCAGAAGTGACCTGGCCACAAATGATAGCGTAACAAAATGGCTTAATACGATGTAGAAATGTATGGAGCCAAATACTCTAAACGCGTTTTTCTAAATGTGGAGGGAAAACCCGCAGGAACCGGAGAAAAATCCACGCGACCGCGGTGAGAGAAAGACGCGCAAATATACAGCAGCAGCAGACATCAGGAATCGAACCCAAGGCTCCTGCATGCCAGGCGAGGTAGTTAACATCTCCTAGCCACCGCCTACATACAAAGACAAATGATCTCCCCCCCTTCCCGTCACGTGTAGCCTTAACAGACTTGGGGCAAGAGCTGTTAGCAAGCACCTATGAAGGCCGGCACTGTGGCACACGAGGGGGTGGGTGGCCAGCGCCACGCCCGGCCGCCTTTGTCTCCCCAGTGACGATGGTTTACGCACCATGCCAGGTACTCATTTGAGGCCGAGTTGACAACTGCACCGGGACGTATGCCCCCCTGGCCCCCCCCCCCGCCCCCTCTACGTCTGCCCGACGCGAACCGCAGGTACAACAAACTGGGCCTGGATAAGATCTCGCACGACGGCGACGACGCCGCGTGCCCCGCGGAGCAGACGGAGGAGTCGCTGGTGCTCTCGCCGGTGCAGTCCAGCCCGCTGGACGGTGCCCGGGTGGTCCACGTGGCGCTGGGCACCGCTCACTCCGCCGCCGTCACAGGTGGGGCGCGAGTTGTGTTCAGATGCTTGAACAGCAAATATAAACCTTTTGCAAGGAATCAAGTTCCCGCATTAATCACACACGGTACTTGTTGTGAACGTGCAAACAAAAACATGCGCTGATAATTATACGTGGCGTTGTCTTTGAAACTGATTTGGCCGACACCAGAGACGGCCTTCGTTAGGGCATAGTCTCACCAGTGTCAGACCGGGGAACGACGCCAAAAGGCGAACATGATGTATGTCGACATTCTTTCGCACTGTACGTAGCCAACCGTGCTGATCAGATACTTAAATCTCCGTCTGCCTTGTCTTCGTCGCTCTCCTTCACCTCCGTCGTGTGCATCGTCCTCAAAATACCGAGCTGAGCAATTCTGCACGTAGCGCTCGTGCCATTGTGACGGACTCGGTCGTCAGTCGTGACGCGGTCAGTCGTGGCACGTTTGTAATCCACCAGGACGCACTCTCTCTGGTGTGTCCGTCTGTCCCGTCTCTCTTTGCCTCGTGTGTAGGGCGTCTCACTCCGCCTCCATCTCCCCCGTCTGTCTCGTCCTGTCCCTGCACCCCCCCGTCTTCCTCTCTTCGGTCACCGGCCCTGGCAAATTCTTTGCCGATCTCGCCGCGTCTCGTCGTGCAGACACGGGCACGTGCTACACGTTTGGAAGCAACCAGCACGGGCAGCTTGGCGGGGGAGCTCGCACGAGCAGCCGGGCGCCGCAGCCGGTGGACGGGCTCGGCGGGGTGAAGGTGGTGCAGGTCACGTGCGGCGACGCCTTCACCGTGGCCGTCGCCGAAGGTGACGACGACGGTGCCGCTGCTGCCGCCGCCATGTGCACGTGTGAACGTGCGCGTGTGAACGTGCGTGTGTGTGAACGCGCACGTGAACGTGCGCGTGTGAACGTGCGTGTGAACGTGCGTGTGTGGGGAGCAGTAGTGTAGCAGTAGTGTAGTGAGTGCGCTGCATTACGAACCCAGAGACACAAGTTCATTTTCCGCTCACGGCCACCAACACCGGTGACAATTATCTCAACCGGTCCTGGGCCTCTCCTAGGTTGCCATGAGGTGGTGCTGGCCACCCACCACCTCGTCTGTCGTGCCGGCCTAATATGGGGGATCTCTGTTATCTTTGTGTGTGTCTGTGCACTCCCCGCCTTCACCAACACGCACTGACCAGTGCGAAATAACCCTCACGGTGTGGGGGAGGCTCTCATCCAGCAGTTGAATGGTGAAAGGTCTGTAACCATGACCACCTTATGCTGGGGGGGTGGGGGCCTCTTTGCTCAGAGCACTTGGCTCAGACGCCCCATCATCAATATTGTCACTCCCGTGGTGATAAATTAAGTAACACTTTGTGTGGAGTCAGAGGTTGTTGTTTTTTGCACAGACTGGGCCCACCGCTGTAGGAATGGGGAATTTCCACCACCGGCAATGGAGATGAGCACTCAAGCAATGCTCCCTTGTCTCGCTGAAACATCCCCCGCTCGTGCGTGCGTGCGTCTCTCCGGTTTAGTTTCACGCAAGCCGCGCCAACGCGCGTTCACGCATGATGACTCGCGTTTGTGTCGTAAAAACCACGAGTTAACTTCGTTGCACAATGATAACCTGTGCAGATCCGTGCTCACGCGCGTGCGTGATTCTCTCGTGTGCTCGTGCCAGGAGGGCAAGTGTTCACGTGGGGGAAGGCCGCGCGGGGGAGGCTGGGCCGGACCGACGGCGAGGCCTGCGTTCCTGGGCCCGTGCAGCTCCAAGAGAGGTTCCCCTACGCGGTCACCTCCGTGTCCAGCCGGCACGGCAACACGCTGCTCTCCGTGCACTGTGCCTCACAGTGCCGCTGACACCGCCGCCGCTGCCGGCACGGCGTCGGCGTGACCGACGGTCCTGCGTCAACGCCCAAATTCCTCGCGGCGGCGGCGGCGGCGGCGGCGGTGCCGGTGGCTTGCCCAAGCTCCACTCACAATGTTGAACATTGTGATGCCTCTGGATCGACCATCCACCCATTGTTGATGTTACTGGGTGATTTTAATAATTTTGACCTTTGTTCTTAACTGCCAAACTGCTTGCCTCAATGTCACTAACATTACCAAGTTTGGTTATACCTAGAACTCCTCCTGGAAGGCCTCTCCATTGATGTTTGAGGGTTGTTTGACCATACCTCCCCACACTGGTCAATGTGGGTTAGTGAAGCGTGGGGCAGGACCACGTGGTGAGATATCCCTCGCCACGGATATCAGCCTGCGGCCAGGAATCGAACTCCGCTCACCGAACTCAGCGTGCCGACCGCTGCACCGCCGCTCCTCCCCAGGTTGGGCTAGGATGATCAAATGTGTGCTGGGATATATGTCGCGGGATGTGATACAAAATCACGAACAGTTCACTGTGCCACTGAACAAAACGTTCCGATTTTTTATTGTCAATACATTTGTATTTATATTTACGTGCGTGGGGCATTACTTACATACTACACGGGTGGCACATTGGTTTACCCCTCCCCCCCACACAACCCCCCCTCCTACTGCTTCCCCACACAGCCCCCCCCCTCCTGCTCCCCCACACAGCCCCCCCTCCTCCTACTCCCTATAGCCCCCCACATTTCTCCCCACGGGAACAGATGCCCCAAATTGAATCGTTTTTTCTCATGTCGCGCGAATCCCCCTTCTTGACGTCGTCACTGCGCCTTCTGGTGGCACTGGTGCCACTGTGCCCGCCACTCGTCGGCCTGCAGGAGGCTTGCCGAGATGGCCCAGCCGGCGCTCCGCAGCCCGGCGAGCACCTCTGGGAAGAGGCGCGTCGCGAAATCTTGAGACGCCGACATGCAGGGGTCGCCGGCGGTTATTTCTGCGCAAACGAAACGAGAGCCAAAGTAAACATCGAGATTCTTAAGGTTGAAATTTAGCAACCGCCCGATGGGTTAGGTAAAAAAAACTGGTTGCCAATTTTTTCACGCATCGTCATCATCATCAAGAACCATGGGGCAGATAGCCCCGCGGGTGTCCACTGCACGTTTCGTCATTTGTTCCCATTTTCCTCTCTGTCATGTAGTGCTAGTATGGTCAAGCAGGGCCACACCTATCTGGCACCAATCTCTTATTTTGTGGTCATGAGATTCGCTCTGTTAGGTCTTCCTCTCTTTCCGGTTCCTTCCATTCTTCCCGAACAACACCATTTTTTATTACTTCTCTTTTTGCCATACCTCTCAGGTTCATTGCCATTTACCCAGAGAATCCCTCTCACCGAGCGAGTCTTCGGAATTTCGGGACTTACTGCCAAGTATGGAAATTTAAATGGCAATTTTTTTTATTGGCAACCTTCTGATTGCGAGCGGCACGCTGGAGCTCGGAGACAACGCCACTGACACGAGGCCCCAAGGAGCCTGCGTCTCTCCCCGCGGTCACTGCGCGTGGATTTATCTCCGGGTCCCTCCGGTTTTCCCCTCCACATTTAGAATCAACGTCACCACGCATTTAGAGTAGTTGGCTGCGAGAAATCTCCACATGATGATCATGATGATAAGCCCACATATCATTTGTGGCCAGGTCACTTGTGAAAAAACAGCTAGACAGCTCAGTGGGGCCTTGCCTGGAATAAAGTGCCCCCACTGTCACGTGCTATGCATAAGGGCCGCTACGACTCGCCTCTCTGCAGCTGCAGGAAGCCGTCCCGGTGCTCCGCGGCCACCTCCACGGTGGCCCCGCGCGGCAGAGCGAGGCTCAACAGCTGTGCGTGGAAGCAGGCCCCGACGATGTCGCTCGCGCCGGACGAGTAGTGCAGGACGATCGAGACCGCTCCTGTACGACGCCCGCCCGAGAATCAGAGGCAGCCTCCACCCGTCTTGGCGAAGGTCGGGGCAAGGTGCCGTCTGTCGAGCGGCACCCGCCAAGGTCATCGACGGGGACGCGTGCGGCGGGAGGCCGCCCTGCCACGGGCCCCTGTTCTGGGTTAAGGGCTCCACGTCGAAACTCGCGAGGACCGTTTCCACCACGCCGCTCAGCGCGGGCTCACGAAGGTGCGGTGGTGGGTGGGGGTTCAGGTGTTGTACCGCGCGTACGTTGGAACTTCTTTCACACCGCATGTAGCCGACCGTGCTAATCGGAGGTGCGGGGGCAAGGACGACAAACTGAACACTGCAACACTCTAACAAGGTCAACGCTAATTAAAATTGCGAAGCGGTGAGAACGTTGACACGTGCTCCGTTCCTGGACACCGCTGAATCGACGGTCGGCACGGAGAACCGAGGTCTCCCTGGGCCGCCCCGTCCCGTGGGCTCCGGTGCAGTTACACCGCCTGCACACTCGACAGCCAAGCCACTGAGTTGCCTGTGGCACGGTCTGGCACGCAGCCGAACAAAGTCCCGGTCCCATGCAACCTGCCGCACTCACCGCGCGCTTTGTTTAGTCGGAGGAGGTACTTCCTGTTGCTTGCATCCTTCGGTAGTTCACTTGCCCTGCAACGCAACAAACGTAGTTCATTAGCCCTGCAACACAACAAACGTAGTTCATTAGCCCTGCAACGCAACAAACGTAGTTCATTAGCCCTGCAACGCAACAAACGTAGTTCACTTGCCCTGCAATGCAACAAACGTAGTTCATTAGCCCTGCAACGCCACAAAGGCCACACTGGCAAAGCGGACCGAACATGGAAACGGTCTCCAGCCAAGCGGAAACTGGGCTTTGTAAATGTTGGAAAGGGCCACGGTCAAGTCAAGTGTGGGAGCACACGCCCGGACGGCAGCATCCACTCTGGGTCGCTCAACCCCCAGGGGTCCCTTCCGGCAAAGCCCCCATAGCAAGCCCCCTTCCCCAGGGGTCCCTTCTGGCAAAGCCCCTCAAGCAAGCCCCCTTCCCCAGGGGTCCCTTCTGGCAAAGCCCCTCAAGCAAGCCCCCTTCCCCAGGGGTCCCTTCCGGCAAAGCTCCTCAAGCAAGCCCCCTTCCTATCCCCGAGTCTCGATCTGATGCAGCCTCGCGAGACCATGAGGCCATCCTCCTCGGCCTCTCCTCCAGCCCACGAGTTTCTCGAGCGCAGAGAATCCGGTGGGCAAGGGGTCAACGCGAAGGGGCAACTTCAACGCGAAGGGGCAGCGTCAATACAGAGGGGCAGCTTCAACACGGGGGGCAGCTTCAACACGGGGGGCAGCTTCAACACGGGGGGCAGCTTCAACTGGGAGGGGCAAGCGAGGAGCCACGTGCTCAAGGTGTGGAGAAGCCTCACGTGGTGATGACGTCGGCGAAGGGAACGCCAACGTTGACCGTGAGGGATTTGCCGAAGGCTGTGGGAATCACAAAGCAGGCGGTTGCCGTCCGAGCGTCTCGCGTGTGGCATCCCTCAAACATTCCATTTCGTCTCTTTCACCGTTTTATTGCACTTACGCTGCCGGTGTCGTGTACGTTTGTATGTGTAGAGGAGTAAAATGGGGACGTGACGTCATGTGTGCCGTCCAGTGCGATGACGTCACGGAACGTGGCATCATGCACGCTGGGGGGCTCGATGACGTCATGTCTCGTCTAGTATTTAAGGGGGACCCCGTGACAAAAGCGGGGTCACTGTGGGAACGGGTAGAGTGAGAAGGGTGGAGAGGGAACCAGGGGTAGAGAGGGATCGACGAGAGTCAGGAGTGAAGCCGCTGGTAGCCGTAGGAGGTGCTGCTCTTCCCGGTCGGTGGGGTTGGCTAGTGCCCCCATCCGACTCGAGGGAGAGAGACCGGAGCTAGCCGGGCTGGACCAGGACTTAGTGTAGGACCCCTAACCCCTGGGAAGTTGTCCCACCCTTTGTGCTATTGTAATACACTTAATAAACCTTTGGCGAAAGCCCTTACCTTCAAGCCGTCTCCGAGTCGTCGCCGGGAACTCCTCAACACATGTATTACATTACGTGACTTCCGCACAGCTGTGATCGACGTAGCACTCAGAAATCTCTCCGGATTCGGTGTGCAGTGAAAGCGGTGGCCACCCTCTCCACACACCTGTTCACGCTCACACCTGTTCACACAGACAGCCGCTCACCTGTCCTCCTCTGCCTGCCAGGTATAAGGACCGGTCGCTGTGTTCCTTACAGCCCGGGCATACGCACCTGTGAGATCTCAGCCTGGTGCCCTGTGGAGAAGGCCACGGCCCCACGGTGAGGGGCACCTCACACACACACACCTGCGTGAACACCTGTATGAGCACCTGTATGGAGAGCTGCATGAACACCTTTACACACAGCAAGGATCCCCCGTTAGTAGCGAGTCGCAGCACCTGTGAAGGCCGCCGGCACAACACACGAGCGGGGTGGTGGGCAGTAACCACGCCCGGTTTGTCTCTCTCCCCGGGTTGGTGATGTTTACACTCCGCACCGGGTATACATTTAAGGCTGAGTAGACCTAGGGGAAGGCCCAGGATGGGTTGAGACGCCCGTCACCTGGCGTTGGCTGCGAGAGAGAACTGAACTCGGGGGGGGGGTTTGGTGGTTCGGAGCGCGGCGAGAAAGCCGCCACACAAAATAACCACGCGGCTCGGCAGAGGGGTCAGGCAGGAAGCTTCGCTGCTGCCAGCGGGATTACAGAGAGGATCCCTCGTGGGTTTTCACTGCCGTTCGCTTCGGGGACACAGTGAGGCGTAAGCGTAGATTGAGGAAAGTATTTAACGGGGTCGGCTGGTTAAACTAAACTTTTTACGTGGTCTAACCCAAAAAAAACGCATTATGGATTAAACTAAATTATCAACAATTTTTTTCAGAAGCGACCTGGCCACCCACAAATGATAGCTCAACGAAGTGTCGTCTCGTGTGGAGGAGATGCGTAGCCCCAGCGAGGAGGTTCTGTGAACTCGTGTGTGGTTACGAGCAAGCGTCGTCCCCGCTCTCTCCGCGTCTGTCCAGGAGGCCGGTGCTCGCCGGGGCTGAGAATTTCACAGTCTTCATCAAGAACACAATCAGGTTCCCCAAGTTTGACTTCAGCAAGTGAGACATTCGACACACGCATATATACACGCACGTATATATGCACAAAGACAAAGCTGCCCCAAATAGCCTTAACAGACTGTAGGGGCAAGTGCTGTTAGCGAGTCGCACCTGTGAAGGCCGGAACGGCGCACGAGGGGGTGAGTGGCCAGCACCACGCCCGACCGCCTTTGTCTCCCCAGTGGCGATGTTTACACACCGCACCAGGTATTCACCTGGGGCTGAGTCGTCCTACGTGTGATTGTACGTGCGGTCACTGCATTGCACGCTTTCAGATACGCTTCTGCGGCTATCTGGAACGCTCTTCACTCCCCTACCAGGAAGGCACTGGAGCGGTGCACTTTTAAATCATCATCGAGATTGACAAACTCATTTATTTAGAACTGATTTGTGTTCAATTTTGATTTAAAGCTTTCGTGACTGCAGTAATTCATATTCTTAGTTATTTCGGTAAAGTCACGTTGAAGGGAAACAACAAAATAATACTATATATAATTATTTTTATATTGCTATATATTTTATTATTTTGTTGCTTCCCTTCAACGTGACTTTACCGAAAGAACTAAGAATATGATTTGTGTTCAGTTTGTTGTCCTTCCCCCGCAACTCCCGATTAGCACAGTTGGCTACGTACAGTGCGAAGGAAGTTTAACACACACACATATACACATACATGCACATATACATACATACATGGTTTTTTTTGTTTTTTTCAGTTTATTTATTTTGGTATAGCCCTGTGAGCCATTCGGCTATTGAATCGGGTGCAACCACAACAAAAAAAAACCTAAAACACGAACAAGAAAACATCTTAAAGTGACCATGTGACTGTGCAAACAGAAAATCCATGACAAAAACGGCAAAATATTCCTGAAAAAAAGCACCGTACACCAACGCTGTGCAAAAAAAATCCCAGTGGGATGCAAGTCAAACAACAGCCACAATAAAACTTAGATTAAGGCCATCAGTCTAACTCCGTACTACAACAAAACAAACATGTCCAACCCAAAAAAACGTTTTCGAAAATCACCAAAAAATAAAGCCATAATTGCAACGTAACAGTGATCATAGGGACTGTGACCGAATTTTTACAATAAACTACGTAAATAACATGTAACACCAAATCCTAGAGCCATAGCTGGCTGCATGAGTTACTCCACAACAACAGAAGCATCAGTCGGAGTATCAAATTTTGCAATGCACCTTTAAGATCAGCACGCTAAATCAAAATACAGATAATACTTTGCAGCGTCATCCGGAGCGAAACATTTTATTTTATTTTACGCCAATGAATAGCAGTGGCAGCAAGGGGTGTACAACTCCTCTAGAGCAGTTTTGAGAGAAGATCTCATTGGTAGCGATTCAAGTTGCAGTTTTTGTACGCCAATAGGGAATGTGAAGCTGGTAAATGAGCGAAGACCTGAGGTCAAATTTGTTCTTTGAAACAGAGAGGAGATCCAGTAGGTAGTCTGCGGATTTTTTTGTAAGTACATCGTGAATAAATAAGATCTGGTGCACAAGCCGTCGAACATTACGAGATGTTAAGTTTGACCCAATGTAGAAATCATAGTGGTGAGTCCTATATGGGCAGTTCAATGTAAATCTTAAGGCCGAGTGATAGATGGAATCAAGCTTCTTCAGTACAGTACTTGAGGCTGATTTATACACGATGTCACAGTAGTCAAGTAGAGGCAGTATGGTAGCTTTTATCAATTCCAAACGGAACATTGGGGGGAAGCAGTGCTTGTGTCGATACAGAAAACCAATTTTTATTTTTGTCTTTTTACCAATATAGTCAATGTGATCTTCAAAATTCAGTAGTAGAATGCAAGCGATGGTAAGCGAGCACCTATTAAGGCCTCCATCACACACACACAGACCTACATCGCACACACCTACATCACACACACACACCTCCATCACACACACCTACATCACACACACCTACATCACACACACCTGTACTGCACATACACACCCACCTGCATTTTGCACACACACACCTCCATCAGACACACAAACACCTTTACTGCACACACACACACTGCACACACACCTGTACTGCACGCACACACACCTGTACTGCACGCACACACACCTGTACTCCACGCACGCACACACACCTGTACTCCACACGCACACACACACACCTGTACTGCACGCACACACACACACCTGTACTGCACGCACACACACACCTGTACTGCACACACACACACACCTGTACTGCACACACACACACACCTGTACTCCACACGCACACACCTGTACTGCACACACACACCTGTACTGCACACACACACACCTGTACTGCACACACACACACCTGTACTGCACACACACACACCTGTACTACACACACACACCTGTACTGCACACACACCTGTACTGCACACACACACACCTGTACTGCACACACACACCTGTACTGCACACACACACACCTGTACTACACACACACCTGTACTGCACACACACACCTGTACTGCACACACACACACTGCACACACACACACACACACCTGTACTGCACACACACACACACCTGTACTATACACACACACACACCTGTACTACACACACACACACACCTGTACTGCACGGCACAGTGGTGCGGTACAGCAACTGCTCCGTCACTGTCACTGCCACCTCCACGTGACTCGAGGGAGCGCCAGAGGAGCCTCTTGTCTGGTGATATATAACAAAGGCAAAGATCCCCCGTGTAGCCTTCACGGACGGTTGGGGGCAAGTGCTGCTAGCGACGGCCGGCACGGCACCCTCGATGAGGCGTGGCCAGCACCACGCCCGGCCGCCTTTGTCTCCCCCAGTGTTAATGGTTACACTCCGCACCAGGCACTCACGGTACACCCTCACCCTGCCCTCGTCTCCGTGTGCCCCCGTGTCCACCCGTGTCCACCCGTGTGTCCGGCGTGCCAGGCGTAACGTGCTGGAGCGCGCCGAGGCGGACTACCTGAAGCGCTGCCGCTACAGCGCCACGGCCGCCCCCTACTGCCCGATCTTCCGCCTGGGCCAGCTGGTGCGCGCAGCCGGGGAGGACTTCCACAGCCTCGCCGTGGAGGTGGCGCCCTGCCTGGCAACACGCCGCGGACATGACTCACTACGTGTACACGGCGTGTACACCACGTACACACAGGGTGCATACTCCACCCCCTCCACTCCCAATGAGTGATGGGGCAGTTGTGGAGAGAATGGAGAGGTTTCTGTACCTGGGCAGTGTGCTTATGACCAGCTCCAGTTTGGCAGTCGATGTCTCACTTCGAATCAGTCCAGCGGCGTTATCTTTTCACTCAGCAGCTACAACACATTCCTGCGGAGGGAGCTGGTAGGAACGTTGGGTTGCTCGGTCAATGGCCAGGGTCAACGGCGGCACCACGTGGTGTATTCCGCAAATATGCCCGACTGTGAGGGCGGGCACAAGCCGGCGTGAGTAGGTTAAACGTTGAGTTTTATAAGGGCACCACGGGGTGACCAGCCCCTCCCCAACCAGCCCCACCCCTACCACCACCCACCCACCCAGCCCCTCCCCACCCTCCACTCCCCACTCAGCCCCTCCCTCCCCACCCAGCCCCTCCCCACCCTCCCCTCTCTACCCAGCCCCACACCTCCCATTTTTGTATGCACGACGGACGGACGGACACAATAATCCCCTGTGGGCTGGTGTAACCAGGAGGTTCCTACCAGTATAATGCTGCTGTGTGGAAGCTGCCTGGCTTGTTGCTCCGCAAGAATCTTTGGATCTTCGTGCCCACAGTGATATCCTTCCTTCTCTATGCTTACAAAACATGGAGCCCTGTAAAGAAACATCTTGGCTGGTTTGAAACATTCAGGCAAGCCTGTCCACGATCAATCCTGGGTTTAACCAGGCTGGATTGTGTGATGAGCTCACAGATCCTTTACTGATCTGGACAAAGTCCCATTGGTGAGATCCTCCATTGGCTGGGTCATGTAGCCCACATGCCAAACCACAGCATGCCCAAACAGCTTTTGTTCGGCCGGATAGAGAGGGCTAAACGAGCGTGGCATGGGCTAGAGAAGAGATGGCATTATGTGGTAACAGAGGATATGGAGCTGAGTGGACTTGAAACTTGAATTTGGAGTGGAGTTGCCAATGACTGGTACGAGCAGTGTCAAGATCGGCCTTTATGGAGACTTGTGAAGGACGCTGCTACTGGGCAGTTGGAGGCAGTCGCCCTCCAACACCACCGGAGGGCGGAGGAGCGACGCTCACAAAAACAAGTGTAACGTCGGGTGGCTAAAACACAGTGAGTTGGCACAGTGGGGGGCACAGCTGGTGCATCAACCAGTCGTCTCGGTCAGTCAAAACATGTCACCTGCTGGGTCTGTCCCGTGACCTCCCGTCAGCGAGCCTTCGACACTTCACGTGGCCACAAAGTGCACCTGGCCTGGCACAGGCGCCGTGGTGGCGTCACCTTCACTTAGTGGCGTATGGCGGGTATTGGTAATGCTGTGTTAATGCTGTGTGTGTGTAATGCTGTGTAATGCTGTGTGTCTGTGTAATGCTGCGTGTGTGTAATGCTGTGTGTGTGTAATGCTGCGTGTGTGTAATGCTGTGTGTGTGTAATGCTGTGTGTGTAATGCTGCGTGTACAGGGTGGCGTTATCGGGGTTCAGATCGAGTGGAGCTGTAACCTGGACCGCCCAGCGAGTGAGTGCCACCCCGTCGACTCCTTCAACCGCCTCGACGCAGCGCGACCCCACCTCAATGCCTCCGCCTCCTCCTCGGGGTACAACTTCAGGTGGGCCCCTTCACTCTCACCATCTTCCTTAACCCCTCACCGTAACATTAACCCTCACCGTAACTCTCACCATAGCATTAACCCTCACAGTAACATTAACCCTCACCGTAACATTAACCCTCACCGTAACTCTCACCGTAGCATTAACCCTCACAGTAACATTAACCCTCACCCTAACATTAACCCTCACCGTAACATTAACCCTCACCCTAACATTAACCCTCACCGTAACATTAACCCTCACCCTAACATGAACCCTCACCCTAACATTAACCCTCACCGTAACATTAACCCTCACCCTAACATTAACCCTCATCCTAACATTAATCCTCACCGTAACATTAACCCTCACCGTAACATTAACCCTCACCGTAACATTAACCCTCACCGTAGCATTAACCCTCACCGTAGCATTAACCCTCACCGTAACATTAACCCTCACCGTAACATTAACCCTCACCGTAACATTAACCCTCACCATAGCATTAACCCTCACCGTAACATTAACCCTCACCCTAACATTAACCCTCACCGTAGCATTAACCCTCACCGTAACATTAACTCTCACCGTAACATTAACCCTCACTGTAACATTAACCCTCACCGTAACATTAACCCTAACATTAACCCTCACCGTAACATTAACCCTCACCGTAACATTAACCCTCACCGTAGCATTAACTCTCACCGTAACATTAACCCTCACCGTAGCATTAACCCTCACCGTAGCATTAACCCTCACCGTAACAATAACCCTCACCATAGCATTAACCCTCACTGTAGCATTAACCCTCACCATAGCATTAACCCTCACCGTAACATTAACCCTAACATTAACCCTCACCGTAACATTAACCCTCACACTAACATTAACCCTCACCCTAACATTAACCCTCACCCTAACATTAACCCTCACCCTAACATTAACCCTCACCCTAACATTAACTCTCACCCTAACATTAACCCTCACCCTAACATTAACCCTCACCGTAACATTAACCCTCACCGTAACATTAACCCTCACCGTAGAATTAACCTCTACCGTAACATTAACCCTCACCTTAACATTAACCCTAACTGTAACATTAACCTTAACATCAATCCCGAACTGCAACATTCACCCTAACCCTACCGTTAAAAAAAACAAGAACCCCAACCAACGAACGTTACGCGCTGACCAACACCGCAACCCTTCAACCCGCACCCTTTCGGCCCATGCAGATTCGCCAAATACTACCGGTAGGCGGACGGCGGTGAGCAGCGGAAGCTCTTCAAGGTCTACGGCATCCGCTTTGACGTCCTGGTGTTCGGCAAGGTGAGCGCCACACGGGACATGCGACCTATTTTATTCACGTTTCCCTTTTATCTTAACTTTGCGTGAAGTGGCCTTGAACGTTGTGGTACGAAATGCGCTCTGCTCTTTAAATAAAGATCGTTATTAGTTTCTTATTATTGTTTGGCCAGGTGACATCGTGGTAATTCAGGCACGAGTTCACGAGAATGAGACTTGGCCAGTTGCCAAATCTCAGCCTCACTCACAGACCCTTCTGGGACAGTCAAAAAAAGAAACAGTGACTCACTGCGAGACATCGTTAATAGTTATCCTAGTGATGAACTCGTGGTTTCTCTCATAGAAATGTGGAATTTACAGCTCTGATTGAGATGGGAGTGCAGCAAAAGCCAGTGTTGCACTGTACTTACTATGCTGCCCGTAAGTATGCTCTAAAACTTAATCAACTCTGCTCTGACCAGCATGGTGAAGTATGGTCAAATAACCCCCCCCCCCCTCAAGACCCACATGGTGTGTGGCGTGGGAATATCCTCATCCAGAAGTGGATTGACCCTGAGCTGCAAACGAACATATACATAATGAACTAACCATGACCCTTGACCCAGGCGGGCAGGTTCAGCATCGTTCCCACGGCCGTGAACGTGGGATCAGGCCTGGCCCTGCTCGGAGCGGTGAGACACATCTCCCCCTTGCTCTCCCTTTCTCTCTCCTCACTCTCACAGCCCCCACACTCTCCCACTTGCTCCCCGTCTCACTCATTCCCCCTCACTCACTCATTCTCTCTCGCGTTTTGCAATGATTCAATCTGTGCATCATCCATTGTCCTAACCGCTCAGTCACAGGTAACAGCGTTCGCTAAATAGCACTCTTCCCCTCGCTCCCCCTCCCGCTCTTCCCATCTCATCTCCGCCCTCACATTTTCCTCTCCCTTCCCTCACTCTGCAGCTCCTTGCCAGCCTCACCCTCTCCTTGTCTCTCTCGCCCTCTCACCCCCATCTATTACGTCCTCCTTATCACACATCCTGACTGTACGTGTGAACAGTGGAACGTGTGTGCTACCCACATGATCCGTATGTGTGTGACTGCATGGGCTACATGGTATATGTTAAGTTCAAGTTTATTTTGTTTCACCAGGTGTGAGCTCAAGAGGCAAGGACAAAGTCGCACTCGCAAGATTGTGTGAATGAGTGGGTGAGAGGAGATGGTGTGTGTGTGTGAACGAGTGGATGAGTGATCAGTTGAGTGAATGAATGAGTGGGTGACTGAGTGTTGATGAGTGGGTGGCTGAGTGGGTGAATGAGTGGGTAAATGAGTGGGTGAGATGGTGGATGGGTGGGTGAATGAGTGGGTGATTGAGATGGTGGGTGGATGAATGAGTGGGTGCTTGAGATGGTACATGAGTGGGTTGGTGGGTGGGTGAGTGAGATGGTGGATGGGTGAATGAGTAATGGTGATTGAGATGGTACATGAGTGGGTGAGTGACTAGGTTGGCGAATGAGTGGTTCAGTGAGACTGTGAGTGAACGGGTAGTGAGTGAGATGATAAGCGAGCGAGCTAGTTTAAGTTAAAAGTTTTTTTGTTTCACCAGATGAACTCAAGAAACCAGGATGAGTCTCAATTGCCAGTGATGGGTTGCAGATATTACAAAATAAAAACAAAGTACTGCAATGAAGCACACAGAAATCAGTAGAAACACAACATGAGCAATAACAAAATATTGGACAGCGTAAAGCAATATTAAGTCTTTTTTTACTGTTCGCAGTACCCATAATAGAGGTTTTTGTGTTAGATTTTCGCCATCTAACCCAAAAACCTCTTAGAGTTAATATTGGTTGCGAATTCCTCCGTGTTAAACTGATCGCAGTACATTTACAATTAAGATACAGAGATGTGGAACAAATATAATACGTAAACAAACAAGGATATATGATGTCAAGTGCAATTGCAAATGAAGTTAAATCTCTACAACATGTATCTATGTGTTTGTGACAGGGCGTCGGGAGTTAAGTGTGGTTAGCGCACTGCGCTACGAACCCCGTGACCCGAATTCGATCCCAGCTCATGGCCAACATTGGTGACGAAAATCTGAACCGATCCTGGGCTTCCCCTAGGTCGACTCAGCCTTAACTTAGTATGTAAACATCGGCACATGGGAAACAAAGGCGGCTGGGCATGGTGCTGGCCACCCACCTCGTGTTGCCACCAGCCTTACTAGGTGCTCGCTAAAAGCACTTGCCCCGGCAGTCAATTAAAATGCTATATGGGGGATCTTTGTCTTTTTTTTCGGATATGGTAACGGTAGTAAGTAGGCGACCTCAGTTCGATTCCTGGCCACGGTTAACATCAGTGGTGAGTGATATCAGAAGCGGTTCTGGGCATCCCCAAGGTCGACTAAGCCTTCAAATGTAAAGGTTGCCACCTGTCCTGCAGGTAGCAGTGATTGATTTGTACCACCGCTGCTGATGGACCACAGTGCTGACTGAAGAACGGCGTCTGGGTTTGGTCCACGGTGGAAAAAGGGTGGCGACCCCCTACTCATATGACTAGTAATAATGTAAATGTATAAAGCGCCCTTAAACAATCGCTGTCAGGGCGCTATGCATGGCAAGGCGGAAAATAGTTAACGACAACCAGGAGAAGAAGAAGTGAGAAGGACGTTTTAAACATAGATGTTTTTAGTCGAGATTTGAAGATTTGTCGTCTGTCTCGGAAGTCCGGACCTCGAACGGCAACGAGAGTTCCAGAGTTTAGGTGCCGCAATTGCTAAGACGCCGTCACCACCCTCCAAGTGTGAAGCCTGGAGCCCGTGGGGCAGTGAGCAATGCCGAATCTGAAGACCTTAACCATCTTGTCGCGGTGTGCAAAATATCAGCACTGGGGAGACAAAGGTGGTGGGCGGGGCGCGGCGCTAGCCGCACCACCCGCTGGTGCGCCGGCCTCAACGGCAGCGCTTCCCCCAACGGTCCGCGTGCGCTGTGGAGGGGGGGGGGGGGGTGATCTTTGTCGTTGTGACTGTGCCACACAGGGGGCGTTTTTCTGTGACCTGGTGCTGCTGTACCTGAGCAAGCGGAGCCCCTTCTATCGGGAAAAGAAATACAAGGAAGCCAGGTGAGAGTGTGTGTGTGTGGTCTCTGCGTGCGGAGAACTATAAACTGAAACTGTTTATTTTACCAGGGTAAGTGCCCGCTGAGCTGTGTAGCTCTTTTTCAGAAGTGACCTGGCTATCGCAAATTATAGTTCAACAAAGTGGCTTGTCGCGTGCAAATTTATAGTGGCCAAATACTCTCGGCGCACGTTGATTGTAAATGTGGAGGGAAAAACGGGAGAACCCAGAGAAAAATCCACGCGGCCACGGGGAGAGCATGCAATCTCCAAATATATTGGCGTCAGGCTTGGGATCAAACCCACGACCTCCTGCATACCAGGCGAGAAAGATAACATTCCACCAGTCTCATTTGCAAGAGTGACATGGGGGGGGGGCGGCATCAGTCCGCTGCCAGTAGTGGGTAAAGATTACTTCTGCTCCCGTGTGTTTATGTGTAATTGTGTTGAGCGGTGGTGTAGCGGTTAGTGCACTGCAATATGTATGTTGAACTTTTTTCACACCGTATGTAGCCAACCACGCTCATCGGAGGTGCTGGAGGACAAGCTGGTGACCCGAGTTCGATTCTCACTCACAATCCATACCAGTGACGACAATCTGAACCGGTCCTGGGCCTCCCCTAGGTCGACCAGCCTCAAATGTGTACCTGGTGCGGTGTGTAGTAAACATCGCCACTGGGGAGACTAAGGCGACCGGACGTGGTGGTGGTGGCCACCCACCTCCTTGTGTGCCGTGCCAGCTTCCATAGGCGCTCGCGAACAGCACTTGCTCCTCCAGTCTGTTAAAGGCTATAAGGGGGAACTTTGTCTAATTCCAATGGAGTACTTTTCAGCGTCATTTTCGAATTTGCACCCTGACGTGGGCGGCACACAATGGCCTAACTCTTGTGAATAACGTCATGGGAATCGTCCACCGAGAGGCAGATGGCGGCGTACTATTATGGCCGACACATACCTCAAGTAATAACCAGGGTGGCCGCTGGATTCAAACCGTGAAATACCACCGTGCCAAGATGTTAACTACCTCGCCTGGTATGCAGGAGGTCGTGGATTCGATCCCGACCTTGACGCCTGCTGTATATTTGTAGTTTGCGTGTCTCTCTCTCTCCCCGTGGTAGCGTGAAATTTTCTCCAGATCCTGCGGTTTTTCCCTTCACATTTAGAATCAACATCACACGTATTGAGTATTTGGTTGCTATACATTTCCACACGATAAGCCACTTCGTTGAACTATCATTTGTGGCCAGGTCCCTTCTGAAAAAGAGCTGCATAGATAGCTCAGTGGGCCTTACCTGGTAAAAAAAAATAGTTTAAGATGGTAAATAGAACCTCTGCAACGAGCGGCAAACACGCTACTTCTGGCCCACATCACGAACCGATGTAGCACCGGTGCGGTATGGTCTCATAACCCGCACGGCGCGGGGAAGGCCCTCATCCAACAGTGGATTGACAAAAAGGGCTGCACGTGTCCTCAAGACACATCTCTTGTTTTTCTCCGGTGCACAGGTTTCAGAGAGGAGAGAGCGTGCAGATGGGGATGAAGCGAGACTCTGTCACCATCGCTACCATCATCTGACGGCAGGAGCGCGCGCTCACACACACACGGCTGCCGTTCGCCGCCGAGTGACGGTGCCATCATCCGCGCCACGTGGGCCAGGCTAGGTGCACTTTGAGGCCGTCACGTGAATGCAAAAGTGTGGAAGGCTAGCTGCAGGCAAGAAGGTCGTGGGACAGACCCAGGTGTTGTTGTGAGTTAACCAACATAAACGTCTGGCAGGTGCATCACCCGTGCTCCCCACTGCGCCAACTTGCTGCGATTTAGGCGCCCGGCATTCCACTCGTTATTGTGAGGGTCGCTGCTCTGCCCTGTGTTGTGGGTGGAGGGCAATTGCGTTGCAGCTGCCCAGTAGTGTCCTTCATGAGCCTCCTCCACAGAGGCCGATCTTGACAATGCTGGTACCAGTTATCTACAAATCGAATCAGCTCCACATCCTCCTGTACCGCATCAATCCATCTCTTCTCCAGCTCATGCCACCGCGGTTATTTTGCCCCCTCCATCTGGCCAAACAGCTGCTGCTTGGCCATGTGGTGGCTGGGCATGCGGGCTACATGACCGTGCAAACGCAGCCTCGCCTGTCAGAGGAGCTCACTGATGATGGGGACTGTGACCGGATCTTTCAAAGATCTGAGTTCCTCACACAATTCAGTCTGGTTAATCTAGGATGGATCGTAGGCAGGCCAGCCTAATTGTTTAAAACCAGCCCAAATGCTCCTCTAAAGGGCTCCACGTTTCGCAAGCATAGCGAAGAGAGGGCATAACGCTCATACACACACGCACACATGCATTTATAAAGATACACAAAATATCATACAGAAACAAAACATATTGTACATGTACACACAAATGATTCCGTGTGCAGCCTTATAGACTGTGCAGACAAGTGTTAGTGAGCACCTATTAAGACCAGCGTGACATGCAAGGAGGGTGGTGAGGCCAGCACCATGCCTGGCCGCCTTTGTCTCTCCAGTGTTGTTGTTTACACACCTCACCAGTTAATCACTCGAGGCCAAGCCAATCTAGGAGGAGACCCAGGACCGGTTCAGATAATTGTCATCATTATTGATCATGAGCTGGACTCGAACTCGGGTCGCCGGGTTCGTAGCGCAGCATGTTAACCACTGCACTACCGTTCCCCAAACAAAGATCCCCGTATAGCCTTAACAGACTATTGGGGCAAGTGCTGTTAGCGAGTAGCAGCGCCTATGAAGCCCGGCACGGCACACGAGGGGGTGGGCGACCAGCACCACGCCCGGCCGCCTTTGTCAAGACCGGTTCAGATGATCGTCACCGGTGTTGGCCGTGAGCGGGAATCGAACTCACGCATTGCCGGGTTCAGATTCAACTTGCTACCGCAGATGTCCGCGACGAGTAATTGCTGGGTTTGGGCTCGAGTGCAAAAAGTGCTATGACACAATACACATGGACGACCCCTTTTTAAATTCACCCTCTCATCTCACGCAGTAACTTATAGCGATAATATATACACATACGTGTGCAGCCTTTGAAAACAACTAATCCGTACTCGCAAGCAGGATAAAGATGCATCTGTTTTTGTATGTTCACGAATACATGTGTTTTAGAGTTACCATGACCGTATTCTCAGGAATATTAGACACTCCCACAAATGTAAGCCGCACCCCAAAACTTGTCCACTGTCAATAGAGTTCTAAAGATCTGGAAGTACGCACGTTTAAAAACGCGCAACTCTTAAAACCCAGGTTATCACGAGTAGGAACACAGCTACTGGATTATGAGAGACACCACCAAACTCTTCCTTTAAAAATTCGGGCGAACAAAACGGTGTCTTATTATCCGGAGAATACGGCAAAACTTTAATTCATATCGCGCCTACGTGCCACTGCATCTCAAGGCACGCTGCGCAAGAAACGGAGAACAGGGGCAGGGAGTCGACAGCATGGTCGGCCAGGGGTGGTCGGAGATCATTTCCAAACTGGGGGCGGCAGAGGAGAGAGCGAGTGACGTCTCACCGAGCGACTGGGAGAATGCGACCCTCTCTAGGACATTGACAAGCAAGGGGATGTGAGATGATAGGGATATTTCAGGGACACTGCAGGTGGGGGGGGTCCAGCATTTGTTTATTTCAGGACAGGATAAAAAGCTATGCGCGCGTGACATTCCATACCATTAGCTGTCACACGAAGGCCGGAAACGTATAAAGGGCAAGCAGTTAACGGGTTTTTTTTAAATCGTGAAATATCAACATCAATTATCTTTGCGGTGGTGCGAAGGTTTACTCTGTTGGACACTGAAGTTACTTATGCTTCTGTATTATGTTTTTCTCTGGCTTAAGCGGTGGGCTGCCACACCTTGGATTTGAGTAAGCGGGCTCACAGCAAATGCTGTCGACAATTTACTTGTTCACGTTATTGTCGTGTTGCACGTGCGCACAAGAACACGCGTGATTGGCCGAATGAGGTCACACGGCGTTGACAAGGTTGCCCAGGTAACGCAAAGAAAACAACACGGTGGAAAGTTGCTGTGTTTTTATTAATGTGTTGAGGTGTACAGATGTTAAATAATAATAATAATCAGGTGACTTTACCACGGTACATATATACAGACAGTTGAACCTATTGCCATTCCACTTTGGTTCGGGTTAACCCAAAACCGAAATAAATATTTAAGGTTTCAGTAGGTTCAAGATAGGCTCATAGGTCTGCACAGATATGTTTCATGAACCCATGCACTTGTAGTACTGCAATCTCTTGGCCAACTTGCATCACAGTGGCATCATGGAGATTCAACAAATACTCTTTGGTTCTATTCGGTAAAGTCACGTAGGTAAAAAAATAAAACAAAAATCACGACGTTTCGGCCACAACACAAGCGGCCTTCATCAGGTGAAGGGACCAGCCTGTCTCGAAGACTGCGCTGGAGTGAAACGGAGCCAAGCTCAGACTGCGACCTTTAAGCTGTGTGAAGGCCGCTTGTGTTGTGGCCGAAACGTCGTGATTTTTTTTTTTTTTACCTACGTGACTTTACCGAATAGAACCAAAGAGTATGGATCCTTGCAGTCACGAAAGCTTCAAATCTAGAATAGATTGAACAAATCTCTGCTTTATTCACCAACCCTTTCCTCTATATATCTACTTCTGAGGAAGCTCAAGCCTCCCGTAAATCACGTGACTTCTGTGTGGCCACCCTCACTCTGAATCCCTCTCCTCACCGCCCCCTGTGGCAACGGATACCTCTCCGTGCAACGACATCGAGGCCCTTGTCGCCTCTGTTTCCTAACCACGTTGCTAGACATCTGCGGAAAAATACTGGAAATTTATAAAAAAAAAAATAGCTTCACAGCTTTCTCCAGGATAAATAAAGATTCTGATTCTGTTTCCTGACCCTTTGCTCCCGTTTTTTCCATTTCTTCTCCAACCTTTTCCTCTTATTTCCCATTATTTACCTTTCCCATTCTCTTTGCCATTCCGTTTTAACTTATTACACATTACACAGTCCTTGACTCTACTTCTTTCCCGTGGTTGTGCCCCACTGGTCAAGAGACGCGTGTCTTTGGCGTGCTAACCCCCAGCTCTCTCTGCTATCGCGCGATCCGCCCCGTTGAGATTTATGATCACCTCATTCTCAAGCGAGAGGCGTTTGTGGTTTTATACGCCAGAAAAACCGCCAGGTGGCAATCGCCTTCTTGGGTGCCCCTTGACCACTTGGTGGAAACTCCACATTCCCCTGGCAGTGTCCACGCGTATTTACATTGACGGGAAAATGGCTATGTTGTGAGTGGACGGGAGTGCGGTGATATCTATTGTTGTGCAGTACATCTATGCTCCCGCGTCTTTGCTCCCTCACCTTCACCAGTGCCACCTGTGATGGTGTAATGGGTTAGCACACGGAGACCGGACTTGCAATCACCGAAGGCCGCTGGTTCAATTCGACCTCCTGGCGGCGGGAGTTGGAACAATGGTGGAGGTTTATTAAATCCCCTCCACCTACACCACCCAGCAGTGGTGAAAGGGTTCTGTACCACAGTTCGGTGAGTCGAATCGGCAGGTCTGGGTGTGGTGGATGCAGGTGAAAGTGTGGTGGATACTCCTACCTCTGTCAAGATGTCTGGATACTCCCACCTCTTCCGAGACGTCTGGCACAGCGTGGAAGAGCCGGACAAAATCGCCTCCTCATGATGGTGTATGAGCTCTGCAGTAGCCACCCGCAATCCGCTCTCGTTGGAGGCCCTGCCTTCCGCCAGCAGGCACGTGAACCAGTGATTGCAGGGGTCTGCGCCTTCACAAGGGGGTTCGAGTTCAGAGGAGGACATTTCAGGAGCTATCCGGGCTCCTGTGGTGACCACTGATTTTTTCCCCCCTCACGTTGCCTATATTTACATGCAATTGAAGTATAAGATAATAGGTTTTCCCATTTTTTTTCTGGCAACAAAACAGGTGTTAAGATGTTTTAACATTGTTAAGATGCCAGAAAAAAGGGGAAAACCTATTATATTTTGGTACTGGCAAAGGAGGTCCCATGATGTAATTGAAGTATCATTTCCCATTGTTTTTAAAGTATTGTAACGTGCCAACTTTAAAATGACATTTATACGTAATGCGCACTTTGGTTACACAGAAACTCGTACTTGAAGCTGTCTAAAAGTTGTGTCGCGATGATAATCATAATAATAATAAACGCATTTGATGAAAAGGTTGATATCGATTGCACCTTTGTGAACCATCTTAAATGCTTCGTATTATCTTTGGTACTCTTTGGTTAAATTTCGATTTAAAGCTTTCGTGACTGCAAGGATTAATCTTCTTTGATGAAGGCCGCTTGTGTTGTGGCCGAAACGTCGTGAGAATATTATTGTGTTATTTTATCAATTTATTATTTTATTCTCATTCTACGTGACTTTACCGAAAGAACCAAAGAAGACTCTTTGGTTCTTTCAGTAAAGTCACGTAGGTATAAAATAAAAATAAATTACAACGTTTCGGGCGCAACACAAGCGTCCATCATCAGCTGGGAAAGCTTCAAATCAAGATTATTATCTTTAGTATTGGAAAAGCCCTTGATCCAGCAGTGTATAGATGATGGAAGCCGATGATGCATTGCGTATACAAAACTCAACAAAGAATTAACATCATTGAGAACATGTCATCAAATACAAGTAGGTAGCAAGCAAGACAGTATGGCTCCCTCATAGCTATCTGTCCCTTATGTGTAATAAAAACTCTATAACAAATGGTATTCTACTCCACAGTAGTTCTCAGCCGGGAGTATGCGGACTCCTGGGGGTACGTGGTGAATGTGGGTGGCCAGCACCATGTCGCCTCTGTCTCCCCAGTGGTGTTAACTACCTCACCCAGGAGATGTTAACTACCTCACCCAGGAGATGTTAACTACCTCACCCAGGAGATGTTAACTACCTCACCTAGGAGATGTTAACTACCTCACCCAGGAGATGTTAACCACCTCACCTAGGAGATGTTAACTACCTCACCTAGGAGATGTTAACTACCTCACCTAGGAGATGTGAACTACCTCACCTAGGAGATGTTAACTATCTCACCCAGGAGATGTTAACCACCTCACCCAGGAGATGTTAACTATCTCACCTAGGAGATGTTAACTACCTCACCTAGGAGATGTTAACTACCTCACCTAGGGGATGTTAACTATCTCACCCAGGAGATGTTAACCACCTCACCCAGGAGATGTTAACTACCTCACCCAGGAGATGTTAACTACCTCACCTAGGAGATGTTAACTACCTCACCTAGGAGATGTTAACCACCTCACCCAGGAGATGTTAACCACCTCACCAAGGAGATGTTAACCACCTCACCTAGGAGATGTTAACCACCTCACCTAGGAGATGTTAACCATCTCACCCAAGAGATTTTAACTACCTCACCTAGGAGATGTTAACTACCTCACCTGGTTTCGATTTAAAGCTTTCGTGACTGCAAGGATTCATCTTCTTTGATGAAGGCCGCTTGTGTTGTGGCCGAAACGTCGTGAGAATATTATTGCGTTATTTTATCAATTTATTATTTTATTCTCATTCTACGTGACTTTACCGAAAGAACCAAAGAAGACTCTTTGGTTCTTTCAGTAAAGTCACGTAGGTATAAAATAAAAAATAAATCACAACGTTTCGGGCGCAACACAAGCGTCCATCATCAGGTGGGAAAGCTTCAAATCAAGATTATTATCTTTGGTACTGGGAAAGCCCTTGATCCAGCAGTGTATAGATGATGGAAGCCGATGATGCATTGCGTATACAAAACTCAACAAAGAATTAACATCATTGAGAACATGTCATCAAATACAAGTAGGTAGCAAGCAAGACAGTATGGCTCCCTCATAGCTATCTGTCCCTTATGTGTAATAAAAACTCTATAACAAATGGTATTCTACTCCACAGTAGTTCTCAGCCGGGAGTATGCGGACTCCTGGGGGTACGTGGTGAATGTGGGTGGCCAGCACCATGTCGCCTCTGTCTCCCCAGTGGTGTTAACTACCTCACCCAGGAGATGTTAACTACCTCACCCAGGAGATGTTAACTACCTCACCCAGGAGATGTTAACCACCTCAACGAGGAGATGTTAACTACCTCACCGAGGAGATGTTAACTAACTCACCTAGGAGATGTTAACTACCTCACCCAGAAGATGTTAACTACCTCACCTAGGAGATGTTAACTACCTCACCTAGGAGATGTTAACTACCTCACCCAGGAGATGTTAACCACCTCACCTAGGAGATGTTAACTACCTCACCTAGGAGATGTTAGCTACCTCACCTAGTAGATGTTAACTACCTCGCCTAGGAGATGTTAACTATCTCACCCAGGAGATGTTAACCACCTCGCCCAGGAGATGTTAACTATCTCACCTAGGAGATGTTAACTACCTCACCTAGGAGATGTTAACTACCTCACCTAGGAGATGTTAACTATCTCACCCAGGAGATGTTAACCACCTCACCCAGGAGATGTTAACTACCTCACCCAGGAGATGTTAAATACCTCACCTAGGAGATGTTAACTACCTCACCTAGGAGATGTTAACCACCTCACCCAGGAGATGTTAACTACCTCACCCAGGAGATGTTAACTACCTCACCTAGGAGATGTTAACCACCTCACCTAGGAGATGTTAACCATCTCACCTAGGAGATGTTAACCATCTCACCTAAGAGATTTTAACTACCTCACCTAGGAGATGTTAACTACCTCACCTAGGAGATGTTAGCTACCTCACCTAGGAGATGTTAACTATCTCACCCAGGAGATGTTAACCACCTCACCCAGGAGATGTTAACTACCTCACCCAGGAGATGTTAACCACCTCAACGAGGAGATGTTAACTACCTCACCGAGGAGATGTTAACTAACTCACCTAGGAGATGTTAACTACCTCACCCAGAAGATGTTAACTACCTCACCTAGGAGATGTTAACTACCTCACCTAGGAGATGTTAACTACCTCACCCAGGAGATGTTAACCACCTCACCTAGGAGATGTTAACTACCTCACCTAGGAGATGTTAGCTACCTCACCTAGTAGATGTTAACTACCTCGCCTAGGAGATGTTAACTATCTCACCCAGGAGATGTTAACCACCTCGCCCAGGAGATGTTAACTATCTCACCTAGGAGATGTTAACTACCTCACCTAGGAGATGTTAACTACCTCACCTAGGAGATGTTAACTATCTCACCCAGGAGATGTTAACCACCTCACCCAGGAGATGTTAACTACCTCACCCAGGAGATGTTAAATACCTCACCTAGGAGATGTTAACTACCTCACCTAGGAGATGTTAACCACCTCACCCAGGAGATGTTAACTACCTCACCCAGGAGATGTTAACTACCTCACCTAGGAGATGTTAACCACCTCACCTAGGAGATGTTAACCATCTCACCTAGGAGATGTTAACCATCTCACCTAAGAGATTTTAACTACCTCACCTAGGAGATGTTAACTACCTCACCTAGGAGATGTTAGCTACCTCACCTAGGAGATGTTAACTATCTCACCCAGGAGATGTTAACCACCTCACCCAGGAGATGTTAACTATCTCACCTAGGAGATGTTAACTACCTCACCTAGGAGATGTTAACTACCTCACCTAGGAGATGTTAACTATCTCACCCAGGAGATGTTAACCACCTCACCCAGGAGATGTTAACTACCTCACCCAGGAGATGTTAACTACCTCACCTAGGAGATGTTAACTACCTCACCTAGGAGATGTTAACCACCTCACCCAGGAGATGTTAACTACCTCACCCAGGAGATGTTAACTACCTCACCAAGGAGATGTTAACCACCTCACCTAGGAGATGTTAACCACCTCACCTAGGAGATGTTAACCATCTCACCTAAGAGATTTTAACTACCTCACCTAGGAGATGTTAACTACCTCACCTGGTTTCGATTTAAAGCGTTCGTGACTGCAAGGATTCATCTTCTTTGATGAAGGCCGCTTGTGTTGTGGCCGAAACGTCGTGAGAATATTATTGCGTTATTTTATCAATTTATTATTTTATTCTCATTCTACGTGACTTTACCGAAAGAACCAAAGAAGACTCTTTGGTTCTTTCAGTAAAGTCACGTAGGTATAAAATAAAAATAAATCACAACGTTTCGGGCGCAACACAAGCGTCCATCATCAGCTGGGAAAGCTTCAAATCAAGATTATTATCTTTGGTATTGGGAAAGCCCTTGATCCAGCAGTGTATAGATGATGGAAGCCGATGATGCATTGCGTATACAAAACTCAACAAAGAATTAACATCATTGAGAACATGTCATCAAATACAAGTAGGTAGCAAGCAAGACAGTATGGCTCCCTCATAGCTATCTGTCCCTTATGTGTAATAAAAACTCTATAACAAATGGTATTCTACTCCACAGTAGTTCTCAGCCGGGAGTATGCGGACTCCTGGGGGTACGTGGTGAATGTGGGTGGCCAGCACCATGTCGCCTCTGTCTCCCCAGTGGTGTTAACTACCTCACCCAGGAGATGTCAACTACCTCACCCAGGAGATGTTAACTACCTCACCCAGGAGATGTTAACTACCTCACTCAGGAGATGTTAACCACCTCAACGAGGAGATGTTAACTACCTCACCGAGGAGATGTTAACTAACTCACCTAGGAGATGTTAACTACCTCACCCAGAAGATGTTAACTACCTCACCTAGGAGATGTTAACTACCTCACCTAGGAGATGTTAACTACCTCACCCAGGAGATGTTAACCACCTCACCTAGGAGATGTTAACTAACTCACCTAGGAGATGTTAACTACCTCACCCAGAAGATGTTAACTACCTCACCTAGGAGATGTTAACTACCTCACCCAGGAGATGTTAACTACCTCACCCAGGAGATGTTAACCACCTCACCTAGGAGATGTTAACCACCTCACCTGGGAGATGTTAACTACCTCACCTAGGAGATGTTAACTATCTCACCCAGGAGATGTTAACCACCTCACCCAGGAGATGTTAACTATCTCACCTAGGAGATGTTAACTACCTCACCTAGGAGATGTTAACTACCTCACCTAGGAGATGTTAACTATCTCACCCAGGAGATGTTAACCACCTCACCCAGGAGATGTTAACTACCTCACCCAGGAGATGTTAACTACCTCACCTAGGAGATGTTAACTACCTCACCTAGGAGATGTTAACCACCTCACCCAGGAGATGTTAACTACCTCACCCAGGAGATGTTAACTACCTCACCTAGGAGATGTTAACCACCTCACCTAGGAGACGTTAACCATCTCACCTAGGAGATGTTAACCATCTCACCTAAGAGATTTTAACTACCTCACCTAGGAGATGTTAACTACCTCACCTAGGAGATGTTAGCTACCTCACCTAGGAGATGTTAACTATCTCACCCAGGAGATGTTAACCACCTCACCCAGGAGATGTTAACTATCTCACCTAGGAGATGTTAACTACCTCACCTAGGAGATGTTAACTACCTCGCCTAGGATATGTTAACTATCTCACCCAGGAGATGTTAACCACCTCACCCAGGAGATGTTAACTACCTCACCCAGGAGATGTTAACTACCTCACCTAGGAGATGTTAACTACCTCACCTAGGAGATGTTAACCACCTCACCCAGGAGATGTTAACTACCTCACCCAGGAGATGTTAACTACCTCACCAAGGAGATGTTAACCACCTCACCTAGGAGATGTTAACCACCTCACCTAGGAGATGTTAACCATCTCACCTAAGAGATTTTAACTACCTCACCTAGGAGATGTTAACTACCTCACCTGGTTTCGATTTAAAGCTTTCGTGACTGCAAGGATTCATCTTCTTTGATGAAGGCCGCTTGTGTTGTGGCCGAAACGTCGTGAGAATATTATTGCGTTATTTTATCAATTTATTATTTTATTCTCATTCTACGTGACTTTACCGAAAGAACCAAAGAAGACTCTGAAAGAACCAAAGAAGACTCTTTGGTTCTTTCAGTAAAGTCACGTAGGTATAAAATAAAAATAAATCACAACGTTTCGGGCGCAACACAAGCATCCATCATCAGCTGGGAAAGCTTCAAATCAAGATTATTATCTTTGGTATTGGGAAAGCCCTTGATCCAGCAGTGTATAGATGATGGAAGCCGATGATGCATTGTGTATACAAAACTCAACAAAGAATTAACATCATTGAGAACATGTCATCAAATACAAGTAGGTAGCAAGCAAGACAGTATGGCTCCCTCATAGCTATCTGTCCCTTATGTGTAATAAAAACTCTATAACAAATGGTATTCTACTCCACAGTAGTTCTCAGCCGGGAGTATGCGGACTCCTGGGGGTACGTGGTGAATGTGGGTGGCCAGCACCATGTCGCCTCTGTCTCCCCAGTGGTGTTAACTACCTCACCCAGGAGATGTCAACTACCTCACCCAGGAGATGTTAACTACCTCACCCAGGAGATGTTAACTACCTCACTCAGGAGATGTTAACCACCTCAACGAGGAGATGTTAACTACCTCACCGAGGAGATGTTAACTAACTCACCTAGGAGATGTTAACTACCTCACCCAGAAGATGTTAACTACCTCACCTAGGAGATGTTAACTACCTCACCTAGGAGATGTTAACTACCTCACCCAGGAGATGTTAACCACCTCACCTAGGAGATGTTAACTAACTCACCTAGGAGATGTTAACTACCTCACCCAGAAGATGTTAACTACCTCACCTAGGAGATGTTAACTACCTCACCTAGGAGATGTTAACTACCTCACCCAGGAGATGTTAACCACCTCACCTAGGAGATGTTAACCACCTCACCTAGGAGATGTTAACTACCTCACCTAGGAGATGTTAACTATCTCACCCAGGAGATGTTAACCACCTCACCCAGGAGATGTTAACTATCTCACCTAGGAGATGTTAACTACCTCACCTAGGAGATGTTAACTACCTCACCTAGGAGATGTTAACTATCTCACCCAGGAGATGTTAACCACCTCACCCAGGAGATGTTAACTACCTCACCCAGGAGATGTTAACTACCTCACCTAGGAGATGTTAACTACCTCACCTCGGAGATGTTAACCACCTCACCCAGGAGATGTTAACTACCTCACCCAGGAGATGTTAACTACCTCACCTAGGAGGTGTTAACCACCTCACCTAGGAGATGTTAACCATCTCACCTAGGAGATGTTAACCATCTCACCTGGTTTCGATTTAAAGCTTTCGTGACTGCAAGGATTCATCTTCTTTGGTTCTTTCGGTAAAGTCACGTAGAATGAGAATAAAATAATAAATTGATAAAATAAATAACACAATAATATTCTCACGACGTTTCGGCCACAACACAAGCGGCCTTCATCAGGTGAAGGGACGAGACGGTCTGGAGGACAGCACTGGAGTGAAAAAGCCACGCTCAGATCACTTAAAGGTCGTGAGAATATTATTGTGTTATTTTATTTTATCAATTAGGAGGTCGTGGGTTCTATCCCGACTGACGCCTGCTGCTGCTGCTGTATATTTGGAGTTTGCGTCTCTCCCCGTAGTCGCGTGGATTTTTTCCCAGGTCCTCCGATTTACCCTCCACATTTAGAATAAACGTCACCACGCGTTTAGAGTGTTTGGCTGCTGCTATAAATGTCCACGTGATAAGCTACCTCACCTTCGTTGAGCTATAATTTGTGATAGACAAGTCGCTTCAAAAAATTGTTCTCAAGCTCAGTGGGGCCTTATCCGGTAAAATAAAAAGTACTTTAGTATTATAGTTTAAAAAACACTCCTGGAGTGCCACTCTCTACTTCAGTCCTCGTACCAATAGGTCATCTGTTTCACCATTGGGGTCAATAATTTTTAAAATCGTGAATTTGTTTTCCTCAAAAAGCGTGAACTTTGCAAGTCAAAGTTATTGCTTAGAGCGGTGGTTCTTAAACCGGGGGGCTACGGGGACCCCTGCGGGGTACCGTGAGGTGATTTATAAACTTGAGATGATTAATAAACTTGATAATTTATAAACGTGAGGTGATTTATAAACGTTAGGTGATTTATAAACTTGATAATTTATAAACGTGAGGTGATTTATAAACGTGAGGTGATTTATAAACGTGCGAAATTATATCAGATGTGAAAGTCATTGGTGAACAATCGTGTGGTATGAATCTGCCGATATAAAATAACTAGGAATAACATTTACATCCATCTGGTAATCCAGAGTAATGTTGGTTCCCAATGGTAAACACATTTACCTCACGCGTGCACAGCGCGTCCGTTGATTATTTTTAAACTTCTCGTCGCTTTACAGTGGCTAGCCATATTCTTAGTTTTTTCGGTAAAGTCACGTTGAAGAGAAACAACAAAATAACAAAATATATATAAAACAATAAAAAATTCTCACGACGTTTCGACCATAACTCAAACGGTCATCATCAGGTGTAAATCAAAATTTAGTGGCTAGCCAGTTAGGATATCACCGCACAGACGTGCACAATCGGTTAAAAGTATTGATGTTCATTAATTCGTAACATGTGGGAGGCGGGATTGGAGGCTGTTGGTTAATAGAATTTGCGAGTTATCTGCGAGCTATAATTGTGGTTTGCCTACGTTTTCAACCACTGTACATACGACTTTTCAAGAATAAAATATAAACTTACGCCTATAAAAGATATAATATACTCGTTTACAGAGGCGCTGTACTCACCAGTCGGTTGTTGTGATTTTTTTAACTTTATTGTAGAGAAGCAGTGGCGTCGGTCTACATTACAGTCGACATCGAGTACAAAGATCCCCCGTGTAGCCTTTACAGGCTGTAGGGGCAAGTGGCGTTAGCGAGTAACAGCAGCGCCTATGAAGGTCGCTACAGGAGAGGTGGGTGGCCAGCACCACGCCCGGCCGCCTTTGTCTCCCCAGTGGCGATGTTTACTACACACCGCTACACCAGCTACTCATTTGAGGCCGAGTTAATCTAGCGGAGGCCCAGCACCCGGTTCAGATAATCGTCACTGGTGGTGTTGGTGGCCGTGAGCGGGAATCGAACTCGCGGGTGGCCGGGTTCGTAGCGTGTGCACTGTACAGACTGCCGATAGCGCCACCACTCGGCAGCAGCGTCTCCACGCAACATCACACAAAAACTTTCCTGATCTCACACACACACACCTTTGAATGTCATGACACGTGTGTGTGTGTGCGTAATGAGTCGTAACACGTGTGTGTGTGCCATGAGTGTGTAAACATCGCCACTAGGGAGACAAAGGCGGCCGGACGTGTTGCTGGCCACCCACCCCCTCCTGTAGCGACCTTCATAGGCGCTGCTACTCGCTAAGGCCACTTGACCCAACCGTGTGTCACGGAGATCTTTGCCTCTGTGTACCACGACATCGACGGCGTGTGTGGTGCACCTGGTGCTCAAGCGGCAGAAAGCTATGCGGCGAACATTTCACATCAGAACCCGCGGCCCACGTGGTCCCCCTCTGACGTCACCGAGCGCACAGGCTTCCCGCGTTGCATTCTGGGATTGAACTCGTCGAGAGCAGTCGCACGGTAGGTGGAGCTCCTGCTCCTTAGGTGATGTCTCTTTAATTTGTGTGATATCTCGTCACGAAAGTGGGATTATTTGTCTTTCACATTTCTTAAATAATCCGGGAACATTTTACAAATGTTCAATAAAAGGCGTACACCTTTTGGCGTCATGTGGTCGAGCACCAATTGGGTCGAGGCTCAAAAGAAAGCCGTCCCTTGGTGTGGACCAATCAGATTCAAGGGCAATGCATCATATATTATCAAAGTATGTTTTTTGTTTGCATTTTGACTTCAGGTATTGTGGTTAATGCAGACATGAATCCTTGTTAAAAGGTTTCAGTTTTGTTGCCAGAAAAAAGGGGAAAAACCCTATTATTACATTTTGGTACTGGCAAAGGTCTAATGATGAAGTGTCCTACTTCTTGGTTATTTCGGTAAAGTCACGTAGAAGGGAAATAATAAAATTAAATAATAAAAATAAAACATAAAATAAAATTCTCACAATATTTTATTTTTTAATTTTTATTGTTATTATTTTATTATTTACCTTCTACGTGACTTTACCGAAAGAACCAAGAAGATTAATCCCTGCAGTCGCGAAAGCTTTAAATCGAAAGTTTCCTACTTGTAGGCATGCAGTCACCAAAGAGCTGACATTCATAATAAAGGTTTTTGGGTTAGATCGCGTAAGTAAGTCATGACAAACCACAGGGTCTACTTAGCCATGAATGTGATTTCAAAGTGGACAGTCTGAATAGGATCATTGGTGGGGGTTTTCACATCTACGTTATGGTGTACATGCGTAGATGCGTGCGTTTGGCCGTGTGACGCTGAGTGATGTCCTTATGCTCTAACGGACGCAAACCCAAATCCCAGTTGTAGATTTACTCAGCTCACCATTCCTTTGGTGTTGACAAAATTAGGACCGTGTGTTTTTTTTTTGTTTCCCGTAACTGCAATGTCTATGTATGTTGAACCTCTTTGGCACCGTACGTAGCCAAACGTGCGAATGGGAGGTGCGGGGTGAGGGACAAAAAACTAAACACAACAAGGGGCCATCCATTTAGTAGGCACGCAAAAGTCTGTCAAAACTTGACCCCTCCCCCCCACCCTGTACGCACGCATACTTTTTACACCCGCCCCACCTGCGTACATACGCTTGAAGCACCCCCCCCCCCCCGAATCCTATAGAACGGCTGATATTGAATCCACGCAGAAACGATCAAGGACTATCTAACTATTTTGAAGACCAATATAGACAAATTATTATCGAGCCTTCACCCCCCCCCCCCCCCCGTTTCCTATGCGTACGTACATTGTCAGTCGACCCCCCATACACAAGCATACGCATTTGGGTTAACCGCCCCCTCCCCCCTCCATGCGTACGTACTAAATGGATGGCCCCCAACAAGCAGTTCTAAATAAATTTGCTTTCAATCTAGATGAGTTCAAAGTGCATCATTGAGGTCATCCTGTGCGGAGACAACCTGCCAAGGGACTCCGGGCATTTCCACTAATTTTATTTGGTATTTATTTGGTGCTTATTTCATCAACCCTGAGAGATGATGGGCTGAGGTGATGTTAATACCTAATACATACTCGCCTGACAGTCCAATGCTACAAACTCACATCACAAAACAGTGACACAAGCTCAATTGACAGCATGGACAACGGCTCATGTGAAAGTATACGCACAGATATCAGTTCCCCTTACATCAAAAACACTGACGTTTTATTTCACAAGCCCTCTGCACAGTACAGACATGGGTACAATCTCTATTGAGGTCCAGGATAATCGATGCCACATAAACACCTTAAGTGATCGCATATCCCTTAGCTAAAACTGATTTATATTAAATGATCCGTTTAACACGTGGGCTTTCGCGACCAATATCATCCATAAGAGGGTTTTTTGGGTTAGATCGCGTAGATATATAAATTTGTCGTTATTTTACGTCGTACTCAGATTGTAAATGTTGTGGCTTGGCTCTCCAACACACCGGCGTGCTGTACTAGTGACGAATTGGCCACGTTCTGTTTACGTGACAACCCTTACTAATTTGCTGTGTCGGGTGGTGGTGGGTTTTAACGACACATTTATATATTTACGCGATCTAACCCAAAAAAAACTCGATCATGGATTAAATTATCCACTTGTCTACTTGTTGCATTTGTTTACCCAGGAGGGCCCCACCGTGTGACTCATGGCTGTTTTTCAAGAGAATGCTGCCAAATTTTCGTCATGGGGCAATCATGTCATAGGGCGATGATGTCATAGGGGCGATGATGTCGTAGGGGTGATGATGTCGTAGGGGCGATGATGACAAAGGGGCGATGTCATAGGAGTGATGATGTCATAGGGGCGATGATGTCAAAGGGGCGATGTCATATGAGTGATGATGTCGTAGGGGCGATGATGACAAAGGGGTGATGATATCGTAGGGGTGATGATGACAAAGGGGTAATGATGTCATAGGGGTGATGATGTCGTAGGGGCAATGATGTCGTAGGGGCGATGATGACAAAGGGGTGATGATGTCGTAGGGGCGATGATGTCGTAGGGATAATGATGTCGTAGGGGTGATGATGTCGTAGGGGCGACGTTTGCCTTTTGGCGTTGTTCTCTGCTCTATATCACTGGTGAGACAAGGCCACAAAGGAAGCTCTCTCTGGTGAGGCCAAGTCAGTTTCTAGCACAATGCTTACGTTATTATCAAAGCGTGTTTCTTTGCATGTTTTACCACAAGTATGTGTGGTTAATGCAGGTTCGATGCCTTGCAATAGGGGTCTATTTGGTGAGTGAACATGTTAACACCTCCTGTGTTATTCCCAGAAATGGTAAAACCTTTTTTCTTATTTATTTATCAGTCGGGGGCAATGATTGCTTTCTTTACAATTGAGTAATTTACTCAATTTGGATCAAGACGCCGGCACATAATCGGCTACTCTTGCACTTATTTGTGTCACGGGACCTTGAACGTTTGCCGCGAAGCAAACGGCACGTGCGTCCACGTCGCGTTCGCATCATAGATACACACTGCAGCATTATCCAGGGCGGCCGCTGGAGTCTAACCGCGAACCTCTTCTTGCAACGATCGGCGAACGTGCGGCCACGCCGTCAGGTTGCCTTGGCAGCAATCCACTGGCCCACGACGCATGAATGTGTGCGTCGCGTTGTACGTGATGAAGGCGTTACTGATATATCTGTGCGTTTGTGTGTCCGCGTGTGACTAGCAGCAATGGATGAACCTGTCGTCATCGCAGAGGCAGGGATGCACTTCACGCCTGCCGGTACTACTCCATTCACTACAGTATAATCGTAGCGCCCGATCCACTGCTACGTCTCTGCATCTAGCGCACACACGCACAACTCGAGTTCACTGCATTATCAACAGCCACGATCAAAGACAGTGGTCACCGCATTGCGCACTTTCAGATATGCTTTTGCGGCCGTCTGGAACGCTCTTCCTTCCGATATTAGGAAGCCACTGGAGCTATGCACTTTTAAATCATCTAGATTGACAAACTAATTTCTTTAAAACTGATTTTTGTGTTAGTTTTGTGTCTTTCCCCGCACCTCTGATTAGAACATCTCCATAATGGCATGATCCCGCCATACAACAGTCCTAGAACCTGCACACGTTCTCATTTCATTTCTCCGTTTGCGTAATTACATCAAAAACACTGACGTTTTATTTCACAAGCCCTCTGCACAGTACAGACATGGGTACAATCTCTATTGAGGTCCAGGATAATCGATGCCACATAAACACCTTAAGTGATCACATATCCCTTAGCTAAAACTGATTTATATTAAATGATCCGTTTAACACGTGGGCTTTCGCAACCAATATCATCCATAAGAGGTTTTTTTGGGTTAGATCGCGTAAATATATAAATTTGTCGTTATTTTACGTCGTACTCAGATTGTAAATGTTGTGGCTTGGCTCTCCAACACACCGGCGTGCTGTACTCGTGACGAATTTGCACGTTCTGTTTACGTGACAGCCCTACTAGTTGGCTGTGTCGGGTGGTGGCGGGTTTTAAGGACACATTTATATATTTACGCGATCTAACCCAAAAAACCCCTCTATCATGGATTAAATTATCCACTTGTCTGTGTCGTTTTGTTGCATTTGTTTACCCAGGAGGGCCCCACCCTGTGTCTCATAGCTGTTTTTCAAGAGAATGCTGCTAAATTTTCGTCATGGGGCAATCATGTGTGCGTCGCGTTGTACGTGATGAAGGCGTTACTGATATATCTGTGCGTTTGTGTGTCCGCGCGTGACTATCAGCAATGGATGAACCTGTCGTCATCGCAGAGGCAGGGATGCACTACACGCCTGACGGTACTACTCCATTCACTACAGTATAATCGTAGCGCCCGATCCACTGCTACGTCTCTGGAGCTATGTACTTTTAAATCATCTAGATTGACAAACTAATTTCTTTAAAACTGATTTTTGTGTTAGTTTTTTGTCCTTCCCCGCACCTCTGATTAGAACATCTCCATAATCGCATGATTCCGCCATACAACAGTCCTAGAACCTGCACACGTTCTCATTTCATTTCTCCGATTGCGTAATTTCTTCTTGGGCGTGTTCCTCCTTTGGCTTCCATTCCATGATTAAGTCTCATCCCTCAACGATGCTATACCCCTCAATAGAAGACACGTAAGAGGTTAGACTGAGCTCTTGTAAGTGATGCTCTCCTTGTTGATGCTTACTCTGCTTTCAATGCACATACACGTTCTTGGTACGTGCGTGTATGTGTGCGTGTATGGACAGCGCTAGTGTAGCAGTTAGTTCACCGCGCTACAAACCCGGTTACCCGAGTTCGATTCCCGCTCACGCCCGCCAACACCAGTGACGATTATCTGAAACGGTCTTGGGCCACCCCTAGGTAGACTCGGTCTCAAATGACTAACAGGTGTGATGTGTGAACGTCGCCACTGGGGAGCCAAAGGCGACCGGGCGTGGTGTTGGCCACCCACCTCCCTTGTGTGCCACAGCGCCGACGTTCATAGGTGCTACTCGCTCACAGCACTTGTTCCAACAGTCCATTAAAGGATATACGGGGGATCTTTGTCTTTGTTTTGTGTGTGTGTGTATGCAGATATCATCCAGAAATTCGGAAGTAGAATGACACCGTTTGAGCATGATGAACTCACACGCTACAAGCGCATCTATTATTTCAAGATCCGTCAGCCATCACACAGTTCTTTCAGCGCTGTCCATGATTTCATAAGTCCCCACTACAAGTTGGTACGTACCCTCAACCAAGGTCCATGTGGTTTCCAACCAATTCACATCTCACTGTAAACATAACACCCCTGGTTTAACACATAGGATTTCTCTTCTTGGTTCTTTCGGTAAAGTCACGTAGAATGGAAATAAAATAATAAAAATAAAACATGATAAAATTCTCACGACGTTTCGGCCACAACACAAGTAGCCTTCTTCAGGTGAAGGAACAGAACTGTCGGGACGACAGCGCTTCAATGAACACTGCTAAGCTTGGCAGCGTCTTTTAAGCTGGGTGGGAGGAGCAGAGCGCCTTGACAAAGGAGTTTACATATCAACAGAAGAATTTAGCATTGAAGTAGCTGTGTTAATGTGTTGGATTAGCAACACACTGCTAATCCAACACAGCTTAAAAGACGCTGCCAAGCTTAGCAGTGTTCATTGAAGCACTGTCGTCCCGACAATTCTGTTCCTTCACCTGAAGAAGGCTACTTGTGTTGTGGCCGAAACGTCGTGAGAATTTTATTTTATTATGTTTTATTTTTATTTTATTATTTCCATTCTACGTGGTGACTTTACCGAAAGAACCAAGAAGATGAATCCCTGCAGTCACGAAAGCTTTAAATCGAAGCATAGGATTTCGTGACCAATATTATCCAAAATTAAAAAATGTTTTGGGTTAGAACACATAAATATAAATGTGTTGTTAACCCACCGCCACCCGACACAGCTAATTAGTATCGGGGTTTGTCACGTAAATAAAACGTGCCAATTAGTGACTGCTTCAGCACACCAGTGTGTTGACGAGTAAATCCACAACATTTACCATTTGAGTACTTTGTGGGTTTACTCTCCAACACACTAGTGGGCTGAAGCAGTTACTAATTGGCACGTTTTATTCCCGTGACAAAACCTCTTACTAATTGGCTGTCAGGTGGTGGTGGGTTAACGACACATTTATATTTACGCGATCTAACAAAAAAAACCTTCATTATGAATAACACCCCAAAAACACTGCACGCTTACTTACACTTTGTCTGAGTGACGTACTGGATTGCTACTGCAAGTGTATAGAGAAATTGTATTACGGGAAATGTTGTTGCCAGTATCAACATGATGAAGAGAAAAGAAGACGCTCCACCTTTTCCTGGCAAAAACAACGCAGGAGGTGTTCAGACACCCAAGTAGACACCCAGATATTATCAGAACGAGCTTGCTTGGGTCTCTTACCACGATGGTGTGTGGTTAACGCATACCTGATGCCTTACAGTGGGTGTCTATTTGGTATTTAAACATCTTCACACCTCCTGTACTGTTGCCTATATTTTTTCATCAGGTAATTTTTTTTTTACCTCAACCTTACAGAATAAAAAAAAAATTGGGGCTTTTAGATGTTCAAGTAAAAAAAGCAACGATTTGAGGCCCTGTGCCGCATGTCAGAGTAATGCCTCTTGTAGCAGTGCCAGTTAACTTACATTCCCCATTTCACGTAGCCCACATGGTGGCAATGTTCACGTCAGGATTGTAGACTTTGCCACCCAACACTCGGGATCTTCTCTGGAGGCTGACAAATCTTTTGGTCTGCGTCCCGTAAAATGTGTTCACAAATCACAGCCACTGGTGCTCATAGACAGATCGGTATACGGACAGACAAAAATCATGATTCTAATACTTTTTAATAATTTTCTCTGAAAAATATGAATGCGAGCACTGTACCGATTGAGCACTGGTTAAATGAGTGCTAAGTTGTGATTGAGCACTGACTGAATGGTGCCGAGATGTTAACTACCTCGCCTGGTATACAGGATGTCGTGGGTTCAATAGCCTGCTGTATATTTGGAGTTTGCATGTTCTCCCCTTGGTCCCGTGGATTTTGCTCTGGGTCCTCTGGGTTTTCCCTCAACACTTAGAATCAACGTCACGCATTTAGAGTATTTGGCTGCTATAAATTTCCACGTGATAAGTCACTTCGTTGAGCGATATCATTTGTGATAGCCAGGTCGCTTCTGAAAAAGAGCTATATAGCTCAGCGGGTCTTACCTGGCAAAATAAAAATAACAGTTTGGTTTGAAAATGTTGTTTTATCTGAGTGTAAATCGAATTCTTTTGTAATGTTTTCCAGGTCCAGGATGAGCATCTGGCATATAGGTACCAGTTTCTGAGTGTGCTCGGAGCGGGAGCATATGGCCGGGTGATCCGATGCCTGGATCACAAACATAAGCGGGAAGTAGCTGTGAAAATGCTGCAGCACGAATCATAGTGAGTTTATATCTGGAATTGTGAAGAGAAGAGTTTGAAGAGATTGCGTGAATATAAATGTGCCGATTAGCGATTACTTCAGCACGCCGGTGCGATGAAGAGTAAACCCACAGCATTTACAGTTGAATATGACGTTTTCGCTGGTGATTACAACCAGCATCATCAGGCGATTTTCCATCATCAGGAAGAAAATCATCATCAGGAAAGAAAATGTTCGAAGTGGAATTCCTTTTATATGAGTGGTCCCTGTAATATTTAGAAATTTCCATCGCTAGCTCAGGTGCAGTTATGGGGAGGAGTGCTTACCCAAATTGCTGGGTTGCACTGTTAAGGCATTCCACCTTCCTGCGATGGGGATGTGTTTATGTTGAACTTCTTTCGTGCCGTACGTAGCCAACCGTGTTAATCGGAGGTGCGTGGGGGAATCATCAAATAATACATTATTTAAATGCATGCCTATAAAGGGCACCATACTTCAATAGGGATTACCGTTGGTACGGCTATTTTAATACACACAATGGACAGGAAGGACAAGATCAAAGGGTTCACATAATGTACATGCATCATGTACGTTGACTCTGTAATCCCCCCCCCCCCACGTGGTGCAAGAGCGCAGAAGCGTGGTCACCACATCTACGCCTCTATATAAGGAACTAAACAGGTGGCCTTCTCCACAAATCTGGCTGTCGCCTGATGAAGCTAGTTGTAATTACTGGCGAAACGTCGTACTCAGATTGTAAATGTTGTGGCTTGGCTCTGCAACACACCGGTGTGCTGTACTAGTACACTACACTATACACTACACTATACACTACACTACTATACACTACACTACTATACACTACACTACTATACTACTATACACTACACCACTATACACTACACTACACACTACTATACACGTCACTATACACTACACACGACTAAACACTACTATACACTTCACTATACACTACACACTACTATACACTACATTATACACGAGTGCTGTACTAGTGACGAATTGGCCACGTTCTGTTTACGTGACAACCCTTACTAGTTGGCTGTGTCGGGTGGTGGCGGGTTTTAATGACACAACATTTATATATTTACGCGATCGAACCAGAAAAACACCTCTATTATTAAAGAAATGTGTTGATGCGGCCACCTTGTTTCTCAACGTGCAGTACTAAGAGCGGGGTGAGACTCGTTCACCACTTTTCTCTCCGCAGCACCAAGCCATACCATTCCGAAATGGAGGTGCAGATGCTTAAAGCGTTGCAGTCGAAAGAGAAAAACAACAACTACGTCATCAAACTCCTCAACACCTTCACCTTCAGGGGCCATTTCAGTCTGGTCCTTGAGCTTTTGACGTGAGTTGTTGTGGGTGTCGCTCCTCCGCCCTCCCTTGTTGCTGGAGGGCGACTGCCTCCAACTGCCCAGTAGCAGCGTCCATCACGAGCCTCCTCCCCGCAACATACATACACATAACACAATGCATCTGCTTCATGATTATAAACAGCGATGGGAAACGGGAGCACTTGTCAGCCGTGCACGAGGACACTGTCCCCCACGGGGCCCTACATCACCGGCGTGGGGAATGTTTGTGAGCGACCGGCTACGGTAGAGTCGACATCCGGCTCTTGCGAGGAGCCTCGTCTCCAATACGCGCCGCATGCGCATTGGTCACGAAGAAGAAGAAGAAGGGAGCGTAACCATGCGTGCCGCTCTGTCTCGCAGGGGAGACCTCAGACAGCAACTCAAGTTGGCTCCCACGGCCTTTACCCTGCCCGAGGCCAAGGTGTACGTGAGGTCCATTCTGAAGGCCCTGCAGAAACTCAAGAATAAAAAAATCATTCACGGAGACCTGAAGCTGGTGAGTGAATACAACGGCCTGCAGCGTCATTGACGTCCCACCCACAGCGCCCCACCCACCCACAGCGCCCCACCCACCCACAGCGCCCCACCCACCCACAGCGCCCCACCCACCCACAGCGCCCCACCCACCCACAGCGCCCCACCCACCCACAGCGCCCCACCCACCCACAGCGCCCCACCCACCCACAGCGCCCCACCCACCCACAGCGCCCCACCCACCCACAGCGCCCCACCCACCCACAGCGCTTCGTGCATCTCAGTGGCAATGCTCTAAGCCTGTGGTTATACTGGTAGTAGGAGACGTAGTGGACTGGAAGCCCAACCGGGATTAATTCACAGGAGGCAGGGGATTAATTGTGTATGTCTGTGGATGTCTGTTCACGTGTATCCGGACACCCGGATAAAATGGGAGGGGTGGGGCTGGGTGGAGAGGGGAGGGTGGGGAGGGGCTGGGTGGGGAGGGGAAGGTGGGGAGGGGAAGGTGGGGAGGGTGGGGCTGGGTGGGGGGTGGGAGGGGTGGGGCTGGGTGGGGCTGGTCACCTCGTGGTGCCCTTATAAAACTAAACGTTTAACCTACTCACGCCGGCTTGTGCCCGCCCTCACAGTCGGGCATATTTGCGGAATACACCACGTGGTGCCGCCGTTGACCCTGGCCATTGACCGAGCAACCCAACGTTCCCACCAGCTCCCTGAATTTTGTTTCAACCGAGTACCCCCCTTGCCTGACCCAACATGGTCCTGATAAATAAATGTATGAATAATGAACATCAATACTTTAACTAATTGTCCATTTTGCGAAGTATGCTAACTGGCCAGTAACTGCAAGCGAATACAAACAAAAATCAACGGGCGCGCTTTGCACGCGTGACGTCATTTGTTATATCCTTATAGGTTACCATATGGATTTAAATGTTATCGTTATTTTATATCGGTAGATTTATACAACACGGTTGTTCACCAATGACTCTCTCGTCTGATATAATTTCACCTCACGTTTATAAATCACCTCACGTTCATAAATCACTTTACTTTATAAATCACCTCACGGTACCCCCAGGAGGTCTGCGTAGCAATAACTTTGACTTGCAACGTTCACACTTTTTGAGGAAACAAATTCACGATTTAAAAAATAGTTGAACCCTATCGTAAAACAGATGACCCATTAGTATTAGAACTGAAGTAGAGAGTCGCAATCCAGGAGTGTTTTTGAAACTATAACCTAAACTACTTTTTATTTAAGGCCCCACTGAGCTGTGTAGCTTTTTTTAGAAGCAACCTGGATATCAAAAATGATAGCTGAACGCAGTGGCTAATCATCATGTGGAAACATATATATCAGCCGAATACTCTCAGCGTCTGATGTTGATTCTAAATGTGGAGGGAGAAACCGGAAAAATCCATGCGACTACTGGGAAAACATGTAGACTCCAAATATACAGCAGCAGCAGCAGGCATCAGGGTTGGGATCAAATCCACAGCCTCCTGCGTACCAGGCGAGGTATCTAACATCTTTGTCTTCTCCAGGAAAACATCCTCATCAAGGACCAAGACACCAGCGATGTCAGACTCGCAGATTTTGGTCTCAGCTTTCAAGAGTGTCCCAATTGTAAGTGAGCTCACATGAGTGGGTGTGTGTTGGGGAGACTGCCCCCCATCTCCCCGTTCTCCTGTGACCCACCGTTCTCCGACTCTCCCCCCCTCGCGGCTGCCCCTCGTGGCATGATTTAAATGGCTGCACTAATCACCTTGCGAATGCGCCGCTGTGCCCCTCTCGTACACGCCAACCACGAGCTGCCCAGTGGCGAGAGTACCCACGCGGGCAGAATACACGGGACACCACAACGCGCGGGCTCACAAGTTAACGTGCACAGCGAGCGTGCACGCGCGGGCAAAATATACGCTCGTGCGAAAACGCAGGAAACCACAACGAACAGGCTCAAAACACCAGGCACCCCCCTCCGTACTCACAGAGACAACACGACATGGTTTAATGTCTACTGGCGATTTATTCCTCGATTAATGAAGCCACCCAACCTGTGTCAGTGTGGACCAGCAGGGCAGATCTAACCTATCTCTCTACGGTCTAGGACCCAATTTGCCCCGTCTCTCCCTACTCACTCTCCTTAACGGATATTCCCTCTTAGACTTACCTCCCCTCTCCGTACTTACGATCCGCTCTCGAGGTGTAGGTAGTCACAGAGAGGCGAGGCTGCACGTGGCTTTTGCTGGGGGGCTGGACCTGGCTGCTCTGCCACCTGTCTCACGGACGTTCGAGTAGCAGGGGACGATCACTCCTCGGTCCCTCACTCCAAAAGACCCCGGGCAAAAGAGAGGCCTGCTTCTCATTTTCGACCCTTTTTATTCCCCTACTTCAAAGCCCAGGCGCCGCCGATCCGCTGGTCTCTCATCCAATCAGGAGCCTCGGATTTCCCGCTCTCTGCCAATCAGATCATCCCTCCTCCCCGACGCCCGCCCTCTATTGTTTAACCAAGTGCACGGCATGCAGGACCTCCTGTACCGCCCCACCCCCCACCTGCCTGCCGATCCGCGTGTGTTTTGGGTGTTTCCTCATTGCGGTTCTCAGTGAGTTCGCCGTGGCCATACAATGTTAGGTTAATCCACGGTGCCGCAGTGTCGTTCGGCCTGGGGGGGGCTGCCTATTCCCTGGCCCTGAGAAACCGTGGAGCACCCCCACGAGGGGGGCTCTCGGGTAAAAACTCAGGGGCAGGTGACCCCCCCCCCCCCACACACAAGGCCCTACGTGAGTGCAGGTGTGTGTTCACGTGGAGGGTGGCGGGGGAAGCGCCGTGACGGAGGCCGGGTGGCTTCTCCACTGCAGCACCCCCGTTGCAGGCACGGCTCCCACGGGGCTACACTACTATACACTACACTATACACTAGTGCTGTACTAGTATACTGCACTATACACTACACTATACACTACACTACTATACACGACACTATGCACTTCACTATACACTACACTATACACTACACTACTATACACTACACTATACACTACACTATTATACACTACACTACTATACACTACACTATACACTAGTGCTGTACTAGTATACTGCACTATACACTACACTATACACTACACTACTATACACTACACTATACACTTCACTATACACTACACTATACACTACACTACTATACACTACACTATACTTCACTATACACTACACTATACACTACACTATACACTACACTATACACTACTATACACTAGTGCTGTACTAGTGACGAATTGGCCACGTTCTGTTTACGTGACAACCCTTACTAGTTGGCTGTGTCGGGTGGTGGCGGGTTTAACGACACATTTATATATTCACGCGATCTAACCCCAAAAAAACTGTATTATCGATGATATTGGTCACGAAAGCCTACGTGGTAAACTGTGTGTACTGTGTGTGTGTACTGTGTGTGTACTGTGTGTACTCTGTGTGTGTACTGTGTGTGTACTCTGTGTGTGTACTGTGTGTACCGTGTGTGTGTACTGTGTGTGTACTGTTGTACCGTGTGTACCGTGTGTGTGTACTGTGTGTGTACTGTGTGTACTCTGTGTGTGTACCGTGTGTGTGTACTGTGTGTGTACTGTGTGTACTCTGTGTGTACTGTGTGTGTGTAGCGGTTAGTGTAGCGGTTAGTGCGCTGCGCTATAAGCCCCGGCGACCCGAGTTCGATTCCCACTCACGGCACACCAACACCGGTGACGATTATCTGAACCAGTCCTGGGCCTCACCTAGATCGACTCGGCCTCAAATGAGTAGCTGGTGCGATGTGTAAACATTGCGACTGGGGAGACAAAGGCGGCCGGGCGTGGTGCTGTCCACCCACCCCGCCGTGTGCCGTGCCTGCCTTGAGAATAATCCACGCGACCACAGTGGGCATCAGGGTCGGTATCGAACCCACGGCCTCCCTGTGTACCAGGCGACATAGTTAACATCTCTCGCCCCCATGGCAAGAGATGCCAATGCAAGATATATCGACATCTTTTGTTGTTGTCGTTCTTTTTTTGTAGACTTCAACACGTTTGGCACGGAGCAGTACACAGCGCCAGAGATGTACCTCAAGCTGCCCATCACGTGCTCCGTGGACATGTGGTCTCTGGGCTGCGTGGCTGCTGAGCTCGTGACTGGCCATCACCTCTTCAAGAGAAAGTTGGGATGTCACCATCTGGAGAGGGTCATCGAGGTATGCTCGAGGTCTTTCTAGGTCAACAACAACAACAACGACTAGAATCTGAATGTGTGTTTAATACTGGAGGAATCCGATGAGCCATGAAGCTCTTTGTCACAGGGTTTTTTTTCTACAAGTTACGTGTGGCGAGATGTTAACTACCTCGCCTGGTACGCAGGAGGTCGTGGGTTTGATTCGACGCCTGATGCTGCTGCTGTATATTTAGAGTCTGCGCGTTCTCTGTCTCTCTCCCCGTGGTCACTGCGTGGATTTTCCTCCGGGTCCTCGGGTTTTCCCCTCCACATTTAGAACAACAACATCACCACGCGTTTCACAGTATTTGGCTGCGGCTATACATTTCCACATGACGACAAGCCACACCGTTGAGCTATCAAGTGTGATAGGCCAGGTTGCTTCTGCAAAAGATGCTGCACAACTCAGTGAGGCCGTCACCTGAATGAAATAACAAGTCAGCTGCAGTTAGTTCAATATAAACGCGGTTTCATAACAGACCCACGTCATGTCACGAACCACGAAGCGAGTCACATGTGCGTCGCTCCGTGCGCCTCTCCGTGTGCGCAAACAGAGTATTTGGCTGCGAGAAGAAGTTATCACGTGATGGCAAGCCACTTCGTGAAGCTATCCATTGTGATGGCCAGGTTGCTTCTGAAAAAGAGCTACTGTATAGCTAAGTGGGGCATTACCTGGTAAAATAAAAAATAGTTGAGTAGTAATAGGGAATAGTAGTACTGTACTGCACAATGATGGTCGGTGTAGGTTGGTGAAGGGGAGCAGAGCATGGAAGCATATGAAGTACAACAATAGATTTTGTTGCACTGCCCAGTAATGCACACCACGTAATCCCGACAATCTGGTGTGGGCAATGGTCACTCATCCGAGCACTTTGCAGGCCAAAACCTGCTGAGCTTCTGAGATCCGACGAAAGTGGTCGAAGGTAAGTCGACCGGACGGACACACATAATCGCGTGTGCATCAACGACTAATCTCTCGACTGATCTCGCCCACGTCAACTCATCGCCGCTGTGGTGTGCGTGCGTGCAGATCCTGGGGGTGCCGCCAATGACTGTCATCGTAACCTCGAAAGCAAAGCTCATTTCCTTTGGTGAGTGGAGGAGGGGGCGGCGGTCGCTACTTGCGCAGGCACTTCTCCTAGAGCCGTGTGGCCATGCAGCCAGCGATATTGCCCTCTGTTTTAATCTGTTTTCCCTTTATCGGCCATGAGCCGACGGGGAATCTCCACGTGCAAGTGCATCTTTGAGTCTGAGATTTGACGTAGCCAACTGTGCTCATTGAAGGTGCAGGGGAAGGACAACAAATTAAACACAAAAAAGCTGTTGCAAGAGAAATTAGTTTTTTTAATCTCGACGATGATGATTTAAAAGTGCACAGCTCCCAGTGGCTTCCTAATATCGGAAGGAAGAGCGTTCCAGACGGCCGCAGAGGCGCATCTTAAAGCGCCGTGCGATGCGGTGACCTCCGTCTTTGTTCGATGGCGAGGTATAGTGGTTCATTTGCGGCAAGCGCTTTGTGTGCAACGAGCACGACCTCATCATGTATTCGTTCAGCAACACTGAAGCGACATTCAAGTCGTGCATAAAATGCGCACTGCGTTGCAGTCTTCATCCCAGCACTAATTCTCCGTGTCCTTGTTTGTTTCGTAAAACAGGTCACATGGGCGAGATCTTCGTCAAGAACAACAAAGTAACCCCGGAAAGCTTACCCCTCAACGAAGTGCTTGGGACGGAAAATATCCATTTCCTCAATTTCATCAAAGGATGCCTCACGTAAGTGGCACACCACCGCGCACTGCGCATTATCTTCGTTGATAATTCAATTCACATCTGCGATCGACACTCACCTGACAGATGCAATTTCGTTGAGATTGGGCAGCTGCTTGTCCTGTCAGGGGCAAAATGTTTTTGATGACGTCATCTGACAGTCAACCACGTGACGTGATACGGTTGTCGGTAAAACTGCGTGCAGCCTGTTTATCCTATCACGCGATAGTAGCTGTGTTCCTGAAGAACAAAATGTTTAGGAAAAATCGCATTATAATAAGCAATATATAACGTAGGGTAAAGCGCAGTCCGCGATAATGCGTGAGGTGCATACGCAGGCCGAACAAAGACCGAGGCGCGTGGTGGGCATGGTGGGCAGCATCCAGAAGCATCCACCAGCATCCCAATGTCCCTGCATTACGTTGAGCCGAGGCGGCCGCACGACCGCTTGTCCCTACTCGCGCTGCGACGTAGTTCCGGTCGCTCGATGGTGTCGTGAAAGCACCATGCGGTGCTATTCGGAGAACAGACCGTACAGCTCGCGCCTACTCCATGTTTGAAGAGGAGTGGGCCTTCTTGACCGCTTTATTTAGTTATTTCCCTTCCCCTCTCTCCAGGTGGGATCCCATGTGGAGGTTCACGCCTGAGGACGCCCTCGAGCACGAGTGGATGGCGGACAGCTCCCTCTACCTGGATGCGGAAGCGTTCCCGACGCCGTCTAGCCAGGCCGAGGGAACATTTTTTACCCACGACAATAATTGCGGCACGCTCAGCGAGATTGACGACGACTCCTCTTCCGGTGGATGCGGGTCACCCGATCCGGCAGCTTCCGCCCCGTCGCCGCCGGCGTCCTCCGAGAGTGTGGAGTCGTACCTGACGGCTTGCGAGTGGCTTCGCGAACCGTCGAGCGGGGCGATCCCCTCCGCGTCCGGCGAGAGGGGCACTGAGAAGGGCCTCAGAGAAGACAGCAGCTGGGACGGCAGCATTAGCTGGACCATGAGTCAGGGGAAGTGAGTCTTCGTGTGCGAGTGGTGCATTTGGTGAAGTTTTGGGGCTGGCTGGGTTGTTGAGTTAAAGTGCCTCCCCTTTTGGCAACGGGCGTAGAGAATCCATATTCTTTGGGTCTTTCGGTAAAGTCACGTAGATAGGTTCAAATTAAATAACAAAAAAATAACAAAAAACTGCGACGTTTCGATCGCAACGCAAGCGGTCGTCATCAGGAAAAGTGGGTTAGATTCTAAAGGCAAACTGTTTATAAAGGTTTGAAATGGGCGTGGCCCAAATGTCAGCAGCCAATGGTAATGTGAGTGGTGGGCAGCAACCATGACGGTGGTTGGTTTTCCACCAATCAAAGGGCTGCCAGGTGAAAATTGGCATGTTGATAGAAGATCGCAGAGCCACCGCCACCTCCAGGTCGGCACGCGAATTGGCTGTGGTAGTGTGAACCTGTTAATGAACAACGAACATCGGAAGGTGGTAGGATGGGAACATCACAGCCAGTTATGACTTAAACTGGTTGATAACGTCCTTCCAATGATTGCTCAGTTTGTACCCATCTTCTCGGTGGAAATTGTGTCTGTGTCTGTATATATGGATGGCTTCGTGAACGAATCTTTGTTGATAGCCAGTGGGTTTGCAGAGTACCTTCGTCTTAGAGAAATCAATTCCGTGTGAGTTCACCGCATTAAAACAATGATCAGCCACGGCCGAGGTATTGGTCCTACTCACGAACACGGTCCGAGACATGTCGCTTAGTTTCCCCAATGTAACTACTGCCGCAGACACAAAATGTAATGACTGCCGCAGACACAAAACCATCACCTTGCCATACATAGCAGGGGTCACCAAAAAGATTCCAGAATCTTGAGCAAACACAAGATCCAGGTTCGATTTAACACTGCATAAAATTCGTGATCTGATCCCATCTGTGAAAGATGTGATCCCTGACTTGCAATACCCCGGCGTCTACAAACTAAGCTGTGTCTGCGGCAGTAGTTAAATTGGGGAAACTAAGCAACATGTCTCGGAACGTGTTCGTGAACATAAGGCAGATCTGAAACACGGTAGTTACGTAGTTACTTTAGTTATTGACAGGGCCAGGGTTGTGTAGCACTATAATGGGTAGGTGTGGGGAGCGGTGGCGCAGCGGTTAGCACGTGGCAGTACGAACCCGGAAACCCGAGTTCCATTCCCGCTCACGGCCACCAACACCCAGTGACGATTATCTGAACCAGGTCCTGGGCCTCCCCTAGGTCGACTCAGCCTCAAATTAGTACTTGGTGCGATGTGTAAACATTGCGACTGGGGAGACAAAGGCGGCCGGGCGTGGTGCTGGCCACCCACCCCTCGTGTGCCATGCCGGCCTTCATAGGTGCTCGCTAACAGCACTTGCCCTCACAGGTGATATAAACGGGGGATCTATGCTATACGGGGGATCTTGCCCTGTGTTTCTTCATGTACGGTAGGCGTTACATTTTACATTTTATTCCTATATTTTAAAACTGTACGATAATTTGTACTTCTCATGTTAACGAAAAAAGTTGTTCGAGCGTGGAACATTTTGGGGCTGAAACGTCTCTCAGCTGTTAACACGGGCCAGGAGACCATGGGCGGTGTTTGACGCATCCCGCTCGTCGCCTCGCGAGACGCGCCCCCTGCAGTAAGTGGGTGCTGCCGTGAATGCCTCAAGTACGGATGAGGAGCATATCGATGTTACGGGCATTTTGTCTCTACCAGCTGGGTTCCGGTCCCCTGCACCAGCAAGGAACATCGCCGTCCTGACGACGGGAGGGATGAAGACGCCGCCGCCACCATCGCCGCCGCCACCACGGTCCCCACCATCTTCACCATCTCCACCGTCACTGCCACCACCGTCCCCACCATCTCCACCATCTCCACCATCGCCACCGCCACCACCGTCCCCACCATCTCCACCATCTCCACCGTCACTGCCACCACCGTCCCCACCATCTCCACCATCTCCACCATCGCCACCGCCACCACCGTCCCCACCATCTCCACCATCGCCACCGCCACCACCGTCCCCACCATCTCCAACATCCCCACCATCTCCACCATCACCACCGCCACCACCGTCCCCACCATCTCCACCATCTCCACCATCTCCACCGTCACTGCCACCACCGTCCCCACCATCTCCACCATCTCCACCATCTCCACTATCGCCACCGCCACCACCGTCCCCACCATCTCCACCATCTCCACCATCGCCACCGCCACCACCGTCCCCACCATCTCCACCATCTCCACCATCTCCACCGTCACTGCCACCACCGTCCCCACCATCTCCACCATCTTCACCGTCACTGCCACCACCGTCCCCACCGTCCCCACCATCTCCACCATCTCCACCATCTCCACCGTCACTGCCACCACCGTCCCCACCATCTCCACCATCTCCACCATCTCCACCGTCACTGCCACCACCCCCACCGCCCCCTCCACCACCACCTCCGTCGCCGATGATGATGATGTCGGCAGTGGGCCGACGGAAGCCCGGAGAACTCGGCGAAGATTCGCAGGCACTAGGAGGCGCTTCCGGAAATTTCTCTCTTTCGTTCGGAATCACTGTTGCTGTTGCACGAGCGAAGAGGACGATGATCCTGTCACAGGGCCGGCCATTCGCCGCCCTGGGGACAAAGTTTAGTTTTATTTCTGGGGGGGGGGGGGGGGGACTTACATGGCTCGTGAGTGTGTCTCCCTATAAGGTGCTGTGTGTCTTACGGAATAAATGCTGGGGGGGATTCACCACGGCCTCGGGGAATCTTCCGGTGCCAGCATCTCGTGCGAATACTGGGAGAGAACCAAGCGGAGGAGTGGCGGGAGGATGGCTGCCCATCATCACCACCACACCACACGCATGGGACTAGCCCAGATCAACGATAATTGACATTCGGAGCTGTCACCTTGCATGGTGTCCTCCCAGCCAGCCTAGCTTGTAATCTCAGCCGTTGTCAAGAGGGGAGAGAGATGGAAAGCGATCATGTACTGTGTTCAACTGTTGTAAAATATAATGGGGTTCAATGAAAAAGGGAATCATTGTTAAGTATAAGATATATTGTAGATCTCCATGTATATATACTGTAAGGAAAAAATGTAGTTTTGTAAGAAAAGAAAAAAATCTGTTATTTTTCATATTACTTGAGTCCGGATGCTGTTTGAAGAAGCATAATGAGTCCCCGCAATTACACACAGACACACACACAGACACAACGACACATACACAGACACACACAGACACACACAGACACACACACAACGACACACATAGACACAACGACACAGACACAGATAAAACGACACGCACACAGACACAACGACACACACACACAGACACACACACAGACACAACGACACACAGACACACACAGACACAACGACACAGACACACACAGACACACACACAGACACAACACACAGACACAACGACACACACACACAGACACACACACAGACAACAACAACCGCCATTCGCCACTAAGTGGCGGTGACGTCACCACGATGCTTGTGCCAGGCTATGTGCACCCTGATTCCACGTGAAATGTCGAACGCCCGCTGGCAGGAGGTCACGGGGCAGACCCAGGTGCCACGGGTCGACTGACTGAGATGACTGGCTGATGCACCACCTGTGTCCCCTACTGTGGCAACCTGCTGTTCTTTAGCCACCCGGCGCTCCGCTCGTTGTTGTGAGTGTCGCTCCTCCGCCCTCCGTTGTTGTTGGAGGGCGACTGCCTCCAACTGCCCAGTAGCGTCCTTCACGAGCCTCCTCCACATAGGCCGATCTTGACACCGCTGGTACCAGTCATCGGCAAGTCCACTCAGCTCCACGTCCTCCTGTACCACATCACTCCATCTCTTCTCTAGCCCGTGCCGCGCCCGCTTAGCCCCCTCAATCCGGCCGAACAAAAGCTGTTTCGGCATGCGGTGGCTGGGCATGCGGGCTACATGACCCAGCCATCGCAGCCTTCCCCGCTGGAGGAGCTCACCGATGGGACCTTGCCCAGATCTTTCAAGGATTTGTGAGCTCCTCACACAATCCAGTCTGGTTAAACCCAGGATGGATCGTAGGCAGGCCAGCCTAAATGTTTCTAACCGGCGAAGATGTTCCATTAGGGGGGTCCACGTTTCGCAAGCGTAGAGAAGGGAGGGAATGACCGTGGCCGAGAAAACCTGAAGCTTACACACAGACACACACAGACACACACACAGACACACGCAGACACACACAGACACACACAGACACAACGACACACACAGACACAACGACACAGACAAAACGACACACACACAGACACATACAGACACAACGACACACACAGACACAGCGACACAGACGACACAGACAGCCAAACACAGACATAACGACACACACAGACACAACGACACACACACAGACACACACAGACACAACGACACACACAGACACACACACACAGACACAACGACACAGACACACAGACACAACGACAGACACAAAGACACACGCATACATACAAAGACACAAAGACACACTTACAACAACGCTCACACGTGTAGCGATAACAGACTGTTACAGAAAGTGTTGTTCGTGAGCACCTATGAAGGCAGTCACAACGCCCGGCCGCTTTTGTCTCCCCAGTGGCGATGTTTACACATCGCACCAGGTACTCATTTGAGGCTGAGTCGACCTAGGGGAGGCCGTGAACCCATTCCAATAATTGTGACTGCCGTTGGTCGTGAGTGGTAATTGAACTTGGATCTCCGGGTTGGTCTCGCCGTGCGTTAACCACTAATCACAAACAACAACAACAACCGCCAATCGCCACTAAGTGATGGTGACGTCACCACGGGCGCTTGTGCCAGGCCAGGTCCACTTTAAGGCCACGTAAAGTGTCGAGAGTTCGCTGGCAGGAGGTCACGGGACAGATCCAGCAAGTGCCACGGGTCGACTTAGATGACTACTGGTAGATACACCTGTGGGGCCCGACGTCCACCCCACCGCCCTCGCTAGGCAGGTGGGGCACAATGTCCGCCCGGTCCGCTCCACCGTGTCGGTTGGCTCCCGCCGAGCCCCCGCCGACCGAGTGATGGGGCCCTCCGCGCTAGCGCCCTCTCTGAGGGACATCCTCGTGCTGCTGGCTCGTAGCCGCAAGAGGTTAGACCACACACCCGAGCACTCCGCAGCTATCGCTAACACGGGGGAGCACGCACGCGCTCGCACCAGCGAGGGATTACCTCTTGACGCCCGCACCGCGGCCCCGCGTTCACTCTCGCCGCGCGTTCCCCCACGCAGTCGCTCCACACAGAAATCACAGACACCGCACCAATGCTCTGTGCTAACTTTTATTCTCTGCGCAAACCCCCGCACTACCTGGGGGGGGAATATTTTGCGAGAAGAGCCTACTGCTGCCCAAGTCCCCAGATACTCAAACGCCCCACCACGTACCTCATAGCTGTACTCACGGCGTCGCACGGACGCTGTGAGAGTCGGAGGCAAGAGGACAAAACGAACTTTGCCTATCGCTGCCTCGTGGCGGCACTCGCTGGCGTCACACGGATGTTGCGAGCGGCTCGAGGAGGCAGGCGGTGGGGTCTTGGCGACCAAGATGTTGAAGAAAAGATCTCCTTTCAACGGCCTCAGGCTCCCCTCTTTATCCCCCTGACTTCGTGCGCCTATCGGTGATTACTGCCCATTTTCCGCCTTTTTTTGTCCTTACATGGAGCGTTGCTGCTGGTGCTTCTGCGACCCATTGTCTGTACATTCGCACTCATTAATATTGTTAATCCAGAATGACACCCGACTGGCGAATACACACCCTGCGAGTGTGTATTCGGTATGGGGGTCGGGGGAGGTCGTGGCACTGTGATCCCCCGTTCTCACGGTCTGCCCTTCTCGCTTATTCCACCCCAGCCCCTCCCGATGTCGTCAATGACTCATCAATGACTCATCAATGACTCGTCAATGACTCATCAATGACTCATCAATGACTCATTGCGGCTGGCCCAGTAAACCGTTTTCTGCCCATACACTATGAAGCCAACTCAGGGGCACCACAATGTACCCTGTCCTGCGAGGGTTGGCCAATCTCCTGGCACCGGGAAACCGTGGGACTTTCCTCATAGGGACCCTTCGGATCAAAACCCGTTGTGCCAGGCAATCCCCCGCCAGGACACTCCGTGTGTGCACTGCGTGTGAGTGCTCAGTGTGGTGGCCAGGGGGTGGGGGGGGGGGGGATCGTGGCACTTGCAGAGTGGCTTTGATGCCGTGGCACCACACACCACCTGTGCCGCCTACTGTGCCACCTTGCTGTGTTTTAGCCACCCGGCGCTCCGCTCGTTGTTGTGAGGGTTGCTCCTCTGCCCTCCGCTGTTGCTGGAGAGCGACTGCCCCCAACTGATCAGTAGCAGCGTCCTTCACGATCCTCCTCCACAGAGACCGATCTTGGCACTGCTCGTACCACATCCTGTCGTGCGACATCAGCTCCATCTCTTCTCTATTCCGCTTCATGGCTCTCCAAACCTCTGAGCGAAGGCTGCGGTAAACCTCCTCATTCTCTCACGCGGGATGCTGTAGACGGTGAGAGTGGGCCTTTCACTTTTTCTCAGCCAGCCCGAACACCTCCTCTGTCAGCCAGGGTCTCTGGGGAGGTCTGGACCGTGTATCCAAAACAGCCATTGCAGCTGCATGAGCCACAGTTCTAAACCTCACCCATTTCTCTTCTACATCAGGAGAAGTGGGGGGGGGGGGGGGGGGGGAGACGATGCCAACCTCAGCTGCAAACGATGATGAAATTCTTGCAACTTCCATCAGCTAGCTGAGACCAGGCCACTGTGGGTTTGCATGGGGTCCTAGATGGACACCCACCACCGGAGTGGAAGAATGGCAGGCGCATCTTACAGATCACAAGCCGATGGTAAGTGGACCGAACGCCTCCACAGTAGGTCCTGGTGTCATGGACATGGGCCCACATCCGCTGTTTTGTCACTATATAGTCCAGCAGATGTCCTTGATTGGACCCGGCATGCATCCATAACGCGTGGATGCGCTGATGCCAGAACAGCGTTTTGGTCATTAATACAAGTGCATGGGCTGCACAGAAGTCTAGCAGCCTCCTATCGTTATTGTTGAGCTGATCTTGTCAATGTCTTCCAATCACTCCAGCCCAGTTGCCCGCATCATGACCCACTTGGGCATTAAGGTCACCCAACAGGATAACTATCCCGAGGGGCCCTTTTTGCGAGCATCTGTGACAGGAGGTCATAGAAGGCATCTATCTGACTCATCGGCCTTGCCTGCATCCCTCCACTGATGTTCATCTTCGGTGGGGGCGCAAGCAGCCACCACCACCATTCCTACATTTGCATAATAATTTCCTTAAGGAGGTCATGGTTTTAAACTTAAGACTGCTTGTCAGGTTTGCTTTAATTTGCATCATGGTGTTCCTACTTAAAAGGCCGTTCAGCCTGAAGTTGTGTGCCACGTGGACCAGTCACCATCTGTCTCCATCTGTACGGAGATCGAGCGTTGCCCCCTCGCGCAAGGCGTGGATTTTCTCCAGATAATAATAAACGTGACTCGGCATTGCTCAGCTGAAAACATCTTAAAATAAGAGCCCAACGGAGGATGGCTTCTGATAAACATTCACATTGAGTGCGTCTTTGAAATGCAGTGTGTTTCAAAAAAATATTAACACTCGAGTGTGACCATCGCTTGTAATGGGAAAGGAACGGATATTGCACTGTAACATGATAACAATTGTATGTTAATAGATGTAAAAAAGTCTCCACTTGTTCGTCACCGTTGTCAACGCATGACTGGAAACTTCTCCACCATGCCCATCAGGTCCCCACACGCCCTTGGGACACCGCCAAAAAGCCTCAAGAACAATTTACAGATCAGCTGACACGACTCGACAAATCCTTGCAAAGTTAATATTTAGAAGTGACTCCCACAGTGTCGCTGCGACTGCTGCCACCGCTCTCCGTTGCTTTCTCCTACGAGCGAGTCGGCCCCACTGCTCCGTCTGCACGGCGCATGGGGCCGTACATAAATGACGTCACGAGATTTTGGGCAATTTTTAACCCCCCCACCCCCCCTTGTCACACGGCGTCACGAAAAGTCAGACCCCCCCCCCCTCAAGTATGACGTCACAAAGCTCTGCCCCCGCCCCCCCCAAAAACCATATTTCCATTAAAAAAACCATGCTTCAAATCGCTTTAAACTATTGTCATTGTAGCGCGTATTTAATGTGGCGCTGCACTCTGATGTTGTAGGAGTGCTGTTATAACAATTCTATATGGATTTAAAGTTGCGCATTTCGATGTGACGTCACATTTCTCTCCCCCTCCTCGTCACACATCGTCACAAATGTCTGACCCCCCCCCCCTAGGTGCGTGACGTCATTTACGGACGGCCCCAACCTCGGCTGGTGCCGCGGGCGCCTTCCCCACCATCGCAGCTGAGTGGGTCTCGCGCGGCGTGGCCACGATGCTGGAAGCTGCTCGCGATGGGTGGAGGGGGGAGAATCTCTCACTCGGAGGACGCCTTCACGGCCGCATCGACACACCAATCAGACGGTGGTGTTGCCGCAGCGGTTTATAATAGGGGACAACTTTAAAATGATATCTTCGTTGGGCAATTCACGTTGAAAGAATAAAAAAAATGTTTTAACACGGCAAAACAATTTTAATAAAAGTGTTTTTTAATGAACAAAAATCATTGCTCATCTCCAGCTGGCTGGTGGTGCTCCCTTCCCCCTCCTCCCTCCCCCTCCCTCCTCACCTCTCCCCCCCCTTCTCACCTCTCCCCCCCCTTCTCACCTCTCCCCCCCCTCCTCACCTCCCTCCTCACCTCCCCCTCCTCCCTCCCCCCCTCCTCACCTCCCTCCCCCCTCCTCACCTCCTTCCCCCTCCCTCCTCACCTCCTTCCCCCTCCCTCCTCACCTCCCTCCTCACCTCCTTCCCCCTCCCTCCTCACCTCCCTCCTCACCTCCCTCCTCCCCCTCCCTTCTCACCCCCCCTCCTCACCTCCCTCCCCCTCCCTCCTCACCTTCCCTCCTCCCCCGTGAAGACGTCACGTGACCAGCTCACCTACCCGGAAGTGGCGTGCGAGCAGGCGGCCGTGGTCGCGAGAGAACCAAAATCCTCGCTCCCTCCTCCTGGCTCCCTCCTCCCTCCCTCCTCCCTCCTGGCTCCCTCTCGGCTCCCTCCTCGCTGTCTCTGCTCGACTCCGCGATGGATAAATACGAGAAAATAAAAGTCGTAGGCAGAGGAGCCTTCGGGTGAGTGAGCGACTTGTGAGTGTGAGTATGTGAGTGTGTGAGTATGTGAATGAGTGTGTGAGTATGTGAGTGAGTGTGTGTGAGTATGTGAGTGTGTGTGTATGTGTGTGTGAGTGAGTATGTGTGTGTGAGTGAGTATGTGTGTGTGTATGTGTGTGTGAGTGAGTATGTGTGTGAGTATGTGAGTGTGTGTATGTGTGTGAGTATGTGAGTGTGTGAGTGACTGAGTCAGCCGACCCGTGGCACCTGGGTCTGCCCCGTGACCTCCTGCCAGCGGGCGTTGGACACTTCACGTGGCCTCAAGGTGCACATAGCCTGGCACAAGCGTCGTGGTGACGTCACCGCCACTTAGTGGCGAATGGCGGTTGTTGTTGTTGAGTGTGTGTGTAAGTGTGTGAGTATGTGTGTGTATATGTGTGTGAGTGAGTGTGTGAGTGTGTATGTGAGTATGTGTGTGAGTGTGTGTGTATGTGTGTGAGTGTGTGAGTGAGTGTGTATGTGAGTTTGTGTGTGTATGTGTGTGAGTGTGTGAGTGAGTGTGTGTGTATGTGTGTGAGTGAGTATGTGAGTGTGTGAGTTGTGAGTGAGTATGTGAGTGTGTGTATGTGAGTGTGTGTGTATGTATGTGTGTGTGTATGTGTGTGAGTGTGTGTGTGAGTGTTTGAGTGAGTGAGTGTGTGAGTGAGTGTGTGAGTGAGTGTGTGTGTATGTGTGTGAGTGTGTGTGTGAGTGTGTGAGTGAGTAATGTGCGTACGAGAGCGAGTCGACGTTAGGGTTGGTTACAGGTATGTGGTGTGAGCTAGCGGTGCCTCTCTGGTTGCTATGGTAGCTCTGGTTGCTATGGTTGCTCTGGTTGCTATGGTCGCTCTGGTTGCTATGGTCGCTCTGGTTGCTGTGTTCGCTCTGGTTGCTATGGTTGCTCTGGTTGCTATGGTTGCTCTGGTTGCTGTGTTCGCTCTGGTTGCTGTGTTCGCTCAGGTTGCTATGGTCGCTCTGGTTGCTGTGTTCGCTCTGGTTGCTATGGTTGCTCTGGTTGCTGTGTTCGCTCTGGTTGGTATGGTTGCTCTGGTTGCTGTGTTCGCTCTGGTTGCTGTGTTCGCTCTGGTTGCTATGGTTGCTCTGGTTGCTATGGTTGCTCTGGTTGCTATGGTTGCTCTGGTTGATATGGTTGCTCTGGTTGCTATGTTCGCTCTGGTTGCTGTGTTCGCTCTGGTTGCTATGGTTGCTCTGGTTGCTGTGTTCGCTCTGGTTGCTATGGTTGCGCTGGTTGCTATGGTTGCTCTGGTTGCTATGGTTGCTCTGGTTGCTCTGGTTGCTATGGTTGCTCTGGTTGCTATGGTTGCTCTGGTTGCTATGGTCGCTCTGGTTGCTGTGGTCGCTCTGGTTGCTGTGTTCGCTCTGGTTGCTGTGTTCGCCGCGTCGTGAGTAGCTGAGTAGTGATGGAGTGGTCGTGCAGCAGCATCATCGTCGTCGTCGCCGTGATGATCTCTCCTCGGTGGCTAGGGGCGTTGCGTCATCACGCGCTGTACCACGGCCTCTGCTCCGGATGACCACAGGCGCCACCGCTACTGGAGGGAGTTTGTAATCGTATCCATTTGTGCATCATCAGGGGTAACCGCATCTACTGCTGCCATGGTTTGTGCAGTGGCTGCGGTTTATGGTGGACCACGAACGGCTTCGTGGAAGCTGCTCGTGGAAGCTGCTCTATAAAAATGCATCGCAGCGCCCAGTGGCTTCTTCCTCACGTTGGACGCGAGAGCGTTCCAGACGGCCGCAGAAGTCGCGCATCTGAAAGCGCCGCGGGACGTTGCTTAGCAGCCAGAAGCCGCTGCTGCGAGGGTGACGAGCGGAGCGCCATGTGACGCTGCCTGTTCGTGACGCTCCTTGACAACATCAGGCGGATGAAGTAGTAATAATAATAAGTAGCAACACAAGCGGTCTGCATCAGGCGGATGAAGACTGCTTGTGTTGCGACCTGAAACGTCGTGGGGTTTTTGCTTTTATCTTTTTGTTTTCTATCCCCGTGACTTTACCGAAGGAACCAAGAAAATGAATTCCAGCAGTCACGAAAGTTTTAAATCTCAGCTCGGTCCGGCCCTGCGTCACCCCCGGCACGCTCTTGTGTCCCCCTCCTCCTCCTCCCTCCTATCCCGTCCTTCCTGCTGCCTCTTCCTCCTGCCCCTCCTCCTCCTCCCTCCTACCTCCTCCCCCCGCCTCCTTCCCCCTCCTCTCCACTCCCCCGCCCCACCGTCCCAGGATCGTCCACCTGTGCTTGCGGAGGGACGAGTCCAAGCAGGTGATACTCAAGCAGATCCCCGTGGAGCAGATGAGCCGTGACGAGCGGCAGGCGGCGCAGAACGAGTGCCAGGTCCTCAAGCTGCTCAGCCACCCCAACGTCATCAAGTACTTTGAGAACTTCCTGGCGGACAAAGCCCTCATGATCGCCATGGAGTACGCGCCCGGTGAGGCCTTGTTGTCGTGGCGACGCCGTGCTGCTGTTGGTAGTGTTGTTGTTGTTGTCGTCGTCGCTGTGATTGTTGTGGGTAGTCTGACACGCAAGTTAGATTTTATCGTAAAATAATTTGGATAGCGCCTTTACACGCCGGAGCTTTGCAAGGAAGTAACAGCGGCACAACGTTTGGTGTGACGGTGGCGCTGAGTGAAATAGATGAGTGGAAGCGATGGGGGCGAATCCGCGATTGCTGGAATCGGTGGAAACGGAATTGATGATGAATGGATCTAATGAATGGGGTTACTGAGTGGTAGCCGTGTAATGAGAATGTGAAGAGGGAACGGTAACGGTGGTGGTTATGAGGGGGAGATTAAGGGGGGGGTCGTGGGGTGAGCTCGGGGTAACAGTGAGTGAGGAGCGGAAACTTAGTGAGAGAAGGTGACTGCTTGATGTGGAGGGGAAAGTTTGTTCTAGGGAAGGGGAGGGCGAGAAGAGAGAGAGATGGCGTGGATTGAGCACCAGGAGGAGGAACAGAGAGAGACAACGTGGATTGAGTACCAGGAGGAGGAACAGAGAGAGAGACGGCGTGGATTGAGCACCAGGAGGAGGAGGAACAGAGAGAGAGACGGCGTGGATTGGGCACCAGGAGGAGGAACAGAGAGAGACAACATGGATTGAGCACCAGGTGAAGGAACATTGAGAGAGAATGTGGATTGAGCACCAGGGGGAGGAACAGAGAGAGAGACAACGTGGATTGAGCACCAGGAGGAGGAACAGAGAGAGACAACGTGGATTGAGCACCAGGAGGAGGAACAGAGAGACGGCGTGGATTGAGCACCAGGAGGAGGAACAGAGAAAGAGACGGCGTGGATTGAGCACCAGGAGGAGGAACAGAGAGAGACGGCGTGGATTGAGCACCAGGAGAAGGAACAGAGAGAGACAACGTGGATTGAGCACCAAGAGGAGGAACAGAGAGACGGCGTGGATTGAGCACCAGGAGGAGGAACAGAGAGAGAGACGGCGTGGATTGAGCACCAGGAGGAGGAACAGAGAGAGAGACGGCGTGGATTGAGCACCAGGAGGAGGAGGAACAGAGAGAGAGACAACGTGGATTGAGCACCAGGAGGAGGAACAGAGAGAGAGACAACGTGGATTGAGCACCAGGAGGAGGAACAGAGAGAGACAACGTGGATTGAGCACGTGGGAGGGCGAGAAGGCGACAACATCGATGGACACAAGCATGGCACGATACGGTGGGGCAAGACCACGAAGTGATTTGTAGACCAGGGTGTGAGGAATTTGAATGTTCAACGTTGTTTTCTGAGCATATCCCGTCTGCAAAGAAAGTTGCACATCATCTACGCTAATTTATTTGCGTGGAGAGCGCCTTCGCTCACGGCGCTTGGCCCGAGCTTGTGGATGGACGGTGACAGAATGGAACGGCTTTAAAGATGGCCCGGGGGGGGTGAGTTGAGGATTGAGGAAAGGAGTGGCAGCCATTAGCGGGGTGCTTGGGGGTCGCGGAAGGGTGAAGGGGAGGGACGGGGAGGAGTGGAGGGGAGGGAGGAAGAGGTTTGGGCGGTAACGGAGAAGAGGAGGTGAGGTTTTGAGAGAGGAATGGAAGGGTGTTCAGGAAGGGGGACTGCCTGCTCCCCGTGCAGGGCACGTAGATTCCAGCGGAGCAGTGCAGCCCTGCGGCGGGTTGCTCGCGCCGCCAAAACAACAACGACCACAACAACCACAACAACAACCACAACAACAACAACCACAACAACAACCACAACAACAACAAGAGGAGCCATTGTTTTCGAATTCGGTCAAACAAATGTCAATGTTTCAGGAGCCACACAACGCACTGTGGTGGTGGTGGTGGTGAATACGAGATGGCAGTGGTCATTCATAAATAAATAACGTCCTCACTAAGCGCATGTCCTTTAAGGAGCCCCAGGTTGCCCACCCCTGCCCATGGTAAACTGGACTTTCATGGTAAACTGGATTCCCATGGTAAACTGGATTCCCATGGTAAACTAGACTTCCATGGTAAACTGGACTCCCACTGTGAACTGTATTCCCATGGTAAACTGTATTCCCATGCTCTTTGGTTCTATTCGGTAAAGTCACGTAAAAAACAACCGAATAGAACCAAAGAGTATGGATCCTTGCAGTCACGAAACTTTAAATCTAGAATGGAATGTATTCCCATGGGAAACTGGACTTCCAGTGTAAACTGGACTTCCATGGTGTACACAATGCTATATATTACACTACACCACTATACTACATTGGTAACTCTTTTATCTTTAGAACTGCTTGTTGTGTTGAGGTTGTTGTCTTTCCCTCACACCTCCAATTCGCACGGTTGGCTACGTACGGTGCGAAAGAAGTTCAACATACAACAAACACACAGCAGACAACAAAGACAAATTTCCCCTGTATAGCCTGCACAGACTGTTAGGGCAAGTGCTGTTAGCGAGTAGCACCTATGAAGGTCGGCACGGCACACGAGGGGGTGGGTGGCCAGCACCACGCCCGACCGCCTTTGCCTCCCCAGTGGCGATGTTTACTACACACCGCACCAGGTACTCATTTGAGGCCGAGTCGACCTGGGGGAGGCCCAGGACCGGTTAAGATAATCGTCACTGCTGTTGGTGGCCGTGAGCGAGAATCGAACTTGGGTCACCCGGGTTCGTAGCTAACCGCTGCTCTACCGCTCCCCACACACGACATACGTACAACATACGTACAACATACGTACTACATTCGTACTACATTCGTACGCGGTGGGGAACCTTTGTCTCCGTGGTGGCGGGGCGCAGGGGGCACCCTCGCCGAGTACATCCAGAAGCGGGGCGGCTCGCTGCTGGACGAGGACACCATCCTGCACTTCTTCGTGCAGATCGCCCTGGCGCTGCACCACGTCCACTCGAACCACATCCTGCACCGCGACCTTAAGACGCACAACATCCTGCTGGACAAGCGGCAGACGGTCGTCAAGATCGGCGACTTCGGCATCTCCAAGATCCTGAGCAGCAAGAGCAAGGCGTACACGGTGAGCGGCCGCGGCGCGTCGGAATCGTTCCGGTTCGCTTCCCGGTGAGGAAGAGGTGGGGGTGGGTGGGTGGGTGGGGTGGGGTGGGGGGGTGAAATCGTCATCATCGATCGTCCTCCATCGGCGATGTGAGGAAGGAATCGTCAACGGTCGCACCCCCACCGAGTCACGTGGCCGGAGGGTCGATCTGGCGACTGGTGGGTAAGGGACGAGGCGTTGGCCGTGTCCGTGCGGTACGTGGACAAAGGGGGCTCAATGCACGGAGCCCAATGGGCTGTACCCATCGCACGCCAGGCGGCCCACGTCCACTTGGAGAAATTATAATAAAAGTAAAATCATGCAGCAATTCTCGCCCCCCCCCCGGTCTGATTCTGCGGCGTCGTTCCTCGTGGAGTCTCACGTGCGAGCCGTGTTATCCCATTTTGACCGTGACGTCACCGCACACACGTGTGGCGTTCTGTTTTTTTTTTTATTACCTCGCAGGATCTTTGACGTCCGCAGACGGGTGCGTATCCACGATCCGTACACACACTCGTACTCACCAGGGCAGCCGCCGGGCTCAAATGGAGAATTAATTCTTGCAACAAGTGGAATATGCGTGCTCGCTCCAATGTTGTTGCTCGTAATAATAACTTTAAAAAAAATTCAAATGACAGAGTTTGGAAAGGCGGAATTATAATTCTGATAACAGTTCAGAAATTGTAGCGAGCACGGTTTTTTATGCCCTCCATGGTCTTGGCCCATCTTATCTGGTTTCTCTCGGGGCGCCACGGTGGCTAGGAGATGTTAACTACCTCGCCTGGTATGCAGGAGGTCGTGGGTTCGTTCCCGACCCTGACTCCTGCTGCTGTATATTTGAAGTTTGCACGTTCTCCCCATGGCCGCGTGGATTATTCTCTGGGCCCTCTGGTTTTCCCTCCACATTTAGAAGCAACATCACCACACGTTTATAGAGTTTGGCTGCTGCTATGCATTTCCACGTGATAAGCCACTTTATTGACCTATCATTTGTGATAGCCAAGTAAGTAATTGGCTGTGTTAGCCAACTGCCTTTAACCCGTGGGTGATTCGTTGGCCTGCAGGTGGTGGGCACCCCGTGCTACATCTCCCCGGAGCTGTGCGAGGGTAAACCCTACAACCAGAAGAGTGACATATGGGCCCTGGGCTGCATCCTGTACGAGCTGGCGAGCCTCAAGAGGGCGTTCGAGGCCGAGGTGAGCCACCCGGCTCCCCCCCCCCCCCCCCCCCGACGTGTCCCCTCCGCGCGTTCGTTTGGTAACGAGTTCGGAAGCGAGTCATCGTTCGCCTCCCTTGTACGTGCGCGCGTGTGTACGTACGTTGAACTTCTTTCGCGCCGTACGTAGCCAACCGTGCTCATCGGAGGTTGTATCGCCGCGTAGGTTCAAGCCAACATTTTGAGCTATGCCCTCCGCCACGCGACGGAGCCGATCGAGTTGAGTTGTCGCGGACGAATGCGCCACACCGATTTGGGTTTGTGTCCGCACACCGGAGTGTGGAAAGAGCAAGCAAGCTTTGTTGACGGGCGCGGGACGTCGTTGCATCGTGGCACGGCTCGGTTTCTGGTTATCAGCCGGTGGGAAAAGCCACGCGGTGCCGTGCCGACCTCCCACGCTGGGAGCGGCTCGGACGCACGAGCGGATACAAGGTGGGGGGTACAAGGTGGGGGGGTACAAGGTGTGGGGGGGTACAAGGTGTGGGGGGGTACAAGGTGTGGGGGGGTACAAGGTGGGGGGGTACAAGGTGTGGGGGGGTACAAGGTGTGGAGGGGTACAAGGAGTGGGGGGTACAAGGCGTGGGGGGGTACAAGGTGGGGGGGTACAAAGTGTGGGGGGTACAAGGTGGGGGGGTACAAGGTGTGGGGGGGTACAAGGTGTGGGGGGTACAAGGTGTGGGGGGTACAAGGTGTGGGGGGGTACAAGGTGTGGGGGGTACAAGGTGTAGGGGGGTACAAGGTGTGGGGGGTACAAGGTGTGGGGGGTACAAGGTGTGGGGGGTACAAGGTGTGGGGGGTACAAGGTGTGGGGGGTACAAGGTGTGGGGGGTACAAGGCGTGGGGGGGTACAAGGTGTGGGGGTTACAAGTTGTGGGGGGTACAAGGTGGGGGGGTACAAGGTGTGGGGGGGTACAAGGTGTGGGGGGGTACAAGGTGTGGGGGGGTACAAGGAGTGGGGGGGTACAAGGTGGGGGGGTACAAGGAGTGGGGGGGTACAAGGTGTGGGGGGTACAAGGAGTGGGGGGGTACAAGGTGGGGGGGTACAAGGAGTGGGGGGGTACAAGGTGGGGGGGGTACAAGGTGTGGGGGGGTACAAGGTGTGGGGGGTACAAGGTGTGGGGGGGTACAAGGTGGGGGGGTACAAGGTGTGGGGGGTACAAGGTGTGGGGGGTACAAGGTGTGGGGGGGTACACGGAGTGGGGGGGTCAGAGTCGTCCGGCGCTTACGTGGCCGGCGGGGGCGCCGCTCTGCCGGCAGAATCTGCCGGCGCTGGTGCTGAAGATCATGAGTGGCAACTTCGCCCCCGTCTCGGACCGCTACAGCGGGGAGCTGCGCCAGCTGGTGGTCAGCCTGCTCAACCTGGACCCCAGCAAGAGGCCGCAGCTGAGCGAGGTGCTGTCTCACCCCGTGTGCATGAGCGCCATGATCCGCCTCTACATGGACATCGGCCGGGTGCCCGCCAGGTTTGTGTCCGGCGAGCCCGAGCTCGATCCACCGTGGCTAGGAGATGTTGACTACCTCGCCTGATAGACAGGAGGTCGTGGGTTCGATCCCGACCCTGACGCCTGCTGCTGCTGCTGCTGTATATTTGGAGTTTGCGTGACTCTCTCTCTCCCCGTGGTCGCGTGGATTTTTCTCCGGGTCCTCCGGCTTTTACCCTCCACATTTCGAATCAACATCACCGCGCGTTTGGAGTATTTGGCTGCTAGAAATGTCTACTTGACGATAAGCCACTTTGTTGAGCTATCATTTGTGATATCCAGGAGGCTTCTGAGAAAGAAGATCTGTACAGCAGGCGTGTTCGTTAACATCTCCCAGCCACCGTGGCGCCCTCCACCACGTTCAGTCATCTCCCCCTCCTCGCCTCCCCGTTCACTCCCATCCAGCTCCTATGTTAAGGAATAGGATTTGTCGTCGTCATCGTCACCATCATTAGCCATGATCAATCCACTGCTGGACGAAGGCTCCCCAAGCGGGTTTCCTGTGCACGGGAGCCGTCGTCACCACGGGATTGCTCCTCCCTCTCCGTTGGTTTTGGCCACGGGTTTTTTTGTATTTGTAAAAAAAAAAGTTTTTTTTTAAATCGTACTGGCGATGTCGATTGCAGGATGGAAAAGCCGATGATGCTGCTGTCGCTGGACGCACAGGGCAGGGCGAGGCAAGTGTGTCGCCCCCGCTTCCCGCATGAGTATCTTCACGCTCGCCCATCGTTCAACTGCACTCCCTTCGCCCCCTCTGTGCGGGAGCCGATTGGCTCAAGATTATTGCAAGGCCCTGGGATGAATGTTGCGTTGTGGCTTGGCTCTCCAGCACACGACCGGCTAGTGCCGCACTCGTGACGAATTGGCACGTTCTGCGTACGTGACAACCCTTACCGGTTGGCCGTGTCGGGCGGTGGCGGGTTGAACGACACAACGTTTATATTTTTACGCGTCGTGAGTAACGTCGTGAGCAACCCGGACTGGTCTGGGTGCGAGCAACCAATCAAATCTCCCCCTCCGTCTCCGCGTCCCGGCCGACGGCGCCAGTGTCCGGGGACGGAGCGCCGGCCGGGAGCACCGGCAGGGCAGGGGCTGCCCCCCCGCCGCTCTCCTCCGTCTACATGTGGGGCAGCGGGACGCTGGCGCCCGTCAAGCTGGCCATGCCCAACACGGAGGTGCTGCAGGTGGCGGTGGGGCGCACGCAGAGGGCCGGCGTCACGCGCAGCGGCAGGCTCATCGTCTGGGAGGTGAGCACAACGTGGAACTCACCGAAGACTTAAGCTTGCTTGAATTGTCCAGAGGACCTCCGCGTGCCTCGCCATCGCATCGTCGTCGTCGTCGTCGTCATCGTCGTCATCAAGGCGCTCTGCTGCAGTTGCTCCCCGTGGGTGGGGGGCTGGGGGCCCCGGTGGCAGCTGTCTCTGTGCAGAACGAGGTGTCGCAATCACAATATTTATTCACGCCCGCGCGGGACGACCCGGAAACACGGGGTCACACAGTTTCATGCCAGGCTTCTTCATCTTTGTTATGATGACGGCGATGATGATGATGATGGCGATGATGATGGTGATAATGGTGATGATTGTGATGATGGTAATGATGATGGGTGATGATTGTGATGATGGTGATGATGATGATGAAGATTGTGATGATGGTGATGATGGTGATGATTGTGATGATGGTGATGATGGTGATGATGATGGTGATGATTGTGATGATGGTGATGATGACGATGGTGATGATTTTGGTGATTGTGACGATGCCAAAGATGGTGATGATTTTAATGATGGTGATGATTGTGATGATGGCGATGACCCCGATGACGATAACAGTGATAAGGCTGATGACGACGACGATGATCATGAGCCGAGTCTCTCCACCCTAAGAGTGGATCGCTGTGAGCACCGTGTCACTCAGCTCTTCCATCCTCCCCACTGTCTGCTACCTGCTGCACCCTGCCCGCTGCACCCTGCCCGCTGCACCCTGCCCACTCCCCATTCCCCGCTGCCCACTCCCCGCTGCCCCGCGGTCTGCGTGCGTGCAGGCCTCTCCGGGCACGGTGGGCGACGCTGCCCTCCCCGGCTCGGTTGGCAGCGTCCAGCCCCAGCTCGTGTCGCGCTTCCTGGAGGGCCAGTCCGGGGTCACCATTCAGCACGTCTCCTGCGGCGACCTCTTCACCGCATGCCTCACCGGTCCGCGTGTGTCTTCATGTGTGTCTTCATGTGTGTCTTCATGTGTGTCCCCGTGTGTTCCTGTGTGTTCGTGTGTGTTCGTGAGTGTTGGTGTGTGTTGGTGAGTTGGTGTGTGTTCGTGTGTGTGTTGTGTGTGTGCCTGTGTGTGTGTTCGTGTGTGTGCACTCGTGTGTGTTCGTGTGTGTGTTCGTGTGTGTGTTCGTGTGTGTGTTCGTGTGTGTGTCCGTGTGTGTGTCCGTGTGTGTTCCTGTGTGTTCCTGTGTGTTCCTGTGTGATCGTGTGTGTTCGTGTGTGTCCCTGTGTGTCCCTGTGTGTGCGCTCGTGTGTTCGTGTGTGTGCTCGTGTGTGCTCATGTGTGTGCGCTCGTGTGTGTTCGTGTGTGTTCGTGTGTGCGCTCGTGTGTGTTCATGTGTGTGCGCTCGTGTGTGTTCGTGTGTGTGCTCGTGTGTGTCGTGTGTGCTCGTGTGTGTGTTCGTGTGTCAGTGTGTGTGTTCGTGTGTGTCAATGTGTGCGTGGGGAGCGGTAGCATAGCGGTTAGAGCTGCACTGCACTACGGACCCGGCGACCCGAGTTCGATTCCTGCTCACGGCGACCACCGGTGACGATTATCTGAACTGGTCCTAGGCCTCCCCTAGGTCGACTTAGCCTCAAATGAGTACCTGGTGCGGTGTGTAGTAAACATCGCCACTGGGGAGACAAGGGCGGCCGGGCGTGGTGCTGGCCACCCACCCCCTCGTGTGCCACAGTGCCGGCCTTCATAGGCAGTGATGCTGGTTGTTGTTGTTGTCGTCGTTGTTGTTGTCTCCTGCCCTTGCGAGCTTTTGCATCTTGTCACCGTGCGAACCCGGGCCTTTTGTGTCGTTCTTTCCAGACAGGGGGATCCTCATGACTTACGGCAGCGGCAGCAGCGGCTGCCTTGGCCACGGCAGCTACAGCGACGTCGCACAGGTACCGTGGGGCATCGTGGGATGATGATGATGATGACGATGGGATAATGGGTTGAGAGAAATGGGATGGGATGATGGGATTTGTTACGGCGATGGGATGAGATCGGAAGGATGACGTCAGTGGACGAGATGATGGGATGACAATGAGTGGCTAGTCCAGGACGCCCGGTGTGTTGGAGAGTAAACCCACTACAACATTTACAATTCGAGTACCGTGACGTTTCGCTGATAATTACCACCAGCATCATCGGGCTGTGTCACCATGCTTGGTTGACGTGACAAACCTTACTCATTGGCCGTGGCGGGTGATGGCGGGTGGTGGCGGGTGTAACGACACCACGTTCATATTTACGCGACCTAACCCAAAAAATAAACCTCTGTTACGGTGTTTTTGTGCACTCTTATGGGACCACTCCTATTGGGTCCGGCCCATGACAAGTGCGTGCCGACGGCACGGAGTTCGCCCACCTGGAATAACAGCGCCGTTTCACGTCTGTTGCAAGAACTGGCTCAGGCTCGGGGATGGATCCTGAACATTTGCCGGGAACCAGTTCCTGGTCTTCGGGCCGACGTTTGGCGGATCGCCCAAATGTTGTGAACTCCCTTCCCGTGGGTGTCGAGGTGTCGAGAACCGTGGCTCGTCAGAAGGCGGCTCAGCAAATGTGGGCTCCACCTCTTCCGTCTGTGCGGGTGTGCGTTGAACTTCTTTCGCACCGTACTTACCCCACCGTGGCTAATTGGAGGTGCGGGGGAAAGGCAACAAACTAAACACAAAAAAGCAGTTCTAAAGAAATTAGTTTGTTGACCTAGATGATGATGATTTAAAAGCGCGTAGTGCCCAGTGCGCTTACTAATGTCGGAAGGAAGAGCGTTCCAGACGTCCGCAGAAGAAGCGCGTCTGAAAGCGCCGCGCGCGATGCGACGACCACCGACGTCTTTGTTCCATGGCCAGCCAGAAGCCGCCGCCGCCTCTGCGAGGATGAGCATAGTTGGCGTGCTGATGGTGGTTTATGCTCCTTGATTAGATCGGTGAGGTGTTGTGGTTAATTTGTGGCGAGCGCTTGGTGTGTAATGGGTGCCAACTTACAACGACGCTTTCGTTCGGCAACCGGAAGCCAATGGAGCTGAGCGAGCGCTGTGCGGACGCGTGTGATCGTGTTGCCCCCCTCGCTCCCATGTGTATAATGAACACTCGCTCATTGACCAGTGACACCTTCATATGTAGGGGATGGCAGAGCTCTGGTGTGAGGGGGGGGGACTTGACACCGGCTCCACACCGCATGGCTGTGGTTTCTCCTCCCGGCGCCTCTCAACGAGAGAGGGGGGGGGGGTGGGGCAGCGGTAGTGAGGGCTCCGATGAGGAGGTAGAAGGATTATGAGGAGATAGAGGAGGAGGAGGCGTTGAGCACCCCCTCGTCCTCCAAGTCCGACGACGATGACTGACGAGGAGACTGGAGCCAACTTCATCATCGCCATTGCCGCTCCATCGCCGCGTCATCGCCGCCGTAGCGTACATCAGCGCTCGCATCACTACGTCACGGTGCGATAGAAGCTCTGCACACATACACACGTGATGTGGGGTGCGAGCGAATGCTCTTGTTATTACTCTTTGTGTCGTTGGCAGCCCAAGATTGTGGAAGCGCTGCTGGGCTACGAGATTACCCAGATGTCCTGCGGGATGTCGCACGTCCTGGCGGTGAGCAATGAGCAAGAGGTGTTTGCCTGGGGCAGAGGAGACAACGGTAAGACTTCCAACCTCCCACGAAAACTGAACTCGTAAACTGGTTTTCTTTCAGCTTTACCAGGTAAGGCCCCCCCACTGAGCTATGTAGCTGTTTTTTCAGAAGCTGACCTAGCTATCACAACTTCATCATCGCCACAAATGTGATAGCTCAACAAAGTGGATTATCATTATGACGCGGCAATGTATATCAGCCCAAATACTCAATAACCCCCACTATTACCACCACCCCTCTCGGCGTTGGCGAGGCGCTCATCCAGCAGTGGAACGACAAATGGGGGTCTCGTTTTTTTTCCCGGCTTTTATTATTCGCTCGTCTCACTTCCTGCGTCGTCCACCGATGGCATCATCGCTCTTCAACTTTGAACAATTTTGTTATTTAGCGAACGCTATTTCACGCGACTTCCCACAGCCAAAACACCGCATGCATTAACGACGTAGATATAGCCAAGTAAAGATGTTGTTCCTCGGGTGGATGTCAGCCCCCGCATTGCCACAGAGCCGCTTTGCATCCCCTCCTCCGGCACGTGCACGGCGACCAGTCCGCCCGGCACGCCGCGCCGCACAGCTCCCCACTCTTCAACGGAACCACGGGGGCCGAGGCCTATACGTTGGGTTTTCTCGTGCGCACGGTGGGCGCGTGCAATTCCTCGTCGGTGCCGCCCTCCGCACGCGTTGCCGTCGTCCGTTACGCGTGGCACCTTCCCACGGGGGCAGGGACGGCTCGTGCGCGCCCCCGTCGCCTGATTACCCCGTCCTCTACCCACAATACCTCTTGTGTTTGTTTTTGTCACTTCCTCTGCACCCCGATGGGTGCCACTGATGGGAAGGAATGGAGGCGATCGCTGCTCACTTTTGGCAGAAAAATTGCCACAATGTCATGAACTCCCTTTGCTTTGAAGCCAATCTGAGGCAGCTCTGTAGTGTCCGCTTCCGTGGGCCGTTCCCTCCGCGCATTGCGTTGCCGCACGAGACATGCGAAGAAGCGATTCTTTGTTACGTTCCGCAGTGCTGCCGGCGTCAAAGTAGGGTGCCACGGTGGCTAGGAGATGTTAACTCCCCCACCTGGTATGCAGGAGGTCATGGGTTCGATCCCGACCCTGATGCCTGCTGCTGCTGTATATTTGGAGTTTGCGTCTCTCTCTCTCTGCCCGTGGTCGTGTTGATTTTTCTCCGGGTCCTCCGGATTTTCGCTCCCCATTTATAATCAACATCGCCACGCATTTCAAAGTATTTGGCTGCTGCTATAAATGTCCACATGACGACAAGCCACATCGTTGAGCTATCATTTGTGATAGGCCAGGTTACTTCTGCCAAAGACGCTATATAGTTCAGTGGGCCTGGTACAATAAAAAAGTCAGTTGTAGTTCAATATGAATGCTTATTTATAATAAACAAACCCACACATGTCACGAAACTTTCCGTAACGACACCGGCACGCGGACTCAGCCCCGTGTGCATCTCTCGGCGTCTTCGTGCGTCTCTCTGTCTCTCTGTGAGTCTCTCTGTCTCTCTGTGCATCTCTCTGTCTCTCTGTGTGTCTCTCTGTCTCTCTGTGTGGCTCTCTGTCTGTGTGTATCTGTGTGTCTCTCTGTCTCTCTGTGTGTCTCTCTGTCTCTCTGTGCATCTCTCTGTCTCTCTGTGTGTCTCTCTGTCTCTCTGTGCGGCTCTCTGTCTGTGTGTATCTGTGTGTCTCTCTGTCTCTCTGTGTGTCTCTCTGTCTCTCTGTGCATCTCTCTGTCTCTCTGTGTGTCTCTCTGTCTCTCTGTGCGGCTCTCTGTCTGTGTGTATCTGTGTGTCTCTCTGTCTCTCTGTGTGTCTCTCTGTCTCTCTGTGTGTCTCCCTGTGTCTCTCTGTCTCTCTGTGTCTCTTTGTCTCTCTGTGTGTCTCTCTGTCTCTCTGTGTCTCTCTGTGTCTGTCTGTCTCTCTGTGCGTCTCTCTGTCCCTCCGTGCGCATCTTTCCATGCGTCTGCGCGTGTCTCTCCAATCCCCCAGGGCGCCTCGGGTTGGGCAATCAGGAGCTCCACCTGTGCCCGCAGCCGGTGGCCGTCCCTCCGCCCTACGAGCCGTGCACCGCGCACTGCGGCATCGACTGCTCCATGATCCTCACCTTCAGTGGCAAGCTCCTGGCCTGCGGCAGCAACCGGTACGAGCTGGGTTCAAAGTCTCATTTCTCTACCACTGCTCCTCTGTGGTTTGTTTATCGTCCTTCCCCCGCACCTCCGATTAGCGCGATTGGCTACGTACGGTGCGAAAGAAGTTCAACGGGCGAAACTAAAACTATTAAACCAAACAATTTTTTTATTTTACCAGGTAAGGCCCACTGAGCGATGTAGCTCTTCGTCAGAAGTGACCTGGCCACAAATGATAGCGCAACAAAATGGCTTAATACGATGTGGAAATGTATGGAGCCAAATACTCTAAACGCGTTTTTCTAAATGTGGAGGGAAAAACCGCAGGAACCGGAGAAAAATCCACGCGACCGTGGGGAGAGAAAGACGCGCAAATATACAGCAGCAGCAGGCATCAGGAATCGAACCCACGGCTCCTGCATGCCAGGCGAGGTAGTTAACATCTCCTAGCCACCACCTACATACAAAGACAAATGATCTCCCCCCCTTCCCGTCACGTGTAGCCTTAACAGACTTGGGGCAAGAGCTGTTAGCGAGCACCTATGAAGGCCGGCACTGTGGCACACGAGGGGGTGGGTGGCCAGCACCACGCCCGGCCGCCTTTGTCTCCCCAGTGGCGATGGTTTACTACACACCGCGCCCGGTACTCATTTGAGGCCGATTTGACAACTGCACCGGGACGTATGCCCACCCTGGCCCCCCGCCGCCCCCCCCCGCCCCCTCTACGTCTGCCCGACGCGAACCGCAGGTACAACAAACTGGGCCTGGATAAGATCTCGCACGACGGCGACGACGCCGCGTGCCCCGCGGAGCAGACGGAGGAGTCGCTGGTGCTCTCGCCGGTGCAGTCCAGCCCGCTGGACGGTGCCCGGGTGGTCCACGTGGCGCTGGGCACCGCTCACTCTGCCGCCGTCACAGGTGGGGCGCGAGTTGTGTTCAGATGCTTGAACAGCAAATATAAACCTTTTGCAAGGAATCAAGTTCCCGCATTAATCACACACGGTACTTGTTGTGAACGTGCAAACAAAAACACGCGCTGATAATTATACGTGGCGTTGTCTTTGAAACTGATTTGGCCGACACCAGAGACGGCCTTCGTTAGGGCATAGTCTCACCAGTGTCAGACCGGGGAACGACGCCAAAAGGCGAACATGATGTATGTCGACATTCTTTCGCACTGTACGTAGCCAACCGTGCTGATCAGATACTTAAATCTCCGTCTGCCTTGTCTTCGTCGCTCTCCTTCACCTCCGTCGTGTGCATCGTCCTCAAAATACCGAGCTGAGCAATTCTGCACGTAGCGCTCGTGCCATTGTGACGGACTCGGTCGTCAGTCGTGACGCGGTCAGTCGTGGCACGTTTGTAATCCACCAGGACGCACTCTCTCTGGTGTGTCCGTCTGTCCCGTCTCTCTTTGCCTCGTGTGTAGGGCGTCTCACTCCGCCTCCATCTCCCCCGTCTGTCTCGTCCTGTCCCTGCACCCCCCCGTCTTCCTCTCTTCGGTCACCGGCCCTGGCAAATTCTTTGCCGATCTCGCCGCGTCTCGTCGTGCAGACACGGGCACGTGCTACACGTTTGGAAGCAACCAGCACGGGCAGCTTGGCGGGGGAGCTCGCACGAGCAGCCGGGCGCCGCAGCCGGTGGACAGGCTCGGCGGGGTGAAGGTGGTGCAGGTCACGTGCGGCGACGCCTTCACCGTGGCCGTCGCCGAAGGTGACGACGACGGTGCCGCTGCTGCCGCCGCCATGTGCACGTGTGAACGTGCGCGTGTGAACGTGCGTGTGAACGTGCGTGTGTGGGGAGCAGTAGTGTAGCAGTAGTGTAGTGAGTGCGCTGCATTACGAACCCAGAGACACAAGTTCATTTTCCGCTCACGGCCACCAACACCGGTGACAATTATCTCAACCGGTCCTGGGCCTCTCCTAGGTTGCCATGAGGTGGTGCTGGCCACCCACCACCTCGTCTGTCGTGCCGGCCTAATATGGGGGATCTCTGTTATCTTTGTGTGTGTCTGTGCACTCCCCGCCTTCACCAACACGCACTGACCAGTGCGAAATAACCCTCACGGTGTGGGGGAGGCTCTCATCCAGCAGTTGAATGGTGAAAGGTCTGTAACCATGACCACCTTATGCTGGGGGGGTGGGGGCCTCTTTGCTCAGAGCACTTGGCTCAGACGCCCCATCATCAATATTGTCACTCCCGTGGTGATAAATTAAGTAACACTTTGTGTGGAGTCAGAGGTTGTTGTTTTTTGCACAGACTGGGCCCACCGCTGTAGGAATGGGGAATTTCCACCACCGGCAATGGAGATGAGCACTCAAGCAATGCTCCCTTGTCTCGCTGAAACATCCCCCGCTCGTGCGTGCGTGCGTCTCTCCGGTTTAGTTTCACGCAAGCCGCGCCAACGCGCGTTCACGCATGATGACTCGCGTTTGTGTCGTAAAAACCACGAGTTAACTTCGTTGCACAATGATAACCTGTGCAGATCCGTGCTCACGCGCGTGCAGCTCCAAGAGAGGTTCCCCTACGCGGTCACCTCCGTGTCCAGCCGGCACGGCAACACGCTGCTCTCCGTGCACTGTGCCTCACAGTGCCGCTGACACCGCCGCCGCTGCCGGCACGGCGTCGGCGTGACCGACGGTCCTGCGTCAACGCCCAAATTCCTCGCGGCGGCGGCGGCGGCGGCGGCGGTGCCGGTGGCTTGCCCAAGCTCCACTCACAATGTTGAACATTGTGATGCCTCTGGATCGACCATCCACCCATTGTTGATGTTACTGGGTGATTTTAATAATTTTGACCTTTGTTCTTAACTGCCAAACTGCTTGCCTCAATGTCACTAACATTACCAAGTTTGGTTATACCTAGAACTCCTCCTGGAAGGCCTCTCCATTGATGTTTGAGGGTTGTTTGACCATACCTCCCCACACTGGTCAATGTGGGTTAGTGAAGCGTGGGGCAGGACCACGTGGTGAGATATCCCTCGCCACGGATATCAGCCTGCGGCCAGGAATCGAACTCCGCTCACCGAACTCAGCGTGCCGACCGCTGCACCGCCGCTCCTCCCCAGGTTGGGCTAGGATGATCAAATGTGTGCTGGGATATATGTCGCGGGATGTGATACAAAATCACGAACAGTTCACTGTGCCACTGAACAAAACGTTCCGATTTTTTATTGTCAATACATTTGTATTTATATTTACGTGCGTGGGGCATTACTTACATACTACACGGGTGGCACATTGGTTTACCCCTCCCCCCCACACAACCCCCCCTCCTACTGCTTCCCCACACAGCCCCCCCCCTCCTGCTCCCCCACACAGCCCCCCCTCCTCCTACTCCCTATAGCCCCCCACATTTCTCCCCACGGGAACAGATGCCCCAAATTGAATCGTTTTTTCTCATGTCGCGCGAATCCCCCTTCTTGACGTCGTCACTGCGCCTTCTGGTGGCACTGGTGCCACTGTGCCCGCCACTCGTCGGCCTGCAGGAGGCTTGCCGAGATGGCCCAGCCGGCGCTCCGCAGCCCGGCGAGCACCTCCGGGAAGAGGCGCGTCGCGAAATCTTGAGACGCCGACATGCAGGGGTCGCCGGCGGTTATTTCTGCGCAAACGAAACGAGAGCCAAAGTAAACATCGAGATTCTTAAGGTTGAAATTTAGCAACCGCCCGATGGGTTAGGTAAAAAAAACTGGTTGCCAATTTTTTCACGTATCATCATCATCAAGAACCATGGGGCAGATAGCCCCGCGGGTGTCCACTGCACGTTTCGTCATTTGTTCCCATTTTCCTCTCTGTCATGTAGTGCTAGTATGGTCAAGCAGGGCCACACCTATCTGGCACCAATCTCTTATTTTGTGGTCATGAGATTCGCTCTGTTAGGTCTTCCTCTCTTTCCGGTTCCTTCCATTCTTCCCGAACAACACCATTTTTTATTACTTCTCTTTTTGCCATACCTCTCAGGTTCATTGCCATTTACCCAGAGAATCCCTCTCACCGAGCGAGTCTTCGGAATTTCGGGACTTACTGCCAAGTATGGAAATTTAAATGGCAATTTTTTTTATTGGCAACCTTCTGATTGCGAGCGGCACGCTGGAGCTCGGAGACAACGCCACTGACACGAGGCCCCAAGGAGCCTGCGTCTCTCCCCGCGGTCACTGCGCGTGGATTTATCTCCGGGTCCCTCCGGTTTTCCCCTCCACATTTAGAATCAACGTCACCACGCATTTAGAGTAGTTGGCTGCGAGAAATCTCCACATGATGATCATGATGATAAGCCCACATATCATTTGTGGCCAGGTCACTTGTGAAAAAACAGCTAGACAGCTCAGTGGGGCCTTGCCTGGAATAAAGTGCCCCCACTGTCACGTGCTATGCATAAGGGCCGCTACGACTCGCCTCTCTGCAGCTGCAGGAAGCCGTCCCGGTGCTCCGCGGCCACCTCCACGGTGGCCCCGCGCGGCAGAGCGAGGCTCAACAGCTGTGCGTGGAAGCAGGCCCCGACGATGTCGCTCGCGCCGGACGAGTAGTGCAGGACGATCGAGACCGCTCCTGTACGACGCCCGCCCGAGAATCAGAGGCAGCCTCCACCCGTCTTGGCGAAGGTCGGGGCAAGGTGCCGTCTGTCGAGCGGCACCCGCCAAGGTCATCGACGGGGACGCGTGCGGCGGGAGGCCGCCCTGCCACGGGCCCCTGTTCTGGGTTAAGGGCTCCACGTCGAAACTCGCGAGGACCGTTTCCACCACGCCGCTCAGCGCGGGCTCACGAAGGTGCGGTGGTGGGTGGGGGTTCAGGTGTTGTACCGCGCGTACGTTGGAACTTCTTTCACACCGCATGTAGCCGACCGTGCTAATCGGAGGTGCGGGGGCAAGGACGACAAACTGAACACTGCAACACTCTAACAAGGTCAACGCTAATTAAAATTGCGAAGCGGTGAGAACGTTGACACGTGCTCCGTTCCTGGACACCGCTGAATCGACGGTCGGCACGGAGAACCGAGGTCTCCCTGGGCCGCCCCGTCCCGTGGGCTCCGGTGCAGTTACACCGCCTGCACACTCGACAGCCAAGCCACTGAGTTGCCTGTGGCACGGTCTGGCACGCAGCCGAACAAAGTCCCGGTCCCATGCAACCTGCCGCACTCACCGCGCGCTTTGTTTAGTCGGAGGAGGTACTTCCTGTTGCTTGCATCCTTCGGTAGTTCACTTGCCCTGCAACGCAACAAACGTAGTTCATTAGCCCTGCAACACAACAAACGTAGTTCATTAGCCCTGCAACGCAACAAACGTAGTTCATTAGCCCTGCAACGCAACAAACGTAGTTCACTTGCCCTGCAATGCAACAAACGTAGTTCATTAGCCCTGCAACGCCACAAAGGCCACACTGGCAAAGCGGACCGAACATGGAAACGGTCTCCAGCCAAGCGGAAACTGGGCTTTGTAAATGTTGGAAAGGGCCACGGTCAAGTCAAGTGTGGGAGCACACGCCCGGACGGCAGCATCCACTCTGGGTCGCTCAACCCCCAGGGGTCCCTTCCGGCAAAGCCCCCATAGCAAGCCCCCTTCCCCAGGGGTCCCTTCTGGCAAAGCCCCTCAAGCAAGCCCCCTTCCCCAGGGGTCCCTTCTGGCAAAGCCCCTCAAGCAAGCCCCCTTCCCCAGGGGTCCCTTCCGGCAAAGCTCCTCAAGCAAGCCCCCTTCCTATCCCCGAGTCTCGATCTGATGCAGCCTCGCGAGACCATGAGGCCATCCTCCTCGGCCTCTCCTCCAGCCCACGAGTTTCTCGAGCGCAGAGAATCCGGTGGGCAAGGGGTCAACGCGAAGGGGCAACTTCAACGCGAAGGGGCAGCGTCAATACAGAGGGGCAGCTTCAACACGGGGGGCAGCTTCAACACGGGGGGCAGCTTCAACACGGGGGGCAGCTTCAACTGGGAGGGGCAAGCGAGGAGCCACGTGCTCAAGGTGTGGAGAAGCCTCACGTGGTGATGACGTCGGCGAAGGGAACGCCAACGTTGACCGTGAGGGATTTGCCGAAGGCTGTGGGAATCACAAAGCAGGCGGTTGCCGTCCGAGCGTCTCGCGTGTGGCATCCCTCAAACATTCCATTTCGTCTCTTTCACCGTTTTATTGCACTTACGCTGCCGGTGTCGTGTACGTTTGTATGTGTAGAGGAGTAAAATGGGGACGTGACGTCATGTGTGCCGTCCAGTGCGATGACGTCACGGAACGTGGCATCATGCACGCTGGGGGGCTCGATGACGTCATGTCTCATCTAGTATTTAAGGGGGACCCCGTGACAAAAGCGGGGTCACTGTGGGAACGGGTAGAGTGAGAAGGGTGGAGAGGGAACCAGGGGTAGAGAGGGATCGACGAGAGTCAGGAGTGAAGCCGCTGGTAGCCGTAGGAGGTGCTGCTCTTCCCGGTCGGTGGGGTTGGCTAGTGCCCCCATCCGACTCGAGGGAGAGAGACCGGAGCTAGCCGGGCTGGACCAGGACTTAGTGTAGGACCCCTAACCCCTGGGAAGTTGTCCCACCCTTTGTGCTATTGTAATACACTTAATAAACCTTTGGCGAAAGCCCTTACCTTCAAGCCGTCTCCGAGTCGTCGCCGGGAACTCCTCAACACATGTATTACATTACGTGACTTCCGCACAGCTGTGATCGACGTAGCACTCAGAAATCTCTCCGGATTCGGTGTGCAGTGAAAGCGGTGGCCACCCTCTCCACACACCTGTTCACGCTCACACCTGTTCACACAGACAGCCGCTCACCTGTCCTCCTCTGCCTGCCAGGTATAAGGACCGGTCGCTGTGTTCCTTACAGCCCGGGCATACGCACCTGTGAGATCTCAGCCTGGTGCCCTGTGGAGAAGGCCACGGCCCCACGGTGAGGGGCACCTCACACACACACACCTGCGTGAACACCTGTATGAGCACCTGTATGGAGAGCTGCATGAACACCTTTACACACAGCAAGGATCCCCCGTTAGTAGCGAGTCGCAGCACCTGTGAAGGCCGCCGGCACAACACACGAGCGGGGTGGTGGGCAGTAACCACGCCCGGTTTGTCTCTCTCCCCGGGTTGGTGATGTTTACACTCCGCACCGGGTATACATTTAAGGCTGAGTAGACCTAGGGGAAGGCCCAGGATGGGTTGAGACGCCCGTCACCTGGCGTTGGCTGCGAGAGAGAACTGAACTCGGGGGGGGGGTTTGGTGGTTCGGAGCGCGGCGAGAAAGCCGCCACACAAAATAACCACGCGGCTCGGCAGAGGGGTCAGGCAGGAAGCTTCGCTGCTGCCAGCGGGATTACAGAGAGGATCCCTCGTGGGTTTTCACTGCCGTTCGCTTCGGGGACACAGTGAGGCGTAAGCGTAGATTGAGGAAAGTATTTAACGGGGTCGGCTGGTTAAACTAAACTTTTTACGTGGTCTAACCCAAAAAAAACGCATTATGGATTAAACTAAATTATCAACAATTTTTTTCAGAAGCGACCTGGCCACCCACAAATGATAGCTCAACGAAGTGTCGTCTCGTGTGGAGGAGATGCGTAGCCCCAGCGAGGAGGTTCTGTGAACTCGTGTGTGGTTACGAGCAAGCGTCGTCCCCGCTCTCTCCGCGTCTGTCCAGGAGGCCGGTGCTCGCCGGGGCTGAGAATTTCACAGTCTTCATCAAGAACACAATCAGGTTCCCCAAGTTTGACTTCAGCAAGTGAGACATTCGACACACGCATATATACACGCACGTATATATGCACAAAGACAAAGCTGCCCCAAATAGCCTTAACAGACTGTAGGGGCAAGTGCTGTTAGCGAGTCGCACCTGTGAAGGCCGGAACGGCGCACGAGGGGGTGAGTGGCCAGCACCACGCCCGACCGCCTTTGTCTCCCCAGTGGCGATGTTTACACACCGCACCAGGTATTCACCTGGGGCTGAGTCGTCCTACGTGTGATTGTACGTGCGGTCACTGCATTGCACGCTTTCAGATACGCTTCTGCGGCTATCTGGAACGCTCTTCACTCCCCTACCAGGAAGGCACTGGAGCGGTGCACTTTTAAATCATCATCGAGATTGACAAACTCATTTATTTAGAACTGATTTGTGTTCAATTTTGATTTAAAGCTTTCGTGACTGCAGTAATTCATATTCTTAGTTATTTCGGTAAAGTCACGTTGAAGGGAAACAACAAAATAATACTATATATAATTATTTTTATATTGCTATATATTTTATTATTTTGTTGCTTCCCTTCAACGTGACTTTACCGAAAGAACTAAGAATATGATTTGTGTTCAGTTTGTTGTCCTTCCCCCGCAACTCCCGATTAGCACAGTTGGCTACGTACAGTGCGAAGGAAGTTTAACACACACACATATACACATACATGCACATATACATACATACATGGTTTTTTTTGTTTTTTTCAGTTTATTTATTTTGGTATAGCCCTGTGAGCCATTCGGCTATTGAATCGGGTGCAACCACAACAAAAAAAAACCTAAAACACGAACAAGAAAACATCTTAAAGTGACCATGTGACTGTGCAAACAGAAAATCCATGACAAAAACGGCAAAATATTCCTGAAAAAAAGCACCGTACACCAACGCTGTGCAAAAAAAATCCCAGTGGGATGCAAGTCAAACAACAGCCACAATAAAACTTAGATTAAGGCCATCAGTCTAACTCCGTACTACAACAAAACAAACATGTCCAACCCAAAAAAACGTTTTCGAAAATCACCAAAAAATAAAGCCATAATTGCAACGTAACAGTGATCATAGGGACTGTGACCGAATTTTTACAATAAACTACGTAAATAACATGTAACACCAAATCCTAGAGCCATAGCTGGCTGCATGAGTTACTCCACAACAACAGAAGCATCAGTCGGAGTATCAAATTTTGCAATGCACCTTTAAGATCAGCACGCTAAATCAAAATACAGATAATACTTTGCAGCGTCATCCGGAGCGAAACATTTTATTTTATTTTACGCCAATGAATAGCAGTGGCAGCAAGGGGTGTACAACTCCTCTAGAGCAGTTTTGAGAGAAGATCTCATTGGTAGCGATTCAAGTTGCAGTTTTTGTACGCCAATAGGGAATGTGAAGCTGGTAAATGAGCGAAGACCTGAGGTCAAATTTGTTCTTTGAAACAGAGAGGAGATCCAGTAGGTAGTCTGCGGATTTTTTTGTAAGTACATCGTGAATAAATAAGATCTGGTGCACAAGCCGTCGAACATTACGAGATGTTAAGTTTGACCCAATGTAGAAATCATAGTGGTGAGTCCTATATGGGCAGTTCAATGTAAATCTTAAGGCCGAGTGATAGATGGAATCAAGCTTCTTCAGTACAGTACTTGAGGCTGATTTATACACGATGTCACAGTAGTCAAGTAGAGGCAGTATGGTAGCTTTTATCAATTCCAAACGGAACATTGGGGGGAAGCAGTGCTTGTGTCGATACAGAAAACCAATTTTTATTTTTGTCTTTTTACCAATATAGTCAATGTGATCTTCAAAATTCAGTAGTAGAATGCAAGCGATGGTAAGCGAGCACCTATTAAGGCCTCCATCACACACACACAGACCTACATCGCACACACCTACATCACACACACACACCTCCATCACACACACCTACATCACACACACCTACATCACACACACCTGTACTGCACATACACACCCACCTGCATTTTGCACACACACACCTCCATCAGACACACAAACACCTTTACTGCACACACACACACTGCACACACACCTGTACTGCACGCACACACACCTGTACTGCACGCACACACACCTGTACTCCACGCACGCACACACACCTGTACTCCACACGCACACACACACACCTGTACTGCACGCACACACACACACCTGTACTGCACGCACACACACACCTGTACTGCACACACACACACACCTGTACTGCACACACACACACACCTGTACTCCACACGCACACACCTGTACTGCACACACACACCTGTACTGCACACACACACACCTGTACTGCACACACACACACACCTGTACTGCACACACACACACCTGTACTACACACACACACCTGTACTGCACACACACCTGTACTGCACACACACACACCTGTACTGCACACACACACCTGTACTGCACACACACACACCTGTACTACACACACACCTGTACTGCACACACACACCTGTACTGCACACACACACACTGCACACACACACACACACCTGTACTGCACACACACACACACCTGTACTATACACACACACACACCTGTACTACACACACACACACACCTGTACTGCACGGCACAGTGGTGCGGTACAGCAACTGCTCCGTCACTGTCACTGCCACCTCCACGTGACTCGAGGGAGCGCCAGAGGAGCCTCTTGTCTGGTGATATATAACAAAGGCAAAGATCCCCCGTGTAGCCTTCACGGACTGTTGGGGGCAAGTGCTGCTAGCGACGGCCGGCACGGCACCCTCGATGAGGCGTGGCCAGCACCACGCCCGGCCGCCTTTGTCTCCCCCAGTGTTAATGGTTACACTCCGCACCAGGCACTCACGGTACACCCTCACCCTGCCCTCGTCTCCGTGTGCCCCCGTGTCCACCCGTGTCCACCCGTGTGTCCGGCGTGCCAGGCGTAACGTGCTGGAGCGCGCCGAGGCGGACTACCTGAAGCGCTGCCGCTACAGCGCCACGGCCGCCCCCTACTGCCCGATCTTCCGCCTGGGCCAGCTGGTGCGCGCAGCCGGGGAGGACTTCCACAGCCTCGCCGTGGAGGTGGCGCCCTGCCTGGCAACACGCCGCGGACATGACTCACTACGTGTACACGGCGTGTACACCACGTACACACAGGGTGCATACTCCACCCCCTCCACTCCCAATGAGTGATGGGGCAGTTGTGGAGAGAATGGAGAGGTTTCTGTACCTGGGCAGTGTGCTTATGACCAGCTCCAGTTTGGCAGTCGATGTCTCACTTCGAATCAGTCCAGCGGCGTTATCTTTTCACTCAGCAGCTACAACACATTCCTGCGGAGGGAGCTGGTAGGAACGTTGGGTTGCTCGGTCAATGGCCAGGGTCAACGGCGGCACCACGTGGTGTATTCCGCAAATATGCCCGACTGTGAGGGCGGGCACAAGCCGGCGTGAGTAGGTTAAACGTTGAGTTTTATAAGGGCACCACGGGGTGACCAGCCCCTCCCCAACCAGCCCCACCCCTACCACCACCCACCCACCCAGCCCCTCCCCACCCTCCACTCCCCACTCAGCCCCTCCCTCCCCACCCAGCCCCTCCCCACCCTCCCCTCTCTACCCAGCCCCACACCTCCCATTTTTGTATGCACGACGGACGGACGGACACAATAATCCCCTGTGGGCTGGTGTAACCAGGAGGTTCCTACCAGTATAATGCTGCTGTGTGGAAGCTGCCTGGCTTGTTGCTCCGCAAGAATCTTTGGATCTTCGTGCCCACAGTGATATCCTTCCTTCTCTATGCTTACAAAACATGGAGCCCTGTAAAGAAACATCTTGGCTGGTTTGAAACATTCAGGCAAGCCTGTCCACGATCAATCCTGGGTTTAACCAGGCTGGATTGTGTGATGAGCTCACAGATCCTTTACTGATCTGGACAAAGTCCCATTGGTGAGATCCTCCATTGGCTGGGTCATGTAGCCCACATGCCAAACCACAGCATGCCCAAACAGCTTTTGTTCGGCCGGATAGAGAGGGCTAAACGAGCGTGGCATGGGCTAGAGAAGAGATGGCATTATGTGGTAACAGAGGATATGGAGCTGAGTGGACTTGAAACTTGAATTTGGAGTGGAGTTGCCAATGACTGGTACGAGCAGTGTCAAGATCGGCCTTTATGGAGACTTGTGAAGGACGCTGCTACTGGGCAGTTGGAGGCAGTCGCCCTCCAACACCACCGGAGGGCGGAGGAGCGACGCTCACAAAAACAAGTGTAACGTCGGGTGGCTAAAACACAGTGAGTTGGCACAGTGGGGGGCACAGCTGGTGCATCAACCAGTCGTCTCGGTCAGTCAAAACATGTCACCTGCTGGGTCTGTCCCGTGACCTCCCGTCAGCGAGCCTTCGACACTTCACGTGGCCACAAAGTGCACCTGGCCTGGCACAGGCGCCGTGGTGGCGTCACCTTCACTTAGTGGCGTATGGCGGGTATTGGTAATGCTGTGTTAATGCTGTGTGTGTGTAATGCTGTGTAATGCTGTGTGTCTGTGTAATGCTGCGTGTGTGTAATGCTGTGTGTGTGTAATGCTGCGTGTGTGTAATGCTGTGTGTGTGTAATGCTGTGTGTGTAATGCTGCGTGTACAGGGTGGCGTTATCGGGGTTCAGATCGAGTGGAGCTGTAACCTGGACCGCCCAGCGAGTGAGTGCCACCCCGTCGACTCCTTCAACCGCCTCGACGCAGCGCGACCCCACCTCAATGCCTCCTCCTCCTCCTCGGGGTACAACTTCAGGTGGGCCCCTTCACTCTCACCATCTTCCTTAACCCCTCACCGTAACATTAACCCTCACCGTAACTCTCACCATAGCATTAACCCTCACAGTAACATTAACCCTCACCGTAACATTAACCCTCACCGTAACTCTCACCGTAGCATTAACCCTCACAGTAACATTAACCCTCACCCTAACATTAACCCTCACCGTAACATTAACCCTCACCCTAACATTAACCCTCACCGTAACATTAACCCTCACCCTAACATGAACCCTCACCCTAACATTAACCCTCACCGTAACATTAACCCTCACCCTAACATTAACCCTCATCCTAACATTAATCCTCACCGTAACATTAACCCTCACCGTAACATTAACCCTCACCGTAACATTAACCCTCACCGTAGCATTAACCCTCACCGTAGCATTAACCCTCACCGTAACATTAACCCTCACCGTAACATTAACCCTCACCGTAACATTAACCCTCACCATAGCATTAACCCTCACCGTAACATTAACCCTCACCCTAACATTAACCCTCACCGTAGCATTAACCCTCACCGTAACATTAACTCTCACCGTAACATTAACCCTCACTGTAACATTAACCCTCACCGTAACATTAACCCTAACATTAACCCTCACCGTAACATTAACCCTCACCGTAACATTAACCCTCACCGTAGCATTAACTCTCACCGTAACATTAACCCTCACCGTAGCATTAACCCTCACCGTAGCATTAACCCTCACCGTAACAATAACCCTCACCATAGCATTAACCCTCACTGTAGCATTAACCCTCACCATAGCATTAACCCTCACCGTAACATTAACCCTAACATTAACCCTCACCGTAACATTAACCCTCACACTAACATTAACCCTCACCCTAACATTAACCCTCACCCTAACATTAACCCTCACCCTAACATTAACCCTCACCCTAACATTAACTCTCACCCTAACATTAACCCTCACCCTAACATTAACCCTCACCGTAACATTAACCCTCACCGTAACATTAACCCTCACCGTAGAATTAACCTCTACCGTAACATTAACCCTCACCTTAACATTAACCCTAACTGTAACATTAACCTTAACATCAATCCCGAACTGCAACATTCACCCTAACCCTACCGTTAAAAAAAACAAGAACCCCAACCAACGAACGTTACGCGCTGACCAACACCGCAACCCTTCAACCCGCACCCTTTCGGCCCATGCAGATTCGCCAAATACTACCGGTAGGCGGACGGCGGTGAGCAGCGGAAGCTCTTCAAGGTCTACGGCATCCGCTTTGACGTCCTGGTGTTCGGCAAGGTGAGCGCCACACGGGACATGCGACCTATTTTATTCACGTTTCCCTTTTATCTTAACTTTGCGTGAAGTGGCCTTGAACGTTGTGGTACGAAATGCGCTCTGCTCTTTAAATAAAGATCGTTATTAGTTTCTTATTATTGTTTGGCCAGGTGACATCGTGGTAATTCAGGCACGAGTTCACGAGAATGAGACTTGGCCAGTTGCCAAATCTCAGCCTCACTCACAGACCCTTCTGGGACAGTCAAAAAAAGAAACAGTGACTCACTGCGAGACATCGTTAATAGTTATCCTAGTGATGAACTCGTGGTTTCTCTCATAGAAATGTGGAATTTACAGCTCTGATTGAGATGGGAGTGCAGCAAAAGCCAGTGTTGCACTGTACTTACTATGCTGCCCGTAAGTATGCTCTAAAACTTAATCAACTCTGCTCTGACCAGCATGGTGAAGTATGGTCAAATAACCCCCCCCCCCTCAAGACCCACATGGTGTGTGGCGTGGGAATATCCTCATCCAGAAGTGGATTGACCCTGAGCTGCAAACGAACATATACATAATGAACTAACCATGACCCTTGACCCAGGCGGGCAGGTTCAGCATCGTTCCCACGGCCGTGAACGTGGGATCAGGCCTGGCCCTGCTCGGAGCGGTGAGACACATCTCCCCCTTGCTCTCCCTTTCTCTCTCCTCACTCTCACAGCCCCCACACTCTCCCACTTGCTCCCCGTCTCACTCATTCCCCCTCACTCACTCATTCTCTCTCGCGTTTTGCAATGATTCAATCTGTGCATCATCCATTGTCCTAACCGCTCAGTCACAGGTAACAGCGTTCGCTAAATAGCACTCTTCCCCTCGCTCCCCCTCCCGCTCTTCCCATCTCATCTCCGCCCTCACATTTTCCTCTCCTTTCCCTCACTCTGCAGCTCCTTGCCAGCCTCACCCTCTCCTTGTCTCTCTCGCCCTCTCACCCCCATCTATTACGTCCTCCTTATCACACATCCTGACTGTACGTGTGAACAGTGGAACGTGTGTGCTACCCACGTGATCCGTATGTGTGTGACTGCATGGGCTACATGGTATATGTTAAGTTCAAGTTTATTTTGTTTCACCAGGTGTGAGCTCAAGAGGCAAGGACAAAGTCGCACTCGCAAGATTGTGTGAATGAGTGGGTGAGAGGAGATGGTGTGTGTGTGTGTGAACGAGTGGATGAGTGATCAGTTGAGTGAATGAATGAGTGGGTGACTGAGTGTTGATGAGTGGGTGGCTGAGTGGGTGAATGAGTGGGTAAATGAGTGGGTGAGATGGTGGGTGGGTGGGTGAATGAGTGGGTGATTGAGATGGTGGGTGGATGAATGAGTGGGTGCTTGAGATGGTACATGAGTGGGTTGGTGGGTGGGTGAGTGAGATGGTGGATGGGTGAATGAGTAATGGTGATTGAGATGGTACATGAGTGGGTGAGTGACTAGGTTGGCGAATGAGTGGTTCAGTGAGACTGTGAGTGAACGGGTAGTGAGTGAGATGATAAGCGAGCGAGCTAGTTTAAGTTAAAAGTTTTTTTGTTTCACCAGATGAACTCAAGAAACCAGGATGAGTCTCAATTGCCAGTGATGGGTTGCAGATATTACAAAATAAAAACAAAGTACTGCAATGAAGCACACAGAAATCAGTAGAAACACAACATGAGCAATAACAAAATATTGGACAGCGTAAAGCAATATTAAGTCTTTTTTTACTGTTCGCAGTACCCATAATAGAGGTTTTTGTGTTAGATTTTCGCCATCTAACCCAAAAACCTCTTAGAGTTAATATTGGTTGCGAATTCCTCCGTGTTAAACTGATCGCAGTACATTTACAATTAAGATACAGAGATGTGGAACAAATATAATACGTAAACAAACAAGGATATATGATGTCAAGTGCAATTGCAAATGAAGTTAAATCTCTACAACATGTATCTATGTGTTTGTGACAGGGCGTCGGGAGTTAAGTGTGGTTAGCGCACTGCGCTACGAACCCCGTGACCCGAATTCGATCCCAGCTCATGGCCAACATTGGTGACGAAAATCTGAACCGATCCTGGGCTTCCCCTAGGTCGACTCAGCCTTAACTTAGTATGTAAACATCGGCACATGGGAAACAAAGGCGGCTGGGCATGGTGCTGGCCACCCACCTCGTGTTGCCACCAGCCTTACTAGGTGCTCGCTAAAAGCACTTGCCCCGGCAGTCAATTAAAATGCTATATGGGGGATCTTTGTCTTTTTTTTCGGATATGGTAACGGTAGTAAGTAGGCGACCTCAGTTCGATTCCTGGCCACGGTTAACATCAGTGGTGAGTGATATCAGAAGCGGTTCTGGGCATCCCCAAGGTCGACTAAGCCTTCAAATGTAAAGGTTGCCACCTGTCCTGCAGGTAGCAGTGATTGATTTGTACCACCGCTGCTGATGGACCACAGTGCTGACTGAAGAACGGCGTCTGGGTTTGGTCCACGGTGGAAAAAGGGTGGCGACCCCCTACTCATATGACTAGTAATAATGTAAATGTATAAAGCGCCCTTAAACAATCGCTGTCAGGGCGCTATGCATGGCAAGGCGGAAAATAGTTAACGACAACCAGGAGAAGAAGAAGTGAGAAGGACGTTTTAAACATAGATGTTTTTAGTCGAGATTTGAAGATTTGTCGTCTGTCTCGGAAGTCCGGACCTCGAACGGCAACGAGAGTTCCAGAGTTTAGGTGCCGCAATTGCTAAGACGCCGTCACCACCCTCCAAGTGTGAAGCCTGGAGCCCGTGGGGCAGTGAGCAATGCCGAATCTGAAGACCTTAACCATCTTGTCGCGGTGTGCAAAATATCAGCACTGGGGAGACAAAGGTGGTGGGCGGGGCGCGGCGCTAGCCGCACCACCCGCTGGTGCGCCGGCCTCAACGGCAGCGCTTCGCCCAACGGTCCGCGTGCGCTGTGGAGGGGGGGGGGGGGGGTGATCTTTGTCGTTGTGACTGTGCCACACAGGGGGCGTTTTTCTGTGACCTGGTGCTGCTGTACCTGAGCAAGCGGAGCCCCTTCTATCGGGAAAAGAAATACAAGGAAGCCAGGTGAGAGTGTGTGTGTGTGGTCTCTGCGTGCGGAGAACTATAAACTGAAACTGTTTATTTTACCAGGGTAAGTGCCCGCTGAGCTGTGTAGCTCTTTTTCAGAAGTGACCTGGCTATCGCAAATTATAGTTCAACAAAGTGGCTTGTCGCGTGCAAATTTATAGTGGCCAAATACTCTCGGCGCACGTTGATTGTAAATGTGGAGGGAAAAACGGGAGAACCCAGAGAAAAATCCACGCGGCCACGGGGAGAGCATGCAATCTCCAAATATATTGGCGTCAGGCTTGGGATCAAACCCACGACCTCCTGCATACCAGGCGAGAAAGATAACATTCCACCAGTCTCATTTGCAAGAGTGACATGGGGGGGGGGCGGCATCAGTCCGCTGCCAGTAGTGGGTAAAGATTACTTCTGCTCCCGTGTGTTTATGTGTAATTGTGTTGAGCGGTGGTGTAGCGGTTAGTGCACTGCAATATGTATGTTGAACTTTTTTCACACCGTATGTAGCCAACCACGCTCATCGGAGGTGCTGGAGGACAAGCTGGTGACCCGAGTTCGATTCTCACTCACAATCCATACCAGTGACGACAATCTGAACCGGTCCTGGGCCTCCCCTAGGTCGACCAGCCTCAAATGTGTACCTGGTGCGGTGTGTAGTAAACATCGCCACTGGGGAGACTAAGGCGACCGGACGTGGTGGTGGTGGCCACCCACCTCCTTGTGTGCCGTGCCAGCTTCCATAGGCGCTCGCGAACAGCACTTGCTCCTCCAGTCTGTTAAAGGCTATAAGGGGGAACTTTGTCTAATTCCAATGGAGTACTTTTCAGCGTCATTTTCGAATTTGCACCCTGACGTGGGCGGCACACAATGGCCTAACTCTTGTGAATAACGTCATGGGAATCGTCCACCGAGAGGCAGATGGCGGCGTACTATTATGGCCGACACATACCTCAAGTAATAACCAGGGTGGCCGCTGGATTCAAACCGTGAAATACCACCGTGCCAAGATGTTAACTACCTCGCCTGGTATGCAGGAGGTCGTGGATTCGATCCCGACCTTGACGCCTGCTGTATATTTGTAGTTTGCGTGTCTCTCTCTCTCCCCGTGGTAGCGTGAAATTTTCTCCAGATCCTGCGGTTTTTCCCTTCACATTTAGAATCAACATCACACGTATTGAGTATTTGGTTGCTATACATTTCCACACGATAAGCCACTTCGTTGAACTATCATTTGTGGCCAGGTCCCTTCTGAAAAAGAGCTGCATAGATAGCTCAGTGGGCCTTACCTGGTAAAAAAAAATAGTTTAAGATGGTAAATAGAACCTCTGCAACGAGCGGCAAACACGCTACTTCTGGCCCACATCACGAACCGATGTAGCACCGGTGCGGTATGGTCTCATAACCCGCACGGCGCGGGGAAGGCCCTCATCCAACAGTGGATTGACAAAAAGGGCTGCACGTGTCCTCAAGACACATCTCTTGTTTTTCTCCGGTGCACAGGTTTCAGAGAGGAGAGAGCGTGCAGATGGGGATGAAGCGAGACTCTGTCACCATCGCTACCATCATCTGACGGCAGGAGCGCGCGCTCACACACACACGGCTGCCGTTCGCCGCCGAGTGACGGTGCCATCATCCGCGCCACGTGGGCCAGGCTAGGTGCACTTTGAGGCCGTCACGTGAATGCAAAAGTGTGGAAGGCTAGCTGCAGGCAAGAAGGTCGTGGGACAGACCCAGGTGTTGTTGTGAGTTAACCAACATAAACGTCTGGCAGGTGCATCACCCGTGCTCCCCACTGCGCCAACTTGCTGCGATTTAGGCGCCCGGCATTCCACTCGTTATTGTGAGGGTCGCTGCTCTGCCCTGTGTTGTGGGTGGAGGGCAATTGCGTTGCAGCTGCCCAGTAGTGTCCTTCATGAGCCTCCTCCACAGAGGCCGATCTTGACAATGCTGGTACCAGTTATCTACAAATCGAATCAGCTCCACATCCTCCTGTACCGCATCAATCCATCTCTTCTCCAGCTCATGCCACCGCGGTTATTTTGCCCCCTCCATCTGGCCAAACAGCTGCTGCTTGGCCATGTGGTGGCTGGGCATGCGGGCTACATGACCGTGCAAACGCAGCCTCGCCTGTCAGAGGAGCTCACTGATGATGGGGACTGTGACCGGATCTTTCAAAGATCTGAGTTCCTCACACAATTCAGTCTGGTTAATCTAGGATGGATCGTAGGCAGGCCAGCCTAATTGTTTAAAACCAGCCCAAATGCTCCTCTAAAGGGCTCCACGTTTCGCAAGCATAGCGAAGAGAGGGCATAACGCTCATACACACACGCACACATGCATTTATAAAGATACACAAAATATCATACAGAAACAAAACATATTGTACATGTACACACAAATGATTCCGTGTGCAGCCTTATAGACTGTGCAGACAAGTGTTAGTGAGCACCTATTAAGACCAGCGTGACATGCAAGGAGGGTGGTGAGGCCAGCACCATGCCTGGCCGCCTTTGTCTCTCCAGTGTTGTTGTTTACACACCTCACCAGTTAATCACTCGAGGCCAAGCCAATCTAGGAGGAGACCCAGGACCGGTTCAGATAATTGTCATCATTATTGATCATGAGCTGGACTCGAACTCGGGTCGCCGGGTTCGTAGCGCAGCATGTTAACCACTGCACTACCGTTCCCCAAACAAAGATCCCCGTATAGCCTTAACAGACTATTGGGGCAAGTGCTGTTAGCGAGTAGCAGCGCCTATGAAGCCCGGCACGGCACACGAGGGGGTGGGCGACCAGCACCACGCCCGGCCGCCTTTGTCAAGACCGGTTCAGATGATCGTCACCGGTGTTGGCCGTGAGCGGGAATCGAACTCACGCATTGCCGGGTTCAGATTCAACTTGCTACCGCAGATGTCCGCGACGAGTAATTGCTGGGTTTGGGCTCGAGTGCAAAAAGTGCTATGACACAATACACATGGACGACCCCTTTTTAAATTCACCCTCTCATCTCACGCAGTAACTTATAGCGATAATATATACACATACGTGTGCAGCCTTTGAAAACAACTAATCCGTACTCGCAAGCAGGATAAAGATGCATCTGTTTTTGTATGTTCACGAATACATGTGTTTTAGAGTTACCATGACCGTATTCTCAGGAATATTAGACACTCCCACAAATGTAAGCCGCACCCCAAAACTTGTCCACTGTCAATAGAGTTCTAAAGATCTGGAAGTACGCACGTTTAAAAACGCGCAACTCTTAAAACCCAGGTTATCACGAGTAGGAACACAGCTACTGGATTATGAGAGACACCACCAAACTCTTCCTTTAAAAATTCGGGCGAACAAAACGGTGTCTTATTATCCGGAGAATACGGCAAAACTTTAATTCATATCGCGCCTACGTGCCACTGCATCTCAAGGCACGCTGCGCAAGAAACGGAGAACAGGGGCAGGGAGTCGACAGCATGGTCGGCCAGGGGTGGTCGGAGATCATTTCCAAACTGGGGGCGGCAGAGGAGAGAGCGAGTGACGTCTCACCGAGCGACTGGGAGAATGCGACCCTCTCTAGGACATTGACAAGCAAGGGGATGTGAGATGATAGGGATATTTCAGGGACACTGCAGGTGGGGGGGGTCCAGCATTTGTTTATTTCAGGACAGGATAAAAAGCTATGCGCGCGTGACATTCCATACCATTAGCTGTCACACGAAGGCCGGAAACGTATAAAGGGCAAGCAGTTAACGGGTTTTTTTTAAATCGTGAAATATCAACATCAATTATCTTTGCGGTGGTGCGAAGGTTTACTCTGTTGGACACTGAAGTTACTTATGCTTCTGTATTATGTTTTTCTCTGGCTTAAGCGGTGGGCTGCCACACCTTGGATTTGAGTAAGCGGGCTCACAGCAAATGCTGTCGACAATTTACTTGTTCACGTTATTGTCGTGTTGCACGTGCGCACAAGAACACGCGTGATTGGCCGAATGAGGTCACACGGCGTTGACAAGGTTGCCCAGGTAACGCAAAGAAAACAACACGGTGGAAAGTTGCTGTGTTTTTATTAATGTGTTGAGGTGTACAGATGTTAAATAATAATAATAATCAGGTGACTTTACCACGGTACATATATACAGACAGTTGAACCTATTGCCATTCCACTTTGGTTCGGGTTAACCCAAAACCGAAATAAATATTTAAGGTTTCAGTAGGTTCAAGATAGGCTCATAGGTCTGCACAGATATGTTTCATGAACCCATGCACTTGTAGTACTGCAATCTCTTGGCCAACTTGCATCACAGTGGCATCATGGAGATTCAACAAATACTCTTTGGTTCTATTCGGTAAAGTCACGTAGGTAAAAAAATAAAACAAAAATCACGACGTTTCGGCCACAACACAAGCGGCCTTCATCAGGTGAAGGGACCAGCCTGTCTCGAAGACTGCGCTGGAGTGAAACGGAGCCAAGCTCAGACTGCGACCTTTAAGCTGTGTGAAGGCCGCTTGTGTTGTGGCCGAAACGTCGTGATTTTTTTTTTTTTTACCTACGTGACTTTACCGAATAGAACCAAAGAGTATGGATCCTTGCAGTCACGAAAGCTTCAAATCTAGAATAGATTGAACAAATCTCTGCTTTATTCACCAACCCTTTCCTCTATATATCTACTTCTGAGGAAGCTCAAGCCTCCCGTAAATCACGTGACTTCTGTGTGGCCACCCTCACTCTGAATCCCTCTCCTCACCGCCCCCTGTGGCAACGGATACCTCTCCGTGCAACGACATCGAGGCCCTTGTCGCCTCTGTTTCCTAACCACGTTGCTAGACATCTGCGGAAAAATACTGGAAATTTATAAAAAAAAAAATAGCTTCACAGCTTTCTCCAGGATAAATAAAGATTCTGATTCTGTTTCCTGACCCTTTGCTCCCGTTTTTTCCATTTCTTCTCCAACCTTTTCCTCTTATTTCCCATTATTTACCTTTCCCATTCTCTTTGCCATTCCGTTTTAACTTATTACACATTACACAGTCCTTGACTCTACTTCTTTCCCGTGGTTGTGCCCCACTGGTCAAGAGACGCGTGTCTTTGGCGTGCTAACCCCCAGCTCTCTCTGCTATCGCGCGATCCGCCCCGTTGAGATTTATGATCACCTCATTCTCAAGCGAGAGGCGTTTGTGGTTTTATACGCCAGAAAAACCGCCAGGTGGCAATCGCCTTCTTGGGTGCCCCTTGACCACTTGGTGGAAACTCCACATTCCCCTGGCAGTGTCCACGCGTATTTACATTGACGGGAAAATGGCTATGTTGTGAGTGGACGGGAGTGCGGTGATATCTATTGTTGTGCAGTACATCTATGCTCCCGCGTCTTTGCTCCCTCACCTTCACCAGTGCCACCTGTGATGGTGTAATGGGTTAGCACACGGAGACCGGACTTGCAATCACCGAAGGCCGCTGGTTCAATTCGACCTCCTGGCGGCGGGAGTTGGAACAATGGTGGAGGTTTATTAAATCCCCTCCACCTACACCACCCAGCAGTGGTGAAAGGGTTCTGTACCACAGTTCGGTGAGTCGAATCGGCAGGTCTGGGTGTGGTGGATGCAGGTGAAAGTGTGGTGGATACTCCTACCTCTGTCAAGATGTCTGGATACTCCCACCTCTTCCGAGACGTCTGGCACAGCGTGGAAGAGCCGGACAAAATCGCCTCCTCATGATGGTGTATGAGCTCTGCAGTAGCCACCCGCAATCCGCTCTCGTTGGAGGCCCTGCCTTCCGCCAGCAGGCACGTGAACCAGTGATTGCAGGGGTCTGCGCCTTCACAAGGGGGTTCGAGTTCAGAGGAGGACATTTCAGGAGCTATCCGGGCTCCTGTGGTGACCACTGATTTTTTCCCCCCTCACGTTGCCTATATTTACATGCAATTGAAGTATAAGATAATAGGTTTTCCCATTTTTTTTCTGGCAACAAAACAGGTGTTAAGATGTTTTAACATTGTTAAGATGCCAGAAAAAAGGGGAAAACCTATTATATTTTGGTACTGGCAAAGGAGGTCCCATGATGTAATTGAAGTATCATTTCCCATTGTTTTTAAAGTATTGTAACGTGCCAACTTTAAAATGACATTTATACGTAATGCGCACTTTGGTTACACAGAAACTCGTACTTGAAGCTGTCTAAAAGTTGTGTCGCGATGATAATCATAATAATAATAAACGCATTTGATGAAAAGGTTGATATCGATTGCACCTTTGTGAACCATCTTAAATGCTTCGTATTATCTTTGGTACTCTTTGGTTAAATTTCGATTTAAAGCTTTCGTGACTGCAAGGATTAATCTTCTTTGATGAAGGCCGCTTGTGTTGTGGCCGAAACGTCGTGAGAATATTATTGTGTTATTTTATCAATTTATTATTTTATTCTCATTCTACGTGACTTTACCGAAAGAACCAAAGAAGACTCTTTGGTTCTTTCAGTAAAGTCACGTAGGTATAAAATAAAAATAAATTACAACGTTTCGGGCGCAACACAAGCGTCCATCATCAGCTGGGAAAGCTTCAAATCAAGATTATTATCTTTAGTATTGGAAAAGCCCTTGATCCAGCAGTGTATAGATGATGGAAGCCGATGATGCATTGCGTATACAAAACTCAACAAAGAATTAACATCATTGAGAACATGTCATCAAATACAAGTAGGTAGCAAGCAAGACAGTATGGCTCCCTCATAGCTATCTGTCCCTTATGTGTAATAAAAACTCTATAACAAATGGTATTCTACTCCACAGTAGTTCTCAGCCGGGAGTATGCGGACTCCTGGGGGTACGTGGTGAATGTGGGTGGCCAGCACCATGTCGCCTCTGTCTCCCCAGTGGTGTTAACTACCTCACCCAGGAGATGTTAACTACCTCACCCAGGAGATGTTAACTACCTCACCCAGGAGATGTTAACTACCTCACCTAGGAGATGTTAACTACCTCACCCAGGAGATGTTAACCACCTCACCTAGGAGATGTTAACTACCTCACCTAGGAGATGTTAACTACCTCACCTAGGAGATGTGAACTACCTCACCTAGGAGATGTTAACTATCTCACCCAGGAGATGTTAACCACCTCACCCAGGAGATGTTAACTATCTCACCTAGGAGATGTTAACTACCTCACCTAGGAGATGTTAACTACCTCACCTAGGGGATGTTAACTATCTCACCCAGGAGATGTTAACCACCTCACCCAGGAGATGTTAACTACCTCACCCAGGAGATGTTAACTACCTCACCTAGGAGATGTTAACTACCTCACCTAGGAGATGTTAACCACCTCACCCAGGAGATGTTAACCACCTCACCAAGGAGATGTTAACCACCTCACCTAGGAGATGTTAACCACCTCACCTAGGAGATGTTAACCATCTCACCCAAGAGATTTTAACTACCTCACCTAGGAGATGTTAACTACCTCACCTGGTTTCGATTTAAAGCTTTCGTGACTGCAAGGATTCATCTTCTTTGATGAAGGCCGCTTGTGTTGTGGCCGAAACGTCGTGAGAATATTATTGCGTTATTTTATCAATTTATTATTTTATTCTCATTCTACGTGACTTTACCGAAAGAACCAAAGAAGACTCTTTGGTTCTTTCAGTAAAGTCACGTAGGTATAAAATAAAAAATAAATCACAACGTTTCGGGCGCAACACAAGCGTCCATCATCAGGTGGGAAAGCTTCAAATCAAGATTATTATCTTTGGTACTGGGAAAGCCCTTGATCCAGCAGTGTATAGATGATGGAAGCCGATGATGCATTGCGTATACAAAACTCAACAAAGAATTAACATCATTGAGAACATGTCATCAAATACAAGTAGGTAGCAAGCAAGACAGTATGGCTCCCTCATAGCTATCTGTCCCTTATGTGTAATAAAAACTCTATAACAAATGGTATTCTACTCCACAGTAGTTCTCAGCCGGGAGTATGCGGACTCCTGGGGGTACGTGGTGAATGTGGGTGGCCAGCACCATGTCGCCTCTGTCTCCCCAGTGGTGTTAACTACCTCACCCAGGAGATGTTAACTACCTCACCCAGGAGATGTTAACTACCTCACCCAGGAGATGTTAACCACCTCAACGAGGAGATGTTAACTACCTCACCGAGGAGATGTTAACTAACTCACCTAGGAGATGTTAACTACCTCACCCAGAAGATGTTAACTACCTCACCTAGGAGATGTTAACTACCTCACCTAGGAGATGTTAACTACCTCACCCAGGAGATGTTAACCACCTCACCTAGGAGATGTTAACTACCTCACCTAGGAGATGTTAGCTACCTCACCTAGTAGATGTTAACTACCTCGCCTAGGAGATGTTAACTATCTCACCCAGGAGATGTTAACCACCTCGCCCAGGAGATGTTAACTATCTCACCTAGGAGATGTTAACTACCTCACCTAGGAGATGTTAACTACCTCACCTAGGAGATGTTAACTATCTCACCCAGGAGATGTTAACCACCTCACCCAGGAGATGTTAACTACCTCACCCAGGAGATGTTAAATACCTCACCTAGGAGATGTTAACTACCTCACCTAGGAGATGTTAACCACCTCACCCAGGAGATGTTAACTACCTCACCCAGGAGATGTTAACTACCTCACCTAGGAGATGTTAACCACCTCACCTAGGAGATGTTAACCATCTCACCTAGGAGATGTTAACCATCTCACCTAAGAGATTTTAACTACCTCACCTAGGAGATGTTAACTACCTCACCTAGGAGATGTTAGCTACCTCACCTAGGAGATGTTAACTATCTCACCCAGGAGATGTTAACCACCTCACCCAGGAGATGTTAACTACCTCACCCAGGAGATGTTAACCACCTCAACGAGGAGATGTTAACTACCTCACCGAGGAGATGTTAACTAACTCACCTAGGAGATGTTAACTACCTCACCCAGAAGATGTTAACTACCTCACCTAGGAGATGTTAACTACCTCACCTAGGAGATGTTAACTACCTCACCCAGGAGATGTTAACCACCTCACCTAGGAGATGTTAACTACCTCACCTAGGAGATGTTAGCTACCTCACCTAGTAGATGTTAACTACCTCGCCTAGGAGATGTTAACTATCTCACCCAGGAGATGTTAACCACCTCGCCCAGGAGATGTTAACTATCTCACCTAGGAGATGTTAACTACCTCACCTAGGAGATGTTAACTACCTCACCTAGGAGATGTTAACTATCTCACCCAGGAGATGTTAACCACCTCACCCAGGAGATGTTAACTACCTCACCCAGGAGATGTTAAATACCTCACCTAGGAGATGTTAACTACCTCACCTAGGAGATGTTAACCACCTCACCCAGGAGATGTTAACTACCTCACCCAGGAGATGTTAACTACCTCACCTAGGAGATGTTAACCACCTCACCTAGGAGATGTTAACCATCTCACCTAGGAGATGTTAACCATCTCACCTAAGAGATTTTAACTACCTCACCTAGGAGATGTTAACTACCTCACCTAGGAGATGTTAGCTACCTCACCTAGGAGATGTTAACTATCTCACCCAGGAGATGTTAACCACCTCACCCAGGAGATGTTAACTATCTCACCTAGGAGATGTTAACTACCTCACCTAGGAGATGTTAACTACCTCACCTAGGAGATGTTAACTATCTCACCCAGGAGATGTTAACCACCTCACCCAGGAGATGTTAACTACCTCACCCAGGAGATGTTAACTACCTCACCTAGGAGATGTTAACTACCTCACCTAGGAGATGTTAACCACCTCACCCAGGAGATGTTAACTACCTCACCCAGGAGATGTTAACTACCTCACCAAGGAGATGTTAACCACCTCACCTAGGAGATGTTAACCACCTCACCTAGGAGATGTTAACCATCTCACCTAAGAGATTTTAACTACCTCACCTAGGAGATGTTAACTACCTCACCTGGTTTCGATTTAAAGCGTTCGTGACTGCAAGGATTCATCTTCTTTGATGAAGGCCGCTTGTGTTGTGGCCGAAACGTCGTGAGAATATTATTGCGTTATTTTATCAATTTATTATTTTATTCTCATTCTACGTGACTTTACCGAAAGAACCAAAGAAGACTCTTTGGTTCTTTCAGTAAAGTCACGTAGGTATAAAATAAAAATAAATCACAACGTTTCGGGCGCAACACAAGCGTCCATCATCAGCTGGGAAAGCTTCAAATCAAGATTATTATCTTTGGTATTGGGAAAGCCCTTGATCCAGCAGTGTATAGATGATGGAAGCCGATGATGCATTGCGTATACAAAACTCAACAAAGAATTAACATCATTGAGAACATGTCATCAAATACAAGTAGGTAGCAAGCAAGACAGTATGGCTCCCTCATAGCTATCTGTCCCTTATGTGTAATAAAAACTCTATAACAAATGGTATTCTACTCCACAGTAGTTCTCAGCCGGGAGTATGCGGACTCCTGGGGGTACGTGGTGAATGTGGGTGGCCAGCACCATGTCGCCTCTGTCTCCCCAGTGGTGTTAACTACCTCACCCAGGAGATGTCAACTACCTCACCCAGGAGATGTTAACTACCTCACCCAGGAGATGTTAACTACCTCACTCAGGAGATGTTAACCACCTCAACGAGGAGATGTTAACTACCTCACCGAGGAGATGTTAACTAACTCACCTAGGAGATGTTAACTACCTCACCCAGAAGATGTTAACTACCTCACCTAGGAGATGTTAACTACCTCACCTAGGAGATGTTAACTACCTCACCCAGGAGATGTTAACCACCTCACCTAGGAGATGTTAACTAACTCACCTAGGAGATGTTAACTACCTCACCCAGAAGATGTTAACTACCTCACCTAGGAGATGTTAACTACCTCACCCAGGAGATGTTAACTACCTCACCCAGGAGATGTTAACCACCTCACCTAGGAGATGTTAACCACCTCACCTGGGAGATGTTAACTACCTCACCTAGGAGATGTTAACTATCTCACCCAGGAGATGTTAACCACCTCACCCAGGAGATGTTAACTATCTCACCTAGGAGATGTTAACTACCTCACCTAGGAGATGTTAACTACCTCACCTAGGAGATGTTAACTATCTCACCCAGGAGATGTTAACCACCTCACCCAGGAGATGTTAACTACCTCACCCAGGAGATGTTAACTACCTCACCTAGGAGATGTTAACTACCTCACCTAGGAGATGTTAACCACCTCACCCAGGAGATGTTAACTACCTCACCCAGGAGATGTTAACTACCTCACCTAGGAGATGTTAACCACCTCACCTAGGAGACGTTAACCATCTCACCTAGGAGATGTTAACCATCTCACCTAAGAGATTTTAACTACCTCACCTAGGAGATGTTAACTACCTCACCTAGGAGATGTTAGCTACCTCACCTAGGAGATGTTAACTATCTCACCCAGGAGATGTTAACCACCTCACCCAGGAGATGTTAACTATCTCACCTAGGAGATGTTAACTACCTCACCTAGGAGATGTTAACTACCTCGCCTAGGATATGTTAACTATCTCACCCAGGAGATGTTAACCACCTCACCCAGGAGATGTTAACTACCTCACCCAGGAGATGTTAACTACCTCACCTAGGAGATGTTAACTACCTCACCTAGGAGATGTTAACCACCTCACCCAGGAGATGTTAACTACCTCACCCAGGAGATGTTAACTACCTCACCAAGGAGATGTTAACCACCTCACCTAGGAGATGTTAACCACCTCACCTAGGAGATGTTAACCATCTCACCTAAGAGATTTTAACTACCTCACCTAGGAGATGTTAACTACCTCACCTGGTTTCGATTTAAAGCTTTCGTGACTGCAAGGATTCATCTTCTTTGATGAAGGCCGCTTGTGTTGTGGCCGAAACGTCGTGAGAATATTATTGCGTTATTTTATCAATTTATTATTTTATTCTCATTCTACGTGACTTTACCGAAAGAACCAAAGAAGACTCTGAAAGAACCAAAGAAGACTCTTTGGTTCTTTCAGTAAAGTCACGTAGGTATAAAATAAAAATAAATCACAACGTTTCGGGCGCAACACAAGCATCCATCATCAGCTGGGAAAGCTTCAAATCAAGATTATTATCTTTGGTATTGGGAAAGCCCTTGATCCAGCAGTGTATAGATGATGGAAGCCGATGATGCATTGTGTATACAAAACTCAACAAAGAATTAACATCATTGAGAACATGTCATCAAATACAAGTAGGTAGCAAGCAAGACAGTATGGCTCCCTCATAGCTATCTGTCCCTTATGTGTAATAAAAACTCTATAACAAATGGTATTCTACTCCACAGTAGTTCTCAGCCGGGAGTATGCGGACTCCTGGGGGTACGTGGTGAATGTGGGTGGCCAGCACCATGTCGCCTCTGTCTCCCCAGTGGTGTTAACTACCTCACCCAGGAGATGTCAACTACCTCACCCAGGAGATGTTAACTACCTCACCCAGGAGATGTTAACTACCTCACTCAGGAGATGTTAACCACCTCAACGAGGAGATGTTAACTACCTCACCGAGGAGATGTTAACTAACTCACCTAGGAGATGTTAACTACCTCACCCAGAAGATGTTAACTACCTCACCTAGGAGATGTTAACTACCTCACCTAGGAGATGTTAACTACCTCACCCAGGAGATGTTAACCACCTCACCTAGGAGATGTTAACTAACTCACCTAGGAGATGTTAACTACCTCACCCAGAAGATGTTAACTACCTCACCTAGGAGATGTTAACTACCTCACCTAGGAGATGTTAACTACCTCACCCAGGAGATGTTAACCACCTCACCTAGGAGATGTTAACCACCTCACCTAGGAGATGTTAACTACCTCACCTAGGAGATGTTAACTATCTCACCCAGGAGATGTTAACCACCTCACCCAGGAGATGTTAACTATCTCACCTAGGAGATGTTAACTACCTCACCTAGGAGATGTTAACTACCTCACCTAGGAGATGTTAACTATCTCACCCAGGAGATGTTAACCACCTCACCCAGGAGATGTTAACTACCTCACCCAGGAGATGTTAACTACCTCACCTAGGAGATGTTAACTACCTCACCTCGGAGATGTTAACCACCTCACCCAGGAGATGTTAACTACCTCACCCAGGAGATGTTAACTACCTCACCTAGGAGGTGTTAACCACCTCACCTAGGAGATGTTAACCATCTCACCTAGGAGATGTTAACCATCTCACCTGGTTTCGATTTAAAGCTTTCGTGACTGCAAGGATTCATCTTCTTTGGTTCTTTCGGTAAAGTCACGTAGAATGAGAATAAAATAATAAATTGATAAAATAAATAACACAATAATATTCTCACGACGTTTCGGCCACAACACAAGCGGCCTTCATCAGGTGAAGGGACGAGACGGTCTGGAGGACAGCACTGGAGTGAAAAAGCCACGCTCAGATCACTTAAAGGTCGTGAGAATATTATTGTGTTATTTTATTTTATCAATTAGGAGGTCGTGGGTTCTATCCCGACTGACGCCTGCTGCTGCTGCTGTATATTTGGAGTTTGCGTCTCTCCCCGTAGTCGCGTGGATTTTTTCCCAGGTCCTCCGATTTACCCTCCACATTTAGAATAAACGTCACCACGCGTTTAGAGTGTTTGGCTGCTGCTATAAATGTCCACGTGATAAGCTACCTCACCTTCGTTGAGCTATAATTTGTGATAGACAAGTCGCTTCAAAAAATTGTTCTCAAGCTCAGTGGGGCCTTATCCGGTAAAATAAAAAGTACTTTAGTATTATAGTTTAAAAAACACTCCTGGAGTGCCACTCTCTACTTCAGTCCTCGTACCAATAGGTCATCTGTTTCACCATTGGGGTCAATAATTTTTAAAATCGTGAATTTGTTTTCCTCAAAAAGCGTGAACTTTGCAAGTCAAAGTTATTGCTTAGAGCGGTGGTTCTTAAACCGGGGGGCTACGGGGACCCCTGCGGGGTACCGTGAGGTGATTTATAAACTTGAGATGATTAATAAACTTGATAATTTATAAACGTGAGGTGATTTATAAACGTTAGGTGATTTATAAACTTGATAATTTATAAACGTGAGGTGATTTATAAACGTGAGGTGATTTATAAACGTGCGAAATTATATCAGATGTGAAAGTCATTGGTGAACAATCGTGTGGTATGAATCTGCCGATATAAAATAACTAGGAATAACATTTACATCCATCTGGTAATCCAGAGTAATGTTGGTTCCCAATGGTAAACACATTTACCTCACGCGTGCACAGCGCGTCCGTTGATTATTTTTAAACTTCTCGTCGCTTTACAGTGGCTAGCCATATTCTTAGTTTTTTCGGTAAAGTCACGTTGAAGAGAAACAACAAAATAACAAAATATATATAAAACAATAAAAAATTCTCACGACGTTTCGACCATAACTCAAACGGTCATCATCAGGTGTAAATCAAAATTTAGTGGCTAGCCAGTTAGGATATCACCGCACAGACGTGCACAATCGGTTAAAAGTATTGATGTTCATTAATTCGTAACATGTGGGAGGCGGGATTGGAGGCTGTTGGTTAATAGAATTTGCGAGTTATCTGCGAGCTATAATTGTGGTTTGCCTACGTTTTCAACCACTGTACATACGACTTTTCAAGAATAAAATATAAACTTACGCCTATAAAAGATATAATATACTCGTTTACAGAGGCGCTGTACTCACCAGTCGGTTGTTGTGATTTTTTTAACTTTATTGTAGAGAAGCAGTGGCGTCGGTCTACATTACAGTCGACATCGAGTACAAAGATCCCCCGTGTAGCCTTTACAGGCTGTAGGGGCAAGTGGCGTTAGCGAGTAACAGCAGCGCCTATGAAGGTCGCTACAGGAGAGGTGGGTGGCCAGCACCACGCCCGGCCGCCTTTGTCTCCCCAGTGGCGATGTTTACTACACACCGCTACACCAGCTACTCATTTGAGGCCGAGTTAATCTAGCGGAGGCCCAGCACCCGGTTCAGATAATCGTCACTGGTGGTGTTGGTGGCCGTGAGCGGGAATCGAACTCGCGGGTGGCCGGGTTCGTAGCGTGTGCACTGTACAGACTGCCGATAGCGCCACCACTCGGCAGCAGCGTCTCCACGCAACATCACACAAAAACTTTCCTGATCTCACACACACACACCTTTGAATGTCATGACACGTGTGTGTGTGTGCGTAATGAGTCGTAACACGTGTGTGTGTGCCATGAGTGTGTAAACATCGCCACTAGGGAGACAAAGGCGGCCGGACGTGTTGCTGGCCACCCACCCCCTCCTGTAGCGACCTTCATAGGCGCTGCTACTCGCTAAGGCCACTTGACCCAACCGTGTGTCACGGAGATCTTTGCCTCTGTGTACCACGACATCGACGGCGTGTGTGGTGCACCTGGTGCTCAAGCGGCAGAAAGCTATGCGGCGAACATTTCACATCAGAACCCGCGGCCCACGTGGTCCCCCTCTGACGTCACCGAGCGCACAGGCTTCCCGCGTTGCATTCTGGGATTGAACTCGTCGAGAGCAGTCGCACGGTAGGTGGAGCTCCTGCTCCTTAGGTGATGTCTCTTTAATTTGTGTGATATCTCGTCACGAAAGTGGGATTATTTGTCTTTCACATTTCTTAAATAATCCGGGAACATTTTACAAATGTTCAATAAAAGGCGTACACCTTTTGGCGTCATGTGGTCGAGCACCAATTGGGTCGAGGCTCAAAAGAAAGCCGTCCCTTGGTGTGGACCAATCAGATTCAAGGGCAATGCATCATATATTATCAAAGTATGTTTTTTGTTTGCATTTTGACTTCAGGTATTGTGGTTAATGCAGACATGAATCCTTGTTAAAAGGTTTCAGTTTTGTTGCCAGAAAAAAGGGGAAAAACCCTATTATTACATTTTGGTACTGGCAAAGGTCTAATGATGAAGTGTCCTACTTCTTGGTTATTTCGGTAAAGTCACGTAGAAGGGAAATAATAAAATTAAATAATAAAAATAAAACATAAAATAAAATTCTCACAATATTTTATTTTTTAATTTTTATTGTTATTATTTTATTATTTACCTTCTACGTGACTTTACCGAAAGAACCAAGAAGATTAATCCCTGCAGTCGCGAAAGCTTTAAATCGAAAGTTTCCTACTTGTAGGCATGCAGTCACCAAAGAGCTGACATTCATAATAAAGGTTTTTGGGTTAGATCGCGTAAGTAAGTCATGACAAACCACAGGGTCTACTTAGCCATGAATGTGATTTCAAAGTGGACAGTCTGAATAGGATCATTGGTGGGGGTTTTCACATCTACGTTATGGTGTACATGCGTAGATGCGTGCGTTTGGCCGTGTGACGCTGAGTGATGTCCTTATGCTCTAACGGACGCAAACCCAAATCCCAGTTGTAGATTTACTCAGCTCACCATTCCTTTGGTGTTGACAAAATTAGGACCGTGTGTTTTTTTTTTGTTTCCCGTAACTGCAATGTCTATGTATGTTGAACCTCTTTGGCACCGTACGTAGCCAAACGTGCGAATGGGAGGTGCGGGGTGAGGGACAAAAAACTAAACACAACAAGGGGCCATCCATTTAGTAGGCACGCAAAAGTCTGTCAAAACTTGACCCCTCCCCCCCACCCTGTACGCACGCATACTTTTTACACCCGCCCCACCTGCGTACATACGCTTGAAGCACCCCCCCCCCCCCGAATCCTATAGAACGGCTGATATTGAATCCACGCAGAAACGATCAAGGACTATCTAACTATTTTGAAGACCAATATAGACAAATTATTATCGAGCCTTCACCCCCCCCCCCCCCCCGTTTCCTATGCGTACGTACATTGTCAGTCGACCCCCCATACACAAGCATACGCATTTGGGTTAACCGCCCCCTCCCCCCTCCATGCGTACGTACTAAATGGATGGCCCCCAACAAGCAGTTCTAAATAAATTTGCTTTCAATCTAGATGAGTTCAAAGTGCATCATTGAGGTCATCCTGTGCGGAGACAACCTGCCAAGGGACTCCGGGCATTTCCACTAATTTTATTTGGTATTTATTTGGTGCTTATTTCATCAACCCTGAGAGATGATGGGCTGAGGTGATGTTAATACCTAATACATACTCGCCTGACAGTCCAATGCTACAAACTCACATCACAAAACAGTGACACAAGCTCAATTGACAGCATGGACAACGGCTCATGTGAAAGTATACGCACAGATATCAGTTCCCCTTACATCAAAAACACTGACGTTTTATTTCACAAGCCCTCTGCACAGTACAGACATGGGTACAATCTCTATTGAGGTCCAGGATAATCGATGCCACATAAACACCTTAAGTGATCGCATATCCCTTAGCTAAAACTGATTTATATTAAATGATCCGTTTAACACGTGGGCTTTCGCGACCAATATCATCCATAAGAGGGTTTTTTGGGTTAGATCGCGTAGATATATAAATTTGTCGTTATTTTACGTCGTACTCAGATTGTAAATGTTGTGGCTTGGCTCTCCAACACACCGGCGTGCTGTACTAGTGACGAATTGGCCACGTTCTGTTTACGTGACAACCCTTACTAATTTGCTGTGTCGGGTGGTGGTGGGTTTTAACGACACATTTATATATTTACGCGATCTAACCCAAAAAAAACTCGATCATGGATTAAATTATCCACTTGTCTACTTGTTGCATTTGTTTACCCAGGAGGGCCCCACCGTGTGACTCATGGCTGTTTTTCAAGAGAATGCTGCCAAATTTTCGTCATGGGGCAATCATGTCATAGGGCGATGATGTCATAGGGGCGATGATGTCGTAGGGGTGATGATGTCGTAGGGGCGATGATGACAAAGGGGCGATGTCATAGGAGTGATGATGTCATAGGGGCGATGATGTCAAAGGGGCGATGTCATATGAGTGATGATGTCGTAGGGGCGATGATGACAAAGGGGTGATGATATCGTAGGGGTGATGATGACAAAGGGGTAATGATGTCATAGGGGTGATGATGTCGTAGGGGCAATGATGTCGTAGGGGCGATGATGACAAAGGGGTGATGATGTCGTAGGGGCGATGATGTCGTAGGGATAATGATGTCGTAGGGGTGATGATGTCGTAGGGGCGACGTTTGCCTTTTGGCGTTGTTCTCTGCTCTATATCACTGGTGAGACAAGGCCACAAAGGAAGCTCTCTCTGGTGAGGCCAAGTCAGTTTCTAGCACAATGCTTACGTTATTATCAAAGCGTGTTTCTTTGCATGTTTTACCACAAGTATGTGTGGTTAATGCAGGTTCGATGCCTTGCAATAGGGGTCTATTTGGTGAGTGAACATGTTAACACCTCCTGTGTTATTCCCAGAAATGGTAAAACCTTTTTTCTTATTTATTTATCAGTCGGGGGCAATGATTGCTTTCTTTACAATTGAGTAATTTACTCAATTTGGATCAAGACGCCGGCACATAATCGGCTACTCTTGCACTTATTTGTGTCACGGGACCTTGAACGTTTGCCGCGAAGCAAACGGCACGTGCGTCCACGTCGCGTTCGCATCATAGATACACACTGCAGCATTATCCAGGGCGGCCGCTGGAGTCTAACCGCGAACCTCTTCTTGCAACGATCGGCGAACGTGCGGCCACGCCGTCAGGTTGCCTTGGCAGCAATCCACTGGCCCACGACGCATGAATGTGTGCGTCGCGTTGTACGTGATGAAGGCGTTACTGATATATCTGTGCGTTTGTGTGTCCGCGTGTGACTAGCAGCAATGGATGAACCTGTCGTCATCGCAGAGGCAGGGATGCACTTCACGCCTGCCGGTACTACTCCATTCACTACAGTATAATCGTAGCGCCCGATCCACTGCTACGTCTCTGCATCTAGCGCACACACGCACAACTCGAGTTCACTGCATTATCAACAGCCACGATCAAAGACAGTGGTCACCGCATTGCGCACTTTCAGATATGCTTTTGCGGCCGTCTGGAACGCTCTTCCTTCCGATATTAGGAAGCCACTGGAGCTATGCACTTTTAAATCATCTAGATTGACAAACTAATTTCTTTAAAACTGATTTTTGTGTTAGTTTTGTGTCTTTCCCCGCACCTCTGATTAGAACATCTCCATAATGGCATGATCCCGCCATACAACAGTCCTAGAACCTGCACACGTTCTCATTTCATTTCTCCGTTTGCGTA